>NC_069365.1:27157500-27782500 GCF_021730395.1 Mercenaria mercenaria | reverse complement strand
GTGTCCATCTGAAAAAGTTTGTGACTTGTCTAGCTCAAAAAGAATATGATATAAATTGATGAAACCTTGCATGAGTTTTATCATGAATAAACTTGCACTCTATTTTCATCCCTGAAATCATTGTGGATTTTGTTGTGATGCCATAGCTAAAAGTAATGCCTAAATATCCATTATATAAGTTGTTGAAGCTATATCCCTTAGCTCAAACATTTGAATTATTGCCCCTTATTTGTGACAAATCAGTCGGGGCACACCCTGTGTCCTACAGCACATTTCAGTTTACTGTGAAATCATTTAATTTCGTCGGCACAAAATTTCGTGGTTTTGGCCAAAACAGCTGTTTCATGGGGACGTAAATTCATGGATTTTCAATTTTTGTAAAAAAAATCATAATTTCCACAGGAATAAATATTATAGATCTACTACTACTTCTGTCCTTACATGTAAAACCTACATGTGTCAAACAGCGCTACCATGGTTACCAAATTTGCAATCTACGCCGCAGGAGATTAGCGAGTGATCATGTGCCAATTTACGACCGCGTTATCTATATTTATACGACCACTAATTTGTAAAACTTTTTAAAACTGTGAAATATTCAATAAGAAAAGTCGGTGCCAATTTAAAGATGTCAAAACCGTAGCATTCATTAATGAAACAAATATAAAGTTGATCACTGATCATTAGATCGTGTTTTTAACAAGAACTAGTTATTGTACTGCAAATCAAAACAAACTATTACAGATTTAAATAATGTTGTTTTTATTCCGTAGTACTACTCAGTAGTATAACCACAGTAATCCTTACATAAACTATTATAAACTGGTCTGATTTTTTTTTTTGCAAAATAAACGGCGCTTCTGCATCTAAAATTACAAGCTGTTGAACTTGTGCATGTGTTATTTCCTGCCAGGAAACGTGTAATATGAATTAAATATTAATGCATCGGACGCAAATCTAGCAATTAATTTATAATATTTGATAGTTCCAAAGTCGTAGTATTTTACTACATGTCAGTAAAAATAAAGGCTAGTGTATAAACATTAAGTTTGCATAGTGGGGCCGAAAAAATCAAATAACAGCCGTATTATAGTGCGGTTGGCACATGGCGCTACGTCGAACTTCAATTTTTATTATCTACTTTTACTTTGACAAGCATAAACAAACCACGGGTACATTTCTAAATGAAATAGGCGGTTTTGTTTCCACGCATACCTATGTTTATCGATGATGGAGCCTCCAAAAACTACACAAATGCAGGTTAGTACTGCCGCATGCATACAACTACAGATCAGATCGAACAGTTATGGTGTCTATTTTGTAATGTAACACTTAGCCCGTGTACCTGAAGTTTGACTAAAACACAACATGATTATGCCAGTTCTAACATTTTTATTTCTTAAGAAGAGCAATGCACAGTTATTTATAAATGTTCAGACGAATTTCACAGATATAATCAAAGTTCAATGAGACTTCTTAAAACAGTTCTGTTAACAACTCTATAAACATTTATAAGTTCTTAATTATAAATGTACTTCAGCCTAGCTCTTAACAACGCTTATTAAGTTTCAGCTCATGAGAGCGGGAACAAGTACCTTAGCCCGTCACCTGGGCACCTCTCTATTGATCACAGAGTATATTGAGTTTATAAAGGATTATACATGAAAACACAGCAGACACATTATTTCACTTCCTGTCCACCTGGTAATTAATACACGGATGTTTTACACCCTGAAGCTACTATAGAGCTGACAAGTTTTGTCTGACTTTCGAAATGTACAGTTAAAATCTTAATTATCCGATTATAAACCTAGGCATTACATTACAATTTTGGCGACTTTGCGTTCAATTAAAATTATCGTGGGCACAATTTGTTCCTTGGGACTTAAATTAGTGGTTGAGATCAACCATGAAATCCACGAAAATTAATCCCCCACGAATAATAATGATTTCACAGTATGCGTCAGGTGCCGAAGACCTGGGAGGCGTACCACCTTTTGTCTGTCCGTCACATTTTCTTTTTTTACTAGACTTCTCTTACAGTTTGCATCCAATTAAAATGGTGATGGTACACAAGTATTGAAAGTTTCAAAGCTGTATGTCAAAGGATTTTATCAGACAAAACTCAGAAACAGACTTGGGATCGAAAAAACTGCAAAACTTTTGTTCAGTTAAAGAATACTTCATGATGAACATCAGCTTCAATGACATTTCTGCAGTCCTGTATATTGATATAACTCAACTGTTTCACTTGTTTTATTATACTAGTCTGTCTAAGAAACAGCAACATTAGAATTAATTTCAGTAAACGCTGGGTCGAAATTACTTGAGGTCGAATTCGTCACTTGGGTCGAATTTGCTACTTTGGTCGGCACGTCTCGCGTACAAGCGTTTTCGCTCAACAAATTCCGAATATAACAATAGGAAAACTGTCAAAAGTGACATGTCTCATATACATTTGATAAACAGACCTGCACTTTTTAAATATTTTCACTTCTTTGCAATTTTGATTTAATCAGAACTGTTAAACGCTCATTAGAATGTATCAGGTTAGACCTTCCAATGACCAAGATCGATTAGATTTACTTCCCTTGCAATTTGTGTTCTATCTATTCATTGGTTATTTTCTCGCAATTGTCCAATCATCAACGTTGTTAGAAAAGTGGGTAAACACATTTTGTTGACATTCGTGACAGGTGTTCTGACTTGTTACTTGCAGTTTATTTCTTTTAAAATGACGGATCACAACACTGTGTTAGGAGTTGGCATCGGCCTATTCCTCATAATTCTAGTTTGGGCTCTTAGCCTGTTCCTTTGCATTGTTTTTTCCAGAGCAGTTGGGGCAATATCGTAAGTTAACATGACAGCTTGTCAGAATGAATAATACTCAGATGAAAGTAAATTTATTGGTAGTGCAACGATTAATTTACGGAACCGTAATCCTACCTGCGATTCTATGATTATGGAAGTTCCGTATTGCTAGACACACCTATGAGGATAGGCTGTGATTACGGAAGTATATAAGTGGCATCAAAAATATGTTAAGACATGCATAAACAGGCTGGTAATATTTCTTGAAAAATAATGAAGATATTTCTTTCAAACTTGGTCCATTTGTTAAGGTAACTTGACATGAACAAACAAGATGGTGGCACGAAATTAGGCATGGTCACATTATTTACTCGAATAGACAATATGCTGCTACAGAAGTCTAAAGATGCATTTTAATCATTTAATACACACATATACAATTATAAAAATGCATTTAATTTTTAAAAATATAAAATAAAATATTCTGAAACTCACCATGAAAACTAGTCAATTTTTGTGCGCATTTTGCAGAGAAGTTATGTATCCAAACTGAAAATAATTTATATCCTCATATATTTGAATATGTCCTTCAGGTGCTCCACCTATGAACAGAAGAATTTATCTACTGAGTTTTATGCTATTTGCTCTGAATTTTTATAAGTAAATTATAAATTTCAATATTTTGATGCAAATAAATTCAGTAACAAGGGGCTATGCAATTCCAAAAATATGTTTATTGTAAAACTCACCCAGTCATATGAACGGAAAGTGAACCCAAACATAGCTGATTTTGGGTATATTACACTATGTTATATGACCCTTGCATGTTCAAATGCAGAAATCCTCATCTAAACTGGCTCTATATCTTTTGGAAGGCAACAAAATATCAAGAAAATGTACCTTATCAATTACATTAAACATACATTAATTTAGTATGGCCTAAGATCCATGTTTTCCATGAGATTTCCATGCAAGTCAGTAAAGTTTTGACATTGAGGGTTATTCAAACAGTAGCAAACACATTTGAACTAAGACACAGATTGAAAAAATTGTAAACGTTTTATAAAATTAAAGTACAAACAATGTAGAATTACTAAGAAATGAACACATCACTCAAAACTCTTAATATGTGAGGATATAAAGTCTCAGAAATAAGGACAAAGTAAACTTACATGTACTTTTATTTTTTTTAATGACCCTCATACTGCAGGCAGGTTTCAACTTTTTAGGGTGTAAAATATAGAAATTTATAATTTACTAATGAAATTCCAGAGCAAATAGCATAAAACTCAGTAGATAAGTTCTTTTGTCCATAGGTGGAGCACCTGAAGGACATATTCAAATGTATGAGGATAAAAATTATTTTCAGTTTGGATACATAACTTTTCCGCAAAATGTGCACAAAAATTGACTAGTTTTCATGGTGAGTTTCAGAATATTTTATTTTATATTTTTATAAATTAAATGCATTTTTACAATTGTATATGTGTGTTTTAAATGATTAAAATGCATCTTTACACCTCTGTAGCAGCATATCGTCTATAGGAGTAAATAAGTTGACCAACCCTAATTTTGTGACGCCATCTTGGTTGTCCATGTCAAGTTACCTTAAGCATAACAAATGATACAAATTAGAATAAAAATAACTTGGTTGCCTTCAGTTTTGGTAGAATTATTTCCCCTTTTCAGATTTTTATGACGCATAATCTTTGAAGTCCAAAAAACAATGTTCTAATGCTAAGTTTAAAACAAAAAAGGGTTAAATGGCTTTCATATGCTCTAAATTATTGTGCCAGTACACGAATGTAAACATTTTACTCTGCTTTCACTTACAACATTATAGAGAAATGTTAGTCCTAAAAAAATTGCTCATACATCTGCACTAGAAACAAAGTATTTACCCTAAATATATAGAATAAAGGTATTGGCGCACAAGTTTGGAGCACTAGAAAGCCATTGAACCCTTTTCTGTTTTAAACATTGCATTAAAACATAATATTTTTGGACTTCAAAAATTATGCCTCATAAAAATCTGAAAAAGGGAAGTAATTGTAACTAAACTGAAGGCAACAAAGTTATTTCTATCTTGATAAGCATTATATGTAATGCTTAATAAATGGACCAAGTTTGAAAGAAATATCTTCATTATTTGTCAAGAAATATTACTTTTTGTGTCATAAGCCCGATCGGGCAATGTTACCAGCCTGATAAATGATGTTGTAAACTTACTTTTTTAGCTCAACTATTCGAAGAATAGGGGAGCTATCCTACTCGCCCCAGCGTGAGCGTCTCACAAATGTTAAAGTTTGCGTACTGGTCACCCAAATATTTTCAAAATCCATTGAGATATTGCTTTTATATTTTGCTTACTTGTTTACCATCATGACCCAAGTCTGTAAAAAGGAGGAGGCAACTCTATCAAGCATTTTGACAGAATTATGGCCCCTTTTCGACTTAGAATAAATGTTAAAGTTTGCATACCACCCCAAATATTTTCAAAGTCCATTGAGATATTGCTTTCATATTTTGCATACTTGTTTACCATCATGACCCCAGTTTGTAAAAAAGAGGAGGCAACTCTATCAGGCATTTTGACTGAATTATGGCCCCTTTTTGACTTAGAATAAATGTTAAAGTTTGCGTACCACCCCAAATATTTTCAAAGTCCATTGAGATATTGCTTTCATATTTTGCATACTTGTTTACCATCATGACCCCAGTCTGTAAAAAGGAGAAGGCAACTCTATCAAGCATTTTGACTGAATTATGGCCCCTTTTCGACTTAGAATATGCTTATTGTAATGTTAAAGTATTACTCATAGCTTATATTATACTATCAAGCACTGAGAATAGTCGAGCGCGCTGTCAACTGACAGCTCTTGTTTTCACTTAAAATAGCAAAAATGAAATACAAAAATGGATTTCGCCCGATTCTGTATGCGCTGAAATCTAAAGTGACAGGCAAAATCAAATCATAAAATTTTAAGTAATGAATATTTTTAAAAATATTTTTGAGCTAATGTTAAGAATATGTATATATCTTCATTTGTCTGCCAATTTTCAAAAAAAAAAAAATATATATATATATAGTGTGGTTTTGGAAAGAAAAAGGTATGTATATGGTGTTGATTTCGCCTGTTTCTACTAAAAATAACTGGAAATGGCTGATCGATAACACGAAATAATAGTGCAGGCATGAAAAAAAACACGCTATTTTAAGTGAAATAAGATAGTTTACAATAACATTTATGCATGTCCTAACATACATTTGATGCCTCTTAAGTACTTCTGTCACAGGGTGAGAAAAATGTGCAGTCAGTCCAGGGCTCGAACCCGGGGCCCCTCGCTTACAGGGCGAGTGCTCTACCGACTGAGCTAACCGGCTGCCTGACACATCTTCTCCCCTGACGTGACCAAGTCCGTACCATGACATACACCCCCACAAATTGGAAATTCGTCCTCGAATTCTGGAGGTATATAATATTGCAAGCGTCGTAAGACCAAGCATGCCACGGTCCCATGTTGGGTGCCATATGTCACAGGGTGAGAAAAATGTGCAGTCAGTCCGGGGCTTGAACCTGGGGCTTCTCGCTTACAGGGCGAGTGCTCTACCGACTGAGCTAACCGGCTGCCTGACACATCTTCTCCCCTGATGTGACCAAGTCCGTACCGTGACTTTTCCATTATCCTAGCTTATCCTCATAGGTGTTTCTAGGAATACGGAACTTCCGTAATCCTAGAATTGGAGGCTAGGATTATGGTACCGTAATCGTAGCCACTGCCAAATTTATTATGTGTAGTGACGAACAAATACTTTATCCAGTCCATATTTTATACTTGATACATTTAAAATTTAATTAAATAAAATCAGAAAAAACAATTATGTTCTGTATGATAATTTTTAGCCTTTCTTGGGCAGCCCTTTCTTGTTCGGCTTATCAGGATGATCTGCCATTCATGTAATTCCTCTAAGCCTTATCCACATAGATAGATCTGTGTTAAAGATAGGCTTTCAGAAATTAAAAAGTCATAGAATACTGGTTAGACTTACTTGCTCAAATAAATTAATGATAAATACTCAAAAAGAAACTTCAGATGAGTTGAATAGAAAACAATTTTTAAATAAAACATTTATATTTTTAAGAGACTTGAAATTTCTGAAGTATGTTGTGAGCTGGCTTGAGGTGATAAATTGAATTGACAATATCTACCCTGACACAAGTTTCAGTACAGTACTACACGGCTGTCTGACATACTTTCATGTCAACATAAATTCATTACTGATGATGTAAACATAACAAATACATCATAAATATACAAGAAAATGTTTCCAATGGATTTCAGTGGGATTTTCCGAAAAGACATATTATGCTGCCTAAGTCTGATGTGGCATGACAGCGATAGTCAAAAGTTATCATGCTGTCCTGAAATGTTCTGTATTTGGCCTAGGTAGTTTTGGTTCGTCGCACAAGTTGTTTCTTCCTATATGTTCAATTAGTATGACATGATTGCTTTAGAATTAAAGGAAAATCTTTCAAGATATATCTTTATTAAATGTACATACGGTCCTCTCCTAAATCTATTCAAATGGTGGGACTTGGTCCTTTAAGTGGTGGCTAGGGCATAAAACGGAAATACCTTTAACAATTTCTTCTAATGAACTGCTTGATGAAGCTTCACCACCCTTAAAATTATCTGTAGCATCATCATTGTAATGTCCTCTCCCAAATTTGTTTTTAAAAATTGGAGAGCTTGGCCCCTTTTAGAGGCCACTGGAACTAAAGCTAGAAAAATCTTTAAAAAGATTTCTCATGATCCACTTGATGGATATTCTTAAAACTTGGTCTGTAGCATTATTGTAAGGTCTTCACCCAAAAGTATACAAGTGGGAATGATTGGCCTTTTTAGGAGCCACTAGAAAGAAAATACTAATACTTTTGAATAATTTATTATCATGACCTGCTGGATATATCATCAAACTTGGTCTGTAGCATCATTATATGGTCCTTTCCAAAATTTATACAAATGGGGGCAGTTGGTCCTTTTAAGGGGTTGCTAGAACTAAAACTAGAAATACCTTCATAAGACTTCTTCCTATGAACTGCTTCATGGATCTTCATCAAACTTTATTTGTAGCATTATTATTTATAAGGCATTTTACCAAAAATCTTAATTGAGGACATTTGGTCCATTTTAGCAGCTGCTATCTAGAGCTTAAACTAGAAATACCTTAAACAACATTTTCATATGAATAACTAGATGAATTTTCATCAGACTTGGTATGTAGGATCATATTAAGGTCCTTTCTCAAATTTGTTCAATTGAGGGCAGTTTGCCCCTTTCCCTTTTAGGGGTTGCAAGGGCTAAAAGAAAAAAAACACCTTTTTAATGACTACTTATCATGAATCATTCAATGAATCTTCATCAAACCTGCTCTGTAGCATTAATATAAGGTCCTCTCATAAATTTGTTCTGTTTGGGGTGTTTGATCTTTAAAGCATCAGATGGTTGAGGTCCTCTTTAGATGAGCGACTTAGGCCCATTAGGCCTCTTGTCTATTGTAGGAATATTTGTATAGTGGTGATTCTGTTTTCTGTTGTTTGAATATCGGTATAGTGATGATCCTATTTTCTATTACAGGAATATCGGTATAGTGATGATCCTATTTTCTATTACAGAAATATCGGTATAGTGATGATCCTATTTTCTATTACAGGAATATCAGTATAGTGATAATCCTATTTTCTATTACAGGAATATCGGTATAGTGATGATACTGTTTGCTACCCTGTTTACTGTGATACTGTTAGTTTTACCCAGAGAAGATTTTGAAGCTCCAACAACAAAGGTATATTTTAACAATATATTTTATTACAACCCTTGATTACTGATTCTTAGAGTAGGCAGAAGGAAGGAGTTGTCTGTACATTTTGCAAGTTAATTGTGATGTTCATAAATATTCATTACAGCATGTAATTTTATATTTATGTCTCCCACCACACAGTGGTGTGGGAGACATATTGATTTACTCCAGTCTGTGTGTCAGTGTGTCTGTCACAAATCTTGTTCGCACTCTAACTTGAACATTTCTCATCAGACCTGTGTTTGACCATAAGACCTCGACCAAGTTCGATAACTAACCAAATCCGCCCAGGCACTTGAATTATGGCCCTTGAATTACTGGATCCACTGGTCCAGACCATCTAATTGGATCCACTCGTCTAGACCATCCAGAGAAACTAGACATTTTTGATAGGGGCAGTTGTGGGAGACATGCACTTTTCTCAAAAGCATCTAGTTTTATTTGTACCTGACTTCATAATTGTTTTTTAAGCTGCATCTGACAGTAAGTTTTAAATGGTTATATACTTAAAGAAACATTTATGTGATCAAGTTCAAAGAAATTTACATTTACCTGTGAGTCACTGACTATGTTACTTTCTTTAGATAAAGAGTATATGGTGCTGCCCATTTCAGACTGAACCATCACATTTACCTGTGACCATGGTTAACTTCTCTTAAATAAAGAATTAATGATACCACCCATTTTAGACTGAACTATCACATTTACCCATGACCATGGTTAACTTCTCTTAAATAAAGAATTAATGACACCACCCATTTTAGACTGAACTATCACATTTACCCGTGACCATGGTTAACTTCTCTTAAATAAAGAATTAATGATACCACCCATTTTAGACTGAACCATCACATTTACCCGTGACCATGGTTAACTTCTCTTAAGTAAAGAATTAATGATACCACCCATTTTAGACTGAACCATCACATTTACCCGTGACCATGGTTAACTTCTCTTAAATAAAGAATTAATGATACCACCCATTTTAGACTGAACCATCACATTTACCTGTGACAATGGTTAACTTCTCTTAAATAAAGAATTAATAATACCACACATTTTAGACTGAACCATCACATTTACCTGTGACCATGGTTAACTTCTCTTAAATAAAGAATTAATGATACCACCCATTTTAGACTGAACCATCACATTTACCTGTGACCATGGTTAACTTCTCTTAAATAAAGAATTAATGATACCACCCATTTTAGACTGAACTATCACATTTACCTGCAGCCATTTTACTTCCTTTAAATTAAAATTTCATGGTACCGAACATTTCAGACTGAACCTTCAAAGGTATGCTTAACTGATTTTTCATATGATGCAATGTTATCAGTTTTGCTTCACTTTCCTTAGGGAATCTTAAAATTGATTGTAATACAAAATAATCACATGATATTGTTACATGTTATAATCACAATGAAGTGTGTTTTCCTCACGCAAATTCCTTTTCACTTCCAAGTAAAGGTACAGATTTAATAGTGATTTATGGTAGTGAAATTAACAGAAAACCCCTCACATTAATATGAAAAGTGCACTTGTTCTCACAAAGAAGTTAAAACACTGAACCATTTGGCTATGACCACAAGTTTGTTTGATGTTAAGATGATCACCAGGTAGTGAATTTTCATCCTTCTGCCAACAAAAAGTGATAAGCAAGCATATTAACTATAGGAAAGGTCATTTAGTAAACTTTAAACCTAATTTTTGTACAGGAAAAAGGAGGGAGAAAAAGTCCTACATATAGAAACCTAGACAGGATTAAGATAGGCTGGTGGGGTGGAGATTGTTATTCATTATCCTCAGAAGTGTTGTGGGTGCAAGTCATTTAAGAACAATTTTCTTTCCGACTGAATATACATGTACTAGTAATATAGCTATTATTAAGTTGGGGATAGAGGCAACTGAATGGGAGACACTGATTCAATTTATCTGAAAATTACAAGTCAGTGAAACAAACATCAACTTTCAGAGCATGACCGGATCAGTTATGAGTATTTTGTGTCCCCCACCATTAACAAATTTGGTGAAATTAAAGAAAGAAGACTGCCCACTGTTTATGAAATTTTTCAATTTTTAGAATGTTTACATGTTTTTTGCAGTCTATTAAATTACAATCTTCTATTTTCAGATATATGACTACTCCATCATCTTTAGATCAGTTCTTATTGCTGCATGTTCTTTATTTCTGGTAATTGGACTGGTTGCTTTTTTGATAATACATCTGATGGAACCAGTCTATGCAAAGCCAATACGGAGACTCAAACTGTCGTAGAAACTTACAGATAGCAAGTGCTAGGAAACTTTGTGCCAAGTTATTTGAAGTCCTTGTTTTATCAGCATTGTGATATAGTGTAACAATAGGTTTCTGCTGAGAGCAAGTACCTGCCTTCTACTTACAGTACTAGCGGTAAGGTGGTTCACAATCTTGTAAAAATGTTAACACAGGGAAGGTTTCATTAAAACACTGCCATAGCTTGGAATAGTGCATGTTGTCATGACCATAAAAGTTTGACAACTTTTTTGCAGGAAATATGTGGAAGAAAGGTTGAGTAGCAGAAAAATGACTTTTGTGTAAGGGGAAAATAGTTTAAATATTGTTTCAAATAATAGGAATGATATAACTCATCTCAGTGTTGTGAAAGAAAACTTATATAAATGTGCCATGTTAAAAGTATAGATTCTGACAGACTATTCTTCACAACTTTTATGCAAGAAAATAAGGCGAACAATTGTAATTTGTTGTCCACATTTTTTATATTTAAGTTATCAATTTATGTTCAGGTTGTAGAAATATTGCATTTAACACTGAGATAATAGAAGGCATCTTTGTTTTCCATTTTACAAATGTTAGCTTACACAGGTTGAAAAAATAACAATTTCCCATTTCATGTGAAATCACTTCTCACACTGACCAATTATTTATCAAACCCTTGCACACTTATCAAGTAAAGCGCAAATAAAGCTTCTTTGGTTATCATGAGATTCGGCAAGAGTTCACTCTGATCTTATATGAGAGTATCAGATATGTTGTATTCTATAGATCCTTGCTGGCATTAAAAAATATATATAATGTTGGCATTTAATGAATGCCAGTCTTTACAATTAATTGATAATAATACATTGAGCGTTCGCTCAAACTCAGATAATTCTTACACCACCTGTCGCTCGAACTCATCGTCAGGTCCCGGCATAATATCTTTATAATGTATATTTTTCCATGGCTTGGACTACCGATCACTCGAACAGATTTTGCTTGTCCCGTCGAGTTCGAGAGAACAAAGTTCGACTGTAATTAATGTTTGCTCTGTAACATTTTAGAAAATATTTTGTGTTATAGTGTATAGAATAATAAAATCTGTATTTATTTGTATATATTATTATGTTTTTTAGGAATATAAAAATAAAATGAAAAAGAAATTTTGATTTAGTTTTTTTGCCATGTAAATGTGGTAGTTGTCAGATTATGCATTGCACACTGATTTGCTATCATTACAAGCCAGTAGAAAGCAAGGTATTATTTAAACATTGGCTATGTAATATAATTTGCCGTTTTAGATTACAGTGTTGCTGTCATTACAGCTTGGAACCAGCTCATAGCTCATATCCAGTTCCCAAGTTTTGAAAAATTGCATTCCTGCATTTCTTACTGTAATTTTTAGTAAAGGTAAGATTCCTCCAAAAATATTTCAGTTGATTTGTTCAATTCCAATTGAGCTGTCCACTTCTGGTGCTGTTGAATCCTTCCTATTATTTTAGACTGTAGTTTAATCGTGTTGTATTTACATACAAGATGAAAAGAACTACTGAGAAGTAAATATTTGCCGTTTTAACCTTATACTGAAAAACACCACAGGTATCTCAATAATCAATTGTGGGAATGGGTTGAAACTTTACATCCTTGTTCACTGTAATGATCTGATGTGATGCAGTGCAGTGGTTCTATTACCCTTTTGCCTTTTCATAAAATTTTGCCCATTTTTCTAATTAACATTTTTTGGATTAGTTTTTGTTTGTAAGCTGGTATCTCAGTAACTATGAGATGGAATGGATTGAAACTTCAGACATGCAGTGCACAAGTTTCATTACTCTTGCTTTTTCACAAAATCATGCCACTTTTTGAGTTAGTAATTGTTGGTTAAATTTCTGTGTAGAAGCCGGTATCTCAGTGTGACCTTTAGCAGGAATGGACTGGAAACTTCAAACACTTGATCACTGTGCTGATCTGATATACAGTACATGTGCTATATTATCCTCTTGCGTTTTTCAGAAAATTATGTCTTTAGTCTTAGCAATGTGTGCTTAAGTTTTTGTATGTAATCTGATATCTCAGAATTCACTGCAGTGAATGTACTGAGACCACACACCTTGTGCACAGTGATGCTCTGACATGCCATGCACAGGTTCCATTACTCTCTTTAGCTTTTTCACAAAGTGAGAATGGATTTAAACTTCATAGTGACATTTCAAGGGTTAGAGCAAAGTGAAGGCATGTGTATACACTTAAAAAATATATTTATGCAGAAAAAGCCAAAAATAAAAAACTAGTTGAAGACTTTGGGTATTAGAGAGGTATGCTAAAAGAGTTTATTTATACTGAAATGAAATAATTCAAAGGCCTGAAAATAGCTCTGCTATGTTACTTCATTAAAAAAATCTCAGTGTACACCTACACTCCAAATCATTAGGACCACCTGACTGAAGACGAAGCACAATGTAATGTTATAGAGACATATATTCTCAGGATTAGCAGTCATGGAATACTTGGGGCAATGCCAGGCAAACAAATTATTTAATAGTTTGATAAAACCAATTTAGAACTGTATTTACAGTCAACCATAAACAGGATAAAGTGGAGAGGATGCTGTTGTACTGCTTACACAAGCACAGATGTTGAAATCACCTTTAATGTTTTGAACCAAACATTTGCAGAGAGTGCAGAAAGAATTGTTGCTGATATTTATCCTTTCAATAATAATTAAACCATTATATTAGAAAAATGTTACATACAGTGCATCAAAATTGATCTTTATTTAATGAGACTGACTTTCAGATCACACAGCAACAAAGAAAAAAGGAAATTTAAAGATACTAAAAAATCATTGCTGTGTTTCTTAAAGGCTTTGAAACTGAGTTACTGACAGACTGAATGTTATGGAAGCACATGAGAAGTATTTGGTTTTAGCCCAAATCCCATTAACAGTGTACCAACTTATTGACACTGTTTTTATTTCAGAAAAAGAAAACGGGTACATTGGTAAAGAAATGCACACTTTATTTTGCATTTACCTGAAAAAGTTATTAGCCATATCTCTATTTCATGCCATAAATTTACACAATACCACATCACAAAGTAAGATTTCTAACATGGTTTGAAATTGTTTAGGCTTTCCACTTTTTCTTCTTTCTTCTACAAGTAGTACGAATATAATGTTACGAGCCATACATAACACACTGTCTTGACAATTAAATGCATGCAGAAAGATCTATTATACTAGATTTAAATGATATACTAAAGAAAAAACGGGTAATCAGCCAATTCTGGCATTTCCATTATTTAAGCAAAAAACGAAGATATTTTATGTAATTTGCCAAATTTAGCTGTCTATAATAGTGCTTCATGAAATTTATAGTTGCTGTAAGAAAACATTTACAATAACTCAACAAAATATTTATTAAAAGCTCTGTAGTATATTCATTCATGATTCTAGCTCAGAACAGTTAATAGGTTAATTCCATCATGAATGAGATCCCACAGAAAACGAACAGTCGGTGGTTTAGCTCTTTTGATCAATTTTTGTACTTCTTAGACTTTGAGCTGAACCTGTAGGTATATATTTCTTGCCATTGTCAGTTCTATATATTTGCTGTATACAGTACATTAATATCTGTTATATTCTGAATTGAATTTGTATTATGAGCACATGTATAGAAAATATTTTCTAGCATGTTAAAGAGTACAAAATGATTTACTATATATTTTGCTAGATTATGCCTCAAAATGCCCCTAGAAGGCACAGGTGGCAGTATCATTGATTGGTCACCCCCTCCCCACCCTAAGACCCCTGATACAACCCTGAAATTTTTTTCTGACATTCTGTTGTTCCTTAATATCCCCACCGGATACACCGGAGAATGTCAGAATTTTTTTCAGGGTTGTATCAGGGGTCTTAGGGTGGGGAGGGGGTGACCAATCAATGATACTGCCACCTGTGCTAGAAGGTAGCTGTGAATATATAGAATTTCAAAATTTTACTTGACTGTGGCCATACCCTTGGGCCCCAATAAAATGTTGCTGCCTACACATTGATTTAGAACTGCAAACTACACCGCTGCATCTAGTCTTATTATATATAGTGATGACGTCTCGGTGAAGGTCGGTGACTCGGTGATAAAATCCACAAAATGTGTTTGGAATCTTGGTGCAGTATTTGACGAAAGTATGGATATGGAACAGCAAGTCAACTCTTGTGTGCCGGGCTGGATATGCACAACTATGCAGAATAGGTCAGACACATCAGACGGTATTTTACCAGTTATGCCACATTTAAGACCCTTGTCAACAGTCTGGTTAGACTACTGTAATGCCTTGTTAAGCGGTATTCCAAACAGCACACTGAAGGCGTTGCAACATGTCCAGAACATGGCAGCTCACGTCATCACTATGCCCCGTAACAATCATATAACACCGATTCTGAAGGAGCTCCATTGGTTGCCAGTGAAATACAGGGTGCAGTACAAGGTTCTGTCACCAACACCTTTAAGGCTTTACACAATCAGTCCCCTGCCTATATAACGGATATGATCGAAGTGTATAAACTGGTCAGAAACCTAAGATCACAAGACACGCTGTCACTGGTTAACCACGATGTATGGCAGTCGCAACTTTTCATTCACTGCTCCAAAGCTTTGGAATTCCCTTCCCGTCAAGACCAGAGAAGCTCACACGCTAGCTGCTTTCAAAAGCCTGCTAAAAACCCACTTCTTTGTACAACATTTCGTTAACTGACCAATACATTTTTACTGTTCATGAAACAGCGTAAAACATAATTTGTTAATGTAGAATGCATTTTTTGTTTGTGTTGAATGCGTATTTGTTTGTATTGTTTGCAATTTATTCTCTAAAGCGCTTTGAATGTGTACATGTGCATGAAAAGAGTGCTATATAAATGTGGTATAATTATAATAATAATAATAATATATTCTGAAACATTTAACATTTATAGAATAACTAATCACCTTTTGCCATAAAAGCCAGTCTATCAACAGAATCAAACTCTTACAAAATTCAAGAAAAAGTGGACCTAAATAAAACAGAAATTCAAATTATCTAAGTACATAAAGGGCCATAATTCAGACAAAATGCATATCAAACTTATGGATTTTGGTCTTGATACTCACTTTCAAAGCTACTGTTCTTAAATATTCAAGTGAAGCGGACCTGAACAAAATATTTAACTAAGAATTTAATTTTTTTTAGTACAAAAAGGGCCATAGTTCTGACAAAATGCATGTTAGAGTTATGGTTCTTAGTCTACTTACTCATTTAATGATGATAAACAAATTTGCAAAGTTTCAAAGCTGTAGCTCTTATAGTTTTTGGGAAAAAGTGAACCTAAACAAAAATATTTACCAAGAAAATAAAATTTTCTTAGTACAGGAAGGGCCATAGATCTGACAAAATGCTAATCAGAGTTATGGTTCTTGGCCTACTTAGTCACCTAATGATGATAAACAGGTGTGCAAAGTTTCAAAGCTATACAATAGTTGTTATAGTTTTTGAGAAAAGGTGGACCTAAACAAAATAACGAATCACCACCAATGCCGATGCCGACGACCAAGATATGATAATACATTGTATTTTTTTCTTCAAAAATCAGACTACCCGGCTGAGAAAATTCCAGAGGTTTCCATGGAATGTCTGTGAATTTCCATGGAAGTCCGGACTCCGGAGTATTTGGACAAACTTTCCGGAGTTGGATATGGAATACTGCGGAAACATTTCCAGGGATTTCCATGGACAATTTTCCGGAGTGATTCCACGGACGTCCGTGAACAATTTTCTGGAGTTATTCTGTGGACGTCCATGGACAATTTTCCGCAGTGGTCCAGGAAGTTCTGCTGACAGTATTATGCAATAGCAATACATGCTTTTTTTTGCAGTACATGTATAGTGTGCAATAACACTTTAGTACAAGCAATATGATTTTATTGCATGTGATCACTTTTGCAGTTTCAAACACTATATGATATATATGAACAAGGAAAATTAATCTTTGCCAGTTAAAAGTGACTGATTAGAATATTTTTTAAGCACATACTTGTGAACAAAGATTAGTTACACTAAAATAATGTCGATGAAATCATTCAAAGAAAGTACCTAGAGTCATTTGTTTTAAATATGCATATTATTTATAAAATCTTTGTGAAGCCTTTGCTTACTTAAAGCATTCATTGTTTTATGCTATGTAATGACTGATACACAAAGATACATGCATGTGTTTAAGCAGCATAATTACAAATGTATGTATTGTTTCAGTACTGGTCAATTATGTAAACAAACTTACTTGAGCAATTTATAGAATCCTCAATATTAACTTTGAACTGAATTACCTCACATAATAAAGTTTCACTAATTTCTACACAACTTGTTAACATCAGACTTCCAGTTACACATTTTGAAAATTCCTCTTTGTAAGATCAGTTGATCTTATTGGCTGAACTTGATCACATGACGCTAATTGCTTTCTGATGTGTTTAAAATCCCTCAGAAAATGACAGAGTTATTTTCCAGAGTTAAAACGACCAGAATTTTTTCTAAGTGCTACATTTCTGCAGTGTCCGTGAACATTCCATATACATTTTGAAAGATGTCCAGAGTGATTTCCAGAGATGCCCATGGA
Source organism: Mercenaria mercenaria (assembly GCF_021730395.1). Classification (NCBI taxonomy): domain Eukaryota; kingdom Metazoa; phylum Mollusca; class Bivalvia; order Venerida; family Veneridae; genus Mercenaria; species Mercenaria mercenaria. The sequence goes on along the minus strand of NC_069365.1, from coordinate 27,764,917 downwards.
AAATATTTGCAATCACTCTGAACATGTTATATAACAGGTGACTTTTCCATACTTTTCCATGGAAAGTACCTACTTTCCATGGAAGTTTTGCATTTGTCCGCAGTTTTTCCACAGTTACTCTGGAATATGTACAGCCGGGAAGCTAAAAACAAAAGGTGTACTTTTAGAAAAATAGAAATCAATCATTATTTTCAACAACGCTAGACATTTCAACCCCAAGACACTTTGACCTCAAAATTGAATTTCCTTGGACATTTAAACCCCCAAGACGTTTCGATCCCTCAGAAATATCTTTAAGTTTTGATCCAGTATTACTTTGACTTTGTTTCTGATGACAATTATGACTTTAAAAACACAAGTTAGGGAATACTTTAAAGATATTCTCAAAAAGTGGTACCCCATTCAAAAACGAATGCCATTTGTAAACAATGATTATTGCTGAAAACTATTTTAAACCTAGTTATGTAAAATTTCGGCACTGGAGCATTATTACAAATCTATCAAAACGAAGATATGTAACAGTGTTTTGAAAATGATGAGATTTTAAATGCGCTAAACTTTCCAAAACTGTGGCCACTTTATCAAGTCCTTTTATGGAATTCAACAAATATATCAGTAAATTGACTAGCCTATCATGTTTTATACGCTGTTCAATTATGTGAAACAACTCTTTCATTTTATGACTAGGTGTTGTTTGAATTTTTTTTTTAAATATGGACCTACTTTTTTACTGTCACTGTTAAAATGTATTTTTGCATTAACAGACTTTTATTTCTCGTAATGAAAATTAATACAGTGAAACCTCCCTAAACCAGGAACCCCTGCATAAACTGAATGAATTTTGTGGGCCCAAAATTTGGCCTTATTTCATTAGTAAAATAGCTCTGTAAACTGGAACTCTTTACTGAGAAACTGAACTATTTTTTCCAGACCAAACTTCTGTTTATCAACACAACCCTGAAAACCAAACAATTTAAATTGCAGTCAGAACTTTTGGCACTTTCCGTTTATCATAATTACCAGAATTCACTCTATTTGGTTGCATATGTCCATAAAATCTTTACAGTAATTAAACAAGATAAAGATTTAAGATGAATCAGGTTGTTTGGTAATGATACAGTATTTATGTGATGTACCACACATTTCACTGACAAAACTTTGTTAACCATACCTTTACTGTGGTCTGGAGGCTACTAGTATTTGGTTTAGAGGAGTTCCACTGTATTTGATTCGTCAAATGGTATTCTTTTTTTTTCAAAGAAACATTTTTCAGAATATCTAGTTAAGAAAAAAGAACAAGCAAAATATCATTAACAAAGCTGACTTCATAAAGACGTCGCTGTCCTTGGCCAGATTGCTTTCCCTTAAACAATTTATGCACTCAAGAAAACTTTTTTACTAAGTATTACTCAAGTATTTCTTTACTTTTCGAGAAAAAAATTGTCAGAAATGTAAGTAATTCATAAGTACTGCTCACTTATAAGTTACTGGTTAATTATTTAGGAAAAGAAATAGTAAAAACTTTACTTAATAGAAGATTTACAATGTAATTTTTTAAAACAGTACATATTAATCATTACCAAGTAATTGTTTTACTAAGCAATTACTGAGTGAAAGAGATACTTAGTCTTGGAAATACTTGGCATTACTGAAAGTAAATGAATTAGGGTAAGAAAATTTTAATATTCCATTTATTTACAAGCAGCTAACGCCTGGCGGCGTTTTGGCCAGGTTTTCCGAATTACCGGTAGGTGATAATGAGTTAAAGTTCTAATAAAGGCATACAATAACTCCCCCAACCCCACCCCCACCCCCAAATTAATAAGTACTATTGAAGGAAAAAAAGGGGGAAAAGAAATGGACGAGTAAAAAATGAAACTAAAGAAATAAATTGGTGTAAAAAAATCAAAGTAAGAAAAGCACCATTTCAATGTTTATATCCCTGTGACCTTGACAATTGAACCCGAAATCAGTAGGGGTCATGTACACATCAAGACCAACATACCTATGAAGGTTCAAGGTCCTACTAGTAGGTGAAATATTTGTCCAGATATTGAGCAGAAAGCATTTTCAATGTTCAGGTCCCTGTGACCTTGACCTTTGACCCAGTGACCCCATTCTCACTTTGGACCAACTAGGGTAATAGGGGATCATTCTGATTAAGTTTCTTGAAGTTTGGATAAGTAGTTGTTGAGAAAAATGAATGACAAAAAAAAACAACAACAGTTAACATGAGACTCATTATTCCAGCCATCCTCCCGCCCATCCGCTTGGACAGACCTAATCTTCAAGCCGGATTTTTCTTCGAAAACCCGGCCAACAAAAAGGGGTAATGTTAGAGATTTCAGGCTATAGCTTTTATGTTCTGATTTCAGTAAACAATACTGTGTTGGACAGGGGTTAGACTGGATTCAAAGTAGTAACATAAATGTACTAGTACATGGAGCTCATTTCTGAAGACTTTGTTACTCAACTATGATATGCAAACCTGCTACAAATATAGTACCGGTAATAAAGAAGACAAACTATCAAATAATGTTTATTATTACATACTCATTTATAAACTCCGTTGAGTTACAGTGGGACCTGTAACATCAATATTTTTCCATAATGACGTTCAAATGTCATATTGGGTGCGTGCCGTCATTTGTGACGTCAGTTTCATGCATGCTGTTGCGTTTAAAAGTTCTTTAACGACAATACTTTCAATCTACTCTAGCTAAAAATAAGTTTATTTAATTTATATATTAATTTTAAGTGTAGTAGGTGTATGTAATAAAAAGATTATTAGATTTGCATCGAGAAATATGCACTCATTCTTTCGCGGAATTATATTGCGCTCCTAAAGTCGCACAATATTTCCGCTGCAGAACTCATGCATATTTCTCGATACAAATCTAATAACCTATAAGCGTTTACTTACTGTAATCATAATGAACAAAATATATAAAACAATACAATATTTGAATCACAAGAGCATAAAGTATAACAAGTTTGAAGTATTTTGTTTTGGGAACATTTCTTAATAGGCCATGATATCAAACTATTTTAAATGTACTTTTGTGTTCTTAAAAACAGTATAATTTGTCATTTACATTATGAAGTATTACTATAAATTACTCCAAATTGTGTATTTTTTGAATTATTTCTCACCTTTGTGCATCTCCTTATCATTTTCTGTTCTCTGCATATATAATTGACCCTTTATTTGTCTAAAAGGTTTTCCTGGAATTTTCTGACCAACTCTCTTACTCTTAAATTATAAATTAAAGCATTTGAAGTCTCATAAAAATCTTTATGTCCACAATTTCTTGTACTGTAGAAACAAATTTTTTGCAAAGGCAATATTTTGCGAATTTTAAGATCGATGCCTGAAATCAATGTTGGGGAGTTTCTACCTTTCAACATAACATCAGAATTACCTGTATTGTCACTCTTATAATTATGCTTTTAACTGAAATATGTTTAAACTTCCATAAGGCTTTAAATTTTATGTTAAAAACAGATAAAGCACCTGTCCAAATGAAAAATATGCATACTTTGATGGTTAGAAAAGCACTATTTTTAATATTACACATGAACTTATACAGTTTGAACCATAAAGGGAGGTAAATATATTTTGACACATAGATTGTTTAAACCGTTAAAATTGGCTGCTGCTGTCTAAGCCATGCAGTCAGCAAGAAAATTGATGCGTGGCACCGCTGCCCCGTACAGATATAGACTTTATACGCCTTGAGTTTTCCCAATTTAATTGCACGTGTGAATATACTTTTAAGTCGTTCCTATTCATATAATGTACATATTTTACTACAGGCGTATAAGTTAAAGTTTTTCGCTCCTGCCGTTGTGGACTAGCAGGTCGGAGACGCCTAACTGCTTGTGGCATTTTGCCCTTTCCTTGGTGGCGTTTTTCTGTATGCCCAGTTTTATTAAAATTGTTATTCGTATGTTTTTTCTGGTATGTTTGCTTTTAGTATTTTTCTGTATGCCATTTTGGTTAAAAATATGTTCTCATGTTTTTTCTGGTATTTTTCATGCAATAAATACCCTTGATCAAACATACACAATGTTTACCAATTTTAACAAACCGAGCCTTACGGCAGGAGCTTGGTGATCGCATTTTGTCCGTGTCTAGAAAGGTCATAATATAGAGTGACAAAAATTAGTGCATTTTGTAGGTAATAAGAATAGAGGATGGACAGGATGGATTTATTGAAGAGGAAATGGTTGATATTTTATTTATATTCTATGATTCACAAGAGTGTATATTAGGAATTTTCTTAATACATACATTTCAGTATAAATAAATACATGTTTATGTTGTGATTGTATAAAGATTTCAATAAAATAAGTTAATGATAGAATCCCAAGATTTTATCTAATCTAACATAGCATTTTAGTATTAGGAATGCTGATTCAAATGGCATACTATACAAATATATATATGAAAATTAGCTAATGTATGTTTCTCTTTGCCACAAGGGTTGAATTTCTGTTAGCTGATTTGTCAAACGATTTATGTAAAATTGAATTTCTACGATCATGAAAATGTTCAGTGATTACTAAATTTGTATCTTGTCTTGCATAATATTAATAGGCTATTGGCTTAGTATCGGGAAATATGCACGAGTTGTGTAGCGAAAATATTGTGCGACTTTAGGAGTGCAATATTCTTTCCCAGAAGAACGAGTGCATATTTCTCGATGCAAAGATAATAACCTTTTTTAATACATACGTATCTACAAGTATAAATGTAATGTAAACATTATGAATGTAGCCTGAATACGACACATTAAATTACGTCACGCATCCAATAGGAAATTCAGGCGTCAGTGTACGGAAAAATATTGACGTTTCCGGTACCATTGTAACTTAATGGGGAATAGAAACGAGTTTGTAATAAATATTCGTTTCTATTCCCCCGATTTTCTTGTATACCGTATTCAAGAAAGCATTTTAAAAATAAAATCAATTGAACAACTTTCAGTCTTTATATATTTCTTAAAGTAGCGTATGATGCATAAGAAATTACATTTATACGTGTCGTTGCATTACTTATTATTGTCGATCGTATTCAGGCTATTGAACATTCCTGTTTACATTACATTTATACGTGTAGATACGTATGTAATAAAATGGTTATTATTACTTCATTCTATTGTACTAATGCCGTTATTTTATTATACATGTTTGTAAACCATTGAGTGTTTCCTGTGCCGAAATATGTCTATCTATCTATCTATCTACCCATCCATCCATCTTTGAATCGGGAAATATGCACTCGATCTTTAGCGGAAGAATATTTCCGCTGCAGAACTCGTGCATATTTCAAAGCTATATAAATGTCGTAAGTAGTTAATTGACGGGATTCAAACCATCAAACCATATGTATACTGATATAAAAAGGTAAAAACCTTCTGAATGACTCTCTGTACGTTAATAACTTGCTTTAAAATCGCAATCAATAAATGGAACATCTATAGCAAGCAGTTCTTGATTGTTTAAATGGATCGCTAATGGAACGCACTAACAAACACCGAAAAGACGGTTTTGACAGAAGTTATAAGGTGTTTTGACAGTGTTTATTGGAACAAATTTTAGTTTGGGTATATATGACACTGAAAAATGATAAAATGGGTGAAAATAAATGTTAGATATTCGTAAAAATGCAATAAGAATGTAAATTTTCTGCATCATTTCAAAAGCGTTGCAACGGTTTACTACCTTCTGCACAATACTTTTGGTTGTCTATAAGATTTCTTGCAAAAAATCTTGTCAATAAGTTTGTATCAGAGTACTTACTTTTTATGGATTTTTGAGAGAAATTATTTTTCGACTAAAATATGTGGGTTAGTCTCTTTAAGTTTTATATTTGAATTTGAACAGTCACTATGAGTCAGGAATTTTATGTAATGCAATTTAGCCAATGAATTCAAATTCAGATTAAACACCCAGATAAACACTCTACATGATGTACAAACTAAGGGTTGATTTATATATGCACAGACTATGATTCTATTTATCAACCATTTTTCACAATTAATGATAGATCTATTCTGATGTGGACAAAATGTAGCCTTTTAACCTTTATCTTGCTAAATTTCTAAAATGGACTGATCTGTCGTTCAATTCGGGCAGTACCATTTATTATCTGAAGGTGAATAGCGAACAGTGTAGACCATTATCAGCTTGCACGGAAGTGTAGGCTGATCTTGGTCTGCACTGGTCGCAAAGGCAAAGCCACTTACCGCCAGCAGGCTAAAGGTTAATGACATTTATTGAATGTTTTGTAGAATTTAGCGCTTGTTTATTTTCTTTTACATTTAACTTTAAAATCTTCGATTAAACCTAAACGTCCTAAAAAAAAAACCCACAATCTGCCGGCAGATAATGTCCATAGATAACTCCGTTAATATCTTTAAAGTTTTATAAACCTATTGATAGCGTAAATTTGATAAACTATATTTAGAAATTTAAGGTTAGTGCCAGTCAATACGAGTCGTAATGCCTTTTCTGTTGCCTTCAGAGATATATTACTCGAAACGTTCCATTTCAAATCAGTATGGGTCATTTTGGAACAAAGTACCAATTGGAAAATATTTGGATGACCTTTGTTTTGACAGGTATTTGCAAACTGTTTACAAAACTTCTGGTCAGTTACATGACTTCATTTTTCTAAAGTTTCTATTAAGCTGCAATTTCAATGTGCATGGTTGCGTTTTAAGCGTTCAGACAATCGATTGTTGAATGAATTTAACTGTAGTTTGTACATAGATATATTTTTTCCTACTTTTTAAAACAACAGAATAAATTAGAGAATCAACCCCAGGCGTTGGCCCAGAGAAACAATGTACATTACTTGATAAATGAAAGTACATTTGTGTTCATGTTTTGAAGAAAATGACTTATTTTCGTTTTGAATAGGCTACTTTCGATTTGAGGTTTGATTATACTAAAGGCAGACTATGGAATGAACTTCTTTCGATTTGAGTATATAGTTTCGATTTAAGATAGTTTAACCAAGAAAAGCATATCACAATCAAACTGCATGATATACATGTCTGTCGTTATATTGGGTATATGTTAATCATTTACATATTTAAATACGCCCGTTATATTGTCAGAAATAATGTCAGAACCTTAAACTAATTCCAGCATAAAGTTACATTGATGGTTTATTATCTTTAGTTACTAGTTAGTTCAAATTTTTCTAAAATAAAATCAATAAAACAAATTATTAGTATAATGTCTTTATTCACATGCATGCATTACATAATAATGCAGTTCAAGAATCATTATAAATGATTGCCGTAACTGTTTATGAATTTGAACCAAATATTGAGGTTATCAAGTGAAACTGAAACTGAATAATTTGATTAAACGCTTATTTGTATAAATGACAATGGCGTTTTACATAATAATAATGACAAAAGTAATAAGTTTAGTTGAACAAGGTCTTGACCGCATCTGCCCTCCCCCCGCCCCCACCCCCCATTCCCCTTGCGATTTTATCCGTACCCATCTGCTCGACTATTCGAAAAATAGTATAGTAATATACAATGCAGTATGGTTTCGTTTAGAGGCCTCGGAACCTGGCTATTCTTACTGGTTCTTTGTCTTTATTTTCATTTTCTACTGACCCAAACCTTCCAAAACATTACTGAATGTCTATACTAAATGTATGACAATTGATTAAAGTTTACTCTTTTCTTCGCTGCAGGCGGAATATTTCTGATATGCCGCAGTTACAAGTTCGGAGGCCACTAGGGCAGATGTTCGGCAGATGGGTTGCGGATGACAACGAAACGCTATGGATATATAGACAATTAGAAAAGAATGGATATTGTTTGCAGATTCAAACAGAAGAGGTCGGCAGCTTCATGTCGTGGTTATCTTTATCCCCTACAAAATTAACCGGTACTATCTTTGCTGAAGTTGAAGGAGAGCCAGGCGGGAAGATGTGCAAGACACAGAATAATTCCTTTGACACCTTTAGCAAAATACACTCATCGGCATATGAATATTTTTTCGGGTTTATGTACCTGTTTTGTTGTTTCATTTTTCTTTGCTGGGTCATACGTTGAGGAACTGGTTTTAAAGGATTGTTTTAACTATTATAGAGTTTTCGTGATATAGAGACGCTTTTTCTTGAAGAAATTGCTAGGATAACATTCAACATTTAGTTGTAAAAGACAATTTCTCCCTACTGCGATGATAAATGGATGAAGGTTTATGGATTTTTCTCCAAAAGTAAAACATCTATATATACTAATGAAATAGGGTTTATCTTTGTTTTCCTAGGACTCGAGTCACTATGTACTAGTATTTACAAACTTTACAATAAATTGTTTATGTACTTATTCCACACACAATTATGTTATACATAATAACATAGCCAAATAAATTTGCGTTTATTAGTGATGAATCGTGCCCGTTTGTACGTTTTTCATTTTTACAGAGAAAATGAAAAGATTATGCAATATTTTCCTGAACAATATAGGATATATTTGGACTTGTTCACCTCCGGGAAACATATTGGACTCGCCTATTATGCTCGTCCGAGCGCACCAATGCAAAAATATTGCCATATTATCGATATCAAATATTATTTTTGCATCAGATGCTAACATAATTTCCCGAATGCAAATTGTATTTTGTTAGCTCAAGGTTAGCTATTGTGATAACGTAAGTACCCATCCGTCGTCTGTCCATTCGTCTGCGTCAAAGTTTTGTTCAAACGACATATTTGAAACCATTAAGTGGAAGTTGATGCCTTTTCTGTTGCCTTCAGAGATATATTATTCAAAACTTTCCATTTCCAATTAGTGTATAACCTATTTTAGGCACCATGTATGTGTCAAGTGATAATTACCTAGCCACGCCTCTCCGGACGTTTCAGATTACTCAGTACAGTTTTTACCCAGTGCAGCGAGCAGCCATTCATATTGTGATTATTGTCTGCATAGGTTTACATACAACAATGAGTTCCAATGAAGAAAAATTCAACTTTGATTTATGTGCAACGGGGGTTTTGAAGCTCTTTTCGGCGATGATTTCAATATAACAGAGGTACCTACTTCAACCCAGATTCTGTCCATTGCAACCCAAGATTTGAACAAGGTAAACTTTATCTATTTACCATTTCATTCAGCAACAGTTACTGTTGTACAGCAGAAAATCCACGTCTGATCCGAGGTTACTGAAACTATTTTTGTCATTGAAAGAGGGCCGTGGGTTAAGTTCCCGCTACCAACCATGTCTGCTTCGGAGAGAGACTTAGTTTCTTTACGAATAATGAAACTGAAAAATTGGGGTTGGAAGAGAAAAAAAAAATGTAAATATGCAAAATAGGCTAGACAAGTTTCACTTGTCTGCATCATTGATCTACCGACTGCTTGTTTTTGTGTTGACTGTGTAGCAATCGTTGTTTGTTTGTCCGTCTGTCTGCCAATCCAAAATGTCAATATAAGCTTACAGAGACGTCTGCTTTTAATGAAATTAAATGTTTGTCCGTCTGTCTGCCAATCCAAAATGTCAATGTAGGCCTACAGAGACATCTGTCCTAAAAGTCGGACGTTAGCTCTCGTCATGCTATGAAAATTGTTGTCTGCTCAAATTCTCGTCTGCTTTTTATTATTTATTTTTTGATATTTTCAAGTTTTACCAGATGCTGAATTACTCGGTTACTCATGGTTAGGATCAGCATGATAAGGTTTAAAAACACAGGCATTTGTTTCAAATGTAAGAGAAAACAATGTAAATATGATTACTATAAAGCTTTTTTTCATTTTCAGGGCCAGGTGATACAAAGATTGCCCCCTCGGTTCAAACAGACGAACTTGAGAAGAAACAAATAAAAGCAATTCTTAAAAAAACTCGTCAGAATAATAACTGGGCAATTTTAGTATGGAGAGAATGGGCTTCTGCAAGAAATGGAGCTTCGAGAAGACATTAGAACTCGGTTATCCTATCCCCGAAAATGTTAGTGAAATTAAGAACATGAAAATGCTCGAATATTGGTTACAGAGATTAATCGTTGATCTCGTAGAAAGGATGGAGGTCCCTACCCACCTAACATATTTATTCAGATTGTAACTGGTTTGCAGCGCTACCTTCGTACTAAGTGCAAAATGACTGGATTAAATTTTCTTAAATCGGACAATACTGACTTCGAACAGTTTCGTAAAACTTTAGATTCGCGTATGAAAGGCTGGTGTAGGTGTGAACCCCTGCAGAGCTGACCCTTTTACTGTAGACGACGAAAAGCAGCTGTGGTCTAGAAATGTGTTTAACATGGTTTCTGCAGAAGGACTTAGCAACGCTGTTTTCTTCAACAATGGCAATGAATTTCGGTTTAGGGGGTTTCAGGAACGTGTTGACTGCCAACCTGAACAATTTGAGATTGGTTTTTATCATTCTAATCAACACGAATATGTAAAATTTACACCACGTGTGCGAAAAAACTCACACGGACGTCTGTTACATAGGAAAATAAACATCGAGCCAATAATGTACTATGAACACAAGGCAATATTGATTCAGCCCTTTCCGTATCAAGGTGTGTAGGGTATTGCTCGTAATTAAGATTCAAGTATGAGCTTTTCATAATCATAAACATGTCCAGGAATAGTTTTATGAAATCTTTTCAGTTAAAGATATCTTAAATAATGCAGTGTTTTCTCTCCTTTAAAATCCTATACAATTTTTCAAATAGAAGCTAAAAATGTACGAAACGTTTCATAGTAATCAAGATATCTTGATTGAAAGTGGATGCGTAAAGATGCAAAATGAGAAGAATCTTCGTGGGATTTCATCATATGTTTTCTTATGGTAGTTTCAACAGTTATCTGATTTAATTTCTCATTAAATCCTATGATTCTAACAAATATTTTGTTGCAATTTACTGAGGAACCTTATTAAAGATCAGTAATTAAGCAGACTGCAAAATTTGTTTAAAATAGTTTTACTCAATGGGAGTCAGAAATCGAAGTGTTTTCAAGTATTTTCATGATTCCATGTATATATCGTCTTGTTTGTTTGGGAAAGTCACCAATTGTATATTATCTACATAAAGTGATAACTGCCTTCCATAGTTTATGATTTGAAACTTATTTTGTTAGTTGTGTAAGGATCCAAATATTTAGTACTTTTAAATATTGATTAGCTAACACGCTAGGCATTCTGCGTGGCATTCTTTTCTGTACGACCCATATGGGATTTGCACTTGTTTTTCCTCAACCCAAAGCCACAGATCACAATATTCTATTAGCTCGACTATTTCGAAGAATAGTCCGAGCTATTATATCCGCCCTGATGTCGGCGTCACACCTTGGTTAAAGTTTTGCATGCAAGTAGGTATAGCAATCATTTAAAGGCATATAGCTTTGAGTCTTATTTGCTTTCCTTTTCTGAAAAGAATCAGCAGCCTCACATGATCCCTTTTGGACTTAGAAAATCCTGGTTAAAGTTTTACGTGCAAGCAGGAAGGTCTAATACATATAGTCGTTCCAGGCGCAAGTTATCGTATAAAACTAGATGATGGCACCAAGTCTAATAGCTCAGACATTTATTTTGGCCAAAAGCTAATGCAGATACTGGATTGAAACTCTAAAGATACTTTAACATTTATGGTAAAATTACCAATCTGAATAGTCGAGCATTTGCTGTCTTACGGACAGGTTGTTTTACAAATCCCCTATGACTTTTTTGCTTTTTTAATAGCTGAAAAATTAAACAGTACACTAATACAACATACTAGTAAATGTCGCGCTGAACCATCTGAAGGGATCGGAATGTAACAGCTCTAATCGAAGTACGGGGAGACTGATTACGGCTGCCACACGGTACAAACAGCGCTGCTGTGACAATAAAATATGAAGAGTGAAACACAATTTGCCTAAAACGACATAAACGAAAATGTTGCATGCTTGTTGTTTTAAGTCAACATTTAATTAAGTCCTGCCAATCATTTAATAAAAGTGTGATAGTCTTTTTAAAAAAATAACGGACAATGTCCCCCACCCCCTACCCACAGGATAGCATTCAGTTGTTCAAGCTGACCAAGGTTGACATTTCCCCGTTTGATATTTTTCAGTTTTATCTCAATTTTTACTTCATTTCGTTTCATAATTTATGAATATCACCTTAAAAATCAATTGGTCTTTCTTATTTCTGCTGAATTCTTTCAACTTCAAAAATTTTGTTTATCAAAATTAAAGGATGGCTTGGTTAAATGTCAGATACAGGAATATTGAAAAATTTCACAAGTGGAACATGATATTGTAAAAATGTTAATTAACACATTTTGTGACTTTAATCCAAGAACAAAATGTGTTAATAAGATTCAAAAAGGAATGCCACAAAACCTTGGAATTGGGAAGTGTCAATGTTATTCTCCAGACAATTAAGTGTAAATGTGTATCAAATACTGAAGAGGCACGGTAATTTACTTATTGAACATTAGGCTTTAATCTGAATAGACTCGCAGGTCATTTTCATAGACTAAATAGTATAAAAGGCCTTTTCTAGGTTAAGTGGTCGCTATCTTGTCTCACCGCTTTGAAACCACTTTTGAGATGTAAAATTATCTTTTAAGACGCGAAGCTAATAAGCTGTTTTAGGAAAGGTCGGTGATTCTATCAAGACACCCGCTTAGATAATGCCTTGGTCTGCATTCACCATTAAATAACTATGGCTTAAGTTGTATAAGTCCCGTTGTAATAATTTATTTCTCAAAACATGTCTGAAAGCTTAATTTCGAACCACTAAAATCAGACTATAAAGGTCATGAGGGTACCTTTTCTAGGCGAGTTGTATATTGTTTGAAAATTAACAAAATAATATCTCATGTCTAATCGTTGATATGTTAATTCATGTATAAATGTGTCTCTCCCACTAGTTGCATTTTATATATTGCATAATGTGACTCGCTATATTAACTTTGTATATTGATACTTTGTTCATAGATTACAAATAAAGAATATCATATCATATATTTCATGTTGTACACGAGTAGTCTTATATAATGACCGATTTCTTTAAAATCAAGAATTCTTTGTCTTTAATTTTTAAAGTGAAATGTACAATACTTGACATTGTCTTCTTTTAAGGCTCCCACATTACCATAGATAAGTTTTATATTTGCATTTTATCAATTGCCATGCGTCAGGATTGTTATGCAATTTGATGTACGCAATGACTTCAAATTTCATATTATTCACAGATAAAACGATAAATGTAAACTCAGTCTACATGATTTACAAATTAACACTTGATTTAATGGCTCATAATGCCTTTGTTAATAATGTGGCTGCCACATTTTTGTTATGAACATAAAATATATTGCTTTCTTGTTACATCCTGATTTCGATAATTGATTTCTTTAATATTTGTGAAAGTAAGCACAATAGGGAGTTTTATTGAGCTCATTTATTGAGTCCTTCCATTTGGCCTGGAAATTATGTCGATAACTCCGTTGATCTTTCAGAAAAAACAAACATATCAATAGTTAGGAAAATCCATTGGAAATTTAATAAACTAAATTTAGAAATTGCGCATTATAAATTTAATGTAAGTGCCTATCAATACGAGTCGTAATGCCTTTTCTGTTGCCTGGCCTGCAAATCATGTCTTTAGATAACTCGTTGATCTTTCAGACAAAAAGAAACCTATTAATAATTAGGAAAACCCATTGGAAATTTAATAAACTATATTCAGAAATTGCGCACTATAAATTTTAAGTAAGTGCCTATCAATACGAGTCGTAATGCCTTTTCTGTTGCCTTCAAAGATATATTATTCGAAACATTCTATTTCCAATAAGTATGGGTCGTTTTGGAACAGAATACCAATTGGAGAATATTTGGATGACCTTTGTTTTGACAGGTATTTGGCAACTGTTTTACAAATATCGTTTATAATAACTTGTAGTCAGTAGAATGACTCGGATCTTACTAATTTGAATTGCAAATTTCAATACCTCTCACCAAGGGTCGCATTCTAAGCGTCCAGACAATCGAATGTCTAATGGATTTAGCTGTAGTTTGTACATAAATATATTTTTTCTACTTTTCAAAACAACAGAATAAATTTAGAGAATCAACCTGGCGTTGGCCTAGAAAAGCATAGTCTTACGTAATCTAAAGAAAATGATTTATTTTCGTTTTGAATAGGCTACTTTCGATATGAGATTTGGTTGTACGAAAGATAGATCTTTCGATTTGAGAATATAGCTTCGTTTAGATAAAAATAGTAAAGATGGTTTAACCACCAAAAACACCTCAATTATATCTCGTTGAGCTTCAATGCATGATATACATTTTTGTTTTGCTCTTGTTATCTGTCCAACTCAGGCTTTGTTATATTAAATGATGTATATGTTAATCATTAAGGTAGTTCTGTACGTTTGATAAAGCGAAAGTGATGGCGTAACGTTGTTTATCCGGAAAACGTAGAATAAAGCCTGGATTCGGCGGACGGAAATGAAAATTATTTTATGAATAAATGGCAACTCGCGTCTAAATTTATTATAATGACACTGTAACTATTTTCCTAAAGTTAAAATATGATATCGAAACATCTGACACGTTAAATAATTCAAAATAATGTCTGAAAATTAGCTTGAAATGTGCGGTTCTCTTCAATCATGGTCAAATATCTCAAAAATAAGCACACGGACCTACACATTTTTTCACCAAATTATAGACCATATGTTTATTTACGACTTTGAGAAGTTGCATTAAAATCTACAATGTAGATTAAATTCTATTCGCGAAAATGTTATGAAAGTTGTGATTTTTCTTATAGACTCCCATTATGAAAAATTGCGTGAGGTGCAAATTTTTCCGATCAGTCTAGCAAAAAAAAAAACAAAAAAAAAAAAACGAGCACACGACCCTATCTTTTTTATTTGCTGAAGTTTCTAAGTATATTCTAAACTTTTGAAAAATCAGAGTTTAATCAAACTCTACATTGTAGAAAAAATTTCGATCCAAACGTGCAGAACTATCTTAACACATTGAATGTACACTGCAGTATGGTTTCGTTTAGGGTTTTATAGGGTTTTTATATCATTTCATAAAACGGAATGATTTCGTTTTTACGAAATGTTATTTCGTTAAAACGAAATGATTTTGTTTAAACGAAATAGTTATTTCGTTCAAACCAAATGATTTCGTTTAAACTTATTTCGTTAAAACGAAATGATTTCGTTTAAACGAAATAAAAAAGTCTCACATTACCTAAGTGGTAAAAAAGTGTGTAACATGTCACTTTAGGGGCACCGTAGTTTTTTTCCTACTGGATCTTTTTCTTTTTTAATGATCCAAATTTCAAGAACATTTGTAAATGTCTGTTTTGAATGTATGACAATTGATCAGCATATACTCTTGCATTCTTCGTTACAGACGGAATATTTCTGATATGCCACAGTTACAAGTTCGAAGGCCACTAGGGTGTGTTTTCGGCAGATGGGTTGCAGATGACAACGAAACGCTATGGATATATAGACAGTTAGAAAAGAATGGAAATTGCTTGCAGATTCAAACAGAGGAGATCGGCAGCTTCATGTCGTGGCTGTCTTTTTCGCCTACGGCATTAACCGGCACTATCTTTGCCGAAGTGGAAGGAGAACCAGGCGGGAAGATGTATAAGACAGACAATGATTTTTGTGACATCTTTAGAAAAATAAAGTCGCGGACATATGAAGGCATTTTTATTATTATGTTCCTACTTCTTTGTTCGGTTATTCTGGTTTTGGTCTGTCACGCAATTTTTGACGATTGAAAAGCATCAACCGCTTCCAGCAAGATTTTACATGATACATGTTCAATATTAAAAAGCTAAGCTTTGTTCTTAGAAACATTGTTCGTGAATGGCATTAAAAGATAAAATAATATTCCCTACTGTGACGACAAATGCCTACAACGTATAACAAGTATATTTATGAAATTCTGTTTTATCTCTTGTTTTGTCTGGGCGAGTCGACCACATATTTATAAACGTTTTCAAAGCTTTTCAAAATTGTTTATGAAATTAATATTATATATTTAAGATACATGATATTCATATTGTAGAAGTTTTACTCTCTGTCGTATCTGTTATTAGTACCAGAATATAATTCAGAGACACACGCAGATATATTCATGTGGCGGTGCACATTGATCCTTTAATTATATAAAGATGCAATTCCATGAAATGCGTCAAATGATCCGTAGTTTAAATAATGGCTTTGCCCTAAACGAGAAAACAATGGACAGAACTAAACAGATGGGACATGAGGTTATGAAACTTGCAGATCACAGAAACTGCCAAGAGCAGGCACTGCATCCGAGGGGTATTTAAACAATATCCAAAGCTATAAAAGCAAGAGTATTGGAACCGCCAAAGCCGAAATGTTCAAGCTGAAAAATTAAACAGTACACTAATACAACATAAATGTCATAAATGTCGTGCTGAACGATCTGAAGAGGTTGAAATGTAACAGCCTTGATTGAAGGTACGGGGAGACTTATTACGACTGCTACACGGTACAAACAGCGCTGCTATGATAATAAAATATGAAAACGTGGAAAACTACAGATCACCAAAAACCACATAAACAAAAATGTTGCAGGCTCGTTTTTTTTCCAGTTTGACCTTTCAATTATTTGATAAAAGTGTGATGGTCTTTAAAGAATACGGACAAGTTCCCCACCCCTACCCACAGGATAAAATTCCACTGCTCGTGTTCACCAAGGTTGACAAAATACCCAGTTTGATATTTTTTAGTTTTATATACTAGTAAATTTAAAAATTGTTCTTTCTTTATTTGTACTGAATTCTTTCAACTTCAAACGTTTGTCTATCAAAATCAAAGAAGTGATTTTGTCCGCCTTGGTTAAATGCCAGATACAGGAATATTGAAGTAT
Organism: Mercenaria mercenaria; assembly: GCF_021730395.1. Taxonomy (NCBI): domain Eukaryota; kingdom Metazoa; phylum Mollusca; class Bivalvia; order Venerida; family Veneridae; genus Mercenaria; species Mercenaria mercenaria. Next base: position 27,748,007 of record NC_069365.1, on the reverse strand, counting down.
TTCACAAGTGGAACATGATATTGTAAAAATGTTAAATTTATAAATTTTGTGACTCAAATCCAAGAATACTATGTGAAATTAAAGAGAATTCCTATAGCTTTTTTCCTTTCATAGATTTTATTTTCAAATTCACATATATGATAGGAAAATTTGTGTTGAAAACAATGAACAAATAAAAACATGGGTCACCAGGCTTGTTTTCTTGAAAAAATGTCTTGAACACACCCACTATTGCTGAAACTGCCAGCGATTTTTCAGCATTTTCATAATTTTCTGCTTTTTTTTTTATAAATACCGACCAAAATATGCAGTAACACAGCACGATAAGGTTTATTCTTTTTACAGATTTTATTGTATACGTATTTGATATTATAGTCATATTTGTAATACTATATCATTACAATAATGGGTACAAATGAAAAAAAAAACCCATCTTTTTTCATATTTACTATTGTGAACTTTTTTCAATGAAAAATACCCATAGTGAAGAATACATTTTTAAATTTTAAAAAACTGTTTCATAGACTTTTTTCCTGTTTTTCTTGTGTATAAATAGTTGTATTGTGAACATAGAAATGGTAAAAAATGTATGGGTCACCAGGCTAAATTTTATGTTAAGACCGCTTGAATACAACACCTGTTCGGACGAAAAATGGCGCGAACTTGACCAAATTGATTACATGTAATCTGCTAGAAGTTTAAAAAAGGTTAAACAAATTCTTAATTCTTTCTATAATTGAATACTAAATAATCTGAAAGGAGATATTGTCTTATCAATACAAAGTTAATTGTCTAACATTATATGAACAACACTGTCTTTGTACTAAAATGCGCTGTCAAAACACAGCCACAAAAATGGCAAGATACCTGTCAGGCATGATTCATGTCAATACAACATAAACCAGTACTAACCTTTGATTACTGATAACACTTATTAAAATGTTATTTTATTCAAGATTCCTCATATTTAAGATTGTCTGTCACATCTTTCAACAAATGTTGACTTCACTTCAATTTCCCATGGATAGTGTCGGCTGCGCAGAAAGATGCGCATAACAAACTATAGAAATTCCCTTAATGGAAATTAAAAAAGGAATTAAAAAGTCTACTACTTAAATACTTAGCATATAACAGGCATGGGTATAATATTCTACTTATATTGATGCTCACATAAAGCTCCTATAGTTTTGATATTATCCCTTCCCGTAACAAGTTACTGCATGGTGGTCAGTTTCAAAATAAACTGATATATCTCACTTAATTTTGATGTTATAGCAAAGTGATGTATGTTTTATTACTGCATTCATTTGTGTTTATCTATAAATAGGCTTTACCGATTATCAAAGGTATACATTTATACACATACCTATGTCAGAGTTGAGTGCTGTATGGGCGACCGTATTCTTTGAATGTGAATTTTTCTGCTGGACTTGGGGGCTGATCATTTGAACTTCGGGTTTGGGTTAGGGAGGTTTTACTTGGAACCAAGATTTCTTTTGGCCTTCGATGAAAGCCAGAATATTTTGAGTAATTTGAAGCATTTTGACCCAAATTACATTTTCTTAATAATATACTTCTCTATGCAAAAATGGTAAAAAACGTTGCCTTTAGTGTTCAGATCATGAATTATATAATTGATATATGAAAAATAAATGAGTTCCAAGGGGCAAAGCCAGCCAAAACTGGATGTTGACCGGGACAAATTAGGGAGGATCGGGGACATTCTCCTAAGGAAAAAAAAAATGAATTGTAGAACAGATCTGGTGCATTTGGAAATAAACTCTCCCCACTTCTGGATTTTTTTGGATAGAATGATTATACATGTGAACATCATGAGCATGTCCTGGCTTCTGGACCTTTTTCTGGACCTGTGTACCTTATCTGATGTAAATGCAAGCAAATCTGTCTGTTAAAGTTCACCCATATATTTAAATGATAATTGCTTTCAGGTAAAACAACGGTGATAATTGTCTAGATGGGTAGAGGAAGGGAGAAGAAGCAAAATATCTTGTATAAGTAGAAGAAAGTGAGCCTGTTTTCTACTCCCTGTTGGACCTCAGCTTAATGTAATACAACTGATACCAGATTTGTTAGCGTAGCGAGCAGACAATTTCTTTTACATGCTCTGATATCTGAATCTAGGCTTTAAGAATGTATGCTTGCACCCCTGACTCAGACAGTGAATACACAGTATTTTATATGGGTGAGGGAGTCTATTCGAGGGGAATCCCATCCCCTACAATATTTTGGTACTTTAAACAGTTAATCCTGGATACTGCTGAGTTTTGAGAGAAAGTCATTTCTGTCACTAACTGAAGTTTCACAAATGTTTGCTTTGTTTTACCTGGAGAAAAGTTTGTACATGTATTTTAAGAAAAACCCTGAACATAAACAGTGTAGTTGAAAAATAAATGTTAACCAATGAGTTTTCTGTTATTTACCAAACACATAGATGTCCGTGTTTTTTTTCCATGAGTTCCCTGCATCAGGTAGGCTACCTGGTACATACTAAATTATACAGCTAGTACTAGGAACAAGTAATATTTTGACGTTAAGCATCAGAGTATCCGAAAACAAGTGGAATTAGAATTAAGGATTTAGTAACACTCTTCTCTTTAACGCTTAGCCTTACATTTTGAAAAACTCAAACAAGATCAAATCATAGACAGAAAGGGTTGTTTCACAAGAAATTTGAACAGCATATAAAACATGTATACTCTACAAAACAATTGTCAGTATAATGATATAAACATTGAATTCCAGAAAAGACTGCATAAAGGGTCCACATTTTTGAACAGTTAAACGCTTCTGAAAACTTGATTTTCAAAGAAGTGTTACATACGTTCGTTTTGATGCATGTAAAATAATGTCATAGTGTTGAAATTTCACATAACTAGGTGGAACGTAGTTTCAGCAATTGTTTGTTTCTATTTCTTTACAAATGGCATTTATTTTTAAAGGGGGCAACTTTTTCAAAATATTTTAAATAGCCATCGTACGGGACTGTAATGGTCAAGTAGATTGCTGGTAAAGATGTTGTTCGTTTATCAAATATTTCTGTTAGTCCATGAGCCAGACCCAGTAATTTTGGCCAGCGGTACCATCCGAGGGGATTAAAGCTCAATGCTATTTTTGGATAGGTAAGCATCTAACAATTCAGAAACTATGTGATAGCATTGCAGTGGTGGTAGCTTTTTGTGAGTTATTAGCCGTGCAGTAACCCAATCCCAAAATAGACTTTCATCAAACTTCTGTTATACATAAGAAGACTTTCTATTTCAAACTAATGGTTCTCTCTTATTTTTGACTATATTTGCTTCAAATTGATAGACAAACAGCTCAGTTTATGTATTTTATAGAACTGTTGTTGAACTATTGACTCTTTAGCGTTTAGTGATTGCAATTACAGACACACATAGACAAGTGCTTAAACATAATTAAAGAACACAAATATTGTTTCATAATATGCAGTTAGAAAGGTATTTTGCTCATTCTTGAACTAATATGACATGTTTAAACACATAGAGTATAAGGCAGTAGAATTCTACAGATCACAAAATCAAGTTGTCTGCCATTGGCTGTTGGGGCGCTTGTAATTTACGGCCTATTAATGTGCGTTACCTACTTGTCTGAAATTAATGAATACTTCTATAAATGATATGGAACAGAAAAGTATGAATATCGTTAAATCAACGCAATTTCTGAATTAGTTTTGATATGTTAAATCTATAATCAGAAAGCTATTCGCAGGCCATTAGTTTTTAATATCAAAGTCACCTTGTTGTTATTGTAATTTACGTGACAATACACATGTAGACGCAAAATACAAAATATGTTGTTTAAACATGATGTTTTACTATCTGATCTATCTAAAAGGTGCATACTCATGCCCACTTCTGTATCAATGTTCTTATGCTTAAACAGTAAAAAATTTTATGCTGCATAATACCAGGTGGTACTTTTATACAGTAAAATACGTTACCATAAAATCAAGATTTTCATAATATTTCATATAAACATGATAAAGTGGTTGTTATTTAGTATGATGTTTAGAAAAGAAACATTTTAACTAATCAATACAATCATTCTACAATTAGATATCAAATGTCATGTAAATTAATTGAATGGAAAAGTGTAATTTATGTTACAATATGTTACCGTAATCGGTAATATGCTGCTGTTATTATTTTCAGTCATTGTATATCATGTCAAGGTTATTCTTTTGTTTTCAATAAACCACATTTTCTATGTATTCAACATACTAGAACATTCTTAGTTATGACTCTTTATCACTGTCTGAATCTTATAAGATATCGTCAATATTGGTTAGCTCGTAAGTTTCACTGGTTTCGTTTATGTCAGTGTTGCACAATATGTCAACAAATTTATCAGGAACAATCTTTTTGTCATACAAGTTCCAGCAATTTTTATCAACACCAAGAAGATAAAGGCTATTCTCATGGGCATGTAGCCAAATATGCACCTAAAAGAAAAGATCAAGGTCGTTCAATTTTATATGAATAAAACTACAAAAGTATTAACTGAATGTAGAAAAACATTAAGGGATTGTATCAAATTTGAGTCTATTATAATAAGTTTTCCTATTTTTTTACAATAGCTACGCAAATATGTATATTAAAATTTTTGTAGATTAATATAAGTAAATGAATAAGTAACTGATAGCTGACTGGTCTGATATGGTGGCAACAGGGTCATGTCCATGCCGTCGGAACGATCAGGAACGCCGTCTTGGTTGCCGTTCTTCTTGACAAACATTTCGTACCTAACCTTGTTGATGTTCCGATATTTTGAATGACCATTATACTGCAAATACAAATGACTCTCCGTCCTCCAAAACGTCGTCGGAGCACACATGTTGACGTCTCACAAGTTAAGCTGGCTGAACATAATTGAGTTTTGTTGTCATAATTGCTCATGAAATATTTCCAATTCTGCGGATGTTTTGGTATTTTTGACCAGAAAACAGAAGTGTTGGTGCAGTTCCACGACGTTTTCTTTCGACAGACTAGATTGTTTTGGAAAAGTATGTATCTGCAACGAAATCTACTATGAAAGCATCGCCATCAATGATGCTAGATACATTTTCAATAGCATGGTTTGATTGTTGCAACAGCTCGATACTTCCTTCAACATAGTATAATAGTATGGCTTTGTCTGTATTTGTTTCCGTATTTTGCCAAGGACACAGGCAAATTCTATGTCTACATCATGCGCGTTCAACAACTAATATCACGAATAGTCCAGACACATTTCTTTCAGCTTTGAATGGAAACATAATTTTTTCTACAACTGTCATCACTTTTTTACATCCGCATAATCGGCTTAGATTTTCGCAGGTTCCACTTCTTTGTGTGTGGATTTGTCTTCTAAAGTCATGTCTGTTTTCGGTTGTGTAGCTTCAACATATTTAGCTCGCATGTGCTGTGTTAAATAACACCTGTAGAATGAAGAACATTTTCTGCTGAAACTTATGATGCTTTTCTTTTTCTTGGCATGAAGGTTCCATTGTAAGTTTTACAGCATTCTGTGATGCTGGTACGGCTGATCTAGACACACTGAAGCCACGACCCCTCAAAAGCTTTTCTGCACAAGGGTGGGTTCCTTAAGATTCATCATAAGGAACAGATAAGGGAGCGGTGGTCTAGTGGATAAGGTGTCGGCTCCAGGAGTCGTGGGTGACTTTTCTATTGACACCAGTACTGGTTTTCCAGGAAGCGGACTCGACAGTGATACCAATAGGCTTGACGCTTTCATTACAATCGAGCTAAAACAAATTAGTATAAACTAATGGATAAGCAGGTAAATACATTGCATCGTTCAGATGATTGGACGCAAATGATAGTGGGCACAACTTGTGCCAGACTCCTATATGCACATCCAGGTCGTTGACATCTGTGGCCTCTATTAATGCCAGTATATAATGAATGGTATCAATAAAGTATATACAGAAGTGTGCCCTTTTCCGTGATGTCTCTCTCTGACACTTTTGAAGTATTGGTACTTTTGAAAGTACTCTTTGAACGCTGTTTGACTTTCAACAGATTTTCAAGGCTTGGATTGTCAGCAAGTTCCTTTACTTGTTTACATAAACATCGGTTGAAGGTCAAATAATAATGGTTGAATATATGTGTCATCTGTTAATAAGTAAGTGTCAGAAGATTTCTAACATTTAAACTAAGAATGATAGTGTCCCTATGAAGCCATGGTGTTCCAATGAGTATCTATTTGTTTTCTATTTGTTTAAAACCTAGTTTTAAAACGTATTACAATATATACATGTAAAATTATGTTCTTGAACATTTATAATTGATATGTACTGATTTCAGTAGCACATATTATTGTAACGTAAAATTCGCACAACTATTGCAATGAGATGGTGATTCGCTGCATTCTAGTAAATATCTAGTTCAACAATACAAATTATGTATAGTTATAATAAAATGTTATAATTTCTTTCCGATCTGTGTAGGGCATTTTCTTCACTTTAGAAATTTCAGTTTTGTAACATGTTGGTAACATACAAACTTATACGGAGATTACATCATGGAAAAGTTCCTTCCACCGCAGAAAAAAAAAAGTTATAAGAAACACTATTCAGTCTGTACTTTCAATTGTATGAAGAATCATAACATCTTGGTTATTGGGTTATAAGTACGAGTAAAATATCTATAATTTTGGTAATAAAATCACTGTTACGTAAATTACACTAATTTAGATGTTAACGTGTGCGTGAAAGAAATCTTGTTTTAAAGCACATTCAATTCATGGTTAAATAAGACTGTTAATAAACTACAGAGTGCACTTTTTCTTAATCATTGTGTAACACTATTTCATCGTCTTAAATGTTTTTAGGAAACATATTAAACGTCCCGTAAATTACAAAAGCCCTAACAATCAAACGGCATTTATGTAGGAATAAAAAGCATTCAGTATGTACTTTCCGAAAGCCATAATGTGGAATTCCTTAGGGAAGGCAGGGGGAAATGGTACCTCAAGGTCTAACATCTATCTGAAGAAAATCTAATTATGAACTTATAATTATGCTTAATAGTTGTCCATGCTGTTAAGATGTTCTTTATAATCATTATTCTAATTAACATTTATTCAAAGAGGCAAACACAAAAATGTCGAAAATTAAGGAAATATTTTATTTATTTGTTCTTAAATACTTGTTACAAATACATCAATTATTCAAACTGAATAGCATATGTTCCATAATTCGTATGTCTACATTGGATATATTTTAGCTCACCTGACCTTGTATCTAAGTGTAGGTATATAACATGATGATATCACACCAAAAGCTACCGTCAATACATTGCTATCATATATTATCTTACTCCAGGGTTGTATACCTTTCCAAAAATCACTATGAGAATTAATCCCCCGAGATGGTACCAATCAACCCTATGGCTCATGTACTATGTGTTTTTATTGTATACTACTAAACCTTAAAAACTACAAAATAATTTCAAAATAAAGAAGTGTCAGTTTTCTGGCTTGAACAAAACTTATAGGCCAAGAGATGATTTATTTGAATGGATTATCTTTCATGAGGGGCTTTATGAGCAATGTAGTATGCACGACGGGCACATCAAACGTTCTTACATACAGCGAATATTGCAGTCATAGAAAAGTAAAGTGAGTATAATTTCAAATGTCCTCGCAAGGGGTTTGACTGAATGGAAGATAGGTAGATAAATGTTTACTAAATTAGCTGACGCATGCTCATTATGCCGTACTCTTAGCTAAATTAGCATTACATGTCAAAAATTTGAATATATGGCAAGTAGAAATGTTACACTAATATATATATATATATAACTGGCTATGTGTGGTTTTGTCATCATTTGTATTGAAATATAATAAAGAAGGAAATGAATAAGTATCCAAACTACTACCGGCCTCGTTCTGAAACCACTACTGTTTTATTCATCAAATCCGAACAGGATTTTCCGTGAATATTCCGACCATAGTTTGCATTGGTCCAGAAGTTATCCAAATCATAGTAGAAACTTCTTGAAGTTTGAATATATTTAAATAGTTTTGCCACTGACCGTTTAAAGGTAGTGGCTTCATCGTTTTTCATGTATTTTCGTGTATTCCATGTTTTAATTATTGCGTTCATTTGCATTTATGTGTGACGTACTCAGTTGACGTTCGTAAATTTTAACGTATTCATATTTAAGTGTAGATGTTTGTTTGAATGTGTTTCTTTTTGTTGGACCTTTATCCTAAATATTTTGCTAGTTTTATGTTATATATGAGGCTACACATTAAAGTAGAAATAGAAATCACCACAATGAGAAACACAATAGCACAACACATTTGAAGTCAGCTTGTTTTAACACTGTAGAATGTATATGAGCTGCAATTTAACACATTTATTCAGTAATTGCGATATGTTCGTTTATGACAAGGGTATGAAAATAAATAACGTCATTATTATTTTTCTTGTAAATGCACGTAGTCAGTATTACAAAGGAAAACAACGTGTCGATAGCCAAATATAAGAAAATGATGAGACGAAGAACGAAAGTACAAACAATGTACTCAATTAAAATACTAATGCAAATGCATACACCTATATAATGCCTAGAAAACAAATACTGCAAACGTAAACGCAACAGCACGTTTCACAGTAATTAGTGGAAGTGTTATCATTTGCTTCATGATTCTCAACTGCAATCTTTGACTCTTTTGGACTTTTCATGTTTAACTTGTATTCGTTAGCATCCTCTTTTGCGTGTCATTGTCCTCCCGGAGAACCCCTCACATTATCAGATTCTCCGTTGTTAACTGATGTAAACTTCTGAGGATTTATATGATATGTTTCAATGACAGGATTGATTTCACATTTAACCAACCGTTGTAGTTGTCTGAATACCCAGAGCCGCATATTGTCTGCCGTAACCCATCTATTATCTTTAAGCATGACTGATATCGTCGGAATATCTTCAATGCTGTATCTAAAATAGTTTGTTAAAATTGAAGCTTTAATTAAAGAATCAAATTAACTAAGTATGAACTCTTCACTTGATGCCATTGTAATGTAGCTTAACTTGTAGGCACAATAGCTACAACTCTTATACATGTATATTCAAAATTAACAGCAGCAACTTTCATAAAATAGGTAAAAACAGAGCCGATCATTTATCGAGCAAAACCATTTGAGTAAGAGGAAATGATCTAACTATTATGATACGTATTTTGGAAACAGTTTCATTAAAACATTTCAAATGGTAAATTCTAAATGTAGTTTTAATTCCATGCTGTTCAAGCTCTTAACCGTATCTAAAACCGTTTACTTAACTTGATGAACTTTGTAAAAAGACCTCCAGGCCGGGTAGTTTAATAATGTTACTGGCTTTTAATCATTTGCACCTTACCGATGCTTTTAAAAATGTTTGCTGCTTGGGATGTAGAATCATTCCATGAGAGGAAGCCTAACACCTGAAGTCTTTCTCTAGAACCATTCCCTGTGAGGAAGCCTAACACCTGGAGTCTCTCTCTAGAACCATTCCATGTGAGGAAGCCAAACACCTGGAGTCTCTCTCTAGAACCATTCCATGTGAGGAAGCCTAACACCTGGAGTCTTTCTCTAGAATCATTCCATGTGAGGAAGCCAAACACCTGGAGTCTTTCTCTAGAACCATTCCATGTGAGGAAGCCAAACACCTGGAGTCTCTCTCTAGAACCATTCCCTGTGAGGAAGCCTAACACCTGGAGTCTCTCTCTAGAACCATTCCCTGTGAGGAAGCCTAACACCTGGAGTCTCTCTCTAGAACCATTCCCTGTGAGGAAGCCTAACACCTGGAGTCTTTCTCTAGAACCATTCCATGTGAGGAAGCCTAACACCTGGAGTCTCTCTCTAGAACCATTCCATGTGAGGAAGCCTAACACCTGGAGTCTCTCTCTAGAACCATTCCCTGTGAGGAAGCCTAACACCTGGAGTCTCTCTCTAGAATCATTCCATGTGAGGAAGCCTAACACCTGGAGTCTCTCTCTAGAACCATTCCATGTGAGGAAGCCTAACACCTGGAATCTTTCTCTAGAACCATTCCCTGTGAGGAAGCCTAACACCTGGAGTCTCTCTCTAGAACCATTCCATGTGAGGAAGCCTAACACCTGGAATCTTTCTCTAGAACCATTCCCTGTGAGGAAGCCTAACACCTGGAGTCTCTCTCTAGAACCATTCCATGTGAGGAAGCCTAACACCTGGAGTCTTTCTCTAGAACCATTCCATGTGAGGAAGCCTAACACCTGGAGTCTCTCTCTAGAACCATTCCATGTGAGGAAGCCTAACACCTGGAGTCTCTCTCTAGAACCATTCCATGTGAGGAAGCCTAACACCTGGAATCTTTCTCTAGAACCATTCCATGTGAGGAAGCCTAACACCTGGAGTCTCTCTCTAGAACCATTCCATGTGAGGAAGCCTAACACCTGGAATCTTTCTCTAGAATCATTCCCTGTGAGGAAGCCTAACACCTGGAGTCTTTCTCTAGAACCATTCCATGTGAGGAAGCCTAATCATTCCATGTGAGGAAGCCTAATCATTCCATGAGAGGAAGCCTAACACCTGAAGTCTTTCTCTAGAACCATTCCATGTGAGAAAGCCTTACACCTGGAGTCTCTCTCTAGAATCATTCCATGTGAGGAAGCCTAACACCTGGAGTCTCTCTCTAGAACCATTCCATGTGAGGAAGCCTAACACCTGGAGTCTCTCTCTAGAACCATTCCATGTGAGGAAGCCTAACACCTGGAGTCTCTCTCTAGAACCATTCCATGTGAGGAAGCCTAACACCTGGAGTCTCTCTCTAGAACCATTCCATGTGAGGAAGCCTAACACCTAGAGTCTTTCTGTAGAATCATTCCATGTGAGGAAGCCTAACACCTGGAGTCTCTCTCTAGAACCTTCCATGTGAGGAAGCCTAATCATTCCATGTGAGGAAGCCTAACACCTGGAATCTTTCTCTAGAACCATTCCATGTGAGGAAGCCTAACACCTGGAATCTTTCTCTAGAACCATTCCATGTGAGGAAGCCTAACACCTGGAGTCTTTCTCTAGAACCATTCCATGTGAGGAAGCCAAACACCTGGAGTCTTTCTCTACAATGAAAAGCTGGACAGTCGCCAGAAGACCTAAAATTATGTTGGAATGACTTAAAACACACCAAACAAGATGTTTACAAACAATAGAGACTTACCCTACATTCTATTAACACAAGAGAACAATATATTTATTGAGTGAATTTAATGAATGAACACCGTCCTGTCCGGGTTATATCAATGCAATGGAAAAGTTACATATCTATGTTACATGCTATACAGATAGTACAATCATGCATCTAACAGACCTGAAATTGTTTTCCTTGATTTTATCATATTTCTAGATATTTCCCAGAGATTGTCCTCTTTCCAACAATAGCTTTCTCAACATATTTTACCTTGAGAAATTCTGTTGATTTAAAATATCGTATGTTTGTTGAGAAATTTTACTACAAAAATTTTACTTGATTGTATCTTTACATGTTTTTTCGTTTCAAATCATTGACTACTATACTAATCATGCATGCTTTTCATACATAGAAGTAAAAAGTGCATAATAGGTGTCTAGAAACCTTAGCCTACAATAAAATTCAAGCGGACTTGTCTCCAATTTTTCCAAATATTTTACTCAGGATTTTTTTTCGACTCATATTTACTCAGAAAATAATACTATATCTGTATTCAGACAGTGAACTTTGGTGCAATTACCTACACGTATATCTAAAATAGGTAGTGCCTACGTGAATGTTGTATTATGAGCTTCACTGTCTACGACATGCACAATTTTCTTGTTTTGTTCAGTTAAATTCAAACCAGCATTTTTTGAGGTCATTTTCGAATTTTAAACTTTCAATTGAGACCCCAGGTGCCGATCTGGCCATTATTTCAGTTACAGGCGGGCACCTGGGTAGATCCACAGCCCTACAATAAGACAACTGGGTGACATCCTCACGTGACTACTTCAGCAGTATTGATACTATTACATAGTGGAAGGTAAATATTGTCTCTACGTATAAGTACATTTTAAAGAATGTAAAAATAAAGGGGAAAATCAAATCAGTTTTTGATGGCTGTCTGCAATACCTTTGATGTCAAGTTGAAGTACAAATAAATCACTCGTGTTGCAAGACAGACATCAACAACGTAGCAACGTTTTCGTTGACAGAAAAATGTTTCTGCAAACTTGACAATTAACCGGCAAAGTCGTATAAAAACGTTTGGTAGGTAAAAAATAATGAGCAAAGCAGATATACAAACCTCTGTTCACATAATGCTTCTTGTGTTTCTCCAATTCGGGTCCATGGATGATCACTATTCTTGTCAAAATATGTACTTATAGAATCCTGAGTGAAAGATATTTCATTTGGTCTCAGGTACATAATGGTAAGTATAATTTATTTCTTAACTGGTTAGATAGTTTAAAATTTATGAATATGTCTTTACAAACATGCAATTCTCTTGATTTTTTCTCCAAATGATTTTTTGCCAATACAAACAAATATTTTCAAATGCTAACGTTTAAAGTGGTTTTATCGGTTAATTAATTGTGTTGGACTTAAATGTAAAGTGCTCTTATCTTCGTGTTATCTAACTCGGAAAACCAAATTGGAACGTTTTAGGTCATATGTCTTTTTAGTCATTTGGGATAATATTTGCCTACCATAAATCCGCTCAAGCCGGAGCTGTGGTGGGGCAAGTAGCGTGAGGGTGTTGCATATTATCAACTTTCAAGAACAAACATTATCAAACCTTGTCTGCTATAATGTAAATTGGTTGCGTTCTATATTTGCAAAGGATGTTTTCACAGATTTAATTAGATTGTGTTTATAAAGTCGCATCTGTCTTCAAGAGATGCACGGTTACTGTTTCATCTTTATAATGTCAGTGTTTCCTTGTTTTGAGGAACATTTAATTAACTTTCACTGCAAACCAAGATTAGTTGGCCACTAGGCCCATCTATCCACCAGTGTGTCAAGAAAGATGTCCTGAACAAAAGCTAAAACATTGTGAATAAGAAACATAAATTTTACAACGGGATTTCCTTTCATTGCTAACCGTACAGTAATGTTGTCTCAAAAAGAATAGCGATATTGTCAGATTCGGTTACTAGGACTCTTAGACACGTACACTTTCTAGATGAATTCTAGCTTTAAGCCTGGAAATGACATGGTGTGCTAGTCAAATTAGTAACCGAAGAGAACCGGTACTTTGAAATACATTCCTCCAATAATGGATGCCCACCTTGAAATATATAATACAACTGGTCTTTGAACTGTGTTTTAGACATGCCCATATACAAAAAGTTTCACATAGTATTTATATTCTAACATAACTTACCATAACTATAATATTCGTTATTATATTTTCAGACGTGCATTTATTATTATTATCTACGGGAAGTCTTTCCAGAAGAAACAAATCGAAGTGTTTATGAAATTAATTAAATATACGAAATGTGATTGTTAATTATTTCAAAACAAAAAAGCAATTAGGTTGAATATGCCTATTCAGGCAATTCATCATAAATACATACATAGAAAACAAATTGCTAATGCAAATGAATTTTAACAAAAATGGGTTCTATAGGGATAGCCACGTGCACAGAAAAATTCCTGTTTTGCGCATGTCCCTCGATTTATTCTTGTTTCTGTGTGAAATTACCAGTTTTAAATATTAAAAGATTAGGCCTGGCAAATAAACGAAGTCGGTATTTTAGAAAAATAGACGATATTTTCATATCTATCAATATGTAAATGATGACATTGACATTCAGACGAATTCGACACGCATTACGGCTGGACCCGTAAGAAAACTGCGCGATTGTTCAAAAGTAAAAGACAAAAGAGACCATTCTTCAGTTTACAAGTACATTGAATTGACACGCACACACCAATGCGACATAACAAAACATTTTATTTCGTTCTGGCACGCACGCTAACACGCCAAAATATAATCTTAGTCAGAAGTACGCGTAGTCAGTAGTACGCGACTGTCGTTTATATGACTGAAAAATTGTTGAAAAAGACGTTAACCCCGAACACACACTCACAGTAGTACGCGAGCTAATGCTAAACAACGAAAACTTTTATTTCGTCTTCGCTCGTGCGCCAACACAAACGTTTTGTTGATAACGCGCGTGCCAGCATACAATATAGTGATTCGTTGCACTCTATGTTTTGTTATGTCGCGTAAGTTTCCTTTTTGTCGTGTTGGTGCACGCACCAAAACGACAATCAAAACTTTTAAAATGTTATTGCGCGTTGGTAGCGCGCAAGGACGACAGAACCAAATGTTCTACAAAAGCCGCGCACACGCCAAGGCGACATGATAAAATATCCTGAATAAGGCACCATTGTTTCAAGTTCATCTTGTTTGTAAGCTTTCATTATTTGAGAAACACAAATTATAGTTATCAAATGTAGTTATCAAATGTAGGATACTACTAATTAAAACGTTACCCGGCTAAGCAGGCGGGTGTGGTGACCAATATTGCTACCGAAAAAAATAGTTTGTTTGAATACAAAATAGCGGTGCAGGGATGAATCTAAAATTATTTAATAATATATATTTTATCACGTGATTATATTCAATGATACTGCATATCCAATAAACATATGAGCTTTGGTATTTATATTGGTGACAACAACCGGTGTATTGATTACTTGTCAAAAGAATGACAACGCAATTATCAAACTTCAATACGTTAGTTATAAAACAGAGGTCTTAGTAGCGCACGTATTTGATACAACAACCACCTTAAAGAACCCATGCGCTAAAAGACATTTGTGTCAAATTCCTATAGATCTACTTCTCCACCTTATCTGAAATAGGGTTAGGCTTACAATGTAAACATTCATTAGGTAAACGTATCAGTGTGTTAAACTAATCTTTATCGATAAGACAAATGGAAACTCATTTTCTGAAAATAGGCTTAAAATTCAATGTACTGTGATTTTTGCCATATGCCAATAGCTTTTTTTGTATGAAAAAAATTATAGTGTATTGGTCTGAAAGTTAAAACAGTTTATATTAAAGATGTTAGTTATATATTATTAGAAGTAATATTTTTTAAAACTGGAGGTTGAGGAATACCGAAAATGCAACAGTCATATCTATTTTAGGAAGTCTATCACATATCTTAGATTACACGTGTATAGGATTTGGGAAATACCACAATTCGGAGTGGAAAAACCGATCCGTTTACTATAAAAATGTTTTATATTCGCTTTAATGCATAGTTGTTGGCACTGAGGAGAGTTCGAACACAATGTATCTGAAACCATCAGAAATATTCTTCTCGCAAGATTCAATTAATAATGTATTCGATAAAAATTGTGGACATAGATATCAGCCGATAGGCGAAACACTTGATGCACTGTGCAATGGAAGGTAATTTGTTTATTATAGATATCTTTTCTATTATTACAACTCTTTTGCAAATCAAGTAATCTGAATAATTATACTTAGTGAGTTCATCAGCAATTATTTATTGTAATGTTTTCGTGTATAAAGTAGGCATTTTTATTTTCGTACTGAATGCAATCAATACTTGTCATTTTACACGGTGTCTTATACATTACTGATATTAACTATAAAAGATTTATTATGCACTGCAACATTTTTAGGTTGATGCATTCTGTATTGCAATTCTGTTAATTCATTGTTTTTCTAACTAACTAAGTAATGTATACCATTATAAATACCATATCATTTTTTTTCAGGTGCTCTGTAGGTAGCATACCAACTATATCTGTTGTAAAGCATAACAATAAATGGTTCACAGCAGATAATAGGCGGCTTTGGGTTTTCCGGAACCTGGAGAGACTGGGAAAGTGTGACAAAATATATGTTAGTGAGGGGTTTTATATTCCTCCATCCAAGTTTACCACATATAATGGAGGCGAATCGGTTTATGTACGCAATGGCTCCCCAGGAGGATTTTGGCATCGAAAACCAAGTGTGAAAAAGCCAACGCCTACTCCTACTATAACAATTAACAAAATACCAGTATCTGTCAAGGATAATAATAAGGAAAATGTTGCAAAGGTATATAACATTGATGACAACACAACCGATTCATCAGGAAGGCGCCCATTTCAGGAAATGGGAAATTTTGTTTCTAACTGTAGCGTGATAGATGAAACTATCAGTTCACTCTCCAAACCGGGCGGCGATACAGATACAGTGTCCACAAGTTGTTCCTTGGGGCAAAGTAAATATCTAACATCCTCTGGGAATTCGGATAAGTCATCACCCCAAGAAAAGCAAACGGTTCGGGAAGTGAGTTCAAAAGTTAATGTTTTAGATGAAACCGCTATAGAATTAGACATTCCACCTTGTCAGAATGTTGTTGACGAAGACAATAACAATAATTTTACTGTTGCAGCAAACCCGAAAACGACACAGACTGATACTTCTAAGAAATGTAAAATACGATGTATCGTTATAACCGCCATAATGGTTGTTCTACTTTTAGTGTTAATTTCAGTTCTTGTTGCTATATATACTTAAACTATTGTTTTTATTCCCATTCAGTAAACAATGCAGGTTTTCATTTTAATTCTATTAAGTAAATACAGTGATCAGGTTTTTGGATTTCGAATTGTATCGTCTATAAGGTTGAATGAAATGAAGTATCGGGTGATTTGGTTCAATAGTCCTTCTTCACTGCCAATGTACTTTAATCTACATTCATGAATAACGCAATAGATATTCACATTCGCCTAAGATATCTATATGTAAATTAAAAGTGTTAGAACACAATTATGTTTGTAAAATGGTAAAAATGCAATTCCTCATTTAAATAGGATGTCTGCAGCGACCTTGCGGGTGCAATGTCTTTTTCTATCTTATGAGTTATAAGACTAAAAATAGCATAAATAACCATTTTATTTTTAGATGTAGTGGAAAATACTCTATAAATAACTCGAAATGAATTTTCCGAAAATATAAATTTACATGCACTTTAGTAAGGTAACGACTTAAGCTAAATATAGCTTTACCTGTCTAAGCTAATATTACGTAATTGCAATTTGTGAAGACTATGTAGACACCGTGAGGTTTAATATAGCTCATTTATGCATTTATGATGTTATAAAATGCACGTAGACGTTTTTTTTGTAAATAATATTACATAAGTGATTCAACTTAATTGATTTATTAAATGAGTAAAGTGATTTAACTGAAATTATTTTTTTTTGTGTCAGCTAATTATATTTGATTTTAAGTAACAAACTTTGTTGAGTTTTCATTCCATACCTCATGTTTTTATACCGATGTAAATGAGATGTGGAACCAAAATCTGTAGTCCTGTTTGGCACCATATAACCTATACTGTGTTGGTGCGCCGTAAAACCCAAATAAATAAATAAATTGTTGAGTTTTCATATGATAATTAATGTACGAAAACACATTTCTTTTAGATTTACTAAGTAACACGTCGTCCAAATGGCCAGCTAAGGAAGCAGTTCATCGAACTTTGTATATGCTTTAATTGACATTTTCTTGTTTTGTTGACATGTATATGTTTTTCAGCAAATCACCATTTATTAAACCATAGTGACTGTGATATATTTCATTTCAATTATTGTTTTGAATTTATATCTATCATGCTGAAAAATAAATTATGATTGTAAAATAAGATGTGGTTATATCTATGTTTTCCCGCAATTATATGTGTATTGTGCTGCATATTATTGATAGCCGTATACCTGTGGTGTTTTCTTTTATTATACATCTGCATAAAGTACGTAAAAAGAACGGCTTATATTTCACACGGGATACAAACAGACGGAAAACAGTTTCCGTATTGTACTATGTTGTAATCCAGTTCCGTGCCATGCATGTGTCCGGACTTCTTTCATTAATATCCACGGCCGGTTCTATAAATAGTTCAATAATAAAAAAAAAAACAACAAGAAATTTCTTTAGAAAAGATGGTCGGGGCAATATGTTTTGAAAATAAGTTATGTGTAAATTTGGTTAGTGTATGTCTTTGAAAAACTTGACTTCCAAGGTCTGTAATTACTAAAGGCATCAATAAAGAAATGAAAAAGTAATGTCCAACATTGAAAATTGTGGTAAGTATTTGAATGTCAAGATGAAAAAAAAATGTCTAAACGTCAATGTGAACTACTTATGACCATGTGCGAGTTTCAAACTTTTATCATGTTTATACCTTTCTCGTCAGAAATGTGGTCAGTAGTATGTGAGTATCTGAGGAAAATGTATCCTTGACACTGAACATAAGTCTTTCAAGTGCAGACAACCCAGAAAAATACTGGAAAAGCGATTGACTAAGATTTTCATAAGAGTAAGAATTCAGCGCATTCTGTGAAGTAATCAAATCGTTAAGTAGACATTCAACATTTTCATGATTACTGACAAGGATGATGTTTTAACCAATCAAAATGATGAAGTGTTGTGGTTCGGTAGTATTTGAGCGATATCTCATGCATAAAAAGAACTTCATGCAGGGCTGGACTATGATGACATCCATTGAAACAATTTTGTAACTAAATCGTAAGCAATTATTTGTTTCATTGTAGATGCCAGGCTAAGATGCCAAATACATTCAGAATTGGATTTATGTTGTTTTAGCTCTTTCTAGAAATATCGTTTTGTCAGTATCAGATTTAATAGATCTAAACTAAGTTATCAAATTCATAATTATCCCCGAAAAAGTAGAAGCTTCTATTTAGAAAATTATTTTAAAATGCACTTCTTTGTCCTTTTGACCTTTATAGACCTTTAGAAGGCGACAGCCTCCGTGAAATTTCCCAATTTTCATAAAGTTAATATTGAACATGGTTGTCAAACATAACACAGAATGCCATCAAAGCCAAATTCTGAGACTCTTTAGCGGGCATATAGGCACTAGACTATAGTGTGTTTTTCCAAACCTTTTCCTTAATGTATAGTACTCAGTCTTTCAAATCTAAACATCTATACAGACATTTGACTGTGTTAAAACTAGGAAAAGCGATTTTATAACTCTCGGTGAATATTTTCCAAAGTGTCTCTACGCATCCCAAATGGCGTATTACAGGAATCACGAAAAGACGAATGCAAAAGAGAACTACTAAAACTGTAAAAGAAGCTAAACTAAACATTATTAATGCAACTTTGCAATCATTGTATAAGTGTTGGAAAATGATGCATTAATAATGTAACGGGTTTTACACTGAATATTTGTGGCATGGCAATAAAATACAGATGATTGAACATATGTGTGAAACAGGATTCAAACAATAAACTCGTACCTATGTGTCTATGGCGTGAGCCCTCTCTTCAAGCCCTCGACAATCTTATATTAGGCCAGTAGTTTCACAGTCCAATAGAAGAGGGGAAGACAGAGTGCAGGTACACGTCGGAGTAGCAGGACGGACGCATTATACTTCAGGCTGTCTTTGGTGGTTGAAAACAATCGTGTTGAATAAGACTACTTTAAGTACTTTGACCAGGTTGTGGAGTATGTGGAAGTTTGTCTTTGAAACAGACCTTGTCAGCAATCATATAGCTGGTGCTGTTGGTTGTTCTTGAACAGCTCCAGTTATGTGTGATGTTCTTCTTAGTGTGCTGGTCTTATGAAGAGGTGGTACATACTAAGATGGGTTTAAGACGACCTTGCGGGGGGTACCTAAGGGAATTCTACAAAATTTAGATAACAATGACAGGTTACGAACCATTTGTTAAATAATTCAGTCTCATTTCTGAAGAAAAATATTCATGTAATTGATTTACTGATCTCAATCATAATGTTCTATTAAATTGCCCGCCGCTTGGCCAAGATATGAGAAAACACTGATGATTTGTCATGCTCTTAACTGTAATAGTGCTTTTCCTTAAACAAACTTTCGTGCCATTAATTGCGGAACCTACCTGATTCTAATGTATACGTCGCTCAGGATGAAATCTTTGTCAGCGTGCACTTCTTGTCCGGGGAAAAAAGCTGAAACGTTTTAAGATTATTTGACCAAATAGCGTAGTTAAATATATAAATGCAAATAACATCTTGACTTATTTCGTATTATAGTAAAGATAAAAGAAATAGCCTATATAGAACTAATACATTAGATAGTATTAGACTTTTCACACAGAGTTTTTAACCATTGAAAGGGATATAACACGAGAAATCTTCATTCTGACTAGATAGTCTGGAAATGTATTTGTTCAATGGGAGCTAATGATATATACCAAATTTCATTTAAACTGGATAAAAAACATTACATGACGTCTCAAAAGTATAGATATATAAGGTACAAATATATATGTAATAGTGTAAAGTCAAAAAAGGAAAAGTGTTTTTTAAAAAATGTTTCATCTTTACAAAATGCCCATGTTCTCTTGATGTAGGTTATGTTTACAGAGTTCAATTTTTAATTGGATGGTACTGTTGAACCAAGGAGTTGAAGTCAAATGGTTCAAAGATAGTTGTTATATTTTCCAAATCTTCAAAGGAGTAGAAAAAATTCAAAAATTATTCGAAGATATTTGAGCAAGAAAGTCACAAGAACACACGTAGTCATCTGAGGCGAATAATGTATACATTCAAAGTTTCATTTGAAATTGGTGGAAAATTAGTAGCTGCATTAGTACATAATGAACGGCTACAGTAATCCAATTTAAAAATTCATTCCAAAATTGCTTACTATTTGAACAAAAATCATTTTAGTGCAAAAGTTTCTTCTGCGGCGTAGACCTGTATAGCCGCATTATATTTTGATATAAAGGCTTCAAAACCAAACTCGGTTACTCAGCTGAGTATCATTTAAGATCCAAAAATAAAAAATAAAAAGGCTAAAAACTCCACAGAAGCAATAAAAAAAACTGATCAGGAGTAGGTATGGAGGTAGGGATAATGTCATAGCATATGAGTATGCTGTTGTCTTGGTCCTTAGCAGACTGTTGTTGCTCTATTAGAATCAACGGGAGCAAAAAGAACAAATTCATTAATTAACATTTAGGCTTTGTTATCCGCATAGCCATAGTATAACACTCAACAGCAGTCATATAAACGATCAATTCATTAATTTCTACCTTATGAATATACTTTCTGACTCATTATGCTAAGAGGCACCTACTCATCCCTACTTCAAACAAAGTTTCAACACCAGTCACCTTCTTATGCCCAGACATTCATTTCCCAAAATTTATTGCCGGAAAAATACATCAATCAAAATTATTTAACGCATGAAATAATTATATCCTACACCTCAATACCTTTGAAATACGGTAATACCTCGATTTCTTTAAACCTAGGATACACATATGTAATAAATGCTCATAACCAGCATTTACGGTAAATTCTCTTTTAAATATTGCAGTTAAGGGGACGCATATTGCTACATTCACAATTCATACAGAAATGCGGAAGGGGTGCATATTCAAGAAATCGATGGTGGGAAAATAAAAAACATATTCCTAAACCGATATAATACTGATGGACACCTGTAATATTCAGTACTTTGTGGATAAGGATGCGGTACTATGAATGTAATAGGAAAACAGAGGTCTTTTTGAAAGTACATTCAACACAAAATATTAAGCTTTTGTATAAGGAAAAAACAGGTTTTTTACAATAACAGTGTTCCAAATAATGTTGAAGGGATGAAATTTCTTTCTAACACACCGGGTTTGCTTAAACATGTAAACATTTAACGCCACGTCATTTCATCTCGGGATGGACGCCATATTTCTCATTGATAAAAAAATGTAAACAAAAAAATCAGAGTGGGATTAGCATTGCAAGGGCATAACATGACTTCTACACAATGAATACCTTAGAACAGATATCTAAGTTGCTACACAGGTCAGGCGGGTTAAATGCATAATGTCGATCACTTGAAATTCATCTTGAACAGGTGGCTAATTTTATTTTATTTAC
Organism: Mercenaria mercenaria; assembly: GCF_021730395.1. Lineage (NCBI taxonomy): Eukaryota > Metazoa > Mollusca > Bivalvia > Venerida > Veneridae > Mercenaria > Mercenaria mercenaria. The sequence continues at coordinate 27,726,052 of NC_069365.1, read as the reverse complement.
ATGGTTTTTAATTTTCCCACGACTTCTCGGCGATTCACTGCAAATGTATTACTGCGCCGGACGAAAGGTAACTCTAATAAACAACGGGAGACAACTTAGGTGTCAGCACGTGTACGATTTTTAAAAAAAAAACATGTCGCTGATTATAATTTCTTATCAAATAATGAATCCTATTCAGATATTCGTCTTTAATATTAGAACATTATTAATTTGTGCGGACATTTATCAAAAAATATTACTAACAGTGGACTACTTTGCGCATCAAACTGGTTTCCGCTTCAGTTGTGAGGCACTTCCGTTATACTTTTTGACAACAATAACAAAACACAAAATGAATCAATAAAGTCACTTATAAACCGATTGCTACTTAAATCAGTGTAGGTGTAGTTGTTGTTACAACATTATACATGTTCGTTACGTTATGGGATATAGTTTATCTTGAACTGAATAATCCATTAATTACGTTTACATGATATTGCATTTACAACTTATTTGACCCCGTTTTTTACGTGAATGACAGCATTCTCGTGCAACTCGTGCAAACAGAGTTATGAAAAGTATGGTGGAGAATTCAAGGACAAATTATAAATGACATTAAAGTGAGGATAACTGCATATTCGTCAAGTTTTGATCATTGACATTCCTGCTGTGTATTAGTAAGTTTTGTGAACAAGATTAGAATGTTACTTTTGCACATATACACATTGATTGGACCTCTCAACCAAATTCCATACCTTATTTTAGGCATTTTTAAGACAATACATTTTCAAAAGTTTGTTCAATGTGTTTTGATATTTAAGTGCATTGTAGTTCATGAATACCAAGTTAAAAATTAATAATGGCAACATTTCTAGGCCCTTTTTGTAAGCCACTAGACTTCTGTAACGATAAATGTTTAATGTATTAAGGGGAATATACTCTTTAAGTTTTGGAATGTGGCATTCCTTGACCACCGTATCTTTTCTTATGCACTACTTTGTAAACAAACTAAATAATGTGTTTTAGCTTACATATGCGAAATGAAAAGCAAGACAGTGAACTTATTGCACATTCTTTCTTTAAATTAGAATCTGTAGGAGATTGATAAATGTTTGGACAAGGTGAAGCACTATTATTTTCGCACAAAAAGTATTAATTGATGACTTTGAATGTACACAATAAGTTTTATGTAATTCAACAATAACTTTCTTGTTTCAGTTTTTCTCATTTTTGTTTTAGTGAGCAATCCTTTGTGTACTTATACCAGTTGAAACTGTATCCATTTCATGTACCAAAATCTTGTACTTTTTTGCAGGTAAATTTTATCATACCCCACCCACTTTTTTCTAATTTCAAAGTATGCGTCCCCTTAAAGAATAATGTTGTAAGCATTATATAGATTTCTAGACCAAGGTGTATTTTAGCCATCTGTTGCATGTTTACAATGTTTACAAGTTACATGTTGCATTTTAATATAACAATCGTCCTTGCCATGAACATTGATTTTCAAAAAAATATATCTCTACATCCTTGGAAATCAAGTAAATAATGATACAGAGAAAAAAGTCTTGTGACAGATGTTTATAGGCTGAAATATAAAATCCAAGTTCACGAAACGATAATAAAGGAAATGTGTAGACGAAATTAGTAATAAAATATTTTTACTTGAAGAATGAAATAAGAATCTATTGAAATAGCTTCATTTTTTCCTGTTTTGAAATTGTGCATAAGTCAAAGTTTGTCCTCAGCAGTCTAATCAGTTCCTAGGCAGTTTATAGTATTTATTGCAAGGTGATTTGCATATATTCCGTTGTAACACGTATGCACACTTGTGTACTTTATTTAAGAATTGAATGCTATTTTCTGGGACTTCTTACAAATCATGAATCGCGCTAGCGATTCTTTTGATTGATTGGCAAGAAGCCTTCCAGTGTGGTTCATACCCATATAAACGCACAAAAATACCATCCAATTTTACGACAGCTTGCTACAAAAATAACTGATTTGCTTTCTAGGAGTATCAGAAAATCAAAATAAATGTCAAGATATCGATCTTTTAGTCACAGTAAAAAAGACCCGCCCACGTTCAACTATAATTCGCCTTCTGATAAAAATACAGTTCCTGGTTTTTATTTAAAATTTATGTTTAACTCCAGTGATAATTTATACAGTCGTATCATTCAGTTGTGGTCTTTGACGTCAGAAAAATTAGTTAAAGCTATAATTAAATGTTCTTATTGAATGTTTTGGTGTCCAATTTTGAATGAATGTTTGGAACGAGGCCATTTTATTTATGTTTTTGGTGAAGGACGTCAGATTACGCGTGTAATCTCGCGGAAAGGTCCGTCATTGATATTATTACTGCAATGTTTAAAGCTTTTGTCTTTCCATAGTAAAGTGTATAGTGAATGCAAATTTTGTATACAACAAATCAGTTTGGAAAAAGAGCTCATGTTGCTTAATCTGTGAATAACAAATTTTGTCCTGAATAAATAAACAGCCTAGTGCAAGTCCTTCCAAAATGCCAGCCCCACCCCTCTCACCGACCCCGATTTGTATCGTTCATCAACTTATATAGACCTTTCTTTATATTCCGAGCCGTTTGTGAATATTTTGTTCAAAACTGAGGAAGCATAGTTTTGGTGAGAAGAGTCACCAGAAGCCACCCTGCTTCCTCTAGGTTTGCTCTACAGTTTCCACGGGGAGGCTCTCCGGACCCAGCCGGAGGGGGGATTAATCCTCCCCCGCCCCCACCCCACCCCCCTACACTCTTCTCTTGAGTAACATCTAAACAGATCACGCTACGCCCCTATATTATATACTAAATTCTAGAAATGAATTATTACTACAAAAGTGACAACATACAATGTTATAACTAACTTTTTGTAAGATGATATGACATTTAGGTTCATAAAAAAACGTTTGCATTTGATTATCATAAAGAATATGCGCCCTCGTTGGAGACAAGTCAAGTTTCAATCTCTCTTTCAGGTTAACTAGATCCAAATTTGAGACACATAGTTTATGTGTATTAACAGTACTATGCATTAGGTTTAAGATATTAGACACATGTAAAGCTAAACACAGTATAAATGTGTACGACCAGAAAAAGCTGGACGTTTATTAATAATCGATTGTTACTACACGAAAATTTATTGCTTATGTAGGTGTATATAAATGATTAGTCTATATTAATTAATTTTATACTTAGTGAAGTTTAATAAATTCGATCAGAATTTTCTGTCTTTGGAGTAAATATCTAAAGATAAGATATTTTAATGAAACATGGACACTGGGTATGTATGATAGCTGAACTATCAAAACTAATTGAATATATTGTATATTTGTATGCAACAGTGACTGATTTTACAACTTGTGATACTGGCTAATTTCACACCCAAATCGCTGTTATTACTGTCAGTGCTAGTACATTCATGTTAACAATAAAGAAATATCAGTACATTGTCGTTATCAACGTTTGGAACCTATAATTTAATTAAACGACATGGGCTTTCCGAGGCAGGCTATTGAACACAGGTACATCACTTTCCTTGTTTGTTTCACAGAGCTGGTAGATTGATTAGCTTTTTTATTCGAAACATGAAGGGGATATAATAAGAAGTAAACGCAGCTGCATGTAAATACGATTATTCTCTTCTAATACACTTAACTGACTAGTGCAAGTATTCGGTTTAATAGAAAAAATACAAAATAACCTATCATAGAAACAAACAGTTGAGCTCATGTAGACATGCTTGACAATGTTTTTATTTCTACTATTACTAACTGGGACAATTTACAACGCAAATCTATTAACAGTTAAGCATGTCAGTGTGTCAATCTGTCAATGTAGTTTTTATTGAACAATTATTTTCCGAAAATAGGAAACGACACGGAGGTACTATATATATAGCTACTATGAATAAATTTCATATTAAAATACCCCAAATATGCTGCGACAGCAATACAGAAAACTGTTTTCTCCTTTATTCACTTTGTGTAATATACGTTATTACGTAATAATTTAGGAATGCCAAAATGCAATGGTAATCTATTTTAGCAAGCCTATCAAGTTTTACCAGATAACACGTGTGTAGGTATACATAATTATATTACATTTTCTAAAAACCAAAGGATTGGGAAATACTAGTCGGCTTTGAGCAAATGTTGTTATATTTTCAATGTTCAAGTAGTTCATACACAGTATATATAATACATGTAGGAATTTGCTTAAGCCGGTGCTAGGGTGCCTGAGGGTTGTTTATCATTTTGTTACCTCTAATGAACAGTGACTGCTATTGTTTTGATTGGTTCCGCTTTTTGCTTCCATTGTTAGCTGCATGTAAACTTGTAGATTAAACCTGGTAACTTATAGGCCTAACTTTAGTAAAGAAACCAACGTGGGAGCCATCTGGTCTGTCGCGTAATGGCGGATAGGTTTTTGAACAACAATTTTTCACTTGGCATGGCAACAGAGGTCTAAATTAAAGCTTGTTTCTATTTAAATGTCATTGTGGATGTATTTTTGACATTTTGGTAGGAAAAATGGAAGAGGAAGTTGTACTTGGTGAAGAGAAACTCAATTTTAGTATGAGTAGTACTTCCAGGTCACAGCAGTGTGATTTTGATGTGATTTTATTGTAAGCAAATGTGACAAGAGAAATCTCTCTTAAAAGATACATGACCCCTACTTTTCTCTTCATTTTATATCAGTTTTATCATAACTCTTTGAAATGAGGTAAGGATTTGTTCTCTGAAATGGGTCTAGCTATGTTTGGTAGCCCTAAAAAATGTCAGTTTTATCTAGAATATATAGGGAAAACTATTTACTGTAGTGTGACCTATATAATACATGTAGCAGTTTGCTTAAGCCGGTGTTAGGGTGCCTGAGGGTTGTTTATCATTTTGTTACCTCTGATGAACAGTGACTGCTGATTGGTTTCGCTTTTTCTTCCATAAGTCATTGTTAGCTGCATGTAAACTTGTAGATAGAACCTAGTAACCGTAGAAGTATTTCTAAGTAAATGTCAACGCTTTCATGTATTAAAAAATAGCATAATTTATTATATATGAATTATATTTACAGAACGGCTTATACAGCCATGTAAGATTGCTAAAACTGTTCACAAGTGTTTCAATAGATTAGAAGAGCATTAACATAGTATTCCGAACCCCTTGAATCGAACTCTGCACCAATATTCCATTACATATTTAAATAAGCCACGGTTTCATCATGAATAAAACGTGTAAGTGACCAAATAAGTCAGTAAGTAACATTTTTACTCTAAGGCCCTTTGTTTATTTTCTGGACCGGATGCAACATAATTGCGTTATTGCTGAAGTATCATTTCTTCGGTTAAATGCCCTCTTTTTGGTCACTGAGGTTAAAATGTGACCGCTGACAGAGGCTCTGATATAATTTGAAACATATTTTTCGTTTAGTGCGACAAGGTCACATAATACACTCAACATGGGTCTGCAAGAAAGTAATATTTGTCTGCATTTCTTTATACAAAATGTCTGAAAAAAACAACATTTAGATATCTGTAGTATAACTCTTACAGTAGCAATTGAATTATAAGTACTACCATAAGGATGCTGTGGATGTAACCAGATTAAAGATTGAATGAGACTCTTATGTATTAAAACTTTGAATATATCTTTAATCTGCATGACGGTCTTGTTCTCTAACATCGTACGGTTTTGCCAAGGTAAATGCTCTTAATTGTTCGGATAAAGTTGTATTCATCTGTCGTGTTTCCTAGTGAAAATTTAACGATTTTACATGCACCATAAGCAAATGAAAAATGCAGAAATAACAAAGTACATTCGCCTTTGCTTAGAAATGGAATTGTCAATTTATTATTCTCGAACAGAAATAAAGCGAGATTTCAGTTGGTCTTATGCATGTATAGTATATACGTATATCGACATAACTAAAACTACTAATAGGAAGATCGTAACATCATATAAGTAATGACAGCATTGAAAATGACATAATTATCAAGAATCAAAGCAGATCAAGGTGATAGAAATTTAAACATATTCAGGAAATTTAACATTTTGCAGGTGAAATACAGAAAATAGAGGCCTCGAGTACATACGTTTACCTGCTTATGACTTTTGTTTTATATATCTTTACCTGGGTATATTTGTTTTACAGTGTTTTCCTGTGGTTACTGTTACCTTTGCAAGAGATTCAGCCGGCTAGTGTAATTTATTCAAAGTGTCTCGTAATATGAAATTCTGTGTATGGTTGCATGTACTCTGCGTAATATGTAGGTATCCATATTTCCATGTAGAGTGTTGCATTTTTAAAATGTAGTTTTATCTGTTAGACTCTTACCGCAAATATTTTGACAGTTTTATATTATACATGGAGCTGCAAATTAGAATAGAAAAAGAAGTAGCCATAACGGATAGCAAAACAGAACAACAAAAGTGATCAGCTTTTGACAACATTACAGAACGTGTATGAGAAGTAGTGCAGCTAAACCTGTTGACAAAGGACCCACTCATTTTGTATTCTTTCTCTTTTTTACTCTTCTAGTTCTTTTTCAGTATGTCTGACAATATGGTCGTTTATTATAAAGGTGTAATGTCAATCAATAATGTACATATATTTTTAAAATAAATAATGGCCATTTTTACTTTTTTTGTTAATGTACTTTGTCTACATTTCAACAAAACAACATGTCAACAGCCAATTGTGAGAAAATACTGAAGAAGAACAAACGTTCAGAGAATGTACAAGGCTAAAATACTAAAATGCAAGTGCATACAAAAAGAATACTAAAATAATGACTAGAAAAACAATACTGCAACAACACATAACGCAGTCATCAGCGGACGAGTTACTATTTGCTTCACATCGTTCAACGTCAATCTTTGACTCTCTTGGATTTATCATGTATAACTTATATTTGTTATCATCCTCTTTCATATGCCATTGTCCTCCTGGGGAACCCCTTACACCAACAGATTCCCCGTTAGTAACCGATGTAAACTTCCCGGGATTTATATGATATGTAACGATGACTGGAATTGTTTCACATTTTCCCAAGCGTTGTAGTTGTCTGAATACCCAGAGCCGTCAATTATCTGCCGTAATCCATCTTCCTTCTTTATGCATAACTGATATCGTTGGAATATCTTCAACTCTGCAACTAAAATATTTCCTTTGTCCGTTAAATAAGAAATGTTGAAGTATTAATTAAGGAACTAAATAAGACTGACACATTTACAGTTCAATTTAAGCAGCTGTGGTATGTAAATCAGCCACTACTTATATACTCTTATATGTACAATTTACTGAAGTAAGCTTCACAACTGGCTAAACGCTTGGCCGAAATATTTGTCAAGCAGAGTTCTCCGAGTAGGAAGAAGTGGTCTTGCCATTTTGATAAAACTGGAAATCAACATTAAGAAGGTAAATGCCATACAAGAAACCCAAAAGAGTTAACGTATAGATGTATATATTAAGGACATAGGACGGCTATCACATATTTATGCAATCTTGCCAGGCATATGAATGATTTTGACAACACAGAAAATGACGTCACTCGACCTTCAGCTATTTCCGGAAGTAAAGAAAATGAATGTAGAAATTCTAAACTTGAAAACCAAAGCCGTATTTTGATGCGTAGATAGTCAGGGGTCACGCGCAGGGGTCACCCCGTCTAAATGTATGCGCGTGGACTTCCTTTTTTTGGGGGGGGGGGGGGGGGGGGAGTAAATTTTCAGCACTTTCTTACGAATTGAAATTACTTGGGTTTTAATATGGCATGTCAGCTTTTCACCTACAAAAAGATATTTGAGCTCGGGATAAACACAAATCCCACAGGGGTCCGTAACGGACCAAGGGTACATTGATAATTTTGGAACTTCATCAAATCGCTCAAAATGTCATTTTTGATGTTGTCTGACAGTGTCAGTATATGCCTCGGATGTAAGATATAACCGTATTTAAGAGCTGCAGACCTAGGCATTTCAGAAATATTTTCAAAATAAATTTCGTGTAATAAATGTCGTTTCTACGGAAGCGTGAAAGGGGCATCAGACGCTAATACATTATAGTATGTTAAGGCTGCGGAAAGGATATGCCGTTGGACTTCTACATATTTTCTACTTAAGCACACTTTTGTTGTTGTTACTCTGTGCTTCTCAGTGAAGAGCTGAGGCTGGCCTCATCTATTGATCTAATTGGTAAATTGATAAACAAATAAATCACTTATGTCTACGAAGAATAAGAACAACAACAAAACGAACCTTTGTTCACATAATGCATCTAGCGTCTCTCCAATTCGAGTCTTTGGATGACTGCTATTCTTGTCAAAGTATGCACTTATAGAATCCTGTGTGTAAAATATTTCATCTGGTCTAAGGTACATCATGATTAATACAAATGTCAGTATCAAATGTGTTGGTTAATTAGCATATTAACTTGTAGAGTTTATAAAGTATTTTTAGAATTTAGAAATATGGAATTCCCTGAAATTGTTTGCCAATTGATTTTCTGCCTATCTCAATAAATGCAAATGCCAGCGTTTAACTGATTAGTCTGTTTATTTAAAGTGTTGCGCATTATCTTTCTTACATAACAACTTGAAAAACCGTTCCACTGATTCGGTTTCGTTTGGGAACGTGGCTAAACCTATCTGAATTTTTTCTTGTTTGTGTGCATGAATAAATTACAAAATATGTTATTAATTTATGTCATAGGGCTGAAGCTTAATGTGTTTAATTACAATATATAAATATGTTATATATATATTATTTCCACCATATCCGTGTTTTTTATTTTCTTTTTTGCTACATAGCACCTTATTCAGTCATATTCCTATAATCCTATCGACTGTACCTTTATCCCGTTCCGTCCTATACTGTTTATTACTTACCTATATTAACTATTCACCCATGATGTTGCCTATTGTGCTCAGGTGACAAATGCAATGCTTTGTTGCACTTGTCATTAGACCATTGTATGCAACGTTCTGTTTATGCATTACATGCATTTATTTATTATTAAATATCTTTAATATTTACATTTGCAGACGTTGTCTTTACGTCCACACATACGAACCCATATATTTAATGCCGGTGTAATGAAGTATTTCGACCCCCATAGAATAATGACCCCCTGGTCATTATTCTATAGAAAAAGTGACCCCCCGGTCATAGTATTATGACCTCCAGATCATAGTACTATGACTCCCCCACGTGAAGTAAACTGAACCTCACGAAGAATATTGACTCCCATAAAAAAAACGACCCCCGGTCATTTGGTCAAATTTAGTGATAACTCATGTATCTAAGGCCTAATTGCTGCATTTTATGCCCCAACTCGGGGGAGGGGGCATATAGATTTGCCCTTGTCCGTCCGTCCGTCCTTCCGTCCGTCCGTTTGGCCATTAGCCCCAGATACCATCACTTGACACAGAAATCAGAGCATTCCGCAACGGGAAAAGGGATTCTATTTTTTAAGACGCTGTATCTTGGTGTATACATTTTTTTTCAGGAAAATAACAATTCACAATACGTTCACAAAACACACCAGTGTCAGTAATTCTCTGCAAACTTCGGTATGAAGTAATTCTTCAGAAGAAAACTGCACAAGAAACTGCTAGCATAGAACTTAGTATTAATAGAAGTTGCAATACTTAGCAGTGGCAGTAAAGTACGGTAGCGGCAACAATAGAAAGTAGTAGTAGTAGTAGTAGTAGTAGTAGTAGTAGTAGTGACAGTGGAAGTGGCAGTTGCAGTAGCAGCATCAGCAGCAGCAGCAGCAGAGGAATAAGTGACAGCAACAACAGCAGCAGGAGAAGAAGAGGTAGATGTTCAAGACGTATTAGTGGAAGCAGGTATAGTAGTATCAGTAGCAACAGTTGTAGTAGTAGTAGTTGAAGTAGTAGTAGTAGTAGTAGTAGTAGTAGAAGAAGAAGAAGTACATGTAGTAATAGCAATAGAAGTAGCGGCACCAGTAGTAGTAGTACAATCAAAATGTTAACTATTGGCAATGGAGGGTATTTGAGTTGTAGATCTAGTAAAATTGTCCGTTAGGTTTGGTGGGGATCACTTTTTAATAGATATTATCGTCGAAAGTCTTTTTAGGAGCCGGTGTTTTACACGGAAAGAGTAACTTTTTTAAATAGAATAATGTCCGGGAATCGATATTGTATGAGAGTTCGAAAGTAGTAATTTCGGCAGTGAGTATTTTACATGGAAGGAGTCACTTTTTCTATAGAATAATAACCGGGGTCGTTATTCTATGAGATTCGAAGGGAGTCATCTTTAGGGAGTCAGTATTTTACTTGGAGGGGTCAGTTTTTCTATAGAATAATGACCAGGGGTCGTTATTCTATAGAATTTTCAAAGGGAGTCAGTTTTTTATAAGGGGAGTCAATATTTCACAGGAAAGGAGTTACATTTTCTATAGAATAATGACCGGGGGGTCGTTATTCTATGGGGGTCAAAATACTTCATTACACCGGTTTTGGGCTACGCTGACATTTACAAACTTATGCTTTGGCTAATATCTTTTCTAAGATTAACAAACTACGAAGAAAACGCGGACATTATTGTAGAGCAAAGTAGTGAACATTCTAATGCAAATAATAATAATAATAAACTGTTAACATAGTTATTTACATTCATGATCGATTTTTTTCTTTGCTTATTTTTAAGAAGATCCAACAATTTTAACAGAATTATGTATAAGAGTGTATGTAGACACACCCGGTCTTTAGTGAGCTTCCTCTACAGATATTTCAAGTTAATCAGGAGTATAGCAATAATGCTGCAGGTATACAAGGTTAGCTTTCACTATTTGAGAAACATAAATAAAAATGATGATCCAATATCTATTATTTCTTTACAGATCTTAAAAGAGGTTTTCCTGCCATAAATTTATTTCCTTTGGAAATATGTTCAATCTTGTTTATAAATGTCTCAACAATACATAGTATGTTATATACACAAATACTATGCATATTTGATACAGTTAGTAGTACTCACAGATATCTTATGTTTTATACATGCTGCTGTTTAGCTAGACTTGGCCGGATAATATAGTTGTAGATTTCTTTTTAGTTTTCAAATTAGAATTTCCAACTCTTCAAATATTTATCTGTCTACCATAATACCTGGTTAAACAGGTGGTTGTAAAACCGAATTTGCTATCAAAAAAATCTGTTATAATTATACAAGACTACCTAAAATTATATAGAAAGAAGGAACAAGTAATGTTTTATTTGATCATGTGATTATAATCAATGATACTGCTTATCGATAGAACATTTTAGGCTTTATAAATTGTATTGAATATTTATATTTTTGAAAACAACCGGGAGTATTGTTTAACCGTCAAAAGAATGACTACGTACTTTAGCTAAAATAGGTTAGACTTGCGATGTAAATATATTGTAAGATAAACGTGTCACTGTGTTAAATCAATCTTTTATCGATAAAGCAAATGCAAAATTATTTTTCCGAAAATATGAACGTACTTAAAATTCTGTCTTGTGAATTTTGCCAAACATAATAAACTTTTGATTTTATGAATACATTTTGTTTGGAATACGCATTTAATTGTATAGATAAATGGTCTAATTATTTATACCTCACTATAAGTAATATTTTCTTAAACTCGAGGTCATTTCATCAAATATATTAGAAAAACGCGAGTACAGGGATTTGGAAATACCACAATTTAGTGGCCAATCAAATTATGGGGAAAACCGATCCAATTCTTTAAAAAATATATACATTCGCTTTAAAGCATAATTGTTGGCACTGAGGAGAGTTCGAGCACAATGTATCTAAAACCTTCAGAAATATTCTTCTCTCAAGATTCAATTAATAATGTTTTTGATAAAAATTGCGGTCATAAATATAAGCCGATAGGCGAAACACTTGATGCACTGTGCGAAGGAAGGTAAGTTTTCGATTATATATTTCCTTATTTAGTTATTGTATCTCTTCTGCAAATCAAGTAATCTGACTAAATATCTGTAATAATGTTTTATTATCAATTTGTATAAAATCAGCAAGTATTTATTACAATGTTTTCGTGTATAAAGCAGACATTTTAATGCCTCACTGGGTGCAAGCAACACCTATCATTTTGCATGTTGTCTTATACATTACCTATATCAAATACAGAAGATTTATTGTGCACTACAACCTTTTTTAAATGTATGCATTCTATACGAAATTGCATCTCATTCATTTTTTTCTAACAAACTAATGTGTACAATTATAAATGTCATTTCATTTTTTTTTCAGGTGCTCTGTAGGTAGCATACCAACTATATCAGTTGTAAAGCATAACAATAAATGGTTCACAGCAGATAATAGGCGGCTTTGGGTTTTCCGGAACCTGGAGAGACTGGGAAAGTGTGACAAAATATATGTTAGTGAGGGGTTTTATATTCCTCCATCCAAGTTTACCACATATAATGGAGGCGAATCGGTTTATGTTCGCAATGGCTCACCAGGAGGATTCTGGCATCGAAAATCAAGTGTGAAAAAGCCAACGCCTACTCCTGCTATAACAATTAACAAAATACCAGTATCTGTCAAGGATAATAATACGGAAAATGTTGCAAAGGTATATAACATTGATGACAACACAACCGATTCATCAGGAAGGCGCCCATTTCAGGAAATGGGAAATTTTGTTTCTAACTGTAGCGTGATAGATGAAACTATCAGTTTACACTCCAAACCGGGCGGCGATACAGATACAGTGTCCACAAGTTGTTCCTTGGGGCAAAGTAAATATCTTACATCCTCTGGAAATTCGGATAAGTCGTCATCCCAAGAAAAGCAAACGGTTCAGGAAGTGAGTTTAAAAGTTAATGTTTTAGATGAAACCGCTATAGAATTAGACATTCCAATTTGTCAGAATGTTGTTGATGAAGACAATAACAATAATTTTACTGTTGCAGCAAACCCGAAAACGACACAGACTGATACTACTAAGAAATGTAAAATACGATGTATCATTATAATCGCCATAATGGTTGTTCTACTTTTAGTGTTAATTTCAGTTCTTGCTATATATACATAAACTGTTGTTTTTATAAAGTGTTCAAGTTTTCATTTAAATACAGTGATCAGGTTTTTGCCTTCCAAGTCTGATCGTCTATAACGTTAAATGAAAATGTTAATTAAAAGTGTCAGAGCACAATATCATATTTGTAAAAGGGTAAAAATGCAATTCAACATTTTAAATTGTCCTTCTGCTGCGATGTCTTTTTCTTATGAGTAATAAGAATAAAAATAGCATGAATAACCATTTTGATTTTAGATGTAGTGGAAAAATTCTTTATATAGCATTCGAATTGAGTTTCCGAAAATATAAATTTACATTACCTTTAGTTAGATAACGACTTAAGCTAAATATAGCTTTACCTATATAAGCTAATATTATGCAAGCATTTCATTTTGTTTGCTATTTGTTGAAAGAATGTTGCAGTTTAAGAATATGTGCATGTAGCTAGATACAGTGAGGTCGTACATATATGCAGTTATAAAATGCACATTGACGTTTCTTGTAAATAATATTGTAAGTGATTAAACTTTACTTAATTCATTATTGAATGCCATGTCGTGTTAAAGTCTAACATCCAGAGTAGGTAAAGAATAACGAATAGTGTTCAGCATTAACTTTTTTCTTCAAAATAAGTTAAATGTGTAAGGTGATTTAACTGAAAATAATTCTTTGTGTCTGCTTTCAAGTAACAAACTTTGTTTTATTGATGAGTTTTGATATGATATTTAATGTACGTAAAACACGTTTCTTTATAGATTTACTAAGTAATACGTCGTTCAAATGATCAGCTAAGGAAACAGTTCATCGAACTGTGTTTATATATGCTTTAGTTAACATTTTTCTTGTTTGGTTGCTTGTATATGTTTCTCAGCACATCGTTATTTGTTAAACCAAAATGACTGTGATATATTTTATTTGAATTATTGTTTTGAAGTTATATCTATGATGTTAAAAAATAAATTATAATTGTAAATTAAGATGGGGTAATATGTATGTTTCCCCACAATTATATGCGAGTTGAGCTGAGTGTTCTTGATAGCCGTATTCATGAGTTGTTTTCTTTTATTACGCACCTGCATAAACTACGTAAGAAGTACGACTTGAATTTCACACTAGATATAACAAACAGAAGCAATTTCCGTATTGTACTTTGTTGAAATCCAGTTACGTATTATGTATGTGTCCGGACTTCTTTCATTAATATCCACGGCCCGGTTCTACAAATAGTCCAAACAAAAATAAAACTAACAAGAAATATCTTTAGAAAAGACGGTCGGCGCAGTATATTTGGAAAATAAGTTGCGTATAAATTTGGTTGGTGTTTGTCTTTGAAAAACTTGACTTCCAAGGCCTGTTATTACGATAGGGATCCATAAAGAAATGAAACAGTTATGTTCAGGTAAGTATTTGAATGTCAAGGTGACATGTCTAAACGTCAATTTGAATTACTTGGAGTATGATGTGCGAGTTTCAAGCAATCCGGATGACTTCCTCTCATGGAGAATTGCAGTGGCAAGTTGTGGCAAGTGCAAGTCATTTTAGCAAAACCTCTGTATAAGATTTTTAATGGTCGCAAATTAGTTTAACGGCAACTCAATTTTCCCCGCTGTTTTTGAGGAATAACTATCCCTTGTCACCATTGCATTCATACTAGAAACGTTTTATACGTACTTGTGGCTGGAAAATTGCTTTCATGCTGGCAGAAATATTTTAGGGTCTAAAGTAATAAAGCATATGGATTTGTTGCTGCAATTTCATGGGATGACAGGTTTCAGTTTTTGACATGTTTAGTTTTGTTTCGTCCAAAAAAAAGATGTGTGAAATAACTTTTAAAGAATCTTTTGACTGAAGAGCCTTATAAAAAGCATCAATCAGTATCCATTTGTAAACACTGTTTTCGGGCTAAAAACTGGCAGCGTCAATCCTTTAACCAATATATTGGAACATAAATGAAAATGCACGAAATGGTGTGTATGTACATTTACTGAGACTACAGGCTGCTCTTTTATGGCTAAAATAATGATACGTATTTGACTTGCATTTAACTGATATCTAGAACAGTTTCTTAGTTTCGACTAAGTGAAGATAAAAATCATTTTCAAAAAAAAAATGCTGAACAGGTTCAACGGAAATGATTACTAAATCATTGGGAAAATGTGAATTTGTTTGTATTGACGCCTCCATCTTGGTATTGACATCACGTCATTTCACAACGTAAGTCAATGAGGAAAATCACAACATTTTGATTTTTAACTTAAAATATACTTTCAAAAAAAGAAAAGAAAAACATGCCTAGAAGTATTGACTTTTTTGTATTAATGATGCTATTTCTAGTAACTTTACAAGCAATTAACATAATTATCGCAGGTCCAAACTGTGAGACAGACTTTAAATAAAAGAGTTCCAATGTAAAATATCACCTGTAACATTGCATTTTGTGTTGTTTTAGTAAATACGTTTATGTACATGGAGGTCTATAAAAAAGGGTCATTTCAACAGTCGCTTGATCTGGGATGGTTTATTTGGCTCTCGTTGATTTTACTAAACTCGTACAAAGAAAATTTCTCTCCGAAAATAAATCCGGAACTTACGGTGAAACCAAGATAGCTGCGCCCACCTTTGTTTATACTTTGTAGCATGTAGCAGGTATTCGAGGAGTATGAGCATCGTTAGATTTAAATGCAAATATACTATTGGAATATTATGTACGATTTATTACATTCAAAGGGCTTTTCAAGGTACAGTTATAAATAGAAATGACAGACCTCTAATATATTTTGCAGAGAGAGCGGCGTATGCATTATGAATGTTTGTTTGTTTGTTTTGGGGTTAACACCGTTTTTCAACAATGTTTCGGCTATGAAACACGAATCAGAAGTGAAGGACGAATGATTTCAGATACAATGTGTTTTATTAAATCGTCACATACGCCTAACCCGGGGATCGAACTCACGACCCCGCGATCCGTAGATTTGCGAACTCCACATTGAGCTAAGCGGACAGGTTTACATCATGAATGGACGAACAGGTTATGATGCCGGCGTCGGCTCTTACTCTTACGTCTAGAGCTCTCGTTGCTGTCTTGTTGGCTATATAAATTGTAGCCAGTCACTTATTGACATATATGTTTCTTTTAATGTTCGTGAGCCTAAGATATGAACTGCCATTCAGTTTAACGACTTTTCAATCTGATAATGGGACACGCGGAAAGTTATTGATTACAACATAAATGGGATTGCGATGATGTAAAATTATCATCTGATGCTTTGACAGAAAAGTTTGGTAATACTGGAAGCCCTTCAAACAGCGATCAATTTTTGTTTCAATTTAATAAAATAATGGATGATATATGTTCAACGTCGTCGAAGAGAACCGTAAACAGTATATCACATTTCCTCCCGAGTACAATAGGCAAAGAGGAGAAAGTCTTTGGTTCGATGATGAATGCGATTCGAAAAGAAAGCAATTTTATGACGATCTGAATATTGAATAATGAGTTTACATGCAACCGCAATTAAGATATACAAATTTAATTATGTAAACCAAGAGCGGAATTTAAAAGAAATATTAAACATGAACATACATTATATAGAAATATTAACACAAACAAATTGACTGAGGTTAGGTTCGAAAATGCTTAACTGTATTGGTGAGAGTTGTAACAATAAAACAATTTGGCGGAATACGTTTTAACTCTGTTAATGATCCAAACGGTCGTTTTTGTTTAGCGGATTAGAATAAAATTTATTATATTTAAATTAACGTTTTATAGATGGAGAAATGCAAAATATGTTCTCAGAATTTAATATAGAAATACCTTTGAGCGAACTCAATAAAGCAACGAATATCATAATACATATCTAAACAATTTTTTTTTTTGTATATTGGAATGACACACTTATTTTACGTTTTATTGCTTAATACATGATAATGTGTCGGATAGTTTTGTGACGTTTGATCAAACGGTTTTATCGTTCCTCCAAATAAGGGTGTCGATAGTATTGACTTTGCGAATTATAGAGGCATACAATTTCTAAGCAAGTTGGAGGAACTTTTTACACGCATTTACCAAGATATCAAAATCATATGTGGGTTGTTAAAATATTACAAAGTGTTTAATCCCCCTTAACAATGACACAACAATCGTTAAAGTGCCGTGTGTCGGCCTGCCCGTACTTGGATTCAGTGTAGTTACTATATTTCTGGTCCTTTTGTATCATAGAGTCCGGTAAATGTATAAGATAGCTTTTTGTTACAGTTGGGATAAAATAATGTTAATGATATTAATATATGTTCCCTTGTAATGATATGTTTATTAAATAGTGCAGCTGCATTTTTATGCTCCTCATTAATTAATACAGAATTGAAGAACTTTTCTTGTTTTAATTCTAGTTGGAAACAGAGTCTTGCTCTGTTTATGGAGATGATTATTAGAAGTTTCAATATAATCCCAATATCTAAAATATGACACCTAGTTCGATGACTTGTTTTGTTTTTGAGTTTCATTATTTCTTCCTTTTGTACTATTAAACTGCCTTTAATTGACACATAGTCTTGAATCCTTTAAAGCAATATATTTTAGTTTCACTACGTATGCAGTGTATTACATCATATGCAATATTCATTTTATACTAAATCGCTCTACTTAATCAAATTCTGTGTGATATGATTTCTTTCGGTGAACTAGTTTATACTAATTACCGAGTTATAAAATTTGTGAAAAGATACTTTTGAAACATAGAAATCAAACAGTTAACTAGTCAGTTCATGAGAAGTAATGAAATATGCAACAACCATACCCACCCTAGCTCATAGAATTTAATCATAGTAAAATGAATATATTCCATGATTCAAAGGGACCAGAAAATATAACAATTATACTGAGTCTAAAAAATGGCAAGGGTTGATTTCCGGGAAGCAGGGAGCACAGCAAACTCAGCAGGCCAGCCACAAATAAAAACTGTGGTAGAGTGAAATAGCAGACTGGTTGCTTCAAATTCAAAAATCCAACAACAAATAAATTTTAATTATATGCAAGATATAAAAATAGGTAAGAAAAAGGGATTAGGATGTTTGGGTCATTTACTTTCTGTCACTACTTTCAAAGTCGTACAACAGGTCTTAGAAATAAATTCTACTTCTTTGTGTTATAAAATGTTAAAGCAGTTTATAGTTTAAACAGGGGTGGATTAGTTTTAAATGCGTTGTAATTATTGAATTTTTGATAATGTTTTATTATGTTCTGAACTGTGTCTAATATTTCTAACAAAGAGTACATGTATATGAAATTTTATGATGTTTTGATATTGATTTGTTTACTCGATGAGACTTTGAACACTTGTCTACATATCTTTTCTTATTACAAAAGCACACTGGATAACCGGCTATCCTGACGCCTGCTGGACACCCCCATCCCCCGCTGGAAAATAACCCCGCTGTAAATTGGTAGGTACAGTTTTTCATTTATTTCTATTGAATAGGTACAGTTTTTCATATATTTCTACTGAATATTTGAAAATAGTTTTCGATCAATTTTAGTTTGTTTTCTTTTCACATATCGATTTTAAAAGAATCTCACATCTTCTATCATCCCATCTATGATTCATTACATCATGAAATACAGCCCAATGTTGACCTTCACTGTGATTATCGGGTTGGCGATCGTTCCAGTCTGTGAATGAGGCCACGTCGTCAGTACCATACCATTTGAATGTCCCCTCTGTCTCGACATCCGTTAAACCAATCCAATATTGACTCTCTATAGAGAACAGAATGTTTAATTCAATACCACTGATAAGTTTAACACAAAAATGATATAAGATATCAATAAATCTTCTTGAATGCATACTTAGTCATTCATTACCTTGCATTTGTATGTGAAAGATATTATAATCGTTATCGCAGCCTTTGTTTTAAGGCATTTTACCATCTTCTCGTTTTCATGTTGTATTATTGACACATTCAGGATTATTGATCCTAGGTTCCATAAGATATAATCTCATTTATTTAGGCACCTGAGACTAGCAATGGTATTCAGTTTATTCATTTCCTGAAAAGAATACTGTAAAAATGTATAATATTCAGATTTTGATGTGACTGCATAATATATGGATAGATCTGTACTTCAGGTTGGTTCATTTATATATGTGCATATAGAATCTTCAATAGCATTTTGTTTTGTTTTCTGTGACAAAGGGTACAAAACGTTTTTTATTTTAAAAATAATTAAGTCCAAAGGATGACTCATTAGTTTTGGTAGGACACATTGTTTTTCTTTAAATGTATATATTCACAAATGTGTACTCTGTTGCCTGTCGCTGATCTGTAATGGGTTATAGGAATGAACAACATGGGGTGTTGAAAAATAAAAAAGAAACGTCTCAACATCAAACAAATGGAATGTTTGACTGTGCATGGTTTTTGAAACAACTAAGTAATACAAAATGACTTCATACCAAAATGCATCAGAATGTAATTTCAGATAAATTCTTGTTGGTGTATGGAAACTTTTATTTACCTAAGGCATGATTATAATGCATATTTTAATGACGCTTAATAATTTAGCATATTCATAGTTATGACAATTTTGTGAATTAAACTTTTAGTAACTGCAACATATTTCTCGTTAACTTTTGATTTGTTTTCTAAATCAGTACACTCTAATATTACAATATCACATTATATATTTATACATTATCTCATTGGGCGATTTATTTTACAGCATACTATCGCAGCTTGCTTAGTCGTGCCATTAAATGCGCTGACTACAGACCAGATGAAGCGTACATTGGTGTACATATTCTTCAGACTGACCCTATTTAACCAATCTGGTATTTTGTCACTAATGTTAGGAGTTATTCTACATGTATTTAAACTACCATGTCTTACTTGTTGAAAATCGGGTAAGTATGAGGTTGACATGCCCCAAATGCGTTTATCCACAGATTACTGACCATTCCAAGGTGGTACCCCAATTTTGAACTTGCTATTTTTTCGTTTCGTATTATATTTTATGTTTAGTGTCTTGTTTGTTAGTGGTGTTACTTCCTTATCCTCTCCCCGCCCCCACCCTCCCCCCCACAAAAAAAACTCTCCACTTGCTGACCATCACATAACCTCCCCCCTCTTCTCCTCTTCACTATGAGGTTAAGTACCCACCATACATTTGAAAGAGCACTCAAACGGTGATTTTACCACCGGCTGTCCCTGAGCGATGCCCGACTGTGTTCCTTAAATTTGTTTGTGCCTTTTGTCTTTCTTGTCTGTTTGTTCTGCTTTGCTATGTGTGTGAACCTGCGCGCATTCGTGTGTGTATGTGTTTGTGTGTTGGTCTTGTGCGCATCCATGCATGCGCTTCTGTGGTTTGCGGTCTAGGAAGGCTTTCCCTGTTAATATTCATCCATGTTTTCCCCTTTCCCTGACACCCCATTCATTTTTCTACCCCAGAGATTTCTGGTGACCGCTTAAATATATAAAAGTATCATGACTTTTACCATAAATATTCTGTAGTTTTACCAATCTTGCACAATTGTAACATTTAGATACATTAATTTAGAGCATAATGCTTTATGCCGGAATTGCCAAATACTGGACCTTTACAGAAAGTTCTTTTCGTGACTAAAATGAATGTATTTCCCTTTAGAGTACATCATATCAGTACTGTTTCAAAATCTAGACTTGCGACTGAATTCTTAAATACCTATTTCATTAAAGAATACATAATTATAATAAAATATTTTATACTGACATGTCACTTGCTTATATTATCCTCTAAGTAAGAAGTAAAAGGATGTTAACTGATATTTTTTATCATTTCGCCGGGAACGTCTTTTACGAAATGATTACAAATAGTCATACCTGTTAATTCCTTCAGTTGATCTTTAAGGAGAGTGTTTTCTATTACGCTGTCAACATGTACCAGGTGATCATCGTATTCCTTACATAGAAGCTGGAAAATGACAATGTGCATTTTAAAATGTGCACCAGGTTCAAATGCGATCGATCGCATTAAAGCAGCATTTAACGCATTTTCTACCCTTCATACTAAAATTCTATACTTTATCATTGAGATCTTTAAATAGGAAAAATGTGCAATACCTATTAGAAGCCTTCTAAAAAAAACTTTAAAATATTTTCCATTGAAGGTGAACATTTCTACACATCTAAGTATTTCTTTTCAACAGAATTTCTTGTTTTACATAACCATTTATCATCCACTTGGAGATTTTGACAAAAGCCTATATCTTTAGATAACGAAGATAGACGAAAGAGCAGTAATCATACTTTAAGGAACTTGGATTTTCTTTTTTTAAACTTTTAATATGAACATTCACATAGTAAATGTATATACATAAAAAGAATTGACTAAAAAATATGGAATCTGCAAAATTCCTGTTAAATTTAATGCTTTTATCTCAATACGATAGCTGTACTAAATGTCCATTTATCATTAATATTATTCAGTGTTGTAGAAAAGAAGAAAAATTATGACAATAATTTAAAAACCTTATATCAGTTTCACTCCTTATTCAAATCTGTTTAAAAAAGTATACTTTATATATCTAGTTGTTCAACTAGGTCAGAAAAGATAAATTTATAATACGAGGTAACATCTAACATTTACAAAGCGCTTGAAGAAATTACGATTGAGGTAAAACAATCTGCTTTAAAAGTCATTAATATTCCAAGTCCAGCCGTCTACCAAAACGTTAAGAATTTGAACTCATACATATTTAATGATGATAGTTCAGTTACACTACAAAGCACTAAAACTCAAGACATTTATACAATTTTCAACTAGGGTCCCAATTTGGATAGGTCTTCTGAAAGAGTGTTTTTCGGCTGCATTTCAAACAAGACAGACATTTTGCCTGTCAGTTTTGCTAATAAAGGTTTAGGATAATTGACCAATGAAATTTTGAATCTCTTTTAAATCGGTCAAACTCAAATAAATATATAGGCAGTAAAACAACTCTAAGATATTAGAAACGTTTTACCTCTGCCCTGACAAAGTCCGTCTGAGGTTGTTGAAATAGGTAACAAGATCCCTGAAAAGATATCCATCCGTCAGGACAACGTGCGCCGTAAATCAGGGTGCATGTACCACGTGATTTTTTCGCTAATCTGGGGTGCCAAAAACATGGCGGGTTCCTCGATAAAGGTAACATTTTCTTAAATATCTTTTCACCAACTTGTTCAAATAAAAAGAAACATAGATGAGTGCCGTCTCATATGAAAATCCAACACTCGGCTACAAGTTTTTTGTTTCAAAGTCCGCTCGTTTTCTCTAAAAGTGCAACCGCGCATCTGAAGTGAACAAATTTGAGGATGTTAAGACGGGGGACATTTCGCAAATTCAATAGATAAACCCTTTAAAAGGCCATAAAAGACTACTTATCAAATTGCTAAGCAGGGGTCCGTTTTTCTTGATGCTAAGACGGGGGCGTGATTAAAAGATTTGTTATTGGAAGTCTTGTATTTCATTAACCTGCTTCATTTAAGTTTTTTTTCCATGTTTATACTGCTTAATTTAAGAAAAATCTAGCTGTATGTCTGGTAAATTTCAAATGGTTATGACAAATGAAAGCTTTTCGCCGATTGTAAACTATGAAATTTTACCTAAGGTGAACTACCTAGTATTTAATTTGACTGATTTAATTGAAAATGCATCAATTTTCACTTTATGTACTACATTTCTAACGAGAACTAAAATGTCATGTCCGGATAATTTTTGTAACCTTTGTAAAGAATACTGTTAAGTTTTTGAAAAAGCATCAGTTTATATTGAATTCTGTTTCAGTCGCATTAACTTTGAATTCTTTTTTAGGCTGAATAAAATACATTTGCGCATCTGGCATTTGCGTCATTTAGTTGTCAAAAAATAAAAATCGAAATGTAAATGTTATTTTCAGATATCTTATTTTAAGACATTTTGTTCGGCATGTCATTTTTGGTTTAAAAATATGAATTATTATTACCTTTGTAGTACTAAAGCGCATTTACATTTCAGACATTTGTGTGCCAGGAATGCGGAAGGGCATATATTTCAAAAAAAAAAAAAAACCTTCTGCGCCACGAAAGAGGCCAGAGAAATCTTGGACCTTACATGTATAACTGCGGCGAGCGGTCTTTTCCGGTGAGACTAATAACATTATTATAGCACGACCTTACATTGGCATATTTTAAGCATTGCACATTTTGTCCATCTCTTCTTACTTCTAGAAATTGTTTGACTATAATGCTGATTACTTTCAATCTTTCACAGCTGATATGCCGTGGTTTGTAGGAGATCGCAAAGGGTGGATATTTTGGTCCTGTGTTTCAATGACCCTTAATTATTCCCATACAGTATGCTTTGGTGTTCAACTTCTCAATCAAAGTAAATTTGAAAATCATTTCGAATTTCAAAATATGGTCATTTTTTATTTACTTTTGGTCGGAAAGGTAGCGCTTTTCTCCTTTATTTTTTATGGATTATTGTTCTTCATTAATTTCAAGTATAGTGCATTTAGTACATTTAATTTAATAAATGGGTTCAAAAAGGAAATTTTGTGATAAAAATGCATTTAAGAAAAATTCTTGTTGATAAGAGTTCTTTTATTTTTGGATATGAATTGAGGCATTACAACCTGGAATGATTGTACCCGGCTGCCTTGATTGTTACCAAATGTTTGAAATTATTTTTACCAAAAATGTTAGTTTGTTGCTAGGCACGTTTTTGTTTCGATGATATTGTTGGTAAAAATTAGTTTTTTTTATCGAATAGCCTATACAGCCCAAGAATATCATTTTACTGAGCATGTAAGTGTCCCAAGTCGTTTGAATGAGTAATCGGTCTGCGATGTATACGCTTGAAACCAATTCTCATCTTTTTTGTAGATCGAAAGGGACTGAAATTGGCTTCCATTCTTTTTCAGTGTCATTTGCTTTGCAACAACTTACTAAGAAACTTTATAGTGTCAACGTTTTTGCATGCATTCATAAATGATTTTACCTTCAACTTATTTGTCTTTATTTTTATTTCATTTTATGAAATTTAACGCCAGTTGTATTGTGGTCAGTTTCTCGAACCATCGTTCCTGGGAAGGACCGGCACCATATTCAAATCTTCTTAAAGAAAATGTCCACTTTCTTTCACAAGAGACATGGTCGGTTTCGGGCTTCGAATCATGGTCATTTGTGAGAGAGATCTTACAACTCGACAACTGAGGCGGTCGACCTCTTTATAGTATGATTAAGTATCAAAATGATCACTGCGTCTATTAAACCTGCAATATGTTTTATGACAAATATTGGCTGTGTATTTTGTTTTCTTTTGTGGTAATTCAATGGTTTTAAAAAAAGTTCTTTAAACTTTAACCTTCGAACTGCAGTTTAGATATATATTCCAACAAAAGCGATAAAAACAGCTCACAGTTATGATCTAAAAAGACAAATTTGGAGATTAACACTGCCGCGCAGATTCTAAACCATTTTCAGAAGCAAAGCAAAAGCAAGAACGGTTCACATTTTAATAATTAGAGAAATGTTTCAGTTAGAGTTATCGAAAGTTAAACGAAAGAAACCAACTGACTTAAACAATGAAGATAAAACCAATGCGAAAAAAAACAGACTTACTATTTTTTCCAAAGCCGACTTGGAAATGTAGTAATATACTGTTAAGAAGAGTCAACTTGCCACATAGGGTGTCACCCAGGTATTGAAGTACTTCCGGGTCGTTGTATCCTAGGAAGCAGTTCTTTGAAATGTGAAGTTCCCAATTTGAAGCCATCTCTACTTTGACTTGTTAAACATTTTGTGTCATTCCTGATGTCTTTAACAGTTGTTTTGTTCGTGTTTTTTTTTTCAGGACTACATTTCTGTGCGGAAAACTATTCCAGACTGGCGGCCATGACATTGGGTGGGAAATCATAAAGAACATGACCCCCATTTTTAATTTGATTTTTAGTTAGTACTGACAATATTCTTCAAGAAAATATAGCTTACAGAAATTTAACATGGGTCCTGATGTGTGCTGCGGTCATTGGAATTAGGTCAATTTTATATAGAATAAAGAACAACAACTATTTAGTGTGTTATTACCTACAGCAAAGAAGGAGAAATTGTACCGGGCCGACACCACAGAGTGAAAGTTGATGCATTTTTCATTAAATCAGTCAAATTAAGTATTTCACCTTAGGTAAATTATGCAGTTTAAAGTCGGTAAAAAGCTTTCATTTGTCATGACGATTTTTTTTTAATTATTATTATCATTATTATTATTATTATTATACCAGATTTATATTGCGCCCTTTTCATGATCAATTTCACGTTCAAAGGCGCTTTACACAGTTCAAATGCAGCCACACAGGGCACATAATTCATCCTCTACTAGTACAGACACAGAGCGATCTGCCCAGAGGGACAGAGTGAGACAAAGCCCCCACGACAGAGAGATCAGAAATCAGATACAGGCTTGTCCGGCTTACTGAGCCTAGCTCGTTGCGAATAGACAGCCTGGTTCTTTAACGTGTCCAGTGTATAGCACCGATACACGCAAGGATTGCCTGGGTTCCTGACCAGTACACCTTTAACATACATATAACGGGGTTATTTTAAAATGAGCAGCATCAACATGGAAAAACTTCAATGAAGCGGGTAAATGAAATACCAAAGACTTCCATTACCAAATCGTTGAATCATGCCCCCGTCTTAGCATTAACAAAACTGAACCCCTACTTAGCAATTTCATAAATCTGGCCCCGGAAGCTATGTAAGGCTCTTATTTTGTAATTTCTTAAGGTGCATATGTCGAGAGAATATTCATACAAATATATGTGTCGCAAAGTAGTCTTTTTCTGTGTTTTAAAAGGTTAATTTATTGAATTTACGAAAATGTCCCCCGTCTTAACATCATCCACTTTGTTCATTTCAGTTGCGCGGTTGCGCTTTTAGAGAAAACGAGCGGACTTTGAAACAAAAAGCTTGTAGCCGAGTGTTGGATTTTCATATGAGACGGCACTCATCTATCTTTTCCTTTATTTGAACAAGTTGGTTAAAAGCTATTTAAGAAAATGTCACTTTTATCGAGGAATCCGCCATGTTTTTGGCACCCCAGATTAGCGAAAAATCACGTGTTACATGCACCCTGGTAAATGATTCCTACAAATAAGAGCATTTTACTAAGTTTGTGATTGTTAAACTAAGGTCGAATAGGAGATGGACCGAGTAAGTAACAATAAGCCGGAAGTTAGCTGGTTGCCATTTTCGCCTTGATTTGGCTTGAACAAACAAAAGTGAGGAACACAAGAATTTAATTCAGCAACCTTTACCGCTAGGCCTCCAGGTATAAAAGTATGTCACATGGTAATCTCTACCAAACTAGCTTACGGACAGTGGTGGATTCTTCTAAGGTTCCCGCTGGTGCCTGAAATAATGTCTGGAGGGGCTTATGAGTTTTCCTTCGCCATGAAAGATTCCAGCACCAAAATGACTATACTTGTGTCGAAGTGACGTTAAACACAGCAAGAAAATAAATATGTTTTTATTTTTGTACCAGCAAAACGAATGACATCTATAAATCAAATGCAATAAATTACAAACTTCAGTGATTTTTTAAAACTTGTATTGTTAGATTAGATCTAGCAAAAAGTCACAGTAGAGTGAATTACCAAGAAATGCGTTTTCATTTTTATCGCACTGAACGACCGGTGGAGTTTCAACTCTTTCTAAGGTATAATTATGATTTATAAATAGTATTGGAGGATGTTCGAATCCTTGCCCACTCGACTGCCTTTTTAAATATTTCTTTGCTGTTGATCTTTGTTATAATTAATATAAAAATGAAAATGGAAAACCTTCATTGTAATAAACACCGTCCATTTAGATACTATTTGCCTAAATGCAGAGGCAATTTTAATTGCATTTTTTTCATTGGTGAAAACAACAGGACACTAGACAAACGTGGCGACCTTTTACTTACAATACTGTTGCAGATTCAATCGGAAAACCACACATTTCACTTATAATAAGCTTAATGTCAGAAAACAAATGGTGGTGTGTTTCTAATTGCAATTTCATGCTCATGTCATAATTATAACTGTTATATCATTATAGTATTATGTACAACTATAAGCCTTCATTTTAAAGACACATCTGACAGTTTCCTATATGTGTATAGGCAAAATTTTCCTACGGACAGAATTTCTTTAAACTTTGTATACTGACTGAGAATCAAGTTTCAAACGGAAATATGTATTAAAAATCATAGGTATCGGTGCTTGATCTTGAATTATATGCCCTTGAAAATAGAATTTTCAGTATTTTCCGGCTTTCAAGGGCAGATAATTTATGACTAAGGCTGGGTACCTATGATTTGCTTTATTTTTCATTTCTGTTTTTGATTTGATTCTCCGTCAGTAAACACAGTTTAAAGAAGAATTTCTGTCCGTAAGAAAATTTTGACCCATGTCAATATAGACACTGTGGCAATTGTCCTCGACGATGCACATGACAAAATGATACCTCAAAGTCCTTGTCTTTCCCATGGACCGAATTTCTTTAAACTTTGTATACTGAATGCAAATGATGACTGAAACAGAAATATAAATTAAAATGCACAGTTTCCTTGCCTTAATCTTGATTTATCTGCCCTTGAAAATTGGATTTTTTAGTATTTTCAGATTTTCAAGGGCAGATAATTCAAGATCAAGCACCGGTACCTATGATTTTTAATACATATTTCCGTTTTAAACTTGATTCTCAGTCATAGAGCAGATTGTCATCGGAAATGTTCTTTGCACCATTTATGCCCTGAATCACTGAACTGAAAAACTTCCGATGCAAAATTTGTCCCAAAGTTCAAACGTTTATAGCAATATATTCCCATATGCGTCGAAAATGTAGTGATTGGTCTAGAGCTTTCATCAAGTACCAGTTGGTTGTATCCAGACTTTAAGTCGAGTTTACCGTTGAGAAAACCGTTGAACTATCAGGTAATGGATCAGTTCATCTATCGTCGGCATGGGGTTCCGTTCTCTTTCAATAGCCCTATTAGCTTCGTGCATGTCTACGCATAATCGTACATCACCATTTTTCTTTGGTGGGGTGAGAATTGGTGACACCCACGGTGTTGATTCATTTTTCAGTTCTCAATAATATCGTCCTGAATCAATTTCCTAATTTCCTTTTCTACTTTCTTCCTTAAGTGGAAAGGTGTCCGTCGGCTTTTCTGAGCGACAGGTTTTACATCCTTGTTAATATGCAGTTTTACTGTTTGATTTTTCAGTTTTCCTATGCCCCCGTATATCCCTCGGTACTGGTTTTGAATACTATCAGTAGAATGGTTAATGTTTTGAGTTATTTTTACAACCCCTAGTTCGCAAACTGTTTGGATTCCTAATAATGTACCATAGTTACCTTTGACGAGGTAAAACTTATCGACAGTTACTTTTCCATTCTTTTCAACAGTCATTTCACAGCAGTCCTTAATTTGCAATTTCGGACCTCCTCTATAAGGCAGTAACTTGGGCAAGCGCTTTGTTTTTAGCAGAGGTTTTACAAGGTTGATATACGCTTTTTCATCAATAATATTGACAGTTGAACCGGTATCGATTGTTGAGTGAATGTTCTTGTCATTATTCCGTTTTCAGTGTTCTGTTTTGGCCGACACTCTGCACTTTGATATTGTAGTTGTACTCATTTTCTGAACTTGACTGTAGCGCCTCATCGTATACTTCTTTTAGTTGCATTTTATCTCGTTGGCTGAAATGATTGGCCCGTTTGCAGAAATTACATATCTTCCCTTTTGCTGGGTAGGGCGAATTTCTGTGTGGATACTCATAGCCACAGTTTCTGCAGGTATTGGCTGGTGCGTGATTACGTGACTTGTTTGCAGGTCTACGTTCCATATTTGGGAAATTCACTGGCTGCCTGCTTCGGCCGCGAAAACGCCTTGACCTACCGCGAGACCTGGAAATTTTCTGCACATTTTTGTCAACCTGGGGACATTCTATGGCCGCTGCTTGCATGTCAGATTGCTCAAACAAACGTCCCATTCTCAAGATATTATTAAGTCCTTTGTCCGGTTCTCTTAAAGCACGGCGGCGTAATTGATTAGATTTACAGTTTTGAATGACCTGTTGCAGAATTTCACCGTCAATGTTCGTGAATTCACAGTTCAAGAGCAAGGATTCTCAACTCGGTCACATATTCATCGAGAGTTTGTCCCATTTTCTGCCTATATGATCTGAATGTGTATATTTCCATTTGAATGTTTTTCTTAGGGGCAAAATAGTCATTCAGCACTTTCTTGGTCGCCTCATATGTGGCTTCAGTGTCTTTTTTTCCACGTCATATATATCAAAACCTTTTCCCCGGCGTAGTGCAAAAGTAAAGCACGCTTCTGTCCTCCGGTGGTGATTTTCATTCATACAAAGTTTTCAAGGCGCCCGAGCAATTTTTCCCACCGTATCCCAGCATTTGATCTGTCCGTCTCGACATCGAACGTCAGAACATTCGGGAGATTGTTCATAGCTGATTTCAATGTTTAATCTCGTAATCCATCAATTAAACAAGACTATAGTCTGTCCCATCTAATTTTGGACCTCCGATAATTTATTTTTACTGTATGTAAAATTGTCAAAAAAAGCTAAGTGTAAAAAACGTCCCCGAGGAATAACACGTGAAATTTCCCGAAAATCTCCAAAATGGAGAATATTTGGCAATGGCGACCAGAAATAAACAACAGCGAATTCCCATAGAGAAACTGAAATCGCACGGGAAAACCAGACGATTGTTGCAAAAATCCTTGAAATTCTCGAGGGTGACTTTTTTTTTATTTACAAAAACATGTTTTATGTTCTTTCATCCCGTTTCATTTCTTCATATCGGCCCAAAGTTGAGGTCTAAAATTAGGTGGGACAGACTAAAGAACAATAAAATCCAACTTCACTGAAGTAATTCTCCTCGTTGCCAGATGTTCTATGTGTATGGAATAAATAAATAGATATATGGAGAACACAATTGTAGATTAGTATACGTTTATATTTTCCAGACCGGATGTTTCATATTATGTTACACGAAAAAGTATATTTCAAATCTCACTAAACTATGGTTTCATTGACAAAGAATACAACAGGCAGATTTGTTAACATTTCTATTTAGCTAACACTAGCATTTTATTTATTCTTGAGAACGTCTCCATGGTATAAACATAACTTGTTGTAACTTCGATTTGATACATCTCAGTTAAATTTCAAATTAAATTTCAAATTAGGTACATTTGAAAACACTAGGTGCGTGTCATAAAAAGTGGAATACCAGTAGCTTCTTTTGGCACAACTTTAATTTGGTTTAAGTGTGATTATCACATAGAATATACATTTTTATATCTGCTTGATTTTTGTCCTTTAATCATTATTGGAAAACTAATTTTACAAAATTATCGAAAGTTTTGATGCCGTAAACTTCATACAGTCAATATTTACAAATTTCTTTATGAATGTTTTTTCATTTCTACGATTATACCATACCTGTAAATTATCAATAGTAATAAATACGAAGTTGTTCTTCGGGTTAAGTTACTTGAAAATTAAAGATGATGTTAGCTTTCTTGTTTGATTAATAGACCACAGACCTTGAAATACACTATATTTTGGGAAACACGTTACAATCTATGCATACTTT
This sequence comes from Mercenaria mercenaria, assembly GCF_021730395.1. Classification (NCBI taxonomy): domain Eukaryota; kingdom Metazoa; phylum Mollusca; class Bivalvia; order Venerida; family Veneridae; genus Mercenaria; species Mercenaria mercenaria. The sequence goes on along the minus strand of NC_069365.1, from coordinate 27,695,355 downwards.
GTCTGGACAACAAAATAGTTGTTGAAGCATTATCTATCACCGGCTTACCTTTTCCAAGTAGGACATCACAATTCGGTTGAAATATTGCCTTTCAACATGAAGAAAGAAGTATGACAGCTAAATCATTCAACCCCGTCTCGAGTGGGCGGTATTACGATAGGCTTTTTTTAATTAAAAACAATTAAATAGACCGAAGCTTTCGAATTCCATATGGAGACCTGTTTTACTTTTCTTTCTAAGCGAGGCTTGTTTTACTTTTCTTTCTAAGCGAGACCTGTTTTACTTTTCTTTCTAAGCGAGGCCTGTTTTACTTTTCTTTCTAAGCGAGACCTTTTTTACTTTTCTTTCTAAGCGAGGCCTGTTTTACTATTCTTTCTAAGCGAGACCTGTTTTACTTTTCTTTCTAAGCGAGGCCTGTTCTACTTTTCTTTCTAAGCGAGGCTTGTTTTGCTTTTCTTTCTAAGCGAGGCCTGTTTTACTATTCTTTCTAAGCGAGACCTGTTTTACTTTTCTTTCTAAGCGAGGCCTGTTCTGCTTTTCTTTCTAAGCGAGGCTTGTTTTGCTTTTCTTTCTAAGCGAGACCTGTTTTACTTTTCTTTCTAAGCGAGGCCTGTTTTACTTTTCTTTCTAAGCGAGGCATGTTTTACTTTTCTTTCTAAGACCTGTTTTACTTTTCTTTCTAAGCGAGGCTTGTTTTACTTTTCTTTCTAAGCGAGGCCTGTTTTACTTTTCTTTCTAAGCGAGACCTGTTTTACTTTTCTTACTAAGCGAGACCTGTTTTACTTTTCTTTCTAAGCGAGGCTTGTTTTACTTTTCTTTCTAAGCGAGCAATTGCAAATGCAATGGCAAGCTGAGAACCAGCTACCGAAAACATTAAACCTAAAGAGACTGTTTCAAATGAAAAGTTGTTATGGTCGACAGTATACTAGTACATATATATCGCAGACCTTTCAGTGTCAGTTATGTTGAACATTAGCATAATAAACGTGCTGTTGATTAGCTTTTACTAAAAACTAACCTTGTTATAAAATTAAGGTACTCAGACAGAAAGCTGTATCAGATGCAACACAATTTTAGATGCCATCTTTATTATAAGCAACAGAGCACCCTCAAACAACAATGACCTGATTTACATATTTGTAAAGTCTAAAAACGAAAACCCCAAACAATTTAAATAAATTAGGTGTTGTTGGTAGAAATATGATACAAAAACTTATTTAATATGCACTGTGTTTCTTTTCCATTGCAGAAATAAAAACACATCAATAGCAAAAGTGCTTTTGAAGTGTCCATGATAATAAGGTTCCAATTCAGTATCAATTATCTAATAACCAAATTTCGTTTTCAAAGAAAATATTTAGTTAATTTATCTCGTTTTATTCAGCTTAAAGTTAAGATTAGGTACAATGTGACTACATTCGTCTATTTAACGCAGTGCCCCCTTGTTAGAACATGGTACAAACAATAAGATAACCATCCAGTTACTTTTGTATCTACGCTGTCAGTCTATAGGTACTTAAACTCTCACTTTATAGGTTAACTTTCTCCCCGAGTCTCTCAGTATATAGGCTATCTCTTCCCCGCCCCGGAGTCTCTCAGTATATAGGCTACATTTTCTTCCGAGTCTTTAGATATATACGCTACCTCTACCTTCGAGATTCTCACAGTAAAGTCATGAGTCTCTCAATATATATGGCTACCTTTCCCCCCTCGAGTCTCTTTTAATATAGGCTACCTTTCCTTTCCTCGAGACTGTCATTTTATAGGCTACCTTTCCCTCCGAGACTCACTATATGGACTACCTTCCCTCCGAGTCTCTTACTATATTTCGTCCAATAATAACTCTGTGTGACTATGAAGCAAGGGGTAGTAAGTTCGGTTTCCCGCTTATCTGACTATAAATAGTTAATATCTTCTATTTGGGTGTTTTACACCTCACAAGCAAGACAATTGCAAGCTTCTGGAAACGTCTTCTGTATCTTGCAATATCGCCTCGCTAAAAGTTACTAACAGTCTTCCTGATGTGTTGCACATACCGATTACTGGTGGCGACTATAAAGAAGCTCTCTCACACACTCTCTCTCTCCCTCTATTTCTTTTTCTCTCACGCTATCACGCACGCACGTATGCAACTTTCCTTTTTGTAGAATGAGTACAAATTACATACGTTTAAGTGCTTACAGCTGAAACACGTTAATCCGTGTTTTCTTTCTTTTTTTATAAAATTTGTATTTACGTTATATATTTCTTTATATTTTACTTAATTTCGATAATTCCTCAAAAGTATCAAAATGGTCAATCTTTGAATCTATTTTGTGTATCTATTTTGTGCAAATGTATTCCTGCTTTTGGTATATGCGTATCAAAGGAACAGACTTACCTATTTTATTCATTTTATTGTTGGTTGAAAAGAATTTCGTATGAAGCAATCGTAAGCCTTTGTATGTTTTCGTACATTTTAAAATACATTAAATTTAAGGGCAATATTTGGAGACAGTTTGCACTGGGCTGGATGTGCAATTATTGTGTTGTTAGGGTAACAGAAAAGATTTCAGGCTTTGGACTTCTGTTACCACATTCTGGAACTTAATAGACTGGACAAACAGGAAGAAACTGTAGAGGGAATTGTAAAAAACTGTTTCTATTGTGTTTGAGTAATGACTTATAACTTAATGTTGTTGATAAATTATAATTTGCATGTCACAGTTTGTATAGTACCAATATATAAAAGCACTTTTCCAAATATTCATCATGAATATAAGACCAAGGTTACTTGTTTTATTTTATGAACCCATTTCATTAATTAACAGAATAAATATATACTACATGCAATTTTTATATTTAAGATATTTATGCCATTACTTAGCAAGAGCTTGAAAATCTTGAAAAAAAAAAACAACAGTAAAACTTGTCGAAGCGTTTTTCTAAAGATATTCCTGTACACAGAATGTTCATTTCCTTATTTCGCATATGCAGCTGATTTTTTTTTCAGCATCTGAAGAAAATGATTGACCGGATATGGAAAGTTATGCTGTTGAATAGTCAGATATTTGATGTTTTGAACAAATATTTGAAATCCTGGACAATTAGTGGAAAACAACGCATACACTGCTTCAAGCCGCCAAAATTTGAATCCTAACCAAACAAGGACGAATCTCACACACTGCAGAACACGCTGTAACATCAAAGCAAAATGACAAGAACAGAATGTCGGTATAGTGTTTGCCGACAAAACAGTACACTAACTGTCCGTAACTTTCACTCAACTTTTCAGTTTTTTGCCTTAAGTATTATCACTAATTAGGGGTATAAAAGATTTGTTTTTAATTTGCTGAAGTTTATCATAAAATGGAGCTATGCAGATGACAAACTGCACAAATGGAAAATGGTTACAGATATTGTCAAGATCATATCTGATTACCAGTTCAAAAAAGTCCAAGATATTAACAGTATCATATTGTATTACAAGTTAACTAACATTTGATTTTCATTACTCTAAGGTTACAAACCTTCAAACTGAGGATTATTTTGTTAACGTGAAATTATATCCAGTTTCAGTTTGCACGATATATAGAGATAATTTCTACAACAAAGCTTTGTAGAAGAATCTATCTTTTTTTTCTCTCTTTTTGTGTCATTTGAGGCAGGCGATCTGGGACAGTTAAAACATTTTGTGATTTGTAATATACAATAACATGAACATTGTAACACAATCCTAATCAATTCAATTGTTTGCACTGATAGCTGATATTAAAGGTATACTAGACCCAAATTTCATATTTGAAAATATGAACATGTATTTTATATAATAATTAACAGGTTTATGTTTATTCAAAACAATATGCATTTGATTAAAAAAAAACAAGCTACATGTATAGCTGAACACAGTATTGACCTCTAAGAACTTGATTTTTTTTAAACAATCGACTGTTACTGCATGACATTTAATTATGACTGCAGACATACCCAAGTAACATATTTAGTAAATTTAAATTCATTTGTTGAGGACCTTTTACATGAAGTAAATATCTAAGTGTGAATATTTAAAGGAAAGATAACTGTTGGGGGTAAAACAAATTTGTTTGTTTCCGTATCCCGACCTACCCTAAATTTTTGGCCCGACCCTAAATGTTTTTATGGCCTTGGAGAATATTTTTTCCAACTTTTTAACAAAAAATTGCAAAACTGCACTTTGTATACTTTAAACATGCTCAGTGATGTTAAAAATCAACTTACTGATGCTCTAAAGGCACAACCCCCTTGTTTGTATTCATGTTTTGACACAAAAATATTTTCTGAAAAGTCTCCCTTAATAAAAAAAAATTCAAAAAAAAAAAAAAAAAATTCGACCTACCTACCCTAATTTTTTGAGCATGTTTCCGGAAACAAAGAACTTTTTTTAGGCCTAAATGGATGTCTTTAAACCTGTCTGTTAAGAAATGAAACCAATTGGTCTGTATTGCAAGGTGGTCTCTCAACACAGGTAAATTTATACTATATGTGGTTAAGCGAAAGACAAAATTGGCCTTTATACCCCAGTCAGACATACGGCGCCTATAGCTACGTCTAGCCACGGATAGAAACGTAGTAAACTGTATCGATCCGTGCCTGAGCCATACCTTTAAGTAGTAATCCGTATCAATCCGTACGGCTCAGTTACGGATCGATACGGATTACTACGTTTCTATCCGTGGCTAGACGTAGCAATCCGCGCCGTATATAGTACTGGGGTATTAAGCAGGCTCTAGGAAACGTATTGATTGCTATATGTACAATCAAATATTTTTATACAAGATGAGAGATGCTCTCTCTCTCTCTCTCTCTCGTTGAGAAGTTGTACATGAATGTCCTATACGATAACTGTTTAAAATATCACACTGTGGTATATTATTATTATTATTATATACCACATTTATATAGCAATCTTTTCATATAAAAATAGTAAAGAGCAGGTCATGACGTTACTCATAATAGCAGAAGTAATAATGATATCTCCTATTTATATTTGTATACCTTACATATAATTCCCTTTTAACATGACAAAATTAGTCTACTTTTTCCCTATTTTCAACTGGTTTTCTGCCTGTCTTGTATTTGGTGTTGCGTATGTTGTCTTGTTTGTTGTTAGCGATTTTCCTCATTCTCTCACTCCCCCTATCGCCCCCATCCTTCCCCCTTGCAACTGCGCTCCCTTATTTTGGCATCCCCTCCCTCTTTATTGTGAGTTGGTTTTCGTGCCCCCATTTATTTTGGCTGCGGCGGTACACGATTGTTTTTTTCCCTGCTTATAAGTGTGAGTTTGTGTGCTTGTGTATCTGTTTATTTATGTTAGTTAGTTGGTGTGGTTGTGTGTTTTTATCTTTGGTACATGAACGTCTGCGCTATTGTGGTTTACGTTGTAGTGTAACTGTGATTAAGGAACGTAGCATTCCCTTTGTATATTCATCCTCGTTCTACTTTCCCCTTCAACCTCCTCCCCCTTTCTACCCCTTACCCTTCCTCCCCCTCTATCTATATTTTGCATAAAATTTAAATGTACTTGTAGGATTTTTGAGGCAACCCGTTTCTAATATTTTTCCGTTACAGCTTTTTTTTGTTGTGGGCCTACTTTGCAAATACGTGGCTCTTAGGCTATATTTTTAGCGCTCTGTGGTTTTGAGAAATCTACCTTTATCTATTATCATTGATCGTAGAATAGTGCTTAGGAGTTTTATTATTTACTTTCAGAACTAGTTATGTCGCAGTATTAATTGTCATATGCTGCGATATATTACGTTAGTAGCATGATAAAATGTCCTTGCAAATATATCAAAACGGTTTTAATTAACATTTAACAATTTGAAGCTGGGAATGTTAGAAAAAGTCATGTTTATAACCTTATAGAAACTCACTCCAGCTCCCTAAACGTACATCCCCTAAAATGTAAATTACTGATTTCCCCTTCTGTAGTTTTAATCTGCCTTATGATTCGGAGGCAGAGAATGCAGTCTAATTTCAGCCACAATTACAAGAGGTGTTTTAACCGTCATGGCTTACAAGATTAAAATGAAGTGTCTTACGGTTTTGCTCGACACATATCTTATTCGGTCAAAAATCGGTATACATTGTATACCCTCTCTTCACAGCTAGACATGTGATTCTTTGGCAACGTAGAGACTGCATTAAAAGATTCAGTTTATTTTGTCATTAGTGAATTGGTCAGAGCGAGGATTCATGTGCCAGCTATGTCTGGAAAATAATAAAAGAATCCACCAACAACAATACAATTTATGATTTATTTATCATTGCCGACAGCTTTTATTTTGAAAAATAAGCAATCACACACGTTTTGTTTTCAGTTGCCATATCTTTTTTACTCTCTGGATGCTTTGGATTGGCCGTGTTTAAATATATAATTAGACACGCCCTCTATAATAAATTCTGGTTCATGTAAAACCATTTCTAACGAACATATATTTACACTTATTTTGTTTGTATACATTAACATTTTTATATATTAATATTTTTGACAGAAATGTCTACAGATTGCAGTTCTGTCTGTCTGTCTTATCTGAATGTGAAGTAGTTGTCAAGTACATATATATTTTACGGCATCAAAATATGTTTTGCTGTCTAATAAAATAAATTAATATCACTTCGTAAGCTGCATTGTTGATGTAATTTTTAGTGTAACATAATTCACACATGGTATATAAAAACATAAACTCAATTTAATTTTGACATTGAATGAAATGAATAATCACCAAGAGATAAATAGCAAACAGGATTGTTATTGCGTCAGTTATATGTTACCATTATTGTCATTTCAAATAGGCTGAGTGTAGGGATTAAAATCCAGAAATGTATTTTTTTTCCAAGAGAAGAAACCGAACGTGGAGAATCGATTCATTTGTTGAAAATCTGCAGTATCCTAAAACATAGTATATCATTTAAAAATAGGAAAATAGGACTGTTGGTTTTCAAGAAATATACTACTTTTTATAAATATACAGAAAATATTGGGGCAGTTAACTTCCTACTCCAGACAGCTTAGTTAATTTGATAGGCTTCTATGCAAAAATAAGGCATCAGTGTGGGGGCGAAAGATTACGTTGAAAAAAGTCTATGATAAATGTTTGGTTAAGATATTTAACCGAAAGTCGATAAGCCATATACTAGCATTAACAACGGTGCCGGTGCGTGATGTACATTTCATGACGTCTCAAGAACAAAACCATTCAAACCAAGTCATTTGTTTGCTTGCGATCTAATTTGCCAAACTCTCTCCTAATATATTTGATTAACCTACACACCATCTTTTGATCTTTAACTGTCATATGGTATCCACTCTAGTACAATATAGATGGTCCCGAAACCGTAAGATCATATGACAGTCTAACAGTCCGTATACCCTCACATGGAAAAATACAGTCTGTTAATAAATTCAGGCATTTCTGTATCTACAAAATGTTCAATATTAGTATACTACCAGTCATGTTTTGCTATTAAGAAGTCGTGTTCTAAGGCAAAAAGATATTTATACATTATCGCCACACTTATTTTTGCCAATATCTTAAATATTACTTAAAGTTAGCTCACGTTTAAAGTATCTCATTGTTAAAAAAAATATGGAGCTATTTGCATGACATTGATAAAAAAACTAGCGAAAGGCTAACATCAATTGAGGAGAAAACTGAAAGCGTAGATTTTGCTCTGATAAAGACAAGTATAAAATTATCAACACTTGAAAAACAAAAGGAGGAACTAAAAATGTTTACAGTAGTCATATTTACAGTCGCAGTCTATGCGCAACAACCTCGTGTTTTCTAATATCCCTGAGGCCCCGACCGAAACCAGTGACACTACCTGGGTTAGCACAACAACCTCGTGTTTTCTAATATCCCTGTGGCCCCGACCGAAACCAGTGACACTACCGAGGTTAGCGCAACAACCTCGTGTTTTCTAATATCCCTGAGGCCCCGACCGAAACCAGTGACACTACCGAGGTTAGCGCAACAACGTCGTGTTTTCTAATATTCCTGAGGCCCCGACCGAAACCAGTGACACTACCGAGGTTAAACTATTGGGACTTCTTTAAAAAAACTTCGAGAGAGTTCATCGAATGGGAGCTAAGCATGATTGAAGATGTCGCAACATTGTTGTCAAATTCACACTATATAAGAAAAAAACTTGTCAGAAAAGAGTGGAAGACATTGTCAAGTACTCCGTATTATGTGAATGAACAATTCCCAAAAGACATCGTGGATAAAAGGAAGAAGCCCTTTCCCTATATATAGGAGGCCAGACGGGAATGTAACACGTCCTGAATATCGTATGACACCCTCTACATTAACGGCAGTACGAGATTAGGGAGCTGAAAATGTTATCCTGTAACGGCAATGGACTTGGAAGAAATAAAAGAGACAATTCAGAGTTTGTAAAATCATGATAATATTTTCTTGTATGAAACATGGGCTAGTAGTGACAGTAATATTGAGTTAATGGGTTATACAGTGCACGACTTTTATAGAAAATTCAAACATTAAATAGCGAAAAGGCCAAGCGGTGGTGTTGCTTTATATTATAAAACAAACTTTCTTATGGTATATCAGTCATAAAAAGCAATATGACACGTGCATATGAATTAGATTAGAAAAAACTTTTTTTCGTAATACCCCTGATATTGAAAATGAGTACCATTTCATTTTAATTTGTCCTTGTTACAGTAATTTACGTAGGAAATAAATAAAGAAATACTTTTATGTACGACCATCGATGTTCAAATTTATTCAGCTATTGCAAACTACTAACAGATCTCCATTATACAAATTTGCAAAAAAATTGTTAAAAAATGTTTGGAAATTAGAAATATTATCATAAATGTCTAGCAAAATATGACCATCCTCCATGTAAACTGCTTTTTATTATAATTCATCACATAGTCACACGTGAGGTTATACTATATGTAATGTAAATGTTAAATTTATATTGATGATGTACTATGTACAAATCTAATAACATATATGTTCTGTTCTGTTCTGTTCTGTTCTGTTAATGTCATACATGAAATTTAATAAAACAAATTTAAGCAATCATATTTTTGTTATTTTACGGACCGGGACCCATTTTAATAAGTCACAAAAACACATAATAAGAACAGTTTTTTTAACAAGTAAAACAAATAATGAAAATTTAACTTTATGAGCATAGTTTTGACAGAAGTTAACATCTGCGCTTAATAAAATGTATCTGTCAGTTGAAAACGTATTGGGATGAGAAGAAACTATTAGCAACATACAACAGTATGAAGCAAATGAGCTTCAACATAGATAAAACATTACCTGGCTGCAAGTAATCCCTATCAATGACCCTTTTTCTCGACAGCCCAGCTTATTTTTACTGATAGTTTTTTAACAAATATCACAAAATGCGACTATATTGTTTGCGTCATTTACACACATCTGTTGTAAGTACTGTAACATTAAGAAACATGTGATATGCTTGAATGCTAATCCATTACAAAGTTAGACAAACATCCTCTTGCCAGGGAGGATACTTTGGCCAACTCAATGTAACAAATACCTTTGTTGTTGTTCGTGCTGTAAATAGTCCGGTCAAACCCCTAGTTGATTTATTCTTAAGTGAAAAAGATCTAATTAGTTTTATAAATCAAATAAAACAATCTTTCAGGAGCAAATTATGCCGCAAGTGCGACACTAGAGTATAATAAAGGTTAACTGATTCGAGGGCGCTTCAGCCGTAATACCATGTATACAACTACTCTCAGCATAACACAAATTAGTATCATAGTTCCAACGTAGCAATACACCGGAAGTTCAATTCCAACATCGTGTTGTATTTCTACAGACGTAACATAGTCTGAACTGTTCTGAAGACATTTGCTGAAGGTTATCAGACCTGTTGTGTTACAACTGAAATTGAAAGAATAGTATTTCGACTATCCTGTCTTACCGTGTTGGATGTCAAATTGTTTCACTTTACTAGAAATACATAAAGTAAGACATTTATTAGACTAAAATCATTATTCCAGTGGAAGGGTCTCGTAAAACATGTTTTATACAGATAATCAGTCCGTCTTTTGGAAAAAAACCCATAGATATTTAAAATTCTAACACGACCAGCGAATAACCATGTAGAGCAAAATCTATCTCGGGTTATTCTGCAATAAACTCCTCGCGTGCAATGACGTCATCCGATCCAGGTGCGTAGCACGGTCGTTAAAAGTAGTTACCATTTTTTCTTACACTGTTGATACTAGTATGTCGTGTTAGAATCGAAATAACAAGTTCCCAAGTGCGATTTATCGTAGAATAACCCGGGTTTTTCGTTCTTTTGCGAAACAATATATCACTCAGGCCTACGGCCTTCGTGATATATTCTTACGCATAAGAACTCAAAACTCGGGTTATTCTACGATAAACCACGTTTGGAAACTTATCATTTCTTGATCAATTTACATTGACGTGCAAAAGACTTTTGCGTAATCAATGCTGCGTGTATTTTTATAAGTCAATCACATTTCTCTATTATAGTCTCTCCCACATACTGGAATACGAAACACGGCATGCATAAGGGTGTTTAGCCAATCGAGTAAAAGAGTAAATAAATCATGACCCTACTTTATGAACCTTTGAAATATCTGACGCTAAGCAGTGTACTGCTGAAAAATAATTAAACATATGTGGCAAAAACACATACGGCACCGGTTCTGCATTTTCATACAGGATTATGCATAATGCACTGAACGGGTAGTACATGTGAGAAACATATTTTGCCCAGGCCAGCCAGCTAGGGAAATCTTTTATCAAAAATCCACAAAGCAGCAACGAAAAGTGCAACACCCCATGAAGAACTGCTGCACTCAGCTGTCTGTCCGAGAAAACGATGCTCACAAAAAATCCAACACACTGTAATTAGAAATGTAAAATACCACAAATGAAATTAAAAATAACATTTAAGAGTTTATGTGGTGACAAAATGTTAAATTAGACCAATACATTTGAAAATAAATTACAGTGTATGGACCAGTTCTGAAAGATCTTCGAAACAAATCATTAGAAATCATTTTCCTAAATATGAAATGTTCTACAATCGACTGATACCCGACCAGTCCGCGTTAAAAGCGCCATTCAACCTTTGCCGTTTTGATAGTGCAAGTGTAATTAGAATTCGTTTCTATTTGTAACTTTTGTGTTTTGTAATTTATGACTAACCTATATCTACACCAAGAATTAAGAGACCAAGTCAAGATATCATAATGTTCCCTTCTGCTCTGTGCAAAATACATACACATAATTCTTTTCAATTGCCACCACAAAAATTTGTGCTGGCTGGATCGTGAGATTTTATAAACCGATGTATCTTTGGATGTTTTTATAATTATTACTTTCATAGTTACAGTCAACACTCCGAGTGAGGCTCGAACCCACATCAGTGAGCGGCAAGTGATTCGAAGTCAGCAACATTAACCACTCGGCCACGGAGACCGCGAAAAGATCGAGTAACTAGGAGGACAATATAATATATGAAACCTTGATAATAATGTAACCGAACAGCTACGGTACCTGTATACTGATGACATTCAATAGAATTATTGAATACGTAATAAAAAATTGCTGTACACCATTCAGCCGAGCTATCCAATAAATGGCTGTGCAAAATATTGTAGGTTTTGCAAACGTCAACGGTAATTCTCCAGCCATTTTGGAAAAGTAATCGGCAGACATCTGATATGCACCGCTTGCACGCTCCCTTGAAACGACTTCAATTTCATCTGGAACTGTAAAGACCAAAAAAATGTAATCAAGTTCATTGAAGCATGTAATCATATTAAAGTTAAATTCTTAGTAATAATAACTTATTGTACAAGAACTAGTAGTTTTTAGTGCTAAATCAACGCTTAAAGCAGAAAAACTTCCGCTACCGTTATACAGACCTGTGGTATTTTTAAACTGCACAGGTATAAAATAATGTTGCATGGGAAAACATTAAAACCACACATTAACGAAATCCATCCATTTAAGTAATGATCTATCTATATTGATGTTTATCAAGTATATGGCATTGTAGAGTGTAATCTAAAGGGTGTGTAAAATGTTCGTTCCCGGTTTAAAGTGGCCTGAAATAACAGAAATAAATAACAGAGAAAATTGATATTTCATATTTAATATCCAGAGAGACCACCATTATTTTTTTGACATTTTTAAGACGATCAGGCATAGAATGAATCAGAGTCTTTAGGTGAGTTGGAGATAGCTTGCTCCAAGCCAGACGTAGACATCTTTTAAAAGCTGGTTTAAGTTCTTTCTCAAGGATCTGAGTCTGATACTAGTAGGAACAATATGAAGGCGAGAAAGGCTATAAGCCCCCAATGGCACCCCATACCATAAATTGTGCACTGTTCTTTGCACAAATTACGTCAGGTGCCTCATCTACCTGAGAGCCCCACACTATATCATTCTTATGATTGAGGTGATGGAACAGATACTTGGTGCTCTCATCCGAAAATATATATCTCCCAATCTTCTGGTGGCATGCTAATTGTATAGGGATTGAGGAAGCTCTGCTGGATATTCTTATCCACGCCTTATATCAGCGATAAAATCATTGTTTTCAACAAATAAGAGATGAAACGAATATTCTTCCTAACATTATTTACTTACAGTAGAGAGAGTAAACTTAAATAATCGTAAGAAGTATGCATCAATCATACATTATGACGTTTCAAAGGCAAAACACAATGCAGAGTACAGATTTGATTTGATGTAATGTACTTTTTTCTATAAAAAAGTGTTATGAATTGAGAAATATAATGTAAGGATAGAAATGGAACTTTGAATCGAGAAATATAATAATGTAAGGATACAAATGAAACTATCAAGATATTTAATTTTGATCAGGTTTTACATGAAAAGTATAACATCACAAAGTGTAAGGTTTTCTAGCACCGATGAGAACATAGGCAGATGTAGTGTGAGAGATGGGGTGGGCGGGGGGAGGTGAAGCACAAGTTAATTATGAAATGTTTCGCTTCAATATTGTGCCGATTGAAAAAATGAAAATGCACAATTATTGTAATAGTGTTGGAATAGTTATTGAATTAAAGAGCTTGAATGCAAAAGTAATTGTCTTTTATACTGACCACTACACTTAGATATTACAATCACACTTACGTAAACAGTTACAGAAATGTATCCTATTTTTGATATGAATGTTTTGGCTAAGCTAATTCTTTCCGAGGAGAACATTGTATGTTGTACCGCCAAAACATGTTACCTATGTTGGTTACACAATGTGTAAAGACAACATGTGTTTACTATTGTCTCTATAAGTCAAGGTTCATTTAAGTTTTAATTGTGACAACTCTTACTAAGTGTCAATACTCAGATGTACTTTTAACGGCATTTTATTGATTTCATAAATATATACTATCAGTCTTGAATGAAATGAATTCAGGAAGAGTCACACAGACATTTTGCAAAATATTTATCAGGTGGAAAATTTAATAAATGTGTTACCAAGCTGACAGATGCTTACATATTGCCGCGGGTTGTTATGCAACTGAGATTGTAGATACCACGACCATGTAGAAAGCCTTCAATATACAAAAATACATATTTCATTGTCTTAAAGGAATACTACTCAAAAACATTGCAAACTAAAACAATATGTGTGCTAATTAAGTGTTTTATTTATTATGGAATAAAATCATTCAGTTATACATGTTTTTATGTTTGCTAAACAAGTACACTTTTTCAACAATTTCCTTCTTTTATGCTTCGCGAAGAGGAGGCATTTAGTCGACGCCTCGTCTGTCTGTCCATCCCGCAATTCTTGTACAGAGTATTTCTCAGCAACTACCGGCTGGAATTCAGTGAAACTTCATAGGAAGCTTAACTGCTAAAAGGAGATGCGCATATTACCTTCCTGATATGAGGTTAGTAAATTCTTCACAGAGTTATTGCCCTTTTAGTATTCAGCATCGCTATACTAAAGCACCGTTTCTTGTCCGGAGTATTCCACGGCAACAAACTAACTGGAATTCAGTGAAACTTCATAGGAAGTCTTACTTTTAAATTTTTTCTTCAAGTTTTGGTCGGAAAAGTTTCGCTGAGTTACTGCCCTTTTGCTATTATGTATAGTGCCAATTCTTGTCCGCAACTCCATGTCATTGAAAGATTAACTTCAAAGAGGAGTAGCATATACTATCTTCATGTGTTCCGGATGGACGATTTTTCACTGAGTTATTCAACATTAGGAAAGTATATCGCCACCTTTATACAAAATATTGTGCAGGGTATGTAGTACATGTAACCAATGAGGCGTTGAATTTTAGTGGTTTGTTCCCGAAGATTACGGAATTAAAGAATTATATTGCTCAACCATTTTGCTTATTTTTTGAGATTACCATTATTTGCATAAGTCAGAAATTAACTCCGCCCCACCAGATCGAAAAAAAACGCACTATATATTAGAATTAAAACAAGAGTTGAATATAAATAAATGTTATGTACAACATATGAAGTGATCGTTCAGATATATTTGTCCAAACTTATAACGGCCACTCGATATTTCGTATTTTTCCAAAAAATAGTACATTTATGTAATATTTTTATGATTTTAATAATATCTATAAAACAACAAAATTGATTTATGCAGCATTTTCTTAATATAGAATTTTCACAAAGACATGTGTTTTATATTCAAGATGTTCGGCCTTTGTGATTAGATTTACTACGCATATGAACTCAAGCCCGTGTTTTATTTGACAACAAAGAACGCTAAAACTAAAGCCTATTTCCATTTTAACACGTTCGAATTTTACCAAGTAGAGATATCTGTATTTACATCACGAGATTTCATTTATAAAATGTTGTTTGAAATACGAGCGAGTAAACCCGAATAGCCAAAAGTAGGTCATTTTGCGGAACGTGTTCTAATCGACAAGACTATACACGGTGAAATCCTCCTTTGTTTATACAAAAGAAAATCTTAAAAGTGTTAGAATTCATAGTATAACACGGACAAAGTAAGCATAAATATGTAGCACTTTGTAGTCATGGTACACTTTCATTATCTTAAAGCCGATCGGGTCATCTTAGGTGATATCCACATATGTACCGAGGTCAGTTAGATCACATTTTATACAGAACTTTGTAGAATATTCCCTCAACTATAAACTTATTTTCTCTTGAAACACGCATTAATTTGGTTTGTTTCACGTGCTGAAAATAGGAAGAAAATAAGGTAGACTAGGGAAGTAATTCTTACCACTCCCCTTATATCTCTGAACATCTCGGAGTTATCCAGCATTAATAGGCCGACTAAAACTCCTAACAGGAGGAAATCAGTGAGGCTATACACATGTAACAGTGTTCCTCTTGATTGTTTAAAACTTCTCCAAGTAAGCATACGAAACTGCATTGCGAACCCTGTTGGCCATTTCTCTTTTTCTGAAACGCTGAAGTCACTGTCGTGTGTTGTAATGGATACCATTGAGCTGGAAGAATCTGTAATTTAATGGTTTCAAATCTGTAACAGTGTCTTATTTACGAATTGTTCTAGGTTAAAACTGTAACTTGTATATTTTCACATCTTTAATGTTATATATTTTGGACATTTAGTCCAATGTTCTTCACAAAAGTTCTATGAAGTTTCGAAATACATGCACATACGATCCAAACAATATGAGAAGTAATTTCTCCGTGTGTGTTGCTACAAGTGATAACTGTAGTATCATTTATCTAGTATGTGCCATATTTACTCTTTCACTAAAGTGTCCGTTTTTCTGGTACTTACTACGGAACTATGAAAATATGATATTGTCTGGTTTCATCCAGTTTAACAGCCCAATTGCAAAAAAGTCATTTTTTATCAAATTCTAATCAAAATAGTCTATTTCCACCCTCATTTTGCCAGATTTTAAGTTTTACCAAAGTTCCTATAACACTAAATAGATACAAATTATGCTATTCATTGCCTGTACCATAAACCTAAAGTAGGTGTGGGAAAAACTATACATCCTCGTAACAAGAACCATTTATTTAAGTCCTTACATCGAACACGTACAACCTCTGTGCCATCAATTTGAGATTGTAGATAAAAAAATTATATCCTTCTCCGCTTGCACTATGTCCTTAATTCCTAACGTATTATGTTGCGTAAACTTTTGCAACAAAGTCAATTATGTTATTTTTATTTTTCATAGCTGCATTTAACATTTAATATTGCTCTGAAGATGTAATACCTACACCTCATTGTTGTCGATATTGTGCTTAGGCCATCTTCATGAATGGAGTTTGTTGAGTTTCGGTTTACAACTTCTTTCTCGACACTGAAGATAAAGAAAAGAACACATAAAATAAACTTGCACATAGTAATTATCAAACTCAATGTCCATCTGATAGTGCGATCTTTCTTTATTATGTACATAAAATGAGAAAAAAATAAGTAAGATTTTTCTTTTTGATGAATATGTTTTTCACTTTTATTTACTAAATGAGATTCAAACAAAAATATGCTAAACAGCTTTGTTAGTATTCTGAAATATATATATACGAGGGTCATTCTAAAAGTAATGACGATCGTACACAGTCAGTGTACAGTCTTCAAATTCAGTTTATCCCAGACTTCAACGTACTTCCGCAGTCGAGAAGTCCAAGAGATGAACGCTGCAGAGAAGACTCTCCCTGATCTTACGTAGATAAAAACAATATCACACCAAAGTGCAATATTCGATATATATTTGCCAAGTGCATTATTCGACATATATTTCAGCCCAGCCATCATTTTAACTGTCTTGGAAAGAGAAAAAATTCACAAAGATTTTGATCTGATTATTAAGCGGGATTTGTACCATTTATTCGTCTCTCAACAACTTTAGAATGATGGAACTTATGTGAGCCACAGCGTTGTCATGGATCGACTGGAGACAGCGAAGACCAGTCTTTGTACGCATATTTTTGTATTTTCATCTAACAGCTTTCAGTGTTTTCTTTCTATAAAACCAGTGTTTTACTTTGCTTAAAATTGTAGTGATTTGTACAATAGCATCAATTGAGTTAAAGAAGCTGGACTACACTTTTAGCTATTTTTGCAATTACTCGCCCACGGTCACCTTTTCGCAGCCACTGTCTGTCGTCAACGTATATCCAGATTCCATCTCGTGTTAGGAGCTGTGACATTGTAGGGTAATTTAAATTGGGAAACTTTATCAGCGTTTCGTTAGCTCATTTGACCCTATTGGCCTTTTGCTCCTCGATTAACATGTGAGGCACTTATCGGGCAGAAAAGTGTTGAATGAGAATCTTATGAGTTCTCAAGAAAAAACGTTTTCTCTGACACTGTGTTCAATCAAACGTCTTAAAGCAGCACTGTTCTTTGATGTCACTGCTGGTTCGGGGCCTGCCAGCCAGGACGAGCCAGATCTTTAAGGACTACATTACGAGTTGTAAAAATACGTACCAACTCTTGTAAACAGTTTTCTCTGATGCTACAAACTTCTCTTATGAAGTATGCAATTCACAGAGTATTTGTCTTGACACAACGTACTTTAAAGGGACTGGCCTCCAGATAATTCGACAACAAATAATTTTTTTAGAATTCTGGAAATAAATGCTATATTTCTTAAGAAGGCTTTAAAACTTAACTACTGACAAACTATATGTTACGGAAACACATGAGAATTTGCAGTTTTTACTCCTTTTTACGTTGAAAATCGGCAGGTAAACTGTCTCGATTATAAAAATCTATATTCTGAAGTCAAAATTCACTAATTCCGTTATAGCTCTATTGGTTACGACGACGGAAAAAATCTTTATTGCCACGGCGGTCCGGGGTTCGATTCCCGGCGCGGTAATCTTTTTTTCTTTATTTGGAATTTTTATAAATATTTTAGAAGCAAAAACTCATATTCTAATGTTCATAATATGACCAAACTTCAATTTGAAAGAAAGATTATTTTGTTTAGCCCGCATGCGTACGTGCGTCCTTGCGTCCTAGCGTCCGTATGATTTTGTCCGGAATATAACTTTGCATGGAGCAATCTTGTTTATATTTGGAGTGAATGTTTACCTCAATGAGAAGGAATGTCATGAGTAAACCACATGTTCCTGTCTTAAATGTCAAGGTAACAGTTGGAAGTCAAATGTCCGGAGCATTTCTTCTTCATACATGGTGGGTTTTTGGTGTAACTTGGCATGAATGTTCACCTTTATGATGTCGTGCGCAAGAACCAGGTCCCAAGGTCTAAGCTCAAGGCCACACTTAGAGGTCAAAGGTGCTGGCGCAACAACATGCAGAATATATTTCTGGTTTAGCCAAATCTGGAGATCAGCACCTTTAATGTACGCTCTTAGTTCAGATTTGTGTTCGCTTTTCATAGCAACATCTATTTTATTTACTTTATATGACCATAAATTTTACAAAACTAAATTTCTCCGAAACTTTCCAACATTTTTCAATATAACTTTACAGGAGTATAAAGCAGTAATGTATCATCCATGTAAAATGCGAGTTTCTTGTGTGTCAAACTTGTACTGTAGCGCACAATTGCCATTATGTTTAGAATATTTTGCACATATGATAAATGCGCTAAAATGCGGGTGCTGTACTGACAAAGGAGACCATTTTTTAAATTTAGATATTCTTACAGCCGTTTCAAACCAATATTTCAAATTTCAAAATCCCTACTATAGGACATCTTGTATTGTACTTTCATATTTGCCTCAAAATCATCTAAGTATATTTTACCTGAAATTTATACTATATTTCTTGAAGTCATATGAACTGCGCATTGGACAAGATCAAAGTAATCTTTGGGTGAAATTTTCGACATGTTCGTTTCCACTAAGATAGAATGTGGCATAGAATGTATATATTGAAATGAAAAAGGTAAGTGGGTAAAAATAAAAGTCATAGATATTGGTTAAAATGCAAGAAGAGTGTTAATTTTCTGCATTATTTAAAGTTGCAACAGTTTACTACCTTCTGCACAATACTTTTGGTTATTTATAAGAATACCTTGCAAAACTCGTATGTCAATCAGTTTATACCATTAGTCACTTTCATTTCTCACTTTTTATGGATTTTTTAGGGAATTCATTTTTCGCTTAAAATGTGTAGGTAATTCCCGGAAGTATCAGCAGACGGCTTTGCTATTTCACCTTGTAGCCTGCAACACACTTATGAGGAAGAATGAGAACAGTAGCTAGGAAGTTCCTTAGCTGCAGAGCGCCGCAGTATTGGGACAGAATTGTTAGATCATAGTTAAACAATTTTACCAGTGTTCAAATGAGACTGCGTGTAGTACTTATGAAATAGGCAAACATTTCGAAATACTGACTAATCTGGGTTCTATATGATCACAGAACTTAAATGTTATATATGCAAATGATATACCCGATAGAAGTCCATATTTTATCTGTTAGTTATATTGTACTTACAAATTTCATGTGGCAGGTACAGTTGATTTTAAAGCTAGAAAGATCTATTATCAATTTAATTCGAATTAAAATTGGATTTGGGGTAAAAGTAATCCGAGTCTTGGTTTAAATACTCTGGAGATAGTAATTTTGCTTGCATATTAAACGGTTGAAAATCAAACATCTTTGAATAAGTCTTTAATTCTATATTTTGCTTTGATTTTATCTATTTACAGCCTTGGAACGACTGTTGATGTCGTATATCTGAAAATCAGACTTCATTAATGTCTCGTGAACATCATCGGAAATTTCACTTTAAGTTGCTCACCATTTGTGTACAGATGTTAGTAACTCATTATATGTTACATACATTTTAACAGTATATTAGTGAATTGTGGATTACGTTGATTTCCCATGCGCAATGTTACTTGTCGTTAAATAATAAATGCTTCGGTTCATTTTTTGCAACAATTTTATGATTACCAAACACACAGGAGTCTCAGTTTGAAAAGTTAAGTTATCCCATATATCATTTTTATTCTGCAGGTTTTAGATGCAATGTAGCGGTCGTAAATAGTCCCCAGTACTTGTACTCATTGTTATTTATTTTCTAGTAGATTTTGTCATGGAGTCCAATCCATATGTATGTAGACATAGAACCACAAATAATCAATATTTATAATAAATACACCAATGATGTAAATACTTACAGTTCTCTGGTCTTGACTAATTTATCTATTTCAGAGCCATCTGAACTCAGAACATCAACTGAAAGAATATACAATGAGCATATAATAAACCTTTGAATATATACTTTACATTAAAATCTCTATTTCCTTTTCGACGCTTTAGTTTTTCTGTTGAGTGGGGCTATAGTCTTTTCTATATGTCTACCTCACACTATATGCGTATAACATGATATCTGCGTTTAGATATTTGATGATGCAAAGAACTGTAGCAGTATTATCCTAATTTTGGCGTTTGATACGGAGTACACAATTGTGTTGGAACGTAAGTATTTTAGAAAGGTACAAACAAGCAGTATAATTTGAAATATATTACTCATAAAGTCAGCTGGATTATACAAGGGGTCACATTTGTATCCTGAACGTTCAAGAAAAGTCAGCGGCTCTCGATGTGCACTTCCATTATAAACAACCTGAGAAATAGAACAAATTCATATAATAGCGCCACTAACACAGCAGGTAAAAAATTTGGTAACAAACACATACATGTTAGAGCAAAACAACTGCACAGAAAATACGACCAATCAAACATTTATTTCCAGAATACTCTACCTTTCCTTGGGACAACAAAAGCAAGCTATCAAACATGTGGTACACTTGACTGGAAGGCTGATGTATAGTTACTATGATAGTCTTGTTGTACTCGCTAGCTAGAGTCTTTAGCTGTCTGACCATCTGTAACGCCATACTAGAGTCAAGGCCAGATGTCGGTTCCTGTGTGATAACAAGCAAAAAGATCTAAAACTAATATAGATATGGTTAAACTTGATTCCAAAAATCTGATACAGTTTTCTTTCATTTGATCCGAAGAACTTCGGCTATTGATTTTATTGCATAACCATAATCCCTCAGAATACTAGTGTTTATGGCGAAGCGAGACGGCCTTATGGAACGTTTGGATATATAAAGTAGAAACATTAAAACAACAGACTTCAACTTCTAAAATATAGAATCGACGATTCATTTTATAGTGAAATAAATGGGATAAGAGCGTTAGTTTCATATGTGTCATGTTTTTTGTTTTTTTATGTATTACCTTTAGAATGGCTATAGTGAAACATTTGTGTATGTACATACAGAATTTATATAAAATTTATATATTGTCCATTGCTCTGTAAATATTCGTGCTGTAATAACAATTTAACTTGTGATATCATTTAAATCCAAAACGATAAGCGTTTTTTGTAGGACACATAAGCTGTAGTGCTGCGATTTTGACCGCATGACTTTTGAAGAGGACATAGTGTACTTGTACTAATCCTGAAATATCATTAAGTAAGGGGTAATAGAGATTTTCAACTTACTTCGACGCGGACTGTGGACAGCGGTCTGCGTACTTACAATAGGGGTTTTCTCAAAACATTTAAAGGTACGCAAGAAGGAAAACATACCTATTCTATATGTGTTACTTTTACCTATATGTGTAGTACATTTTGTCGTCTTCATTGTAGAAATTAGTATATTGTGATATAGATCTCTGCTAATACAATACATACGTTTGAAAATATATGGATAATGATCAGCACACATCTTACACGCAGTTTTCAGAAGTTCATATGCTATTTATTTTTAGAAATCAGTTTTTGACACATTTTAACGATTCGGCTCCACAAATGTCTATATTTAAGATGCCTCTAGATTCAGCTAAATGCTCTGTCGCATTTTACTTCCCCTTAGCATGTCCTGCATATATCCGTTAATGGTAACATGTTTACAGCAAAAATAGTCTTAAGCTAATTCTAATTGTCATACAGATGCGAGGTAAAATGAAAAAAAAATCATTTAGCATTTTTGTCATTTAATGTTATTCTGCTATTCTGCTGGAGTTGTTCTGCTATTCTGCTATTCTGCTATTCTGCTGGAGTTATTCCTCTATTTTGATATTCTGCTGGAGTTATTCTGCTATTCTGCTGGAGTTATTCTGCTATTCTGAATGTTGGAGTTATTCTGCTGCTAATTATGTGAGGTAATATGCGAGACGTATAATGTTTGAAGTCGGTCTTAAAGTTGTTATTTTAACTGATAAAAATGTTTTTTTTAACAAATTATGGTTACATGTTTACCGCTAAAATAGTCTTAGGCTAATTTTAATTGCCTTACAGATGCGAGGTAAAATGAAGCAAAAAAAAGTTATTCTGCTATTCTGCAATTCTGCTGGAATTATTCTGCTATTCTGCTGGAGTTATGCTGCTATTCTGCTATTCTACTGGAGTTATTCTGCTATTCTGCTGGAGTTATGCTGCTATTCTGCTCGAATTATTCTGCTATTATGCTGGAGTTATTCTGCTATTCTGCTGTTCTGCTAACTTCACAGAGACCATTTGAAAGACCAACTTAGAAGTCGAGCCTAGCTTTTTATCATTGACAAAGCTTTTTTAGACGAGAACCTATTCGAACACATGCATATATGATGTGCAAATATTCGGCTTAAGTGGACTTGAACAAAGATAAATACTAGTAAAAACACAAGTCTATACTGGTATTGATTTGAAAACATACTGTAGCCATTAGGTATATCATGATAAGGTGACCAGGAAATGAATTCAGTATAGTATAGAACTGAAATTGTATGGTTTGATATGGTTACGAATATATAATACCACGTGCGATATTATTTTACCGCGATGCATTAAAATGTTGCATATCCAAAAAAATATGCTTCCCACAGTATTATTTTAGTGTCGCTCCACGTTTCCATATACACTACATACATTCTTTGATATTAAATAAAAAACATATGTTGTTGCGATCCCCTACGCATAGGGATCGCCTCTGAACTAAAAAAGTTGAACCTCTTCCGGTGCAGAGGAAGAGTGTCTGTCTCCTCACCGGGTGGTCATTGGTTCAAATCCTGGATTATAGGGTAATGTGATCGTTGAATCAACTGCCAATTTTACTGCTAGCGAATACTGGCTAGAAACTCACGAAATTTACAGCAAGCGGATAAGTAAGTTGCAGTATTTCAATCAAAAAAGAACAAGTTTGCGATCCTCTAGGTTCTTGTTCATAAATACGGTGGTTTCGACCGTAAGATTACATTAAAATACATTAACAAAAAAGTGATATGAAAGGTAATGGGTAAAATAAAAAAATGCGTCCAAGCTATTACAAATTTTTGTTAGACAAAATATATTGGTAATTCATTTACAATAAAACGGATATTAATAAATCTTATAACCTTTCATCGTTGTCTTCTCAGAAAGATATTTTAAATAGAAACAGTATTACGACTTTAGAACCGGATGCTAAATATGCCACTGTTCAGTTATGCATAACTTCATTATGTACAGTTTGAGAAAACCCCTATAGTAAGTCCGCAGTACGCGTCGAAGTAAGCTGAAAATCTCTATTAGGATCTGTGAGCAGTGTACTTGTACTCATCATGAACTGTTATTCAATAAGGGGTCTCGGGATCTGTAAGCAGTGTACTTGTACTCATCCTGAACTGTCATTAGGTAAGGGGTCTCGGGATCTGTGAGCATTGTAATTGTATTAATCCTGAACTATCATTAAGTAAGGTGTGTCGGGATCTGTGAGCAGTGTACTTGTACTAATCCTGAACTATAAATAAGTAAGGGGTGTCGGGTTCTGTGAGCAGTGTACTTGTACTAATCCTGAACTAGCTTTAATTAATTAGTCTCGGGATGTTATTTGTTATCCTAACATACATCTTTGAAGTAACATGTAAGCAGATACCTTGCTCTCTACTATCACAAATTACGAGAGTATCAGCATTACTTGCATGAAGGTAGAGGGCAAGTGTACTTGCAATGATGATTTAACCTAGTATCTAGTGCATCAAAATCTCCATGTGCCTAATATAACTAAAATAAAAGTATATTACTAGGATATATGTGTTCTATTTTTACCATTTGCTGATTTACTATTATCAGGCAAGGGGATATCAAGTATATGAGCAGTGCGCTTGCTATATGCCGATATACTTTCATAGTGTTTGAAATCATTAGCCCTCTATCTCTGATTCTCTGTGGAGAAGTTGGCAGTTACTTGCAGAAACAGGTTTGTACTGGTACAGAATCCAGAAACACTGGTAGGTTAACTGCCCGCCGTTACGTAACTGAAACACTTGTAAAACGGCAAACAAACAAAACATACATAAAGTAATAATAAAATTACAGTATGTGATGAGTTTATTTAATAATACATTGATAAAACTAAATCTAGTAAGAGTAAAAACATGGTATGTGATATATTGATATACTTAGTAAGGGAATATCAACGCATGTAAAAATGTTCTTGTGTTGTTATTTTACTTACATCAAGTAAGAGAATATTAGGATCTGTGAGCAGTGTTTTTGCTATGCTGGCTCTTTTCTTCTCACCACCAGAGAGGCCTTTGAGAAATATGCCACCTATCACTGAAAGGAAACTATAAATTCAGTACATATAAATTCACAACACAGATTTTACAGAACCCGTTGCTTACATTAAAACATGCTTAACACTAGCAAAACTTAAATTTGTAAAATACATGTATTGAGCCTATAAATCAAACAAAAATGATATAATTAATGCCATCGACATCTTTGATGTGATAATTGCTATCCGTTACTATTTCAGTTCTAACGTATTATTCGCATTTCATATAGGGACGCATTGTTTTTTTTTTTTAAATCTTATTCGCGTGCGGAAAGTGGGCATCGATTCTATTTCCTTAGCGCAATTTTTCATTAAGGAAGGTCCAGCGTTTGACTTTGTAATTAGATTTCATTCAGTTTTGTCTTGCCTTGTTTTATGTTTTTGAATATTCTTACAATATGCCATAAGATCAGGATAATGTTTAGCTGGTGTCAAACCTATTCCTAGTATTGTTATAGTTATGTGTTAGGTTTAATTCATATCAATGGCAATGCTTTCTCTTACCTGTGTTCTTACATTTTCCTAACTGCAGCAGATCGATTATGTTTTCCAGTCTTTTCAACTTGTCAGCTTTCGGTAGAGATTCGGGAAGAGAAATCATAGCTGTAAACTGAAGGACATCCAAGAATTTAAAGACTCTAGTGTGCATTTCTCTTACCCTGCTAAATTTCTATAATGGACTTGTCAACCTTTCAATTTTGACATTCACTGTCAAAATATCTAACAGATGTGCAGGCTGAGCATGATCTACACTGGTCGCAAAGGAAGAATAAATTGTGTAAAGCATGATAAGGGTAAATACAGCAAATGCTAACTCAGATTTACAGGTAACATATACCTCTCACAGTGACCACTTGAAGTGCAGCTATTTTGTTTCAATAGTGAATATCTAAAACTATCAAAATATGTTTGTGGAAT
The DNA here is from genome assembly GCF_021730395.1 of Mercenaria mercenaria. Classification (NCBI taxonomy): domain Eukaryota; kingdom Metazoa; phylum Mollusca; class Bivalvia; order Venerida; family Veneridae; genus Mercenaria; species Mercenaria mercenaria. Next base: position 27,669,890 of record NC_069365.1, on the reverse strand, counting down.
TAAATGTATAGAACAGCATTACTTCTTATAGATTAATTCATTTTATTATGATACTGTTATTTAGTCATTTAACTTAAGATGACCACAAATGTCAAAATTGTATCGCTGTATAAAGGTTTGTAAATATTCATTGAAATACGGCTTCGTGTGTATCGGTGCTATACACCAGGCAAGTTAAAGTACCAGACTGTCTATTCGATAAGAGCTAGGCTATGTTAGCCGGACAAGCCTGTAGTTAAAAGAGTTTCTCTCTATCTGTTCTTGCGGTTTTATCTCACTCTGTCCCTCTGGCCAGATCGCGCTGTGACTGTACTAGTACAGGATGAATTTCGCGCCGCTTGCTATATGTAAAGCGCCTTTGAACGTGCTTATCATAAAAAGGGCGCTATATAAATCTGGTATAATATATATGATTGCCTATATATATATATCATCACTTCAAATGTAGACAATCGTCATCAAATGAAATATATATAGCAATTGTGATTTATCATTAACGGCAATGCATTTACTCTTGTTTGTTAGAAATTTCCAGTTGTTTAGTGGTAGTACCTATCTCTACTGCGTTTAACTATACATGTATTAAGCGTGTACTGTTTTAAACCCCTTGTTTAGTACTACTTTCTTCCTCGACTGAGAAACTTCTATATTAGAAAATACTGGTCGGTGAGGGAATGTCACTTGGATACTACAAAAATGAGTCTTGGAGGTGTGATGATTGCTGATATTGATCTAATGTCATTTGTACGTTTTGTTGTTTTTACATTGAACACAGTGAAACGCCGACATGGCCGTGTTGGCAAGATAAACAATGACTGTGTACTGTTACGTTTTGCAATTTTATTCGTTGCAGTTGGTAGCGTCGGAAAATATTTTTATCATTGCATATAACGGGAACAAAGTTCTAGTCTGTCTACTTATTTTTGAGCACACCTCATATTTGTTTAACACGTTTCGAATTTGTGCCAGACGATTTTATGTGGACGCATTGGTCGAGAAAGCTATGATGCTTTCCTACGGATGTGAAGGCTCCTGGTTTGAATCCTGGCTGCTCCTATTGCAGTGTGTTCTTGGGCAAGGCACTTCATCATGATCGCCTCAGTCGACCCAGCTATAAATGGGTACCAGCAGATTGCTGGGGGTACGGTATAATTGGTCTGTTCTTAAAGCTGGGTCGTTTTAAAGCTCTACAGGGCTTATGTTAATTGTTTCACAAAGCGACGGTAAATAGAAGTTACATTTACCTTTACAAGGTAAAACTGCATTGTGTGCTATGTTGTGGTAATTTCCTGTTTCTATGGTTACGACGCAATTAATACGAAGGGATTTTCTCAAGGGTATATAGGTTAATATGTCTTATTACTATTCGGTAATAAAAGTTTCAAATATACTTTTCTTTTTTTATTACTTTCTTAAGATCATATTCCCTAGTTTATTACGTATCTTTACTTAAGTAGCTCATACGAGGGATCTTCAAAAATAACGTAGACTTTTTCTCTAGCTTTTATATACTTTAATGAAGCAAAACAAGACATATACCATCATAGTTTGCAATCTTTCTACTAAATGCGCTGCAAATTTGACGTGATTATGATTATTCTCTTTGGGTCTAAGCCTAGGTTAAAGACACAAAATGCTTTAAATGTTTCTTGTAATGGTACAAACAATCAAGCAACCAGTTCAGTGAAGTATCTGGGTGCTACATTAGACCAAAATCTTTCCGGAGATGGAATTGCACGTTCAGTGGTCACAAAGTCTAATGCTCGGTTAAAATTCCTTCATAGAAAGAACCAGTTATTGGATCTTCAGTGTCATTTTGATTATGTATGCTCTAGTTGGTATCCAGGTTTGACCAAGTATTGGAAAAATAGGCTTCAAACTACTCAAAACAAAATGATCAGATTTGTTTTGACAATGGATAGTAGGTCTCATGTTGGGTCAGAGCAATTCAAGTCTCTAAATTGGTTACCTGTCTCAAAGAGAGTAGATCAGATAACTCTCTGTCATGTTGATAAAATAAGGTCAGGCACTGCACCGGAATATCTTAAGGAGCATTTTACATCCCATTTTCCAGCCCATAACCATTTTACCAGATCTAGAGTGTCTGCACTTCCATCATCAAATTCTTTTGATTCTAATTATTCCTTTGTTGATACTGGTCGGTTTTCCTTGCCAGAGAGGATGAGTAGAAAGTCTTTTGCTTACAATGGGATTGTTTTGTGGAATGGTCTCCCTAAACATCTTAGAGATATTGAATCTTCCCATTCATTTAAGCATGCCATCATATCCTATTTAATGCCTAATTGATTTTAATAGTCTTTCAGTTGTAGTATATTAAAATCTTTTAATTGATTTAAACAGACAAGTCTTAGAAGTATATTTCTTATCTCAGTCATTTATATTTTTTATTTTTGCTGCTGTACTGATTTCATTTAAATGTAGCTATGCTTACATTTTTAAAGTATAAATATTTTTATTTTCGTCAGAAGTAGTGAGTTTTCTATTTTGGCTGACAACTTTGTGATCATTTTATCATTCACTGATCATTCCTCATGAAATATTATGTGATAAATCTTTTACTGTGATACATATATGTGATCTCAATTAGCTTTCATAAATTATTTAGTATTTAAGAGTATGTATCTAGCTTTATTACTCAAAATATAATAGTTAAACATGACTTTCTGTGTCATGCCGCCAATAACAGGGACCACAATGGAAATAAGAAGAATCATTTCATCTTTTTGTGTTATCCCTGGTATTAGTGAGCATTACAATGCTTTGCTTTGTAATATGATATAACTGTCTAATGATTTGTTGGTTTGTCACTATGTAATATTTATTATGCATTGATTTGTCATTTGTTTTATCGCTATATTGCCATGTCATGTACACTTGTGCCAAATAAAACTTACTTACTTACTTATGCTTGTAGGAGTTACGCCTCCTCGAAAACAGCCACTTACACGGACCCGGCGCACGGCGATCATATTTCAACAACGTTAACGACGTCGTGCTTTCATGGTGATGATTTCATTAAGTTTGCATTAATAAATATTTGTAAATTTATTTTATAAATTTTCATGAGCAATATTTAGGTCATAAGAAATTGTTTGTTTAGAATACTAAAATGTATGGACAGTTATGACACGCATCTCGTACAGGATACTCAACGTGAGAACTTGGTCTTTACCTACGGCGTCATACATTGGCGTTAACAACCATTCGCAGTGTTTCCGTTTTCTCCCTCCATCTTCACTGTCTTTAAGCAATTCTGGATCATTTGAGAATCGTTTGTACCACTTGAAGATAAAGACACAGCTGACTGAACATCGTTGTGGCGTCTGCTTCACTAGTTTCTGTTCGCCAAAATTTCTCCATTATTAAGCAACTGTCTTAGTATCAGTGCGAGTCGATGACGACATTACATGCATTATAAACAGTAATACTCACTTTGTTTAAACGTTGTTTTCCTCCGCTTCCCACGTCGGAATGACGCCATACTCTAGGTGCATATTGCCTTGACGTGTTGCTGCACTTTGGGGCATTTTTTGGGCAAACAAGTTTATTATTAGTGCGAACATTAGCGATCGAATTCAAATCACGACAGATCAAAAAGCGACTGCGCCGGTTATACGTAGCTATGGTAAAAAGACGTCCGACGACCTTCGCCTACCAGCAAAATTGTTACAAAAATGTATGGCCAAATTGTAGAAAGATTCCGAATTACAACGGTATATTTCACATTATTATTTACACAACATGCAACATTTGACAGCAAAAGTCAACGGTATTTTTGAACAGCCCTCGTATGATACAGGTAAAATTGCTTTTAATTTAATAACTTACCATTTTTCATATAAAAGCATGGTAGGAAAACCTACAATCAAAGATACCATAGACCCGCACAGCTTTGTATTATATCATAGATATATATTTAAAGACGGATTTGTGTTTTTGTGGCACAGGTATCCGTTTACTATAATATCTACATGTATCTGTTTACTATAATATCTACAGGTATCCGTTTACTATCATAATGTTTATAGTATGATATATTATAGCGGTTATATAAATGTGCAGCGTCATAGCAAGTATACAATTTGTATTTTACAGCGTTTTCTACTCGGTGCATTTTATTTTCTGGCTACCACCAGCTGGCATATCCTTGCAAATTTATACACTGTTCGTGTATGTTGTTCAGGACAGTGTTAGTAAAATCGCTCCAAGCCCGGTGGGTCCTTAACATACGTAAATGTAAAAATAGGAAACACTTTGTTAAACACAAATATCCCCATGTAACATATATAAATAAAAACCCATGGATATATTGTGCAAAAGCCAGACACTTCAAAGTCACGGTGAAACAGGACAGAGGTCACTTATCAAACCAGTCTGTCCTTACGGGTGATGTAAGAGTTGACAACCTTTCACCTGTCCTATATCCGCATATTTGAAAGTTCTTACTTTCAGACAAATATTGTCAATTATTAATAATGCTCAATGTTACATAAATGGTGCGTTATTATATCTAATAGAAAACATGTACACGACACTTCATCAGGTCCTTTTGAATATCACTTATACATCTAATTACTATACATATAAAAAATCATTAGATAATTGTTAAGACAATATTTCCAATTTCTCCAGAAATTATGACTTTAAATCTAAATGTAATTTGCCTTTCATAACACTTGAAAATATCCTTATTAAACATGACAAAACAGTATGATCAATCCCGGTATGTAAATAGAAACGGTTTAGGAAAAAATGTTCATGAATGTGGCCAAAATATTTTATTCATTACTTATTACATAGATATTACAATGTACTATAGTCCTTCGACAAGTCGTATTATAGAGTATATCAGCCGGGGACTTTTTGAATAACTTGCTTTTGCTGGAGCAAAAATTGAAAATTTTAAAATGACATCTTATCAATTACTCGAGACTATTCATGCTAACTGAAGGCATTCAAGCAGCAGTACAATGAAGCATTATTTGTAAATAAAAAAAAAACAACACACAATTCTAAGATTGACAAATTTTCTTGCGATTTTTATGGTGGCATATTTCTGCCAACCATATATCCACTTATTTATTTAGACAGTCTACGGACTGAGCTACCCGACCGCCTAGACATTTCAATAATCAAGTTCTATAACGTGACATATGTCCCCACCATTTTGAAATTCGTCCTCGAACCTGGGCCTCGGAATACCGTTCCAATGCCGTACCGACTGAACTACCCGGTCACCTATACATTTTCTCCCCATTTCAATACTCAAGTTCTGTACTGTATGGTGGCATATTTCTGCCAACCACATATCCAATTATTTATTTTTCGTAAAAATGTCACATATCCAGTTATTAATTGGCAAGTGGCAAAATTGCGTGTTATTCACATAACTATGTTAACAGGACAAAACTGCCTGTTAGTGCCCACCTCTGCCATCCACATATTCACATAAATAAGTGTTTATTGTGAATGTTTCTTTATATTGAGTTAGTATTGGCGATTAACGTTTAGACTTTTCGTCCCCTATACGAAATTGTCACGTTATAGATTTTGAATATTGAAACGGGGAGAAAATGTATAGGCGGCCGCGTAGCTCAGTCAGTACAACATTGGAACGATATTCCGAGGCTCCGGGTTTGAGTCCCGGTCAGGCTGCTTATCATGTGACATTTGTCGCCCTACGTGGGGCCTTGACGGCATTAGATTGGTTAGTCTCCGACGCCTGTTATTGCTTGAATTAGTACCCGCTGAAATTTGAAGACTAATTTCAAAATGATTGGGAAATATGTCACGGTATAGAACTTGAATATTGAAACAGGGAGAAAATGTGTAAGCGGTCGGGTTGCTCAGTCCGTAGATTACCGGAATGGCTTCACATTTTTTCTCACCCTGTGACAGAATGAATGAGTGTATATCCACCTCATCCACTACCACCACCCCTAATGGTTAGTGTCTATAGATAGGATTTTGAATGATAAATTTGCATAACTGGTATGCCCCTTTATGTTTTTTTCATTTACTAAAGTATTCCGTAATGATAGGGGACGATTTCAGGATATTGCCAGTCATAACTGACTAACTGACAAAAATCAAGATACCTTGTTATTAATAACATAAGTGAATATGTGGATGGCAGTAGTGGGCATTAACAAGCAGTTTGTCCTGTTAAGATACTTAAGTGGATAACAAGCAGTTTTGTTACTTGCCAGATAATAACTGAATAAGTGACATTTTTACGAAAAATTTCGAGATAAATAAGTGGATATGTGGTTGGCAGAAATATGCCACCATACAGTATAGAACTTGAATATTAAGGCGGGGAGAAAATGTATAGGTGACCGGGTAGTTCAGTCGGTACGGCATTGGAACGGTATTCCAAGGCCCGGGTTCGAGGACGAATTTCAAAATGGTGGGGACATATGTCACGTTATAGAACTTGAATATTGAAATGTCTAGGCGGTCGGGTAGCTCAGTCCGTAGATTATCGGAACGGCATTCCGCGGCCCCGGGTTCGAGTCTTGGTCTGACTTCATATTTTTCTCACCCTGTGACAGAATGAATGATTGTATATACACCTCATCCCCTACCACCACCCCTAATGGTTTGTGCCTATAGATAGGATTTGGAATGATAAATTTGCATAATTGTTATGCTCCTTTACGCATTTTCATTTATTCTGTAATGACAGGGGACGATTACGAGATATTGCAAATTATAACTGACTAACTGACAAAAATCAAGATACCTAGTTAACGTAAGTTAATATGTGGATGGCAGTAGTGGGCACTAACAAGCAGTTTTGTCCTGTTAAGATACTTAAGGTATTAGGTCACTAACACAGAATCTCCTTTTTGAAGAGTATTCAATTCCTACCATAAACCTACTTTTACTGCAATTCTTAGGGGGGCGTAGGTTCAAGCCGTACTGGGACCAATTTTTTTTTCCTTATTTTCCTTTTTTTCTAGTAAGTTTTTACTTCTTTCAAGACTTATTATTGATTTCTTGTACAAAAATGGTAAAAGACGAATCTTATAAGCGATTTCTTGGTGTTCAAAGTGAATTTACTACTTAAACAGAAGGGCTAGAGTTACACATCTTTAAAAATATTGAGTTACACGCGGTGAAAGTTCTCTATTTTTTGCTTTCACTCTTAGATTATATATTGTGGAAGAAATTTAGGTAGGTTTTACGTCTGCCCTAAGGTTATTTTTAAATGGAGTAAGCAAAATTCAAAACAGAATCACAGCATTCGGCCTTATTTTTTCTTATTTTTTCAATGTTGAAGTATGAATTCTGTCTCATTAAATCCGTTTACTTGAGGCACCATTGAAAAAATGATACTGACATTTTGATTTTGTGTTTTATAATTGTTTACCAATAGTTTGATGTTTCTTTTATTAAAATAAATGGTAAAATGAGTTCTCAGCAGACGTTTTGGATAGTGGCTATCACTTTGAAATTCGTCTCTACTTGAGCTCGAGGAGATACCATAAGTTATACAAAATTTATAAAAAACGGCACGGTAAAAGTTGTTTAAAAATTGCAAAATAGTGCAAAACACGGTTACCTTTCAGAATATACCAAGCAAAGGCCATTTTGTAAACATTACTATTAGTGATCTAATACCTTAAATGGATAACAAGCTGTTTTGTTACTTGCCAGATAATAACTGAATAAGTGACATTTTTACGAAATATTTCGAGATAAATAAGTGAATATGTGGTAAGCAGAAATATGCTACCATAATACTGTGACAATTCCGTATAGGGGACGAAAAGTCTAACCGTTAATCGCCAATTTGGGTACGAATATTAACTGGATATTAAGAAAACTTTCACGATAACCACTTATTTATGTGAATATGCGGTTGGCAAAAGTTGGCACTAACAGGCAGTTTTGTCCTGTTAACATAATTATCTGGATAACACGCAATTTTGCCACTTGCCAGATTATAACTGGATATGTGACATTTTTAGAGAAAATTGTCTACATAAATAAGTGGATGTCTGGTTGGCAGAAATATCTCACTATAGTATCATGGACTTAATATGGCACTACTTATCTAGGATTTTACGTATGTGTTTATTTAGTATGGATGTATAGTTATTATTAAATTATTTTATGTCATAATTAATTGTGAAATTGCGAATCCTGTGGTTTGACATATTTAAAAATATGTATATATTGGTATGATATTGCGTATACGAAGCACACATAAAGTATCTGATAGATGGTTTTCATAACAGGGTACAATTGAGCACGTTTAAATATATTTTTAAAAAAGAGATAACCCCTGAAGGTGGTGACAACGGCTAGCACATTCCATAATCAGTTATTAACAAAGCCTGCTGTTGGGTTATATGCTTCTGGAACGAATGACCTATAAGCAGCCTCTGTGTGTAACATCAATGTGTTAAATTTTCTCTTATCAGGTTAGGATGTATAGTTTCCGGCAAGTGAAATTTAGGAAATGCAGTTACTTACATATAACGTTTCCCATAACGTAAGGTCTGAAAAGAAAACATCTTGCTGAAGGACAAAACCAAGTTGTCGGCGCAGTCTTTTGTTGAATTTTTGTCCAGAAAGATATATATATGTTTCCTGCAGAAAGTGGTTGACGTCCAGCTATTGCATTGAGTAATGTTGTCTTTCCAGACCCTAATTGTATGAAATAACAGTTGATTATGATAAATATACTTTACATGTTTTGTGACGTATAATTACTAAAGTAACAATTTGCTGCATCATACCTTTAAAGAAGTATAGTTAATGTAAATTATAGGTCAGTCTCTCACTTCACAATAAAAATATCGTATCAAAACGCCTAACAATGGTTTCAGTAGAGAAATGTTTATTTTCTTAAAATATATTGCAGTTTAAACACAAAATGGTACTTGAATTAAGATCTTACCTGTCGGGCCCATGACAGCAAGGACGTCTCCATTACAAGTTGAAAAACTCACGTGCTGCAGAATCTTTGCAGGTGCTATATCCACACTAATATCTGCAACACTCAACACACTATCACCTGTAACTGTTTCATTCTAAAACGAATCACAGACAGAGTTGAAACTAACGAAGATCTATGTTCATATTGTTATTTCTTTTCATCGAAGAATGATACCATGTTTTATAGAAACGTTTACAAACTGGAGACTGAAAATGTTAGAAAAAAGCTAGAATAGTAATAACATAACCATTACATAGTTTTACATACCAATTTCAATTGTCTAGGTAACTAAATATTCACACATATATCACCCTAGAACTGAAGGGATAATTATACAGGGTGAACATGAAGTACTGCCTACCTCTCCTTTGATCTTTCCGTATAAAATTTCCCTCAAATCAAAATAAAAAATATTTAACTATGACGACAGCCATAGATAGAATAAACCTTTCGTAATAACTCTTACTCGATTTTGCTTCCGAAATATTACCACTAATCTATAAATTATGATAGAATCTACATGTAAAACATATAATATTTCTATGAAATGCATTTAAGGTTAATTGTTAACTAACAATTTTTTTTAACTCGACCTGATCTAAGAAAACTGGAACTGTGACGGTTTTATGCAACAATATCAAAGTTTACATTTCACAATTATTACGTCATTGTTTCAAGAATAGAACTGGAAAAGACAAAACCATTCCAAATAGCCAACTGTTTGGCGGATATTGTCAAGGATTGATGATTGAAAGAATGATTTTCTACAACAAGACTAACCGCAGTAGGACTTATGAATTCAAATGATTGTGTAAGTATCAACACTGAACTTATAGAAGCGTAACTTAAGTTAAAACAAAAATAAATGTTACATATGTTCCCTTCATGTGTAGTGTGTATTGTACCACTGAAACATGAATCAGAATCAAATAAGTTTCATTTGCAAACAACATGTAATAACAAACGGGTTTGTGCATTATTTCTTAAACCTAAACGAGAAATGCACTTTTCAAAATTTCCAATGTGCATCTTTCACTAAATTGATATGTCTTTCGATTAAATGAATTTAACTTTGCGAAATATATAAATTAACTGTGTTTGTAAAGCTACGTTAAATGTCCAGTATATCAGATATTTGTAAAATAAAATTTCCAGCACACGTGAATACCTTACTTAGTGATAAATGTAATAGGTATCTTGCTCATAGCACTGTGTACACACACGTGCTGATCTTGTGGACATAGGTAGGAGTAATTGTTAATTTTTTTCAAATATGAGTTAGGTTTTTATAGTTTCAAGTTTATTTATTACATCCATTAGACTCATAAGCCCATGAGAACAACAGTCCAATACACGTATGACTAACAGTGAAAATTGCAAATACATAACACATATATATCATACATTGCGTTTCGGAGAAGGTTACATTCATATCAATAACAAAATATTATATACTAAAACATGATCAAGACTTTTAGAAAATAATTAAATTAAAAGGAACGGGAAATACGCAATTCTAATACGAGGCAAGAAGTAAAACTAGTGTACTAGATGCGAATAATACTCCAAACTGCAGTCAACCTTTATCAAAGAAAATCTAAAGGTTAACATTTTGGCTTTTCTCATACGTATTTAAAGGATGTATGACTAAATATTTTAGTCACAAAGACAATGAAGCAATAACATTGGCCGGCGGTCTAGTGGTACACGTTTGACTGTCAATCCAGAGGTACGGGTTTCGAATCTCGGTCAAGGCACTGGAAATTTCTGAGATGCTCTTGAGTGTCTCCCACAAAACTAAGAGGCCTCGAGTGTATCGGTGCTATACACCGGGCACGTTAAAGAACCCAACTGTATTCGCAAAGAGCTATGCTAAGTTAGCCGGGCAGGCCTGTATTTAAATCTGTTCTCTCTATCTGTTCTGGGGCAGGAGGAGGTGGGGGATTTATCTCACTTTGTCCCTCTGGTCAGATCGCTCTGAGTCTCTACTAGTAGAGGATGAATTTCTTAAGCTAAAGGAAATGATATAAATACCCATATATATGAGTGTTGTTTAAGGAGTACGTAGATTTCTTCCGTAATTATACAATATATAAATAGAAATAATAATTCATATCATTTTGCAAAGTAATATGATTATCTGATGCAAATGCACCAGATATGAAACTGTTACTTAGCATAAGCGTTGTTTTGTGTGATCAAGCTATTTTTTCGCCCAAGGGTTAGACAAATACATGTACATTAGTATGACAAATGAAAACGTAATAAAATCTTACCTTACGTAATAAACCCAGTGTCTATTTTAATCACTTTGGCGTTATATCCGGTGTATTTTTCCCGAAGTTTAAGCTTTAAACTATTATTATTTACTTTATAATATGATAAATTGCAATTTCTCCCATGAAACTCGTTATTTACATCTCAAAAACGTAAACTTAATAAATTGAACATAGTTAAATTGTGAACCCCAGGATATTAACGCACTGGTAACTACATGCTTGATTAAATAATCAGATATCCTTACCTATTTATGGGAGCATCTCAACACATTATTTTCTCTTTATAAAGGCAAATAAATCAGATATCCTTACCTATTTATGGGAGCATCTCAACACATTATTTTCTCTTTATAAAGGCAAATATATATAAAAGGAGGTTGGTTTAAATAAATGCACATGTCTCCCCATATCACTTCATTTAAACAAAATTGAATTGATGCGCTAATTTTTAGCCAAATCACAAAGACGTTTTGCGATACAAGTCTTCCTTTTAGCTAAGGAGGCGAAACGACCAAACTTGCATAACAAATTTTGTACAGCCATAACAAACCATGTATTAAACAAGAGCTGTTTGCAAGACACAAATGCCCAACATTATAGGAAAACATTAAACGTCACGCATTCCTTGTCGTGTCACGTATCGCCGGTATAAAATGGCGGATAATGAATATTCATATCTCTATGATTGACAGTTAAATGAGACGGTGTGTTCCGCGTTTCCGTGGTGTTTTCACTCGAAGAATCTAACATCCATTATAGTTTTAAATGATGAGATAAAGACAAAATTAGGTCTTAAACTGATAAATTCTTAAATAATCATTCGCTGTGCAATATAAACGTTAAGGATTTATTTTTGTAAAAGTTACAAATACATGTATACATGTATCGTTCGATCATCTGTTTTGACGCTCATGAGTTGTGAAACCCATTTCTATTTTGCTGTCAAATAGTTATAAGTGACCTGTTAAGATGTTAAATTACACTAGTTTGCAAAGCAGGCATTATTTTACTTTGCTGAAATAAAACATGTATGCATTTAGTATTCTTTTTGTAAGATTATATCTTTTTTTTTTATTTTTGGTGTATTTGTATGTCTTTTTAATAATGCAAAAATCTCCAATCCTTTAAAAACATATTTCTTACAGAAGCAACTGTTGAGGAATTCAGATTTTGCAATGTTTGTCTCGTTCCCTCAACTTTTTCATAGTCACAAGACACTCTTTTGACTGAATTTTTGAATAAATTTTAGATTTTTTTACTCTGCTCTAGACTGTATACCTTGTATCATTTAAAAAAGTTAATTTATTTTAATTGAATATGGTTTTGCTGCTCTTCGTCAAACCTTATTGTAAATAAAGAAGGTCATGTTTCTAATAGGTTTTCACTGAAAGTACCAAAGTTAGAATTGCGAGAAAGTGCTATATATTTTTGTGTCCTCACTGTTTTGATAATGAGAATGACTGCTATTAAAGAAATGTAAAGTGAATAAAAACACACAATTTACAAAGAAATAGTAAAAACATAACTGAAAAAGATTAATTGATTATAAATAAAAGATTAACTTGTTCATTGTCCTTTTAAGTTTCAGGTCTTGACTGCATTCACATAGAATATAACAGCCAGATAAGATTTTGGCCATACAGGCTAAAAAAATGTGAATTTTTGGTTAAGAAAGCCAGCCAATCAAAAGGCATCATTTATTATTCACCATTTGGCCCATAAACTCCACAAAACAGAAATAAAGTAAAGGGAAACATTCTACCGTTTATAACAGTAGTATTTATTTATTTAATCGTTTTATATTATTAATTAAATATATGATAGACTACTTAAGGGCGTCAAAACTAATGACTTCAGGAGACCATGAAGAAGTTGCACAATTCTTTCTATCGCATAAAATGCATGCAAACATCAGTACTAAGATAATTTTGGAATGATAAATATTCAGAAAATGGCATTCTTTTATGGTATATATAATAAATTGCCAAATGAATCAGTGATAGTCTATATTAGTCTATATCTATAACATAACATTGTAAAATCGTCGTTGAATAAATAAATAACACGAAAAACGAGATCAGTCATATTACACAAATGAGCATTGACATGCGAAATGAGGTTTTACGCCTAGGGGAAATAGGACCTGGTGTCATAAATGTCAAATTTAAGGTTACTTAAACATTGCCGTGCTCTGGCCCTCTGACACAGGTAGTCCGCCGTACCACCCTACGATACGTAACGCGTACTCACATACCTACCTGCACTACGTGACACGTCCTAGACACAGAGCAGCGTTTCATATCTCATTCTAGTTACCTTCAGAGATCAGCTGGGAGCTGTACGCATTGGAGAGAGGACTTACTTCCACAGTCTAGCCCTCTCACACACCGATTACGTTGTACCACCCTGCGATGCGTGACGCAAAGTTCAAAAACCTACCTGCAATACGTGAAACGTCCTGGACACATAATGGCCTTCAGTATCGCGCTCTAACCACGCTTGGAGATGAAGTAGTTTGCCTTCTGTCCGCCCTTGCCGGGGCCGGCATCGCCGTGGTGCTCTGGCCCTCTCAGACACAGGTGGTGCGCCGTATTCGCCCCTACGATACGTGACGCAGTAATCACATTACCTACCTGCACTACGTGACACATCCTAGACACAGAGCAGCGTTTCATATCTCATTCTAGTTACCTTCTGAGATCAGCTGGGTGCTGTACGCATTGAAGAGAGGACTTACTTCCACAGTCTCGCCCTCCCACACACTGATTACGTTGTACCACCCTGCGATGCGTGACGCAAAGATCAAAAACCTACTGCAATACGTGACACGTTCTGGACACATAATGGCCTTCAGTATCGCCCTTTAACCACGCTTGGAGATGAAGTAGCTGCTCTGCCCACTTGCCAGCGGCGTTGCCGTGGTGCTCTGGCCCTCTGACACAGGTAGTGGGCTGTATCGCCCTACGATATGTGAGGCGTACTCACCTACCTACCTGCACTACGTGACACGTCCTAGACACAGAGCAGCGTTTCATATCTCATTCTAGTTACATTCGGAGATCAGCTGGGAGCTGTACGCATTGAAGAGAGGACTTACTTCCAAAGTCTCGCCCTCTCACACACCGATTACGTTGTACCACCCTGCGATGCGTGACGCGCGGAACAAAAACCTACCTGCAATACGTGAAACGTCCTGGACACATAATGGCCTTCAGTATCGCGCTCTTACCACGCTTGGAGATGAAGTAGCTGCTCTTCTCACTTGCCAGCGGCGTTGCCGTTGTGCTCTGGCCCTCTGACACAGGTAGTGCGCCGTACCGCCTTACGATACGTGAGGCGTACTCATCTACCTACCTGCACTTCGTGACACATCCTAGACACAGAGCAGCGTCTCATATCTCATTCCAGTTACCTTCAGAGATCAGCTTGGTGCTGTACGCATTGGAGAGAGGATTAACTTCCACAGTCTCGCCCTCCAACTTAGTGATTACGTTGTACCACCCTGCGATGCGTGACGCAAAGATCAAAAACCTACCTGCAATACTTGACACGTCCTGGACACATAATGGCCTTCAGTATCGCCCTCTAACCACGCTTGGAGATGAAATAGCTGCTCTGCCCACTTGCCAGCGGCGTTGCCGTGGTGCTCTGGCTTTCTGACACAGGTAGTGCGCCGTATCGCCCTACGATACGTGACGCGTACTCATCTACCTACCTGCACTACCTGACACGTCCTAGACACAGAGCAGCGTTTCATATCTCATTCTAGTTACATTCAGAGGTGAGCTCGGAGCTGTACGCATTGGAGAGAGGGATTACTTGCACAGTCTCGCCCTCCCACACCGATTACGTTGCACCACCCTGCGATGCGTGACGCGCGGATCAAAAACCTACCTGCAATACGTGACACGTTATGGACACATAA
The DNA here is from genome assembly GCF_021730395.1 of Mercenaria mercenaria. Classification (NCBI taxonomy): domain Eukaryota; kingdom Metazoa; phylum Mollusca; class Bivalvia; order Venerida; family Veneridae; genus Mercenaria; species Mercenaria mercenaria. Next base: position 27,654,715 of record NC_069365.1, on the reverse strand, counting down.
CGGCCTCAGTATCGCGCTCTATCCACGCTTGGAGATGATGTAGCTGCCCTGCCCATTTGCCAGCGGCGTTGCCGTGGTGCTCTGACCCTCTGACACAGGTAGTGCGCCATACCGTCCTACGATACGTGAGACTCACCTACCTACCTGCACTACGTGACATGTCCTAGACACAGAGCAGCGTTTCATATCTCATTCTAGTTACCTTCAGAGATCAGCTGGGTGCTGTACGCATTGGAGAGAGGGCTTACTTCCACAATTTCGCCCTCCCACACACCGATTACGTTGTACCACCCTGCGTTGCGTGACGATGCGCGGATCAAAAATCTACCTGCAATACGTGACACGTCCTGGACACATAACGGCCTTCAGTATCGCTCTGTATCCTCGCTTGGAGATGAAGTAGGTGCCCTGCCCACTTGCCAGCGGCGTTGCCGTGGTGCTCTGGCCCTCTGACACAGGCAGTGCGCCGTATCGCCCTACGATACGTGACGCAAAATCACCTGCCAACCTACACTTCGTGACACGTCCTAGACACAGAGCAGCGTTTCATATCTCATTCTAGTCACCTTCAGAGATCAACTGGGTGCTGTACGCAATGGAGAGAGGGCTTACTTCCACAGTCTAGCCCTCCCACACACCGATTACGTTGTACCACCCTGCGATGCATGACGCGCGGATCAAAAACCTACCTGCAATACGTGACAGGTCCTGGACACATAACGGCCTTCAGTGTCGCTCTCTAACCACGTTTGGAGATGAAGTAGCTACCCTGCCCACTTGCCAGCGGCGTTGCCGAGATGCTCTGGCCCTCTGACACAGGTAGTGCGCCGTAACGCCTACGATACATGACGCGTACTCACCTACCTACCTGCACTACGTGACACGTCCTAGACACAGAGCAGCGTTTCATATCGCATTCTAGTAACCTTCAGAGATCAGCTGGGTACTCTACACATTTGAGACAGGGCTGGTTATCGCGGCATTGCCTTCTTTCACACTCATTACGCTGTACCGCTTGCGATTCGTGATTTGTGAAGCGGACAAGAAAAACCCTACCTGTGATAAGTGACACGTTCTGGACACATGACGGAGTTCAGTATCGCACTCTAATCACTCTCAATGATCAAATAGCTTCGCTTTCCACTTGCCAGCGGCGTTGCCGTTGTGCCCTGGCCGCCTGACACAGATGATGCGCCGTATCGCCCTATGATGCGTGACACATTATAAACCTACCTACCTGCACTACGTGACAAGTCCTAGACTTAGTGTAGCATTTCATATCTCATTCTAGTTACCTTCAGAGATCAGCCGGGTGCTCGACGCATTTGAGAGAGGGCATACTTTCGCAGTCTTGCCTTCCTACACACTGATTACGCTGTACCGCCCTCGATGCGTGCACGGACCAGAAGCCTACCTGCAATACGTTACACTTTTTTTCAGGTATTAACGTTTATTAACCAGGTTTTCAACGAAAACCTGAGTTATTACATTGGGGTAGATGTCGGTCGGGCGGGCGGCGGCGGCGGCGTCGTAAAACTGGTGTTTCCGGTCAATAACTTTTGTTTCGATAAAGATATTTGAATAAAACTTGGTATGTATGTAGCTTATATCAAAGGCTGGGATTGATTTTGGGGTTTTTGAGGTCAAGGTCAAGGTCACTGTTACTTAAAATAGAAAAAGGGTTTCCGGTCAATAACTTTTGTTTCGGTAAAGATATTTAAATAAAACTTGGTAGATCTATGTTTATAGCCTATATCAAGACAAAGGCTGGGATTGATTTTGGGGTTTCTGGGGTCAAGGTCAAGGTCACTGTTACTTTAAATAGAAAAAGGGTTTCCGTTCAATAACTTAACTTAGGAATGAGCTATCTTGATGAAACTTGGTGTATAGAAAACTTATATAAAGTTGTAGCTTGGGATTGATGTTGGGGATTCTGGGATCAAGGTCAAGGTCATTGTTACTAAAAATAGGGTTAGGGTTAGGTTAGGGTTAGGGTTAGCATATCTTCTACATACATGGAGGGATTTTGATGAAAGTTGGCACAATTGTTCACCATCATGAGACGGAGTGTCATGTGCAAGAACCAGGTCCCTAGGTCTAAGGTCAAGGTCACACTTAGAGGTCAAAGGATACAAGAATGAAAACTTTGTCCGGAGCATATCTTCTTCATGCATAGAGGGGTTTTGATGTAACTTGGCACAATTATACACCATCATGAGACGAAGTGTCTTGCGCATTTCCCTTCTTTAGAATTACTTCCCTTTGTTGTTACTGTAAATAGCTTATATTGTAACTTTTTCATTACTAGACGTAGGGAAAAATCGAGACCACTTTTCTGTAGTACAACATGCATGTTACATCCAATTTTGAGGTGTATTTTGACCAGTCTCTACCTGGTAAGGATTTCTGTGTGGGCTTACAATTTTTTTTTTTTATTTTTTTGTTTTTTTTAAGATTAACTTCCCTTAGTTGTTACTATCAATAACTTATATTGTAACTTTTTTATAATTGACCGTAGGGAAAAACCAAGAGCACTTTTCTGTGGTACAACATAGTTGTTACTTTCTAATTTTAGGTGTATTTTAAGGTATCTCTACCTGGTAAGGAGTTTTTTTGTGGACTTAGAAAAACAAAAGAATTACAATGATTACTAAACAACCACAAAATTAAAATTACATCTGCAAATACAGGTGCTAGAGTAAAGAAATTTGCTGTGACGGGCGTATATTGTGACATTCTGGCACTCTTGTTTATTCTTATGAAAAGTGTTGAAAACCTGGTTTCGTGGCATTGCCGCGTTTCTTGTTTATATAGTCTTACTATTTTTTTAAAACACTTGAAGGTAGAAAACACTTGAAAACTTGGTTCATATGACTATTTTGCACGCACATAATATGGTTACGCTATTACCGACAACAGATGCGTGAGATTTCATCGCCTAAATACATCCAATACTTGACACGATTTTTAAAGATATTGACGTTTATTTTACTAGTTTTACTATTTTCTGAAGACACTGGTATGAAGAACACAGTTGAAAACATGGTTCATGACTTTTTTGCACGCACATAGTATGATTGCGTAATTACCGACAACAGATGTGTGAGATTTCTTCGCCTACCTACCTCCACTACGTGACATGTCTTTTACAGATATTGACGTTTCTTTGTATAGTCTTACTATTTTCTGATGCTACTGTGATGAAGAACACAGTTGGAAACATGGCTCATATGACTGTTTTGCACGCACATAGTATCATTTCGCCATTCCGAAAATAGATGCGTGAGATTTCTTCGCTTACCTACATCCAATACGAGACACGTCTTTTACAGATATTGACGTTTATTCTTATAGTCTTACTATTTTCTAAAGATACTGAGATGAAGAACAAAGTTGGAAACGTGTTTCATGTGACTATTTTGCATGCTCATAGTATGATTATGCCATACCGACAATAGATGCGTGAGATTTCTTCGCCAACCTACATCCAATACGTGACACATCTTTGACAGATATTGACGTTTATTTTTGAAGTCTTACTATTTTGAGAGGCCACTGTGATGCAGAACATAGTTGAAAACATGGTTCTTATTACTGATTTGCACACACATACTATGATTACGCCATTACCGACAACAGATGCGTGAGATTTCTTCGCCCACCTAACTCCACGTGACGCGTCTTTAACAGATATTGACGTTTATTTTTGTAGTCTTACTATTTTCTAAAGACACTTCGATGTAGAACACACTTGAAAACGTAGTTCATATGACTGTTTTGCACGCACAAAGTATGATTACGCCATACCGACAACAGATACGTGAGATTTTTTCGCCTACCTAGAATCAATACGTGTCATGTCTGTGATAGATATTCACGTTTATTTTTGAAATCTAACTATTTTGAGAGGCCACTGGGATGCATAACACACTTGAAAACTTGGTTCATATGACTTTTTTTGCACGCACATAGTATGATTACGCCATTACCGAAAACAGATGCGTGAGATTTCTTCGCCTACCTACATACAATACGTGCAACGTTTTTTTTTTACAGATATTGACATTTATTTTTATAGTCTTTCTATTTTCTGAAGCCAGTCAGATGAAGAACAGAGTTGAAAACGTAGTTCAAATGACTATTCTGCACACACATTATATGATTACGCCATACCGACAACAGATGCATGAGATTTCTTCGCCTACCTACATCCAATACGTGACAGGTCTTTTACAGATGTTGACGTTTATTTTTATAGTCTTACTATTCTCTGAAGACACTTGGATGTAGATCACACTTGAAAACTTGGTTCATATGATTGTTTTGCATGCACATAGTATGATTACGCCATACCGACAACAGATACCTGAGATTTCTTCGCCCACCTACCTCCACTAAGTGACACGTCTTTTACAGATATTTACGTTTATTTTTATACTCTTACTATTTTCTGAAACCACAGGGATGGAGAACACAGTTGGAAACATGGTTCATATGACTGTTTTGCACGCACATAATATGATTACGCCATACCGACAACACATGCATGACATTTTTTCGCCTACCTACATCAAATAGGTGACACGTCTTTTAGAGATATTGACATTCATTTTTGAAGTCTAATTACTTTTAGTTGGATGTAGAACACACTTGAAAAGTTGTTTCATATCACTGTTTTTCACGCACATAGTATGATTACGCCATACCGACAACAGATGCGTGAGATTTCTTCGCCTACCTACAACTATTATGTGACACGTTTTTGACAAATATTGACGTTGATTTTTATAGTCTAACTATTTTGAGAGGCCACTTTGATGAAGAACATAGTTGAATACATGGTTCATATGACTATTTTGCATGCTCATAGTATGATTACGCCATACCGACAACAGATGCATGAGGTTTCTTCGCCTACCTACATCCACTACGTGATACGTCTTATACAGATATTGACGTTTATTTTTATAGTCCTATTTTCTGAAGCCACTGGGATGAAAAACACAGTTTAAAACATGATTGATATGACTGTTTTGCACGCACATGGTATGATTACGCCATACCGACAACAGATGCGCGAGCTTTCTTCGCCTACCTACCTCCACTACGTGACACGTATTTGACAGGTATTGACATTTGTTTTCACTGTCAAATCATTATTTGAGGCCATGTTGATGAAGAACAAACTTGACAACGGGTTCATGTAACTATTTTTCGCCCTCATAGTATGATTAATATTACGCCATACCGACAACAGATGCGTGAGAAGCTGTCGCTTACCTACCTTCAATACCTGACACGTCTTTTACAGGTACTGTTGATTTTTTTGTAGTCCAACTATCTTCAGAAGCATGCAGACTACAACTGAAAACATTGCTCATAGGATTGTTTTGCATGCACATATTATGATTACGCCAACAGATGCAAGAGATGCTCTCACGTAACTACCTTCAATACGCGACACGTCTTTGACAGAATTTAACATTTGTTTTAGTTGTCCAATCATTATTTGAGGCCACGGCGATTAAGAATACAGTTGACAACGGGTTCATTTGACTGTTTTGCATCCTTATATTTATATATATCACCATACCGACAATACATGGGAGACACTCGCGCTTAGCTTCCTCTAATACTTGACCGATATTGACGTTTATTTATGTAGTCTATTTTGAGAGGCAACTCAAATGCAGATCATCGAACCGTGTGAATATTTCCTTTTTCCGAAATTAAAAAAAAAACAACAACAACAACAAAATACGCCTATCTGGTACGAGCCCATTTGGTAGGAGATATAGGTTCAGACGTGCATTGGACTTTGAAGTTCACCAGTTTCTTATGGGGGTATCAAAAGATGAGTACGAAACTTGTTTCAAAAATTGAGTTAAAAGATATTTCGAAGGTTACTGGACAAAACAATAGAAACACGTTATTAATATCTCTGAGAAAACCTGTCATTTGCAAGATTCCGAACATACCTCGTATGTCAATAGATTCTGAAAAAAAGGCGATCATTCGAGAGCACTGAGAGCGAAAGGAAACAGCGAAAATTGCAAACTCGGTTGAATTCTGTTCATGGGCAGTAATGGAAAAAGCAACACTGTCCACGCCCCTTAGCACCGGCTTAAGAGGTATTCAGTTTCAAATCTAAATGTCATGAAATCAATGATCCTGATGAGAGATCAGAAAGTATGACAACACTGAAATAAAGTACGAGCCAACGTTTTACGGCCGCCAAAAAGCACTTAACATCTGCTGTTGTGAAGTAATAAATTCTGAAATGAAATAAGGGAATCTTTCGAGAGCACTAAGAACAAAAGCAAACAGCGAAAATTTCAACCTCGGTTTTATTGAGCCTGTTAAGGCCATATACACAATGTATTCAATCGGAGTCTTGAAGAAAACAATGACTGTGATTATGAAATGAAAAGGTGTTAAAAGACATACTGCGTATCGTGCACTCCAGGCATCTGAAGATGCGTGAGACGCTCTTACCTGCCTGAAGTGCATGGTATGCAATATGTCTTTGGCGTATGGTGTAAAGTCGGCGGTTGCATGACGGCAACATGAACCCCATTCTCGAGTGTGTTATTCTTCAAACTGGCTTCTTAAACTTGATGAACTTAAAACATATGTCCGTATGTGTGTTTGACATGTCGCATATTGAATGTAAGTCTGCGCGGTCGTGTCACGCATCTAATGACGGTATATCAATATAATGATTTAGAAGCATGGGAAGGTAAGTTTAACACAGTTCCTGGTGTGTTTTCTTCAAGTGAATGACAAAGCATATTACAGAAGGTTACATCAAGTATTGAAAGTCCGTGTCACATCAACAACACATTCAGACCAGTGTAAGCTAAATGTATCTTAACTGAGTGAAAATATACTTCAGGTATTATTAAACAAGAATATCGACTTTAACATGTTTATTTATTTGTAAACAAACAAGTCACACACTGCTTCAACATATTATTCTGTATAAGTAGTTATATTATGGAAGTTCCGAAATTCCATAATTAATGTTCTGGTCTGAGATGTTCGTTAACGGATTTGTTTAAGAAATAATTTATAGCGAAAAGGTTATAGCACTATTTATGCACGATGGGCGGTTATACGTCGGACGTAATAATTTCACGGGGGCAGTCCTCACTGAAAACAAACAAATTTTCTTTCTATTTTATGCTAGTTGGTGAAGATAAACGAATTTTCTGTTTATTACATGCTTACATGTTCAAATAAGACCAATACTTCATAATGATATTCAGATTTATTTAGGTTGCCGTGTTACATATATGATGCGTCCGTTAAATTACTATGGACACTCAGGCACATTGATTAGGTCTGTGAAAATAACACGACGCTGCATTTAAAATATTTTGTTTAAAAAGTGCACAATCCGCGGCCAAGACAGTAATTAGGTAATCATATTTATAACTTTTCGGGTCAATGCCGTCAGTTCGTTGAATAACCGGAAGCTTGCTTTGTTCGCACTCATTGGTTTAATGGGCGTTCCCAGGCACCTGTAGGCGGAGCTCTGGAAACCTAAAGCAGATACGTGACACGACATGGAATGCATGAGATTTGATGCTATCCCAACATTATAGCCCCATTCTGGAAACTTATATACTACGGCAATGACACGACGTCAATATAAAGGGACGTAATTCTGACATTATTTGTCTCAAAGGGGCGTAATTAATATTAACAAGGGTCATTACCATAGTAACGTCACGTTACATTTGTATATACAGTGATAGGCCGATAGGCGAAACTAGTTTGTATCTTTGTAACTTAATACTGTTGGAAAGGCATGTGAAGTCATTTGATTTATATATATATTTAATATACAGGATGTACAGCTGCTTTAATATCACCCAATATATGCTTTAAAAGTTTATTTATCATATTATTGGAAATGCTTACGACTATAGAGCGTAACAGAAATTGAAGAGGACAGAATTTTATAACTACCTGTGGCGGGTTTCGAACCCGAGTTGCTGGGGTCGAAGTCCAGTGTTCTTACCACTGAGCCAAAGTGCCGACTTCCTGACGCAGTTTTCAGAGATTGGTTTTAAACTTACAAGTTATGCGTAAGCGACCATAACACTTCCCCTCTTCAAAGAAGTCATCATTTCAGATAACGTGTAAGCAATTTGGGCATAGAGAGTGCCATTTTCAGTACGAGATAAAGTCCGTAGACTATCCCGGACGAGCCCCCATCTTAAGACAAATTATGCGTAAGCGATCGTAACATAATAAACAAAAATTTGAAATGTTACTTTTTAGAATAAAAAGAATTATTTTCTATAATGACTGGCCAAGCATTAAATGGCACGGGTCAATAGAGGGGAAACAAAGATATTTTAAGATTGGCCTCACTGTAACCATTGCAGCGTTCTGTAAATTCTGCTAGGTTTATCCACCTTATCAGTAACAGGGATTTTCACAAATATCAGTTTTACCTTTGAAATCTCCGCATCATTCTAAAGTTCTCTAGCTATTCATCGCAAAGAAGTCCGCAACAAAAAGGAAGTGTAGCGGAAAAATATAACAGACGGGTTGTTTAAACAAGAGGGTCATGATGACCCTGGATCGCTCACCAGTGTAATATGAGCTACATGTTTCAATTGTCAAACTGATGCTAAAATGTTAAGAAAGTAGGTCAGTATGTCACATTCATGGTCACTGAAAGTCAGTTTTAAGTTCGGTGTGCAAAACTGTATTTGTCATCCAAATTTCAAGGCTTTATTTTAAAAAACAAAAAAGTAGGTCAGTAGGTCCAGGTCAAAGTCAAGTGACCCCTAATTACTTGGGGTCATCAGGTCATTATAATAAAACAGCCTAGGAAATATGATCAGAAAATTTTTAAAGTACTTTTTCCAATATAACTTATATAACAAATGACCCTCGGGGCAGGGCTTCTTTTCACCCCAGGTGTATAATTTCAACATTCTTGTTAGAGAACCACTAGACAATGCTACATACTAAGTATCAAAGGCCTAGGCCTTGATCTTTTAGACAAGACTTTTTTTAAAAAATTCCTATATACTTTTCACCCAAAGGTAATAATTTGAACAATCTTTGTAGAGGACCATAAAGCAATGCTACATACCAAATATCAAAGGCCTAGATCTTGTGGTTTTAGACAAGAAGATTTTTAAACTTGTTCCTATGTAAGTCTATGTAAAATTGGACTCCCGGGTTGGGGCCTCTTTTTACCCCAGAGTAATAATTTGAACAATCGTGGTGGAGGACCACCAGACAATGCTACATACCAAATTTCAAAGGCCTATGTTTTGTGGTTTAAGACAAGAATATTTTTATTTTTTTCCTATACAAGTCTATGTAAAACTTGGGAGTCACTGGGCAGGGCCTCTTTTCACTCAAGGGGCATAATTTGAACAATATTGGTAGAGGACCACTAGATGATGTCACATACCAAATATCAAAGCCCTAGGCCTTGTGGTTTTTGACAAGAGGATGTTCAAAGTTTTTCCCTATATAAGTCTATGTAAACCATGTGACCCCTAGGGCAGGGCCATATTTGACCCTAGGGGGATAATTTGAACAAACTTGGTAGAGAAATACTAGATGATGCTACACACCAAATATCAAAGCCCTAGGACTTGTGTTTCTGGACAAGAAGATTTTCAAAGTTTTCCCTAAATAATCTATGTAAACCATGTGAACACCCCCCACCCCACACCCTCCCAGGGCGGGGCCAAACCCAGAGCGGGGCCATATTTGACCCTAGGGAAAAAAATTGAGCAATCTTGGTAGAGGACCACTAGATGCTGCTACATACCAAATATAAAAGCCCTATGAACTGTGGTTTTGGACAAGAAGATTTTTAAAGATTTTCCTTTCGGTTGCCGTGGCGACCAGAGTTCTGCATGGAATTCAATCCTTTGAAAAATTTTAAAAGGGGGCTACCCAAGGATCATTCCTGTAAAGTTTTGTGAAATTCTGCCCAGTAGTTTTCAAGAAAATTATTTTTTTAGAAAATGTTGACGGACGGACGACGCACGAAATACGACGCACGACGGACAACGGACATTGAGCGGTCACAAAAGCTCACCATGAGCCTTTGGCTCAGGTGAGCTAAAAACAACAAGAAGTAAATTTATGCAAAATACAAAATGGGTAAAGGGTGGATAAAAGGATGGGAGTGTCAGGGAAAGTAGAAAAAAGCAAGGATGAATATTCAACAGGTAAAGCCACGCTCCAAAACTGCAGTCTCCGTACATATCAAACACGTAAGTGGACACACACACGCACGCGTCAAAAATAAAAATAAATAAATACAAGTAAACAAAAAATACACACATGGCAAACTGACAGACAAGCAGGACAAACTAAACAGTGGGACATCGCTCAAAGACGGCCGTTGGCCAGAAATAAGGTGGGCACTTAACCTTAACCGTAAAAGGAGAAATGGCGTAAATACAAGGAGGGGCTGATTAGAAAAGAAACACCAACTACAAACAAGACCATATATGTAACATACAAAACCAGGTTGATAATGGCAGGCAGCAATCTACATAAAGGAAATTGTGGGGAGTTAAATGTATTCAGGGCATGTGTCAGGATACTGGTTATATGACCCAGGGAATTGCCTACGCATTTAGTATCTTGAACAATGGTTTGGGTCCAATCGCTAAGGTGACTATGTCTTAGACTAGCTGACAAACGATGTAGAATGTCCTTTGTTAAAACGTAGAGCTGGTGAGACCAAATATCTCATATATAGAATTTTCCTCTGGCTACCTTGCCTAAATGATTCGTGTACCAATGATTCGTAAATGATTTCTTATTATGAGCTAGACAATTTCAGGGATCAGGCAAATCACTAAATGTTTCAAACTAATAATCTTCAATTAAAAATGATTAGCTCAAACTCCTATAGGCTGGAGACTCTACACTTGACTGGTCTTTTTGTTGAAGTTCCTGTCAGACAATGTCTTTGAATCAACAACATACGAGTCCTATCGCATAGATGCTCGGCCTCTGTCCTCTCAAACTCTATAAGATTGCCCTGACTCCTGGATGCTCAGCGTCTATATGCTATCATATGTAGCATTCAACTACCATATAGGTATTATCCCCGATGCCTTGGCTGTACTTCGCCAATAATGCTGAACCGTCAATAAGCTGGAACTCTCCTACTATCTCAGTAGATTACCAAACTCTGGGTCTCTGTCTCAGCTTCCCAATGCTCAGCCTATATATGCTATCGTCTATAGCATTCAATTACCTTTAAGGTAAAGCTCCTATGCGCTGGCCCTATAGCTCGAAACCTTATCGAAATTCTGCTACTCTTCTTTAGTCTAAGAACTTCCAAAGTCTTCTTTTTAATAATTTATCCGCCCTGACAGGGTGACTGCAATAGTCTCCTTCTCAAGGTACTGGGATAAATTATTAGTTGAATCCTCGATGTGTCTTCTTCAACCGCTGGATACCGAATGAGCTCTCTATCATCCATCTACCTATTTATACCCCAGCAGACGTGCTATTTTTAGAACTTGTTTCTGATTGGTCAAAATTTAAACATAACGTTTTACAACGAGTACTTGCTCTGTCAAATATCTGGTTCCCTTTAACTTTTGTATATGACATAATGTGCGAAGCTGGGACCCAGCTATCCACATAATGAACCCAAATTAACCATAAATGACCCAAATTCTATTATTAACAGAAATTCAACAATAATTATAGCAATGATAGCATAAAAAGGGAGTCAAGCACTATCTGTGCTTATGTGTTACGTTATCAATATATTAAATATACAAATTATTCTGACAGCATGTCAACCTCGTACTTTCCCTATTTTCAACATGTTAGACAAGACAGTGTAGATAAAAGGACTCCCCGCTGAGAAAGACTCTAACATTAGTGAAAAAATACCGGATTATATTATAATAAGTAAAACATATGAAAAGAGTCAATCTAATGAAGTCAAAGCTCCAATAACCTAACTTTTCTGGACTGAAAGACATAATTCCACTCCCTCTGTCAGTTTTTTTGCAATATTTAGGAGGAGATTCACGGATCCTTACACATTAATAGTCATCGCACTGTTAAATAGGAAAGCATAGCTGTAAAGGGGTCAATCACCAAACATGCACTGTGGTTAACGATTTCCGCATACTGACCTCTTTTGATAAACGTTTTACACATTTTACACATATTTGATAAAAGTAAGCATTTTGCGTACTTCTCGGAAGTTTATAAAGTACATCGTCGTTGTATGTGTTGTGTGTAAGAAATGTATGAGGTTTATGTTATATTTCTTTAAATGTTCAGACGATCTGTAGTAAATATTAGTGAAAGTCTTCCGTAGTTTATGATACCGGTAATTCTGTTGTAATTAACTTTTTGGTAATATGAAGATTTCTATCATTAAAATCCTCTAACTGTGACCCAGTTCTTGCAAAACGAATAAGTTTTGAAATTTATACCGTATGATGTCGTTTGAGGGACATCGCCAGGTGGTGTAACTAAATCTGGAAAGTAGATCCCTCGGAAGCACCAAGAACAAAGCAAACAGTGCAAATTGCAGACCCGGTTTGTTTGAGTCTGTTCATGAGCAGTAATGGAAAATGCAACACTGCCCACGCCCCCTAGCACCGGCTTAAGCAGTATTCAATCTTCAAATCTAAATGAGTTGAAATCAATGATCCCGAAGGACCAGAAAATATAACAACACTGAGATGAAGTCGGAAGTTGACAATTGCAAAATTTAAAATATATTCTTATTTCAACATTTTTTAACAGATCAAAAACGAGAAATGATTCTAAATCACAGGTATAAGGCTTGTTAAGCTGTATTTTTTTTATAAATGTGTTTCACTATTTCTGAAAAATAAAGGCTGTCCATACCTGAAATATCATCAGGGTACCTCAAAGTTCCATTGAAAGCTTGACTGATGTCAAATGTTGCTGGGAAGCCTTCTTATATACTCTGTTGCAAGTGGTAACCAGCCAGCCCTACTGTTTCCAAAGAGTTACTTTGATAAGATAGGCTTTAAAATAATAGTATGAAAATAAGCAACCACTCATATTTGGCGAATTATGAAACATTAAGCAAACGGATATATACTATGATTAAAATAGGTATACTGCTATGAAAAGTTTCATTAAAATAAACATTGCGGACATCTTCTATACACGAAAAGTGCGATTTTCCCACGAAAGCACATTGCAAAAATGTACCGGAGGACAACTATTTTCAAATCGATCAAATACAAAATGAAGCAAACGGCCTTAATTTTCTTCGGATGAATTATGCCTTGAAAAAAAAATGGTTTAAACATGTCTACATTGTAGAGCGATATTTCTATCAAACGTTCAGAACTGCCTTAGACATGTACAACAGAAAACGCCAGCATATAAACACGAAATAGCATAATTCAGAATAACATTATTTTTTGTTCTATCTTTACTTTTATCCACTAGATCAAGAAGTACCACATACATTAGTTGTATGATATTCTAAACAGAAATTAATAAGTACTCGGAATTTTTTTTTTGTTCATTTAAAAGTGTATAGATACATAACAAACATATGCTTAAAGGTGATTTTATAGAAATTGGATACGAAGCCAGTTATATTTGCAAAAAGCACTGAACCAAAAGAAGACGTATACAAGACCGGGCTAATGAGTCATTTAATAAACTGATAAACTCTGCTTAGGGGCCTCCGTGGCCGAGTTGTTAAGGTCGCTGACTGCAAATCACTTGGCCCTCATCGATGTGGGTTCGAGCCTCACTCGGGGCGTAGAATTCTTCATGTGAGGAAGCCATCCTGCTGGCTTACGGAAGGTCGGTGGTTCTACCCAGGTGCCCGCTCGTGATGAAATAATGCGCGGAGGGGCACCTGGGGTCTTCCTCCATCAAAGCTGGAAAGTCGCCATATGACCTATAATTGTGTCGGTGCGACGTTAAACCCAACAAAAATACCCCTCTGCAACGTAGTGAAATGACGATGCTTATCATATTTTTATTTCCGATGTTCTTTCGCATTACCTTAGTGATTTTGTCACACTCAGTACATATGTAACTAAATCAAAAACTTAGAGACATTGTAAGCGTGCTGTGTCAATGTTTTTACTTCTTTTTTTTTTTTCGTGAATCTGTATGTTTTATATTTGTGCTGTTCATTTTTTGAAAGTAATGTTAGTTGATATAATGTGTTTTATTAAGTACATATATTTGAAGTAATAATTACTATAAGGAATTTATTAAACAAAAAAATCTACTAAAGTAGCAGTTAGTTATTGGAATATGAATGGATAGCTCAGTAGGTAAAATGGGTATGGTTCAAATCTGTTCAAGTTTGAATCCCGTCCGGATATTTCTATAATAATATAATATTTTTTTGTTTTATTTTCAACCTTTTCAATAAATATTTATTTATGTCATTTCAGTTCCATTACTGAAAATCCAAAACTTGAAAACTATGATTCGAACCATGTATAAGCATGTCGAGTTTATATGTTGCTTACATACTGCCTGAGCTATCAAGTGCTACCACCAGATGACTCAGTTTGCGTATGCATGTGCAACTGGGTAGGTAGGCCGATGGTCTAGCGGTAACACGCTTGACTGTCAATCCGGAGGCTCTTCTGACAGATTTTATTAACTATCACAACAGCAATGTTGTTATATTTTCTTGTCATTTGGGATCATATAGTCCATTCAATATCTGTGTAATAGAGTTCCGTTTTATCCGGTGCTAGCGGCCCATCTTATATGCTGTTTAACTATTCTAGATTTGATGAGTTCAAGTTATTACAGTCGGGATATAATAGAAAACCCATTTTACAGTTTAGATTTTCATGAACATTTGATTGTATGTTTGCCTTAAATTTTGATAGTATGATTTCAGGCTGAGTGGTTTACAAAGATAAAGATCATTTATCGCATTTTCCCAACTTCTACTGGTCGATCATCACCACATCGCACAACATCATACCAACTGGCATTTACAAGACAAATGTTTTCGTACTTTTTGTACATTGGTATGATGTCAATTACTAAGACCTGTATCTTATATTATTGTTTGTTGTTTTTGTAGTTAGGAACATGAAATTAGTGAATAATTGATTTACTCACGAGTATTGACGAAAAGAAATCTAAGTTAAAAAGGGGAATAACCCTGTCAAAATTAAAATCAGAGTTATGGAGATTGTTTCTTCTGGTGTAGATTTTGATAGTTGATAACTATTTTAAGTTTCAAGTCAAAAGCTTTGTTAGTAACAGAGATATTTGACTTTATCAAATCTTTAACCAACGGCGACGGTGACGCCGACGTCGGGGCTAGTGCAATAGCTCTATTTTTCTTCGAAAAGTCGAGGTAAAAAGGAAAATTGCTGATACCTAATCTAAAATGCGTTGAAGAAAAAAAAGCTTACAGCTCAATTACAGAAAAATATATATCCCGTTAACCCTTTAAGATAAACGAAGACAAAAGAAAAACCCAAGACAACCAAATGTCACCTTAGTAAGATAATAAGAACCGGATTAGCAGCAACCTCATGTAATATACAAAAAACATACATTATAAAATACTAAGTTGTGTAGACATTATTTACATAGATAAAACATTCTTCTGTCTAAATTGTTATAACAGGTTTTGCCAGTTAATCTAACTGACCTGGAAACACTGAGAAATTGTTTGATAGTTGAATCAACGGTGAAACTTAGTTGTGACGTTGATCAACCTTATATTGACCTTTAGCAACTATAGGAGATGCTCTGTTGCTGTTTGGTCGTTATCTGACGTTGAATCAACGTTGAACATTGGTCATGTTTCAACCTTCTTGCAAAGTTAAGATAAAAAGAGGTGCTTTGAAAATTGTTTCAAGATTAATACTGACTTGCCTAACTCGTACACCCAGATTGCCGGTATGACATTAAAATACATGTTATTTAATATTGCGCCTGTACATGTAACATGATATATAATTTTACATATCTTAAGTATGTACTTCTAGTTATTTTTACTGTTGTTAATAAAATTCATAATTACAGGCAATATATTTTGACTTAATTGAGGTAGTTACACTATAACAGTTTGTTCGATTTTCAAAAAATAAGTCTCAGATACTATCGAATTTCTAAGTTCAAAATAACACCCGTAAATGAAAAGTAAATAATAGCTTAAACACATATCCAACTTGAGAAGGTGCGCGAAATGGTCTAAATAAATAGACAAACACCCAAAAATGATTGTAGACAGTTTCTCTTTTCTATCGGTCACTATACTTATTTATTGAAATCAAGATATGGTTTTTGGAGCATGCATTTACCATAAGCTCTTTATAAACAGGATTCGTGTGTATCTTTGTATTTCCTTTGTGCCTATTGGTCATTTATTCCCTGATATCCTAATCTTATACATTATTATTTCTTTTGAAAACAAAATTCTCTCACAATTCTGTTGATATTGCTTTTACACATCTTTAATGTAATAGTTGTAACAGTTGGTGAGAAGGAAAATGAAAGACTGTTCGTGCTTTCTTATACTAGTAAGTACACTAGATATTTTTCTGAGATGCATTTCTAAATATAACACACAGGTATTGTTTCTTTGTATACCGGCTATGGAAGAGTATTTAGTAAACCTGACTAGAACATTAAACATATAAAGTCAACTATAAATGCCATTTCAAAATGATGAAAATTTCGTAAGACTTGAATTTTAGTTGTAATGATTTAACAATAATTAGCCAGATTACATTATACCTTCAGGAAAAATGCTGCACACGATTATGGTCTTAAATGAGGTTTACTGGACATAAATTTGGACTTGATGCGGTTTGATATTTTTAAATTCATTAAAATATGAAGTGAAGTCTTCAACCATTTATCAACGTTATTTCAACGTCTAGCCATTCCCAATTCATTAGTTACTAAAGTCCTTATATAGACAGATATCAACCATTGACAATACAGGAACTACAATCAGCAACTTTTCAACGTAAAATAATACTTGGTTGACTTCAACCCGAATTCAACGTCAAATCAACGTTGACACGTTGAATCAACGTTATTTCAACATTAAAATCAACGTTGAATAATGGTTGAAGCTTCAACGTTGTTTCAACTTTCAAAATCCAATATAAACCCAACCAGAATTCAACGATGAAGTTCAATGTTGATTCAACGTTGGTGTGCCTGCTGGGATAGTACTGTGATTTTTACGAATCCGCCCTGTTCATCGTCTAGCTTACCATGACCTTCTACCCAAGAACTTAACCTATCATTTAAAATACTGTAATAAAGTTTGTAAACAACTGAAGCTAATGCAATACGCCTGTACGAAAGAGAATCTCTTGGGTCTAACCCAGGGGACTTGGGTATTGGATTAATTACACACTTGCCCCATAAACAGAATAATAATTGTTTATTTATATATAATTGTATAATTGTATATTACACAAAATATAGGTTTACCCAAGTCGGTAGCATCCTGTATTAATAATTAATATTAATTGATTGATTAATAAATTGTCATTATTAAGGAAGGTTTTATTCCAGACAAAATTTAGATTAATTAGCAACGATACAACAATGAATAGATAAAATTAGCAACATACAACTGTAAAAAGCAAATTAGCTAAAACATAGATAAAATTTCCTACAAGTACGTAATCCCTATCACTGACCCTTTTTTCTGTACAGTTCAGCTTATTTTTACTGATAGATGTTTACAAGACTGTAAAATATATTGTATGTGTCATTTACACACATCCATCTGTGGTAAGTACTGCATTAAGATACATGTGAAATGTTTGAATGCTAATCCGTTACACAGTTAGAAAAACTTTGAAGAATGTAGGCCCTCTTGCCAGGGAGGATAATTCGGTCAACTCAAGGTAACAAATAACTATGTTGTTGTTCGTGCTCGAAATAGTCCGGTCAAACATCAAGTTGATTTATTTTAAAGTGAAAAAGACCAATCTCGAATACAACAATCCTTCAGGAGTAATTAACCACTGAATCAATCTAAAATTATGCCGCAAGTGCGACACTAGAGTATTACAAAGGTTAACTGATTCGAGGGCGCTTCAGCCGTAATGCAATGTATACAACTACTCTCAGCATAACACAAATTAGTATCATAGTTCCAACGTAGCAATACACCGGAAGTTCAATTCCAACATCGTGTAGTATTTCTACAGACGTAACGTAGTCTGAACTGTTCTGAAGACATTTGCTGAAGGTTATCACACTGGTTGTGTTACAACTGAAATTGAAAGAATAGTATTTCGACTCTCCTGCCATACCGTGTTGGTTGTCAAATTGTTTCCCTTTACTAGAAATACATAAAGCAAGACATTTATTACACTAAAATCATTATCCAGTAAAAGGGTCTTGTCAAACATGTTTTATACAGATAAGCAGTCCATCATTTGGGAAAAATACAGGTATTTAAAATCAGTAGCTTTTACATTGACGTGCAAAAGAATTGCGTAATCAATGCTGTGTGTTTTTTATCAGTCAATCACATTTCTCTATGATAGTCTCTCCCACATGTTGGAATACGAAACAAAGCATGCATAAAGGTGTTTAGCTAATCGAGTGAAATAGTAAATAAATCATGGCCTTACTTTATGAATCTTTGAAATATCTGACGCTAAGCAGTGTACTCCGGAAAAAATACTTAAATATATATGGAAAAAGAATACATACGATACCGGTTCTGTGTTCTCATACAAGATTATGCATAATGCACTGAACGGGTAGTACATGTGAGAAACATATTTTGCCCAGGCTAGCCAGCTAGGGATATTTTGTATCAAAAATCCACATAGCAACATCGACAATTGCAACACCACATTAAGAACTGATGTGCTCAGCTGTCTGTCCGGGAAAACGATGCTCACAATAAATCCAACACACTGAAATTAAAATGTAAAATACCACAAATGATTAAAAATAATATTTAACAGTTAAAGTGGTGACGAAATATTAAATCACACCAATAATTTGAACATTAGTTACAGTGTATTTACCAGTTAAGAAATATCTTCGAAACAAATCATTAGAATTCATTTTCCTAAATACGAAATGTTCTACAATCGGCTGATACCCGACCATTATATTTATTTAAAAACGGCCTAAAATGTTTCACCTACAGAAGCATTGTAATTCATAGACAATCACCGTTTATACAAGGGGTCTTCAAAAAAAGAATTTTTACGTTTTCGTGCAATCACCGTTTATACAAGGGGTCTTCAAAAAAAAACTATTTTGACGTTTTCGTGCAATCATCGTTTATACAACGGGTCTTCAAAAACGTATTTTGACGTTTTCGTGCACGACACTAATTTTAGATCGTGTATTCAAGTATTCAGGGACTGTTTAAAACCGTTTTATTTAAGAATAACTTGGCTACGTATTTTTTGGTTTCTTAAAAAAATGTTTCAATAAACTACTGCCTTTTCATAGTGCTCTTAAAGCAGCATGCCTCCAGATTTATTTAAAAAATAATCTTTCTTTCAAATTGAAGTTTTGGTCATATTATGAACATTAGAATATGAATCTTTGTTTCTAAAATATTTTAAAAAATCCAAATCAAGAAAAAAAGATGACCTCGTCGGGAATCGAACCCCGGACTGCCGCGGCAATAAAGACATTTTCCCGTCGTCGTAACCAATAGCGCTATAGCTGAAGTAGTGAATAATTACTTCAAAATATAGTTATTTATAATCGAGACAGTTTACCTGGAGTAAAAGCGTGACAAACGCTTTTCGATTTTCATCGTAAAAAGTAGTAAAAACAGCAAATTCTCATGTGTTTCCGTAACATAAAGTTAGTCAGTAATTAAGTTTTAAAGCCTTCTTAAGAAATATAGCATTTATTTAAAGATATCTAAATAATTTTTTTTGTCGAACGATCTTGAGGCATGCCGCTTTAAATTTCGGTTGCAATGAGAACACAAATAGAATTTATTTGTAACAGATTAGAACTACATCAATTAAAAAATGACACTGGGTAATTCACATAAAAATTGTTCTACAGTTCGTCACAAACGTCTCAACGTGACCTTCTGACGAGTTTATTTTAAACTGGAAGTCTTCGGATTGATTGCGTCATACAATTATATAGAAATATCGTATTTGATTAACAGAGTTTATTTCTGCAATGACTGGCTGTGCTAGCGCAGTAGGCAGAGATTCAGGACTTGGTTCTGTAAAAAAAAAAACAAATCCCGCGCTAAAATTTGTCATTCAACATTTGCTTTTTAATATTTTAAGTGTAATTAGAATTCGTTTCTATTTTAACTTTTTTGTCTTATGTAATTTATGACTGACCTACATCTACCCCAAGTTTAAAGAGGCCAAGCCAAGATGTAATAATCTTCCCTTCTGCTCTGTGTAAAATACATACACATAATTCTTTTCAATTGCCACCACAAAAATTTGTTCTGGCTGGATCGTGAGATAACATTTATATGAACCGACGTATCTTTTGTATGTTCTATAATTTTTACTTGCATAGTTACCGCCTGAGCAATCAAACGTTTCAGTAACGCAGCTTTAGTAATTATATTACACAAATATGTATATATGTTGTTTAATAAGTAAAACCATCCCATACACAGTAGACAGTGACGAGCTGTTCGTAACGCTCAGTGTGAGAATACGACATAGCATGTTCAGCTACAAAATGGAGGAAAAACGAGTATTTTTTGTGGGTTTAACAGCGCACTGACCCAATTATAGGTCACACGGCGACATTCCAGCTTTGATGTTGGAGGAAGACCCAAGGAGCCCTTCATGCATAATTTCTTCACGAGCGGGCATATGGGTAGAACCATCGACCTTCCGTAAGCCAGCTTGATGGCTTCCTTACATGAAAAATTCAACACTCCGGATGAGGCTCGAACCCACATTAGTAAAGAGTAAGTGATTCGAAGTCAGCGACGTTATCCACTCGGCCACGAAGGCCCCGAAAAGCTCGAGGGAGCAGGAGGACAATATATGCCTAATATGAAACCTTGATCATGATGACAATAAACAGCTAAGGTACCTGTATACTGACGGTATTCAATAGAATGATTGAATACGTAATAAAATATTCCCGCACACCATTCAGCTGAGCTATCCAATAAATAGATATAATATATGAAACCTTGATAATAATGTAACCGAACAGCTACGGTACCTGTATACTGATGACATTCAGTAGAATGATTGAATACGTAATAAAAAATTGCTGTACACCATTCAGCCGAGCTATCCAATAAATAGCTGTGCAAAGTATTGTAGGTTTTGCAAAGGTTAACGGTAATTCTCCAGCCATTTTGGAAAAGTAATAGGCAGATAACCGATATGCTCCGCTTGCACGCTCCCTTGAAACAACTTCAATTTCAACTGGAACTGTAAAGAACCAAAAATGTAATCAAAATCAAAGTTCATTAAAGTATGGGTAAAATAAATATAATCAAATTCAAAGTTCATTAACGTATGGATAAAACAAATGTTATCCAATTCAAAGTTCCTTAAAGTATGTGTAAAATAAAAATAGTTGGCAGTGCAAAGCATAGTTTAAGATGACAGGTGAAAACACATCATAACAATAATGTTGCTTGGGAAAAAGTTAAAACCACAAGTTAACGAAATACATCTATTAAAATAATGATCTATCCATGTTGATTTTTATCAATTATATAGCATTGTAAAGTATCTGTAATCTAAATATTAGTTCCGGTCATCTATAGCTATTTTTGTAAATGGTATTTTAGTTGTATGAATTTGCTTTAACATATTCCTGATCAATTTCTGTACAGTTAACATATTTTTGCACTGATCGTTTGTATTGTATATCTTAATATATGTACTGCATTTACGTAATAAACTATTTTCAGTTTTCCATGCAGCTTCTTCGAAAGAATGAGGGCAATTTTTGGGAGAAACAGTATTATTAGTAAAGGGTGGGATGGGGGTGGGGAGGGGGGCTCTTCAAATCTTGTTTGTGTTTCACATAACGAATTTGAAAGTGGGATTAGATCACTTGTATTTCAAAGGGCTCATTTGCACCAAGAGAAATTTTCATTCCTGCCGCACGAGTGTCTAACATGAAGTCTAAAATCACAGATTTCAGGACATGAACATTAATAATTTATCTTTCCTAAGGTAACGCAACTACCTCAAAAGCGTTCCAAAATAATTATGACTTTATCAAATCAATTAACAGCGATAAATGTAATTCTGGTTACGTTGGTTAAAGTATATATATTATTTACAAATGTTTAGGAAGGAACAAATAAAACCTAATTGACTGTTCTTGGTTTTCAAAAAGATTGAGCATCTGATCATTCCTCCGCTTGATTTTATCACAATTGCTGATCAGTAACTAATTGTGACAAAACACTGATCATCAGTTTCTGATACATTTTTAACGGACTGTCACCTTGAATACGAAATTATTTTGAGTGTGGGACACAGAATATTTGCATGGAAATTGGAGTTGGTTATCAAACAGGCAATTCATCTTACATTCCCGATATTTTATGTAAGGCCTCCAATAATTAGTGCAGATTATAAAACGTCATCAGAACATTTGAATGATTCTGGTCAAAATTAAGATGAATCTGCTCAATATATTTATTATTCTACCACTGATTGTAGATACAAATGGGGATATCCGGCTCTATGTTTATTTTATAGGGATTGAGGAAGCTCTGCTGGATATTCTTATCCACACCTAATATCAGCGATAATATCGTTATCTTGATGTGTTTTTTTAACATATAAGAAATGAAACGAATATTATTCCTAACATTATTTTCCTACAATAGCGGGAGTAAACTTAAATAATTGTGAGAAATATACATCCATTAACAGGAGAGACATTATGACGTTTCAAAGGCAAAAAGCAACGCAGAGTTCAGATTTGATTTGACGTCATGTACTATTTACTAAAATAAAGTGTTATGAATTGAGAAATACGAGGAGTGTTCGATATGAATTGCTTATTGTCCTCTAGCTCGATATCCACGTGGGACACGATAAAAACCAATATCTACCTGTATAGGGTTATTCAATACCTACACAACGGTGTATAAATGTACATGTTAGACTAAGTGTAAGACATAAAATTTGCCATTTGAATACACGCAATCATTGACCACTGTAGTAAAAATGGTTGGTAGAAGCGTCGACAAGAAAGATGAAATACGGGCTTACATCAAAGCTCGCTCAAAACTTGGTTGTTCTTTGAAGCAGCTGATGACTGAACTTTCTACTGCTTATGGACCTTCTTATGTGTCTTATGACACAGTTCGGCGGTGGAAAAAGAAATTTGAGTCTGGTGTAGAGTCCATCAAAAATGCACCGAAATCAGGTAGGCCAAAATCTGCATCTCGTAAAGAAATCGTTTCCAAAATAAAGGAAATCATTGAAGGAGATGCCAGATTTACAGTTCGTGATATTGCACGAAAGGTAGGCATATCACTATCAACGGTTCACCTTATTTTGAAGAAGCATTTGAAAGTCAGAAAGATTTCTGCTAGATGGGTGCCACATTTGTTGACTGATGAGCAAAAGAGGCAACGGGTTAAAGTGGCCAAAAGGCTGCTTCAAATGTTTCCAAAATATGACAAAAAGCAGTTTGCCAATGTCGTCACAGGTGATGAAACCTGGGTCCATTATTTTTTGCCCGTCAGAAAGGTTAGCATTAAGATCTGGGCCACTAAACACAGCAAACGCCCAATAATTGCCAAACGTTCTTTGAGTGCAAAGAAGGTTTTGTATGCAATCTTCTTCTCTGGTGAAGGAGTCGCAATAAAAGTGCCGGTGAAAAAGGGCAAAGCATCACCGGAAAGTACTACAAAGACGTAGTACTGAAGAAACTGAAAAAGTACTATCAGAAACGACGCCCTGCCACTGGTTTTAGACATGTCCGCCTTCTACATGACAATGCCCTCGCTCATACCTCCGCAATAGTTACGGCGTTTTTGAAGAAAAAAAAGTAACTGTTTTGCCTCACCCCCCGTATACCCCAGACCTTGCCCCATGTGATTTCTTTTTGTTTCCGAAATTGAAATCATTCCTTGCTGGGCGGAAATACCAGTCCCGACAGGCACTTGAATCTGCCATTCATCAGTACCTTATTACTGTGCCCAAATCAGCGTAACGTGACGCCTTCAAGAAGTGGATACATCGGCTGAAACTTTGCATTTCTAGCCACAGGGAGTACTTTGAGGGCATGAAATGAGCCCTTTTGGGCTAACTTGAAATTTGAAGTCTCCAGATAGAAATAAGCAATTCATTTCGAATATCCCTCGTATAATGTAAGGATACAAATGGAACTATCAATATATTTAATTAATTAGGTTTTACATGAAAAGCATAACATCACAGAATGTAAGATTATGTTTTCCAGCACCGATGAAAACATAGGCAGATGTAGTGTGAGAGATGGGGGAAAAGAACCAGTTAATTTTGAAATGGCTTGCCAAAACATGTTACCAATGTTGGTGTAAAGGCAACAAGTGTTTTCTATTGTCCCTTTTAGTCAAAGTTTGTTTAAGTTTTAACTGTGGCAACTCTTACTGAGTGTTAATATTAAGATGTACTTTTAACTGCATTTTATTGGTTTCATAAATATGTAATTATTATCAGTCTTGAATGAAATGAATTCAAGAAGAATCACACAGACATTTTGCAAAGTATTTATCAGGTAGAAAATTTAATAAATGTGTTACCAAGCTGACAGAAGCTTACATATTGCCGCGGCTTGAAATGCAGTTGAGGCTGTAGATATCAAGACCATGTAGAAAGCCTTCAATATATAAAAATACATATTTCATTGTCGTAAGTGCATACTACTCAAAAACATTACAAAATAAAACTATATTTGTGCTAATTAAGTGTTTTATGTATTTTGGTATGAAATCATTCAGTTATACATGTTTTTATGTTCGCTGAACAAGTATACTTTTTCAACAATTTCCTTCTTGTATGCTCCGCGAAGAGGGAAGCATATGGACGATGCTTCGTCTGTCCGTCCGTCCCGCAATTCTTATCAAGAGTATTTCTCAGCAACTACCGGCTTGAATTAAGTACAACCTCCTAGGAAGCTTAACTCTTAAATGGAGATGCATATATTATCCTCAAGTTGCGGTCAAATAATTCTACACTGAGTTATTGCCCTTTGTAGTATTCGACATTGCTATGCTATAGCACCACTTCATGTCCGGAGTATTCAACAGCAACCACTATCTCGAATTCAGCGAAACTTCATAGGAAGCTTTAAGAGAAAAATCGCATATTTTCCTCATGTTCCGATCAGAATTTTTTCACTGAGTTACTGCCCTTTTATTATTCCACATTAGCACAATATAGTACCATTTCTTGTCCGAAACCAATATCTGCAATTTATCCAGACGTCATTGGAAGATTAACTTCAAAGAGGAGTAGCATATATTATATTCAGTTATTCAACATAAGGAAAGTATAGCGCCTCCCTTATTCGGAATATTTCTCAGCAATCATCCGTTTTACCGATATTTTATTGTTTACATATTAAAAATGTCCAAGTTAAAATTATCAAGCTATATTAGATTTAAAACAAGAGTTGAATATATATTACTGTTGTGTACAACATATGAAGTGATGCATACAGATATACTAGTCCAAATTTCTAACGGCTGCTCGATATTTGGTATCTTTCAAAATAAATAGTACATTTATGTAATTTCCCCAAATTTTTATCATCTTAATAATATCTATAAAACAACAAAATTGATTTATGCAGCATTTTCGTAATATAGAACTTTCTCAAAGACATGGTTTTTAGATTCAAGATGTTCGGCCTTCGTGATTAGATTAATACGCATCTTTACTCAAAACCGTGTTTTATTTGCCAACAAAGCACGCAGAACTAAAGTCTATTTCCATTCTAACACGTTCGAATTACACCAAGTAGTGATATCATGTGATTTCATTCATAAAATGCGGTTTAAATTATGAGGGAGTAAACCAGAATAACCAAAAGTAGGTCATTTTGCAAAACGTGTTCTAATCGACAAGACAATACTTGGTAAAATCCTTCTTTGTTTATATAAAAGAAAATCCTAAAAGTGTAAGTATTAATAGTATAACGCGGACAAAATAAGCAGAAATATGATGCATTGTAGTAATGGTACTCTTTCATTATCTTAAAGCCGATCGGGTCATCCTATGTGATATCCAGCTATGTATCGAGTTCAATTATATAAAATGTTATACAGATCTTTGTAGAATATTCTTTCAATTCTAAACTTGTTTTATCTTGAAACACGCATTCAATGGGTTTGTTTCACGTACTGCAAATAGGAAGAAAAATAAGACAGGCTAAGAACAGTAATTCGTACCACTCCCCTTATATCTCCGAACGTCTTGAAGTCATTCAACATTAATAGACCACCTAAAACTCCCATAAAGAGGAATTCAGTGAGACTGTACACATGTAACAGTGTTCTTATTGATTGTTTCAAACTTCTCCAAGTAAGCATACGAAACTGCATTGCGAACCCCGTTGGCCATTTCTCTTTTTCTGAAATGCTGAAGTCACTGTCGTGTGTTTTAATGGATACCATTGAGCCGGATGAATCTGTAATTTAATGGTTTTAAACATGTAACAGTGTTTACTAAAACATTATTTACAAATTGTTCTAGGTTAAAACTGTAACTTGTATATTTTCATATCTTATATGATATATAATTTTGACATTTAGTCCAATGTTCTGTTCTGAATATTGTAAGTGCTGAATAAAAATCAAAAGAAAATTTAGGTTATGTTAGATGAAAGAGAAACATTTTCAGTCAGACAAACACACTGTTAACATTTGGTTAAAATAGCTCATAATTTTATTGGCGGTGCATACCAAAAGGCAATTTCCAATGACAAATTCTGTATCATAAGAAACCCTTATTATCAAGCATATATCTTTCAATCTTTCATGTGATTTCAGCACAAAAATCTGTGAACTATCTGAATCCATAACTACCCTACCATTTCACTACTTAATGTATCTGTACCTTAATGGTTGTTATAAGTCGGACGCCATATTGTTGTTGACATCTGTAGGCGCGATTCGTTCAGAAACTTAGCAAATTGTCTCATGACATGCAGAGAGTGGCCATTAACAAAGTGTGATTAAAGCACTTTTTACACTGCTCACAAATGAGATAAAAAGAATCTATTTACTATGGACTGTTTTCAACTACATCACGGAAGCACATTTTTACAAAACCGGCCTCATTCCTATAATACAATATAGACACACATTATGTTACTCATTGCTTGTACCATAAACTCTAGTTTTAAAAATGTGTACATCCTCGTCACAAGAGCATTCGTTTAAGTCCTTACAACGAACATTTAAACCTTCTGTGCATTACCTTTGCCATTAATTTGAGATAAAAATCATATCCTTCCGCGCCTGCATTATGCCATAAATTCCATATATATGTGAAAAAAACGTATGTTGCGAATGTCAAATCCTTTAAATTGTGTCATCACTGCATTTAACATTTGATATTGCTCTGAAGACTTAATACCTACGCCTCATTGTTGTCGATATCGTGCTCAGGCCATCTTTATGAATGGATATTGTTGAGTTTCGGTTTACAGCTTCTTCTTCGGCACTGAAGATAAAGAAAATTCGAACACATGAAATAAACTTGCACATAGTAATTATCAAAATCAAGATCCAGCTGATCTTTCTTCATTATGTACATAAAATGAGAAAATAACAAGTAAGATTTGCTTTGTGATGGATATGTTTTTCACTTTTATTAACTAAATGAGATTCGAACACAAATATGTTGAACAGCTTTGTTAGTATTTTGAAATATATATTATTCGATGGTCATTCTAAAAGTACTGACGATCGTACAAAGTCTGTATACAGTCTTCAAATTCAGTTTATCCCTAACTAACACACTTCCGCAATCGAGAAATCCAAGAGGTGAACGCTGCAGAGAAGTCTCCCCCGATATGGTCTTACGTAAATTTAAACAATATCCCCCGAAAGTGCATTATTCGAGATATATATTTGCCAAGTGCATTATTCGAAATATATTTGCGCCCAGCCATCAGTGTTTTGTTTCTATAAAACAAGTGTTTTACTTTGCTGTTTTACTTTGCTGAAAGTGTAGTGATTTGTACAACAGTACCCATTAAGTAAAAGAAGCTGGACTTTTAGTTATTTTTGCAATTACTCGTCTACGGTAACCTTTTCGCAGCAACTGTCTGTCGCCAACGTATATTAACGTCTCATCACCTGTTAGGTGCTGTGACATTGTACGGTAATTTAAATTGGAAACTTTATCAGCGTTCTGTTAGCATATTTGACCCTTTTGTCCTTTTGCTTCTCGATTAACATGTGAGGCAATCATCGGGCAGTAACCTTTCTTAAACCAAAGTGCTTGATGAGAATCTTATGAGTTCTCAAGAAAAGACGTTTTCTCAAACATCGTGTTCAATCAAACGTCTTATAGCAGCACTGTTCTTTGATGTCACTGCTGTTTTGGGGCCTGTCAGGACGAGTCCGCTCGTTAAGGACTGTTTCATCAGTTGTAAATAGTTTTCTCTGATGCTGCAAATTCCAGTATGAAGTATGCAGTTCACAGAGTATCTGCCTTGCAGGTATTTCTAAAACACAACGTACTTTAATGCACGCTCTTATTTCAGATAAGTGTTTGCTTTTAATAGCTTCATCTATTTTGTTTACTGTATATGACTATACATAATACAATACTAAATGTCTATGAAACTTTCCAACATTTTTTTTTTTAAAAATAAAATTGTACAAGAGTTTAAAGGAATAATGTATCATCCATGTAAAATACGAGTTTCTTGTGTGTCAGACTTCTACGGTAGCGCGCGATTGCCATTATCTTTAGAATGGCCTTCGTGCAGGTTGAAAATGAAAATATTTATATGTCTGTTTCACTACATTACCCAAAATATTTTGCGGGCGCTGTACTAACAAAGGAGACCTTTATTGAATTTAGATATTCTTACAGCCATTTCAAACCGATATTTCAAATTTCGAAATCCCCTCTATAGGACATCTTGTATTGTACTTTCATACTTTCGGAAAATTATCTAGGTATATTTAACCTGAAATTTATACTATATTGCATGAAGTTAAATTAACTACACATTGGATAAGATAAAAGAAATCTTTGAGTGAAATTTTTCCACATGTTCATTTCCATCAAGACAGAATGTGACATAGAATGTATATATTGAATGAAAAATGTAAGTGGGTAAAAATAAAAGTTATAGATATTGGTAAAAATGCAAGCAGAATGTTAATTTTCTGCATCATCTGAAAACTGTTGCAACGGTTTACTACCTTCTGCACAATATTTTTTGGTTATTTATAAGAATATCTAGCAACAATTGTATGTCAATACGTTTATATCATTAAACCTTGTTGCCTGCAACACTTATGGGGGAGAAAGGAAACAGTAGCTAGGAAGCACGTTAGCTGCAGAGCGCCGAAGTATTGGGACAGAATTGTTAGATAATACTTAAGATGTATGTCGTAAACATGTTTACCAGTGTTTAAATGAGGCTGAATGCAGTATATATGAAATATGCAAACATTTCGAAATACTGACCTGATTTTGGTTCTATATGAACTTTAGTGTTATATGCAAATAATATACCCGATAGGAGCCCATATTTTATCTGTCAGCAGGAAGGTCTAATACGGGGAGTAGAAACTCCGTATAAATCAATACATTTATCTGTACTATGCTGTCGTCCATACCTGTAAATATCGACCAGACGTTAGCGATCGATATTTTGTTTTCGCCACTATCGATTATCGCGTAATTAGCATATTACCTCATGTTAATCATGGAGCTATAACACTTATTGTTCAAAGGGTTTACCAGTCACATGTTAAGTGGCGATAATTAGATGATCAGAGATTGATCTAAAGGGATTCTGAAGCAAAAACAGCATGCAACTGCATGTGGTGATATGCTTAATTATTATGAATTAACTCGAGCTCACTTCCCTGAAGAAATATTTTACCACGTAACTTCAAACCTTTATCAAAGGGCCGATTTTTGTTGGATTTGAATAAAAAAAAATGGAAAATAACAGAAAGCTGACACTTTGCTTAATCTTGTAGAGCCATAATTATAATTATTGTTTATAATGTCAGATTTCTACATACAGAAACAAACATTCTTCTTGAACGTAGGGAACGTTTCAAACGAAATTGTTGTTTAAACTCCAAAAATTAGTTTAATAAATTTAATCTTAAAACTGATGTGTGAAAAATACAATGTATTTAAATTAAAATAACAATATTTTTTTTAAAAAGGCCGACAACGAAGTTACATTTAGTATTCCGAACTTTTAGATAAAACTGCAGAAAATCATCTAGGTTTAACACGCATTTAAATGGTGAAGAACAGAGCAATATCATAAACAAATATTTTCAGGCAACAGTTTACAGTTTTGACTTGCTATTTTCATTAAAATATGTCCTAATTGTTTTATTCTAAATACTCTGAATCAACAAGGCAAATATCATGTAAAAAACGACATCTTTCTCTCTGGGTAAGACAAGTCTAGATTTAGCCATTTTCACAGGGCGAAAAGTAACATTAATGTAGATATATTCCATTTAAAAACAGATGCAGGCAATAATTTCATGGCAGAACTTTTGTTTTCAACAAAAAATTCAACAAATGCTTTCCCAGATTTTCACTGAAAGGACGAGTTTAACTGTAAGGCGTAAGTGTTTGAGTAATAGCAGAATAACCTACGGCATACGCTTCGATTGGACGACAGCATCAGATAAGATAAATGCCTGTTTCCAGTCCCCGTATCAGTTGTTCCAGCTGTCAGTTATTTATATTGTTTGTACGAATTTAATGAAGCAGGTACATTTGATTTTGAAACTATTATCAATTTAATTCGAATTAAAATTGGATTTGGGGTAAAAGTAACTCGAGTCTTGGTTTAAATACTCTGGAGGTAGTAATTTTGCTTGCATATGAAACGGGTGAAAACCAAACATCTTTGAATAAGGCTTTAATTCTATTTTAATTCTATATTTTGCTCGCAATTTTATCTATTTACAGCCTTGGAACGACTGTTGATGTCGTATATCTGAAAATGTCTCGTGAACATCATCGGAAAATTCACTTTAATTTGTTCAGTATTTGTATACAGATGTAGATAAGTCATTATATGTTACATACATTTTGACAGTTTATTTGGTACAGTTTAATATCTATGAATTGAGGATTACGCTAATTTCCCATGCACTGTGTAACTTCAAGTATTGTTCAATAACAAATGCTTCAGTTCATTTTTTGAAATAATTTTATAATTACTAAACCCACAGGAATCTCAGTTTGAAAAGTTAACCAATATATCATTTTTATTCTGCAGGTTTAAAATGCGATGTGGCGGTCGTAAATAGTCCCCTGTACTTGTAATCATTGTTTTTTATTTTTATAGTCAATTTTGGTCATGGAATCCATTCCATATATATGTAGACATAGAACAACAAATAATCAATATAAATACACCATTAATTTAAATACTTACAGCTCTCTGCTCTTGACTAATTTATCTATTTCAGAACCATCTGAACTCAGAACATCCACTGAAAGAATATACAGTGAACATATGATAAACCTTTGAATATAGCCTTTACATTAAAGTCCGTATTTCCTTTCCGATGCTTTAGTTTTTCTGATGAGTAGTGCTATAGTCTTTCCACTCCGTTATAATCATATATGTCTACCTCACAATATATGCGTATAACATGATTTTTGCGTTTAGATATTTAATGATGCAAAGAATTGTAACAGTATTATCATAATTTTGGTGTCTGATACAAAGTACAAAACTGTGTGGAAACTTAAATATTTTAGAAAAGTACAAACAAACAGTATTTGAAAGAAATTACTTATAAAGTCAGCTGGATTATACAGTGGGTCACATTTGTATCCTGAACGTTCAAGAGAATTCAGTGGCTCTCGATGTGCACTTCCATTATAGACAACCTGAGAAATAAAACAAATTCATATAATAGCGCCACTAACACATCAGGTAAAAGATTTAATAGATACATGTTAGAGCAAAGAGCAAAGCATCCGCACAGAATATGCGACCAATAAAACAATTTTTTTCCAGAATACTCTACCTTTCCTTGGGACAATAAAAGCAAGCTATCAAACATGTGGTACACTTGACTGGAAGGCTGATGAATAGTTACTATGACAGTCTTGTTGTACTCGCTAGCCAGAGCCTTCAGCTGTCTAACAATCTGTAACGCCATACTAGAGTCAAGGCCAGATGTCGGTTCCTGTGTGATAACAAGCAAAAACATCTAAAACTAAAACAGCTGCGGTAAAATTTGATTCCAAAATATATTATATGCAATTCTGATACTGTTTTCTTTTCTTTGATCCGAAGAACTTCGGCTATTGACTTTATAACACAATCATATTCCCTCAGAAAACTAGTGATTATGGCGAAGCGAGACGGTCTTATGGAACGTTTGGATATATAAAGTAGCAATATTCAAACAACAAACTTCAACTTTAAAAATATAGTATCAACGATTGATTTTATAGAGAAATAAATGGGATAAGAGCTTTAGTTTCATATGTGTCAAGTTTTTATGTATTACCTTTAGTTTATACATAATTTATTTTAGGTCGATTGTGAAGGAAGTTCTACAACTTATATTAATCACTCTCGACACCTCATATCTGATGGAATCCATCGCCACGAGGGTATGAGAGAAGAGGCCAGTTCCCTTTTAATACTGAGCGTCAAGCAAGGGAGTTACTGTTACCATGTTTGACGTCTTTGGTATGACGCGGCCGAGGATCGAACCCACGACCTCCCGCACTCGAAGCGGACACTCTACCACTAGGCTATCGAGGCAGTTGTATTACCTTTAGAACGGCTATAGTGAAACATTTGTGTATATACATATAGAATTTATATATTGTCCATTGCTTTGTAAATATTCGTGCTGTAATGACAATTTAACTTGTGATATCATTTATATCTAAACAATGGAGCGTTTTTTGTATGACACGTAAACTGTCTTGCTACGACCGTATGACTTTACAAATGTCCAAGAGAACATTTGGATCTGTGACTAGTGTACTTGTACTAATCCTGAAATATCATTAAGTAATCGGTCTCAGGATATCTAAGCAGTGTACTTGTACTCATCCTGAACTATCATGAAGTAAGGGGTCTCTGGATCTGTGAGCAGTGTACTTGTACTTATCCTGAACTATCATTAAGTAAGGGATGTCGGGATCAGTGAGCAGTGTACTTGTACTAATCCTGAACTATCATTAAGTAAGGGGTTTCGGGATCTGTGAGCAGTGTACTTGTACTGATCCTGAACTATTGTTAAGTAAGAGGTCTCGGGATCTTACTTGTTACCCTGATATACATCTTTGAAGTAACGTGTAAGCAGAAACCTTGCTCTGTACTAACACAAATTACAGAAA
The DNA here is from genome assembly GCF_021730395.1 of Mercenaria mercenaria. Taxonomy (NCBI): domain Eukaryota; kingdom Metazoa; phylum Mollusca; class Bivalvia; order Venerida; family Veneridae; genus Mercenaria; species Mercenaria mercenaria. The sequence goes on along the minus strand of NC_069365.1, from coordinate 27,621,194 downwards.
GTATCAGCCTTACTTGCATGAAGGTAGAGGGCAAGTGTACTTGCAATGATGATTTAACCTAGTATCTAGTGCACCCAAAATCTCCATGTGCCTACTATGCTAATATAACTCACATCAAATAAAAGTAATTCAGGATATGTAAGTTATAATATATCAAGTATATGAACAGTGCGCTTGCTGTATGCCGATATACTTATATAAAGTAATAATTAAAACATGGTATGTGATCAGTGTATTTGCTATATACATTGTATTGATATACTGACATCTTGTAAGAGTAAAAACAGGGTATGTGATATATTTATATACTTAGTAAGGGAAATATCAACGCTAGTGAAAAATGTTCTTGTTATGTTATTTTACTTACATCAAGTAAGAGAATCTTAGGATCTGTGAGCAGTGCTCTTGCTATACTGACTCTTTTCTTCTCACCACCAGAAAGACCTTTGAGAAATATGCCACCTATCACTGCAAGGAAACTATACATATAAATTCACAACACAGATTTTACAGAACCCGTTGCTTACAATAAAAAGTGCTTAGCACTAGCAAAACTTAAATTTGTAAAATATTGCGCTGATCAGTTAAACAAAAATGATATAATCCATACCATCGACATCTTTGATGTGATAACTGCTAACCGTTACTATTTCAGTTCTGACGTATTATTCGCATTTCATATAGGGACACATTGTTTTTAAATCTTATTCGCCTGCTGTGTAAATTGTGCATCAATTCTATTTACTTTGCACAGTTTTTCATTAAAGAAGTTCCAGCATTTGATTCTGTAATAAGATCTCATTCACAGTTTCGTCTTGCCTTGTTTTATGATTTTTAATCTTCATATAATATGCTTCAAGATCAGAATAATGTTTAGCTGGTGTCAAACAAATTCCTTGTATCGTTATAGTTATAATTTGTTAGGTTTAATTCATGTCGATGGCAATGATTCCTCTTACCTGTATTCTTACATTTTCCTAACTGCAGCAGATCGATTATGTTTTCCAGTCTTTTCAACTTGTCAGCTTTCGATAGAGATTCGGGAAGACTGATCATAGCTGTAAACTGAAGGATATCCAAAAATTAAAAGACTCTAGTGTGCATTGCTTTATGTTAACCCTTTCCCTTCTAAATTTCTATAATGTACTTGTCCATCTGTCAATTGGGACAGTGCCATTAACTGTTAAAAACAAGGAAGAATATCAGGGAAAGCCACGTTCAAAAAACGCAGCCTCCCCAAAGACACACACGAACAACCATCGCACACCACACACAAAAAAAAATGAAAAACACAAAAGGACAAAACAAACACATACAGGAACACAGTGGGGCACCGCCTTGGAACGGTCAGTGGCAAAACCACCACTGGGGAGTTTAAACTGGTTTATGGTGCACCTAACCTCACTCTTACCCCCACCATGTTCCAAAGTCTCAAGACAGTGTAAATAAAAATCCTCCCTGCCAGGTGAAACCCTAACATACGTAAAGGCAACAGAAGGTATGTAATGTAAAACACAAAGTTGCCCTTGTAGATATAATATAAAAATGCAATCCTTAAGAACCTAAAACGCATGTACTCAGTGCCTTTGCAGAAGACAGAGCAACAAGGGAAACACCCTTAAGGGCCCGAGGAAACAGGCCAGAAGACGGAAATCAAACTGTAAAAGGGTTGAACACCAAACATGCGGTGTGTCTCAAAACAGTTGGGTCATAACCTCTTTTCATAAAACGTTTAATTACTAAATACAATTGGAAAATTGCCATGACCCAAAATCTTACAAAGTTTGTAAACCACATCCCCATAAAAAGCGGGTTTTGATATACCTTCTCGTAGAAGTGATTTTAAATTGCTATTGTATTTTAAAATCAAATCTGAATTACGATAGTAAAATTTGGAAAAGTATTTACGTAATTTATAATAACGGTAGCCCTGTTAAAGAAGCTTATTTGTAATAAATAAGTTACGATCATTGAAATCTTCAACATGACTACACGCTCTTGCAAACAGAATTAACTGAGCAATATATACCCCATAAGATGTAGCCTGGGGTACATCTCCATCCAAATGGGGAAAATTTACAATACTGAAATTAAAATCATCCCTCTTGTCATAAATTTTGGTATGTATAAAATTGTCGTAAAAAGAGAGATGTAAATCTAGAAATGAAGTAGTTTTATCCGAGTTGTTAGTTTTATTTAACTGCAGTCCCTGGGATATATATTTTCCACTAACTGATCAAAAAACGGATTATCCATATTAAGTATATCATCCAGATAGCGTGATCTATTATTAAATGCAGTTATAATGTCTGTGTATCTTGAGAAAGGCTCAACATAAAATCTCTTTCATAACAATACAAAAACAAATCTGCAACAAGGGGTGCACAATTTGTTCCCATGGGAATATCAATTACTTGTCTGAAAACTGCATTCCCAAACCTGACGTAAATATTGTTCAATAAAAAGGAAAGGGCTTTACAAACTTCGTCACAGGTCCACATAGTAAAATTCTATACAATGCAACTAGTGAATAATGCTTTATCGAAATTGTAAGCAAGAAAAGTAGCATTTTCCCTGGCAAAAGTCTTTTGAATTAAGGCAGTAAGTTTTTCATTTATTAAGTTATGAGGTAAAGTCCTATAAAGTGTGGATAAATCGTAAGTACTGACTGAAGACACCTTGTAATTTTTAGTTCTAAATTTATCCAGGATTTCGCCAGAATTTTTTACCGACCAAAATAAGTTTTTACCAGAGTTTTCGAATACTTTGTCACAATATCTTTTCACGTGGGCTTTAACAGCAGTAAGGCATAATGTTAATGACTTGGAAATATTTGTGGTATGTTCAAAAGGTATGTTTACCAAAAAGATACTGACTGAACGGCGAACAGTGCAGATCATGATCAGACAGCACGGATGTGCAGGCTTAGCATGATCTACACCGGTCGCAAAGGAAGAATAAATTGTGTAAAGCATGATAAGGGTAAATACAGCAAATGCTAACTCAGATATACGGGTCACATATCTCCCCTCTTTAAATATGTCAAGCATTTTCACACCTGAAATGCGGCTATTTTGTTTGCATAGTGAATATCTAAAACTAAGAAAACATTTTTGTTTAATTAAGTTATAGAACAACATTACTAGAGGAACATTACTCTTTTAGATGAAGTCATTTTATTATGATACTGTTATTTAGTCATTTAACTTAAGAGGACTACCAATGTCAAAATTGTATCGCTATATAAAGCTATGTAAATATTCATTGCCAGACTTAAATTATCTGATATTAAATCAAACTTTCATATATCAGCGCAGCACACAATTTGGTCATCAAGGTTATTCGCCATTTGAAAATTGCGGCATGAAATTCGGCTAGAAATGTGTATATAGAAACCAGCAATCATTCATAGCTATGACAAAATTACCTGGTATAAATTTAAAAATCTATATAGTTAACGGAGTTTTCTATTATCAAAAGGGCCACCAAAATATTCTATGATGTACCAGAAATCATCTGACATACTGTACATCATTCAATAGCATTTTCAGGGCAGGGAATATAAAACTAGGATATGAAGAGGTTTCTAATACAAATGACAGTCAGTATCAGTTAGAGTTAGATAATTAACAAGAGTGACTTGATTACATTTTTCTTCACAACTCAAACAGTTATAGCCAGAAACATTTCTGCCAAATTACTTTTATATTGTAAACATTTCCATCCAGGCAGCATAATAAGTAGAGTGTCATCTTAAAACATTTCCTGTGATTTTCTTTCGACATAGGGACAGCAATTTCGGACGCCGAGACTTGAAGATGGCCACTCACATTTAAGTGACCTTGTATGATAATATTCACTTTTCATATTTTCTGATACGGATTTATTTAACGAACAAAAAGACAATTTACATAGAGTTAGATGCTTACTGAAAATTTATGTTTTTTTTTATTTAACATTTTATCATTACAACCTCTCTCTCTCTCTTTCCCCCGCCCCTCCCCCCGGCTCCCTCTCTCTCTCTCTCTCTCTCTCTCTCTCTCTGCGTTTGTGTGCGTGCGTGCGTGCGTGAAAGCGTGCATGTGTGCGTGTGCGTGTATGTGTTTCTTCTCCTTTCAATGAAGCTGCTAGATTTACATGTGCATTTAATACATATGGAGTTATTTCAACACTTTGAACCAAAACACAAATTTAAAAAAATTCAAATTAATTTATTTCTATCCAGTTGGTAGCGCAAACAATACTGGCAAAGGGAGGTAAGTATAATTTTACAAATAAAAAGTTAAACTTTTTGCAAACATCATATGTAAGTTCTTATATTCATACCATGTCTAACGAAAATGCTAAAATAACTTTATCTTGGCTGCAAAACACAACAAAGAATCATCAAACTTTTTAAGATATCTCAATTGAAATTGAAATTGTTTATAATAGTGTCAACACATTTGAAAGCCATTTTGACTTCTAACATTACGAATAAGGCAAACCTTTAGTTTTAATCGATTTTTAAAACAAATTATTTGTAATATGGGCACAACTGTCGACCACAGCTATAAATGACTATAAATTCTGTACAAGAAGCTAAACTACTATAAAAATATTTTTGTTGTCCGTGACTATGCACATTGCTAAAACCATTCCTATGTTGCCAAAATATGGCAAGAAGTGCCAGTTTTCTAATAAATACGCGATTATAGCAATATTCAGCCACACGTTTTGAATAAAATAATAGATCTGTTTCAAAAATGTTAAATTTACAATAGAACTTTCTTGTAGTAAACAATGTATTGATTAAGTCTCAGTCACACTACACTGTATAACGTTAACGGACGTCCAACGTATAACAAATTTTCAATCCGTTCGTGTCCGTTCGCATGCGTTTCTTTTCCGTTTCTCATGCGGCGCGTGCGCTCCTTGTCCTGCGATGTTCGTGCCATCCGGTAAAAGGTGAGCATGCTCAAAATTTAGAACGTACACCACCGGACAAAGTTGTCCGTTAGATGTACGGTAGCAATGCGCTGATATGCGTTTTGTTCGTTACTCGTGCGTTCACTATTCTGTACTTGTCAGGTTTGCATCCGTTCTTGTCCGGTGGACTTGATTCACGGCCGGACTACGTTCTGACATTCAACGGATGTAATGTATGTTCACCGGACGATAACTGACAAGAACGTTTTGTCAGTTTCTCACGTGTTGCGCTTACGTTTTGCGCGGTACAAGTCCGTTACTAGTACGGTGATATCTGTTAATTAAACTTTGTTCGTCCTATATATGTGCGTTAATTTTGTGGTCTTTGTGCGTTTTATGCGCCCAAACACCAATCGCGAGAGCACCGAACAGCAGTGGGGGATGCCTTTCATACCGGATAACTTTACCACTAATTTAAACCTGACTGACTATTCGCAATGAGCAAGGCTAAGTTTGCCGGACAAACCTGTATCAAAAAGGAATTTCTCCCTGTTCTTTCTGGGGACTTTATCTCACTCTGTCCCTCGGGTCAGATCGCTCTGTGTCTGTACTAGTAGAGGATGAATTTTGCGCCCTGTGTGGCTGCAGTTGCTATATGTAAAGCGCCTTTGATGGTGTTTATCATAAAAAGGGCGCTATATAAATCTGTATATATATAATATATATAATCACTTCAAATGTAGACAATCCTCATCAAAGGTATTCAGTTTTACTAAATATATACAGTAATTTTGATTTATCATTATAAAGTACTACTTTCTTCAAGGCCCTTACTGTGAATTGCTATATTTATATACTGGTCGGTTAGGGAATGTCACTTGAATACTACAAAATATATTCTTTGAGGTATTGTGATTGCTGAAACTGCTGATATTGATCTAATTTCATTTATTCGTTTGTTGTTTTTACATTGAACACAGAAAAGCGTCGACATGGCCGATGTTGGTAAGATAAACAATGACTGTGTACTGTCACGTCTTGCAATTTTATTCGTTGCAGGGAAAATATTTTTATCATTGCATTTAACGAGAACAAAGGTGTCTGTCTACTCGTATTTGTTTAATACGTTTCCCATTTGTATCAGACGATTTTATGTCTAATAAGGTACATGATCAACAATTAGGTAAAATATGCCGTCTTATCGATAAAATTATCCCCCTTGAAACCACCTGGCTGTGTGATATCGATTTTTATCTGGTTGATATTTTCCAATAGAAACAAAGAAGGAAAAACGTTTGAACAAGTATTGTTTTAAATAGAATGAACACACAATATTTATTATCCTATTGAAGTGTTCGTCATTCTTTTCTCTTTACAAAGATATACAAATTATTTATCTAAAATGAAGAGTTAATGCTTCCCTTGGCGGTTAAAAACACCACTAACAGTCTCTGTTTTCGGCATTCAGTTACCGAATAAAATAAGCAAAAACCTGTGATACGTATCTTATTCTTTCCCCTGTAGCCACTTTATTCATAATTTGAGAATATTTATTATCCTATTGAAGTATTCTACAGACAATAACATTTTTAAATATGTTTTTATTTTGAAATTATTTTAATGTCTTCTTGCTTCCCTAAGCGTTTAAAAGTTGGTGATTTTCGTATTATTTCTTTATTTGCACGTGTCGTGGTATTTCCGAACGCGTGCGGAAACGCACGAACTCGCCCGTAGATTAGCTGCCGATGATACAGAAACCTGATTGTTACAACAGAGTATTAGTATTAATTAGTAATTCTTGCTGTATGCATCAATATAAAAGAAAAAAGAAAGAAAGGTAGATAGAGAGAAGAAAGAAAAGTCATAACAATTTCATGACATACCGAAGAATATTCCTCCGGCCACTAATCGATAGCGGTCAGATTTTCTATATAGAAATAAGAAGGGCATGTACACATTTTACTTCATAACAAAATTACTAAAAATAAGAAACCTTAGGTGCAAAAATATTACCAAAGTTCAACATTTGATTCATCACAAGGTTTTTTTAAATTAAATTTTATCTTAATTTTTGATTCGTTCTTCACATGAAGTTTGATGCCATCATTTCGTCATTTTTTTCCTTCTTTTTTCCATATAAAATGTGCAAAAATCTCATACATGCGTTTCTTCAAAGCATTTTTTTGTATAAAACCATTGATATGAAAGCTTAGGTGCAAAACATTTCCTACTCTCATTGAATTTATCTTTTGAATGATATTTATTTCATTTTTGTGAAATAAAAATTTGATTCGTTCTCAGACGGTTTATTTCCACTAATTTGGAAGAAAAATTAACTTCAGCGCGAAGTTGTTGTTGTAGCGTCATAAGCAGACGATATTATTATGCCGCGTGAACATGCGGTATTGTGATTAAAAGGTTAAAGTAATGATTTAATCATTTAATGTAATTTACTTCGCGAGTAATTGATTTTGTGTTAATATCACAAATTGACAATATAAGAAATGCAATTAAATATTGCAATTAATATTTCGGTTCTAATAAGAAAGAGATGCGCATTTCTTCTTATGTTGTTGTTCTCACCTTAGTTCATATACATTTAAATATCAGTGTCAATTATGCCAATTATGTCAATTAAACATTAAAAGAGATAGCTTTTCTATCGGCCATTTGATCACAAATGCAAACTGTCGCTATTTTTCTACTCAGTTACAGTACAAAAGGTAAAATATAGAATTTTTTGTATATATTTTACTTAATAAATTTTAGTAAATAAATTCAAGGTCCGCCTTGATCAAATTAAAGGTGGAAAATATGTCCGGAGTATTTTTGTGTACAATAATGTTTTTGCAATGTAAATAATATCTGCATTTAAAACAGAATTGAATTTTACTTCAGAACTTAATGATATATTTTTGTTTTCGTGAAAATTTTACCTGGTTTCATGATCTTTTCAGTTATCATAAATGTCGTCGTGATTAACTTACTTTCATAATTTATTGTACATGTTCAATTCAAGATAATTTTACATGAAACCAATTTCTATACTGTAATCCTATTGAATGATAGTTTATAGAAGTAATAAGATGTTGTATGCATCACACATAAATACTTTTTATTGGACCTGTAATAAAACTTGCCAAGTACCTCTAAATAAGGAATGTTAAAACAACACAGACTTTTATAACACTGATAAGGCTATACTTGCGTTTTGAATTACGGGTATTTTTTTTTTTTGTAATTACAAGGTATAATTATCATGCGATTTTAATCTTTCGTATATTTTTTATTTTGCAAACAGTTTTCATAATTATATTGGTGGAATATGTGTAGTTATATTAAAATGAGTAATGTCTGCTTGAATACGGCAAAATGCCTTTACCACGCTAATTGCCACTATTTTTTTTTTTAAATTTCCAAACATACCATAATTTTTTATTCATTAAACTTCCTATTTTGCCAATATGTTAAGAATTACTGAATTGATATACGTATGATGTACGTATGATGTTCAACCATTTCAGAATAAAAAATTCAACACCTACACCTGTGTAATTATAAATTGTAAACAGTTGTTTAAAAAAAAAAAATCTTACGTATGTGTTTTTGTGACATAAGAATGGATGTGGTAGTGGCAGCAGGTATAATACATATCAGTCAGACAATTTTAAAATGTCAATTCTAAAATAATATTTCGTCAAGTTTACTTGTATTTTGTGACAAGAATGTGTTATGGCCGTAAAAGTTATAAAATAGAAAAAAGTGGAAACTTCGCAGGTCGCTCAACACGACAAAAACGAAAATGTTGCAGGCTCGATTTGATTGTAACCGTATAGAACATAGTTCGATTTTTTTTCAACGACAGCGTATTTCATAGATGGGAGACGCCGTAATATATATAAAGATATCAATGCTAGTGCTATATAAATATAAAAGGAAGTGTCTAGGGGTACGAACTTCCTTTTTCCTAGAGATTAAGGGTCATTTACATTTCAGATTTGGTTGAAAATGAAAAAAAAAAAAATAAATAATAAGACTTCATCGATATTTGCCTTTAACTCGAATCTAAATGGTTTACAGATGTTCACCCGATTGGTTACATTGTTTTTCGAAAACATGTTAAAATATACATTCTTCTTATATAAGAATATGTATGAAAATACGATTTTATATGAAAATATGGTTTTTATTGCTGATAGATATCTTATACTGATATAAAAAATATTTAATATAAAATAACCTGTTAAAGATGCTATGGTTCAGAAAATTACATAGTAAACGTTCTTTTGATAAAAATGACTTGTTTTATTTCTGATGAAAAATCCCTTTTCCATAGTTTGTAACTCCAGTGACATTTCAATTAAGCTTGTTTAATTATCTTAAGAAAAACCTTCTCTTTTATTACACTTGATATTGAAATAAACATCCAGGTGACAATACCCGGAGGCAATAGATATCGACATCGCAATACCGGTCACCTGCTACCAATACCATATAGCTGTTCTCTCCCCTGATATCGATTTTCTGCAATATCGGCCATGAGGTCAATTCTTCCTCATGAGGTAAATTTACACAATTAGAAAAGAAGCTAAGTATATAAATGGTCTATACTTTACAGTTTGCTATACACATTTAGAAAAGAAGCTTGAGTATGTAAATTATCTATAATTTCAAATTATTATTTTTTATTAATCTGGTTTAAAGACAACGATATTGTGCAAATGGAGCGGTATGTGATCAATTAACCAGGTGTGCAATTTAGAAAATACGTTTTATTATTGCAGATAATTATAGAAGTGATGATCACAATGCGGGAATAATTTCAATTATATTAAGGCAAACCATAGTTTTGGGGAATAACTAGCTTTCCGCAAATTAAAATGTTAATGTTACAGGAAAAGATGTTAATAAATAAAAAAGATCACAAGACATGATGCACGTTGCAACTATATATATTTCATAATATACATTTTGTGCGAAGTTATCATAACTTCCTGTTTCTGTGGTTACGACGCAATAAATATTAAGGGAATTTCTCAAGGGTATAGGTCACTACACCTTTTTACTCTTTTCTCAGATATACTTCTCTGTTTTTGTTATTTTTGCAGGATCATCTTCCAAGGTTTATTACATATTTACTTAAGTAGCTCATATAATACAGATAAAGCAACTTAATGTCTTAACATTTTACATATAAAAATTACATGAAAAACCATATCAAAGAAAATATCCGCCTATCATATCACAGACATGCGTTTAAAGCCGAATTTGCGTTTTTGTGACACTAGTGTCCGTTTACTATAAGGACAAAACGTTTATCATAATGTTTATAATATGATATATTATAGCGATTATATAAATGTGCAGCGTCATACCAAACATACAATTTTTATTTTACAGTGTGTTCTACCCTGTGCATTTCATTTTCTGGCTATATTCTTGCAACTTTATACACTGTTCATGTAAGTTGTTCACGACAGTGTTATTAAAATCACTCCCCGATCGGTGGATCCTTAACATACGTAAATGTAAAAATAGGAAACACTTTGTTTAACACAAATATCCCCATGTAACAGATATAAATGAAAACTCATGGATATATCGTGCAAAAGTTAGACACTTCAAAGTCACGGTGAAAGAGGACAGAGGTCACTTATCAAACCAGGCTGTCCTTACGGGTGATTAAAGAGTTGACAACCTTTCACATGTCCTGTAACAGCATAAAAAGGAAAGTGAACTTGAAATTCTTACTTTCAAACAAGTTGTCAAATATTTACAATTTTCAGGTTAGTGTGTTCAATGTTTCATATTATACATACGCGAAATGGCGCATTGTTATATCTAATAGAAAACGTGTACACGACACTTCATCAGGTCCTTTTGAATATCACTTATACATCTATATATGAGCCGTGCCATGGGAAAACCAACATAGTGGGTGTGCGACCAGCATGGATCCAGACCAGCCTGCGCATCCGCGCAGTCTGGTCAGGCTCCATGCTGTTCGCTTTTAAAGCCTATTGGAATTGGAGAAACTGTTAGCGAACAGCATGGATCCTGACCAGACTGCGCGGATGCGCAGGCTGGTCTGGATCCATGCTGGTCGCACACCCACTATGTTGGTTTTCCCATGGCACGGCTCATATATCAAACATCATTAGATAATTGTTAAGACAATATTTCCAATTTCTCCAGAAATTATGACTTTAAATCTAAATGTAACTTGCCTTTCATAACACTTGATAATATCCTTATTAAACATGACAAAACAGTATGATTAGCAATACCCTGGTATGCTAATAGAAACGGTTTAGGAAAAAATGTTCATGAATGTGGCCTAGACACTTTATTCACTACTTATAACAGAGAAATCCTTTTTTTTCTATGTGTAAAGCCGAGCCGTTGACTTAAGAGTATATCAGTCGTGACATTTTGGATAACTCTTGCTGGAGCGAAAATTTAAAAAAAAGGACATATTATCAATTGCTCGATACTATTCGTGCTAATTGAAGGCATCCAAGCATCAGTACTATGAAACATTATCTTGACACAGGAAACAATTTACACAGAAAATAAGCCATTTTTTTTGTAAATAAAAAAAACAACACCATTTTAACATTAACAAACTTTCATTCGGATTTTTATTGTGTATTTGTTTTCAAATTTTATACCAGGATCAAAAGAATTACTTAAGTAAAAGAATTATTATTATTATTATATTATTATTATTATACCAGATTTATATAGCGCCCTTTTATGATTAATTTCACGTTCAAAGGCGCTTTACATAGTTCAAATGCAGCCACACAGGGCGCATAATTCATCCTCTACTAGTATAGACACAGAGCGATCTGACCAGAGGGACAGAGTGACAAAGCCCCCACGGCAGAGAGATCAGAAATCAGATACAGGCTTGTCCGGCTAACTTAGCCTAGCTCGTTGCGAATAGACAGCCTGGTTCTTTAACGTGCCCAGTGTATAGACTAGCCACTAGACTAATAATAATTATATTTCTACATTTTTCGTTTTTTTTTTATGAATTTAATTTCATAGAGACAAAAGCCAGTCTATTATAGAGATTTTCACAGAGGAATGATGTTGAAATCATATATGGTATTGGATATAGAATATAGACTGGCTCAGTTCACTACATTTAATCATAAAAATGTAGAAAAAAGATATATCATAGTCTAGGAGCTAGTCTACCCAGTGTATAGCACTGATACACGCAAGGATTGCCTGGGTTCCTGACCAATACACCTCTAGTTGGGTGGGAAACACTGAAAAGCTTTTCTGAAAAACCCCGGGGATCAAACCCCGGCATCAGGATTGGAACGCCAGTGTGCAAACCACTGAGCTATCCGTCCACCGGATATGGACTTCATATGGCACTATTTATCTCAGATTTTATGTATGCGTTTATTTAGTTTGGATGTAGATTATCATTGGATTATACTTTCCCTTATCAGGTTAGGATGTATAGTTTCCGGCAAGTGAAATTTAGGAAATGCAGCTACTTACATATAATGTTTCCCATAATGTAAGGTCTGAAAAGAAAACATCTTGCTGAAGGACAAAACCAAGTTGTCGGCGCAGTCTTTTGTTGAATTTTTGTCCAGAAAGATAAATGTTTCCTGCAGAAAGAGGTTGACGTCCAGCTATTACATTGAGTAATGTTGTCTTTCCAGACCCTAATTGTATAAAGTAACAGTTGATTATGATAAATATACTTTACATGTTGTGTGATGTATAATCAATAAAAAAACAATTTGCTGCATCATGCTTTTAATGAAGTATAGTTAATGTAAATTATAGATCAGTCTCTCTCATCACAAGAAAATTCGTATCAAAACGCCTAACAATGGTTTCAGTAGAGAAATGTTTATTTTCTTAAAATGTGTCGCAGTTTAAACACTAAATAGTACTTGAATCAATATATTACCTGTCGGGCCCATTACGGCAAGGACGTCTCCATTACAAGTTGAAAAACTCACATGCTGCAGAATATTTGCCCGTCCTATATCCACACTGATGTCTGCAACACTCAACACACTATCATCTGTAACTGCTTTCATTCTAAAAGGAATCGTAACCACATTTCACAGAAATAGTTGAAAGCAACGAAGATCTATGTTCATAGTGTTATTTCGTTTCATCGAGGAATGATACCCTATATCATAGAAACGTTTACAAACTAGAGACTGACAAATGAATGTATACAGTCTAACCTGTCTTAAGCAGCGAGCCAGGGCAAACAGACAATTTGTATTCGAATTTTGTTGAAAAAAAAATACAGCAGGTATTGTGATAAAGTTAGCAAAAAGCTAGAATAGTAATAACATAACCATTTCATAGTTTTACATACCAATTTCAATTGTCTAGGCAACTAAATGCCTCTAAAACTGAAGGGATAATTATTCAGGGTGAACATGAAGTACTACCTACCTCTCCTTGATCTTTCCGTTTGAAATTGACTTCAAATCAAAACAAAAACTATTTAAGTGTGCGACAGACACAGATAGAATAAACCTTTCTTAATAACTCTTACTCTTTTGCTTCCGAACTAGTATCACTTAATCTACATGTAAAACATATTATATTTCTGTGTCGAAATTTATACAAATGCAATTACGATTAATTGTTAACTAACAATTATTTTAACTCAACCTGATTTGCTTTCGTTTTAAACAAAGAAACCTGAAACTGTGGCGGTATAATGCAACAATATCACAGTTTACATTTCACAATTATTACAGGTACTTTCGTCATTTTACTATAACTACTTCAAGACTAATCGCAGTAGAACTAAAGAATTCAAATGATGTGTAAGTATCAACACTGAACTTATAGAAAGGTAACTTGAGTAAAAACAGAAATAAATATTACATATGTTCCCTTCATGTGTAATTCTTAAAATGAATCAGAATCTTTGCAAACAACATGTAATCACAAACGGGTTTGTGCATTATTTCTCGATAAATAATGAATTAACCTAAACAAGAAATGCACTTTTTCAAAATATTCGATTGGCATCTCTCACTAAATTGAGTTGTCTTTCGTCATCTATGTAAAATGTAGAAAATCCTTATCAAATGAATTTAACTTTGTGAAATATATAAATTAACTGTGTTTATAGAGCTGCATTAAATGCTTATTGTAACAATCATTTGTAAAACAAACTTTCAGTGTTTAGTGGACTTACACGTGAATACTGTGCTTAGTGATAAACGTATTAGGTATGTACTTTTTTAAACCTTGCTCACAGTATTGTGTCTTCACACACACGTGCTAATTGTTCGGACATAGGTAGAAGTAATTATTAATATTTTTTTAAATATGAGTTCGATTTTTTATATATCTTAATACTAAAGAAAATTATGTAAATACCCATATATATGAGTGTTGTTCAAAGAGTACGTAGACTTCTTCCGTAATTATACAATATACGAATAAAATAATAATTCATATCCTTTTGCAAAGTAATATGATTATCTGCTGCAAATGTACTAAATATGAAACTGTTATATAGCATAAGCATTGTTTTGTGTGATAAAGCTATTTTTCGCTTAATTGTTAGACAAATGCATGTACATCAGTATGACAAATGAAAAATTAATAAAATCTTACATTATATAATCTAAGAAAACTCAGTGTCTGTTTTTTATCACGTTGGTGCTATATCCGGTGTACTTGTTCCAACAGTTTAAGTTTTAAACTAAAATAATTCACTTTATAATATGATAACTTAACATTTCTCCAAACTTTCGACAAACATGAAACACGTTATTAACATTTCAAAAACGTAAATTTAATGATACAGATTTTTTGTAGACCCCGGAATATTTAACACACTAGTAACTGTATCCTTGCTTATCTAATCTGATATTCTTACCTCTGTATGGGAGCATCTCAAAACATTATTTTCTCTTTATAAAAGCTACGCTTCAAATAAATATAATTGGAGGTTGATTTAAATGAAAACATATATCTCCCCATATCACTTTATTTAAACAGAAAATTGAATAGATACGTTCATTTCCAGCCCAATCACAAAGACATTTTGCGATACAAGTCTTCCTTTTTTACTAAGGAGGGGAATTGACCAAAATTGCATTAGAAATTTTGCACAACCATATCAAATCAACAAGTATTAAACAAGAGCTGTTTGCAAAACACAAATCCCCCCTACCCCCCATCCCCTATGATAGCATCATACCGGAAACTTATATTCGATTCAATTCAATTTCAATTTATTGCATAAAGCATGTAAATACAATGCCTTTAGCAAGTAAAAACATAATATAATATAATATGGAGCTCAGAAAGTACATAATTAATTTCAGAAGAGACAATAAACTTAAACTATAAGTCTATAGGTCAATAAAAGACAATATTTTACAATGTTGTCCTAAAACTAGTATAATAATTTCACTCTAAGGCGAACCCATAACATGTGTTCTATGTATCTATACTTCAAAATCAAACAATTAAACCTGTGTACAGGGTATCTATACTGTAAATCAAATGTTATGAATTTCTCATCTCCATTGCCAGATAAATGAATTTTGCTAAATTATTTGATATTTTACTAGAAGTTGAAGAGATAAGACTTTCGAATTTATTAGTGTTTGCCCAATGACAGAAATATGTTTTAGATATTTTCTTCTCAGTATTGTTATATTTTCTGGTCCTTCGGGATCATTGATTTCAACACATTTAGATTTGCAGATTGAATACTGCTTAAGCCGGTACTAGGGGGCGTGGGCAGTGATGCATTTTCCATTACTGCTCCTGAACAATCAAACCGAGTCGGCAATTTTCACGTTTTGCCTTGTTCTCAGTGCTTTTGAGGGATCTGCTTTCCAGATATAATTTTCTTCTTTGTTCACTATAATATATACAGACAAGCAGGAAATGGTATTCACTTTCAACTTTACTCATATTACAAAAGATGCATATTCTATCTTCCCTTAATGCGTTTCATACCTTCCTGTTTCAATACGAAGTTTATGTGATGAAGTTCGAAATTTGCACAGTGCGTTTCTATATTTACCTTCAGGAACAACCCTTAAACAGTTCTCTATTCCAAAGTCATGTTTAAACAATGCATACGACCGCATTCTATCTGAGTCATTTATATCAGAATATCAGTTTTGCTTAAAAGTATCGGAAACTCTTTGCTTAATAATGTCATATGGGATATCTATAGAATCTTGATCAATCCACACATGAGTTGATACGCCCAATCATTATTATTATAATTTCTGTTTAAATCTGCATCTTATCTAAGTAAGAAATACACTTAATTTACTAGTGAAGTGTTATTTTGGCTTAATACTTTCATCCAATATCTCAACATTATCATCTTTCTTTGTATTTCAAATAGAAATCGCCCGGTTTCACCATACAGTGCCGACAAGTTGGTGGACTTCTTAACGCCAAGTATAGAAAAGTCTTATAATAAAATTTGTGTGTTTTAATTCTACATCTTTTGCAATATGAAAACCCCAAAGTTCAGCTCCAAAATTTACAATAGAAGCAACTAGGGTGTCAGATAGCTTAAATTTCTGTGAGACATGTAATTCTATATTTCTGCATACTTTCAATGAATTATACAACGCAAATGATGCATGCTGAGTAATACATTTGTCTGTTCTATACCAGTAACCATTTTTAAACAGGGTAATTCCCAAGTATTAGATGAATTCACTATCTGAATTATTATATTTTCATTTTAAGTGAATATATCATCTAGATTAGAATTAATATTATCTTAGATATCGTTCACGAATAGCATGAAGAGTAAAGGAGAACTCGGATCTCCATGTTTTAAGCCTATTTCGGACGCGAAGAATTCGGAATATTCTGAATTATACCGCACACATGACTTAACAATGGCATACATTAACTTAATTGCTTGAACAGGTTTGCTGCTAATATTTTGATATATGAGTTTCTGCCAAAGAAATGCTCTATCAACTCTATCAAAACATTGCTGACAGTCAATAAAATGCAGTATAACTTTTGGCCAGAGGCGAGTACTTTTGAAATAACAGAACGAAGAATGAAAATACAATCGACAATAGATTTACCCTTATGGAAACCAATCTGGTTATTAGATATTTTCTCATATTCAGTTGACCATTTCGTTAAGCTGTCCACGCGTTTTTTCCATAGACGATAAGGCGAGTTTTTATTGGTCCAGGGACATGTTTAATTTTCATATTAAGTGAAAATAAACGGCCACGCCGAAAAATGCAGATGAATGCATTACTTTTGAAAAGAGAGGAAAGGATACGATTACGTCATAGGGATAAGAGTAGATTGCTAGGAAAAGACCTCATGGTTCCCATTCAGGCATTTTGTCAGCTACGTTTATTGTACGGTGCATACCACTTAGAAAGAGAAAACTCTAAGTTCATTTGCCTTGCTGGCACTTCATTAAAATTCAAAATGACGAAAGTACCTGTAACAGGCTATCGCATAACTCAGATATGTTACAAGAACATTTGCTGTCGGCTATTGCGCATACATGTCAGTGTTGTAGTGCATGTAATTTAATGAGTAAAGGTGATAGTGCCATAACTTTTAAGTCTGAAAAGTGTTGAAATGGCTTATTTAGTTTGATTATGGTTCAATTCAAGGGTTGCCTAAAAGAATTTCCATTGCCAACAAGCCAAAATCTTAAAAATGGGTTGTATGATATAAATGTTCATGCTCTTTGGAAAACCATGGCAAGTGGGGGGTGGGGTTTCTAATCTAAATGAGCAGCTAAGTGTAATGGATATACCGTCAATGCGTGATGGAACATTTTCTGTTCTAGACAAGATAGTCTGCTGGTGGGGCGGGGCCTTGAGAGAAGAGATGGCAAGTTCAGGGGCAGAGGAAAAGAGGTTCGCCGAAGAAAGGGGAGATTTCAGTGATGGTATTCCTGCTATAACAGTCATTTGCGATAGTGGATGACTCAAACGTTCCCGGAAGCACACTTACAATGCACTGGGTAGAGTCGGTGTTATTTTCGGTTCTGTCACAAAAAAATCTATACATACGTGTACGTAATGAGGAGTGTTCCATATGTATCCGAGCCAAAAATAAGGAGAATGGACCTTAAGAGCATTCATGCTTTAAGAAAAGTTTTGAAAGGACTTTGTGGGCTGAATCTGTGCATGGTGTCAGATACACAAAAATCGTTTCAGATGGTGACAGTTCTGTATACGCTAAACTGCAAAAACGTACCACTTTAGGGAAGAAATACTGCCAAACTTGAATGCGCTGATCACACATATAAGTGTTCACGATCTAATTTAGAAAACATGTTCTAGAAAAAACACAGCATAAGGAGAAAGGAAAGCTTACGAAGTTGAATCGGGTACGATTAACAACAGCAGTACGATGTGCCATAAAAATGAATGAGAACTTCTGAAAACAACCCAAAACAGCTGAGAAAAGACATTATTAACTATATCTATCATATTTAGATTTCATAAATACTGTAGTTACTTTTGTAAACAGAACAAAAAAAAAATAAATGAAAGTGTGGTTGATGATGAGGATAATGATGAGGATAATGATAATAAATTTTCTTTCGCCCAAATGTTTGAAAATCAATATCGAATTTGGAAATTGCCATCAGAAAAAGAAGTGGAAGCATCAAGACGTAGGGTCAGAAATATTCATACCAAAGAAGATTTGAAAAAACTCATAAAAGATACTCATAATATTCAATAGAATTGCAGAAAAGAGTGACAGACTGATACGGAACTTCACAACAAATTTGTGTGAAAGTTGGATGTCCATACGTTAAAATTTGATGGTGAAAAATTTGTAAATAGATGTGGAAGAGGTTCTTGGAATGCAAGGTGTTATGGGATGGATTTAAAATTTTTGCAAAATATGGACTTTGGTAGTTATCTAGATGACACACCAGATATTTCAAAAGTTAAATTTGAGGAACTGTGCAAGTTATTTATGGAGAAACATGTTTAAAACCAAAAGAAGAGATACAAGAAATTGAGAAAAAAGATGTGGACCAGTCAAAAAAATGAAATCTGAAGAAAAGAAAGACATATCAGACTGACCAGTTCTAACTTTGGACAAGTGATAAATAGAAGACCAGGAAATGTGTCTACATGTTCAGTAAAAACACAATTTACAGTAATTTTAAAGGAAACATGAATAGAATTCGAGGACTGGCACAAGAAGAAAACACAATCATAGAATATAGAAATTTAAAAAAAAATGTTGAAATAACAAAAACTGGGCTAAGAATATGTGAATTACATCCTTTTTTTTGTTTTTGTTTTTTTTGTTGTTTTTTTTTTTGCTCCATCAACAGACGGAATAGTTTACTCAAGCAAAGATAGAAATGGCTTATTTGAAATTAAAAAAAAAATCTACTAAACAATACTTTATTAATTGTTGATGCTGCTACAAAGTTACCCTCTTTTCGCCCAGAAAATAAGTTACAACTGAAAAGGAAACATGACATGTACTCTCAGATTCATGGTCAACTAAATATAATTAATTTGGAGTGGTGTGACTTTGTTCTGCGGCGCACAAATCCCTTAGGCTATGATATTCATACTAAAAGAATTTGAAATGGCATACTTTTATTGAATGAAGTAATGCTCCCAAGACTTAAAAGCTTGTACGAACTGTTCTTGTTACTAGAATTAGCTTCCTCTAGATATGGGACTAACATTGGTATAAAGAAGCCAAAACACCATGGGTAAGTCATTAGTTAATTTTGCAACACATATTTAACTAAATGAATCATACATACAGTGTACACTTCCATTGTTACATGATTTAGATGTGTTTGCAAAAGGTTAAGATTTGTTTTTTATGAATTTGTAAATATTTTAAACAAAAAAATGATATACCGGAAATGATTTCTGTTTAACTCCCTGAGGCCGATATCGTAACATACCTGCTGCGGCGGGATAAGAATTACCACCTGACGTCGAAGAACATTATCTAACCTTATCATAATCACACTCGCATACAGTCAGTTGAAATCATGCAGGGAAATTAACTTGGGTGTAAATTGAAAATAACTTACAAAATATTCGAAGTTTGAACAAATTTTTTTTTATATCCAATTTCGTATATTCAAATAGAACAAAATTTTCACTTCGAAATATTCATAATTTCTACTGCGTTTAATAGATACTTGAACATTAAATTCCCATAAATAGAAATGCATCATAAACACTGAATATTTACATCAACATTACTTAAACTTACACCCGTTTTTGTGTGAATATCAGTGGTTTATTTTGATGTATAATCTATTTCTAAACATGTACACAAATGTTGTATGTCATGCGCTGAGACAGTTTAATTGTAATATTTACACCCATCTTTGAATAATTATTAAATTTACAAACATGCGTTTATTTACATATACTTCTTTATACTTTATGAAACATGTTTTGTTGTGTTATTTTTTGTCCATTTGTATCGTATGTAATGTAAGTGTACCAATATTTCAGCCTTCAACCATTCATTTGTCTGATAATGGAATCGCATTGTCGGAATCATCATCCGACGGAACTGATATTCCAGAATCAGCATTATAATAAATAAATATTTTCTTTATTTTAAGAAAGATCTCTGGCCGACGACATTATTTTACTCTTTTGAAATACAGTATGAACGAAACACAGCGGAGATCGTCTTTTTATTTCATTTACATCACCGCATAGTTACAGACATTTATTTTAACAATGGAACTAATTATTAGCACAACTAGTAATTATTACATCAAAGAAATAATAGCCAGTATGCAAAGTAATTTTGCTTTTGTCAACATTATCTAAAATTAACAAGTACTTATCGCAATCATCATGATGTCGGTGCCGCGACTATACTCGTCAATCGCCGTCCTGGGGAGTCCTGATAACGCGCGTATAGTCGCATATCGACGCTACAGGGGTAGAAAATATAACGCCTACAGTCGCATTTCGGCCCCAGGGAGTTAATATGTTTAACATATTACACTGATAATGAATATAGATTATGTTCTTCAGGAATTACATATATTTTATTTCTTTACAAGTCTATAACAGTTTAATTTTCAGGTTACTTCTACATTGTTTATGTTTAGTCAAACATAGAAAATTGAATTGAATATGAAAAGGTTATGTAATTTATCAAAGAACTTCACATCAAACACATTGAAACATGAAATTCTTTTTTGTGCATTGTAGTTTGATGTTTAAGTATCTAGCTGGCAGTGAAGTTCCTAAAACAAAAGCCAAGTTACAGAGCAGTTCGAGCATGAGGATCAGAAACAACTCCCTGAAACAACTAACAACCCTCAAATATCAAAGGTATTACCACTTTGTTTGTATGTTCTTCATTATACATTGCAGTTATGTCATATCGTATATAAACATTATTATTGTATCAGAGTTACAATTTACAGGCATGCAAGAATATTTATATGACAAGTTCTTATTATGTGCATTGTAGTTCAACGTTCATCGAGTATCTACAGCTGGCAGTAAAGTTCCTAGCATAACAGACAAGTTACAGAGCAACTCCAGTAAGAAGACTACACTTGGTATCAGTTCAGACAATTTAAGGAATGGGGATAAGAATCGATTCCCTGAAACAATCAACAATCCTCAAGTATCAAAGGTATTCTTTGTCATTTGTTTGCATATGTTTTATTATACATTCAAGTTTTGTCAGTTGATATTAACATTATTATTGTACCCAAGTTACATCATTTTTTACTGACAACAGGTCACTATTTAAAATAAAACATTACATTTTTTTCCATTGAATTATTGAAATGTTTATGAGGCAGCAGCTTAAAAGCTGTGCATTGAGATTAATTCAATGCTTGAATAATGTTTAAATACATAAAGTTGAGTATGAGATGGTTTTAATTTGGTAATATTCACGAACATTTTAGTTTATGAATATAAAAGTATTAAAATTGTTTATGTAAAGTACAGCTATCTACAGAGTGTACATTCTTTAATATAAAGGCTGTTGACTATCAAAATCTTAAATGAAAGAAATTAAACAGAAAGCAGTATTTAATAATGTTACATTGTGAATATATTCAAATATAAAGGGTCTTTGTTATATTTCAGAAATATGTGACCTGTTGTGAATTGAATAAAATTGAATTAAAAATAAATTGACAGGATGACAAATGTAAAGGAAGGGCCAGACGGAAAAAAATAGTGAAGTTGTTGGTAGTGAATTTATACACCAATGGATAGTATGTGAGAAAACCCAAAGAAAACAAAATGGTACAAGGGTACTGTATTAGATGTTGTTTCAGGTATGATTGTTCATTGTCATAAGGTGACACCTATTGTTTAGGTTGTCATTAACAAAACATATTCTAACTGAAATAGGTGTTTGTCAGCCAGTAAAGAACAGTTTGATTATTAATCAATAATCTTCATACATGTAGGATGATTGCATGCAGTCAGTATAAATTTTTCTTCCTTAATCTATACTTTATCATTTTTTCAAGCCATTAGCATTCACTTAGTTTAAGCAATAAAATTACTGTACAGATGTTGATATAGCTCATAGGCAATATGTACTGTGTTTATCATATAATTATGTAAATTTGACATTAAATTGTCTACTCATTGAAATTTGAAATTTAAGAAATTAATTTCTATGTCCTATTTTCAACAGGCAAAAATGGAGATCCAAACGCTGTGTATGAAGGCGAGGACATCTCCCAAGAAGAAGACGCACTTTACAATGATTTATGTGATGCCTCATTAAAATTTATAAATATTCAAGATAATCAAGTATAATAGAACTCTCATTATCATATCTGATTTTTAATGGAAACCTTAAGGCTTTATTTGATATAATTATATCAGAATCACTTTGTCCTACTGGCTATACGACGATGATCACAATACTTGTATGTTTTTTATTAACTAATAAATAAACAAGTTCATTTTTACATATATGTTGTTATTACATTTCTGACCACTTTTGCTTCCACATCTAAAAATATAAGGTTTTTGTTTCCACAGAAAGTGATTTTTGTACATTTTACCATATTTCATATTGAAGGTCGGCGAATGTTCTGGCTGGATTATCATCTACTGTAACTCTAATATTGTTATTCTCATTGTTGTTCGGTGATAAAATCACATGCAATCCATTTTTACAAATTTTAGCCTCTTTTTCAACTTGCAAGTTCATATATGTAAGCTGTTATTCACCATCTTATGGTAGGACAGTTGTTCTTTGAACTTATTTATGTTATTTAAGAAATAATAAGTCCCCAAACGTGGTTTATCGTAGAATAACCCGTGTTTTGAGTTCTTATGCGTAAGAATATATCACGAAGGCCTTAAGCTTGAGTGATATATTGTTTCGCATAAAAATGGAAAACTCTGGTAATTCTACGACA
Organism: Mercenaria mercenaria; assembly: GCF_021730395.1. Classification (NCBI taxonomy): domain Eukaryota; kingdom Metazoa; phylum Mollusca; class Bivalvia; order Venerida; family Veneridae; genus Mercenaria; species Mercenaria mercenaria. The sequence continues at coordinate 27,597,880 of NC_069365.1, read as the reverse complement.
AATCACACTTGGGAACTTGTTATTTCGATTCTAACACGACATACTAGTAACAACAGTGTTAGAAGAAATGGTAACTACTTTTTACGACCGTCCTACGCGCTTGGATCGGATGACGTCATTGCACGCGAGCGGTTTATTGAAGAATAACCCGAGATAGATTTTGCTCTACATGTATGTAGGTTAATTGCTGGTCGTGTTAGAATTAATATATATTATTTCATTTAACTTCTTTATGGCAATGCTTTGACTAGACAAGCATTACTGTCTTCTGACAGCTCTTCCCGCATGTAAGGTATTTTTATTGAAATGTTTAATTATTTTAACTATTATCACAATTTTTGATATGACAAGTATTACGATTGTTCTTACATTGTTAAACATATTTCATGGCCGTCACAAGTCATGTTTGCTGCAGCTCCACACACAAAAAATATATAACCTGAAGACCAGAGGAAAACTTGTTTCTAATGCTGTCACTTATATTGAAATAAATTTTAAAAAATAAATTTGGATTTAAACAATTAGTAAATCAGTCAGTTGAAATGATGAGCATATTTGTGTTATATAGTGAATACTGTTGAATCAATGTTTGTGTTTGGCAGTTCGCGCAGCAGAAGAACATAACGTGTATAGAAATTGTGGAGTGAATGTGATAACTTAATGTTTTGTATCTAAAATGAAGGCAGTATAATTTCAGTTTTATGTGATTAAATGCTTAACACTTGGCGTGAAGTGGTATTACCAGATGAAGTGAGCCGCGTCAAGCTAAAAAGGTCCTTAACGTAAATGATGTTGTTTTGTGTAAATGACGTCAAACGTTATATGACGTCACTTGGACGTTTAAACATGGCGGCGCGCCTTTTTAAATTTAAGCGAATGCTATGATGCCTCATTTCAGACGAGTACTTTGTTCTACGTTTTTGTTTTATCTTCTCTAATATTTTCAAAAGCTTTTAATTGAACACTCTATCAAAATGCTTAATTGCTTCTCCATGTTTATGTCACGGAACAAATAACGAACAAAGCGTTATAAATTTCTACATTCCTTGAGATATAGCGATGTATCAATGAAATCTGCTACATTAAAATCTCGTTCTCCACTACATGATTTACGTTACAATTCTGAAATTTCTATTTTATGTAAAGAATTTCATGTACTTATCAAGTATGCAAAAAGGTAGAAATGTCATCAAAATATTATAAGGTCCCTTTTTGCTTGATGCGGCTCAAGTGAATGAATTATAAGGTCAGCATCAACAGGAGAACGTTAATTGGAAGATTTTACAAGTTTTTTATATTTCAAGTGAGCTGCCGTACTTAAGTGCCGAAGTGGTATAATTACCTGATGAAGTGAACAAAATAAGTTCAGAACCAATAGAATTTCTAAAAATGTACATTATTTACTATAGTTGAGAAGTGAATGTTGACGTTTTTCCGCTTTAGTTGAAAATAAATTGTGAATTTATAAACACAATTTATAAATAAATTGTGAATTTATAACACAAGCCTTAATGCTGAACATTTTGACATGTTATTGTGTTTGAAGTTTATTTCACCACACATTTTGCAATGGAGACATTGCAGCTTGTACAGATAGTAAGTGTTAACCTTCAGTATATTGAAAGATTGGGGAAGAGTATGTGATAGCAACAGGTTTCATCAGAAATGGATTTATATTTGTGAAATATGTGACGTTGACATTACGCTAGCCTACATGCACCATGCATACTGTTGCTGTGATATTGTAATGTCAATATTGACATTGAATAGATAAGTTTATTACATAAGTTACAGGAAATTGATTTTATAAAAGAAGGGCAAATATAAACAAAATAGCAACAACAACTCAGTAACATTAAAATACGCATGAACTATTATTTCTGAAAGATAAAAAGAATTAAGTACCATAAATCTTGCCACAGCTCGACAAGTTGTGATTATGTCTGTATTTTAACAAGGTTGCCAGTGCAAAATCATTAGTTTAAATTTACACAGTTGATATATCAGTGTAATAATAATATTAAGCAATTGCTTGATTATGTTTACTAAGTGGCATCCCTAATATTTAACACATTTTGTGTAAAATGCAATTGTTATTTCATTCTAGGAATAATTATTTCATATATCGATATTTTCAACTATTTGAATGCCTTGTTATCTACAGAGCAGGTTTTTTTCATAAAGGTCATCAACCAACTCCATATGTTTGATTAATTTTTAACAAAATTTGTATTTTATTAAAATATCTCTTTTTATTTGTAATTTTTGTATTCAAAATCATTTTTACCTGAGTTTTTGTAAAAGAATGTGATCAGATTTGTAATGAATTTTACTGTTTCGCTTTTATTTTTGAAGGAAACGTCTTTAACTATTTTCTATATTTTCTCCGAAAAAAAAATTGCAAGTTGTTGTTGAACATACTCAGATCTATAAATGTTATAACATTATTCTTTCAGTTTGTATCACTAAACGTTACGAAATCTATTAAAAATACATTATCAATAGGTGCACTTTTTACAAGTTCTGACATTACCATGATTTCTAAAATTGATGCTTGTTTTTTGTAAGTGTTTTTAATATAAATGAATGTTCTTTCTGAAATGATATAATCAGTATGTCTGAAATTATATAAGGCCTACAAAATTGTTTGTTTCTAGTATCTCGACCTACCTTAAATTTTTATCCCGACCCTAAATGTTTTATGGCCATGGATACTTTTGCACTGTTTATGATTTAAACATTGTCAGTGGTGTTAGAAATCAACTTACTGATGCTCTGAAGACATAACCGCATTATTTTTATTCATTTCTGACGCAAAAAATAATTTCCAAAAAATCCTACTTAATAAAATTTTTTTTAAAAAAAAATACTGACCTACCTACCCTTATTCTTTTGAGTATGTTACAACAATATTTTTAGGCCTAATTAGTTACTCAGTTAACGTTAGAGTAAATTTCAAAGACTTTAGAAAGGGGACATAATTTTACAGTTTTCAATATGATCTGCCTTGCCAACCATAACTCCACTAGGAACTACTTTTCCCAAAACAAAAATGGGGGAATATTTTAGCTACAGTATTTATATACTTTATATGTAAAAAAATGAACTGATTTACAAACTTTTACCACTAGGACATTGTTAATGAATGTTTTTACAAGGGAATCACATTGTTTGGAATTTATATAAGGCAGTGGATTTCTTGTTCCACATCACATCAGAACAGCTTTCTTTCAGGTGATAAAGTATGTCATAATTTGTATTATTGATAACATTCATTATAAAAACAAAATTAATAAGGTCCTAACAATGTACACATCTCATTAGATTTTTTTTAAAAAGTGTGTAATTTCCTCAAATTTTCATATCATAAAAATTGTACCCCACCCACTTAATTCTGTAAGTGTCCGTGACGCCACCTTAAATACATTAGTTTTCAATTTTCATCGGAGAGCTAAACATAAATCATGTCCTGTCTGTGCACACTCAACCGTTATATTCTAAGGTATGAAGTATGTTTGTTTGTTGTTATTTTATTTTTTTACCTTAACTTTGCCTCATTCAACAGAGAAATGCTGACAAGTAAGCAAAACTGGACTTTCTTTAATAAAGGTCTATTATGTCTGCCGTTTACAATTGTTTTTTTTAAATTAAATTTAATTTAAAAAAAACGGTAAACAACAAGATAGATTACCAATGCAAAAATGTACGTTTTCCTCATCTTACAGATTTTCCTACAGTTAATTGTACATTGTAATTATAAGTAATAAAACATTTTTATTTATATTACCTCCTTGCAATATATATCATACTTATTAATCTAAAAATAGAAATGACTGTTAATCTAAAATCTGAAAGGAATCTGCAAAACGGACATTTAAATGGCAACAGTGTCACCAAAATGCATTTTAGCCTGAAAATGTATAACAAGCCATGGTACTGAACATATCTACAAGGTATGTGGCTTTTTGTAAGGAAGTTCTTTTTCATTTCAATACATTTTTATAGATGCGATAAACAACACTTACCTAGATTCATTTGGGACATAGATTTTTGTTTTGCGTGCTTTGTTGGCAAATATAAGATGGTTTTGAGTTCAGATGCGTAGTAATCTAATCACGGAGGCCGAAGGCCTGAGTGATTAATTACGACGCAGATGCGTAGGAATCTAATCACGGAGGCCGAAGGCCTGGGTGATTAATTACGATGCATTTGAACGCAAAACTAAAATCCATTTCCATTCTAACGCGTTCGAATTATATCAGAAAGGATACTAATCTTGAATAAAATTTTAAGGGAGTAAACCGGAATAGCCAATAGTAGGTCATTTTGCGAAACGTGTTCTCATCGACAAGACAATACACGCTAAAATCCTTCTTAGAAGTGTAGAAGTGTAGAAGTAATATCGATAGATACGTTGCGTTTGTAATTCTCTAAAATAAAGTACATATACATATGTACATACAAGTACATACAAATGATCTTATTTTCTTTAATGAAACATGGATATCAAGGAATGAACTTTTGACACTGAAAATTATACACGTGTCCAAATTTCAATTTTACATACTGCACTGCAAGAGGTCAAAGCACTTTAGATTACTTAATTGGTAACTACGAAGATTTAAAAGTACTTAGTAATTTCGAGATTTTACAGTTTAATGAATTTTCAGACCATGCCCTTATTTTGTATAGTTTGCGAAGAAAAAACAAATATTTCTCATTCTGAAATATCCTACTCTAATACACCTATGAATAAGGAAGTAAGCCGGTTTGGGATAGTGATAAAGTCCTCGACTATAAAAATAAACTCAAGAATTATAATTACAACATCTGACCACCGATATAGTCAACGAACCGATTGATCACATGGTTAACAGATTTTCGAAACTGTCGTAACTGAGATTTTTCGTAAAACCAGTTATAGTAAAAATGCCAGAGCGGAGAACAGAAAAGCAGAATTAAAAAATATAAATAAAAGCCAGATGAAAATATACGAGCGTATTAGTTTTAATAAAAATAAGGACGAAATTTCGCGACTAAATTTTATTTCATCTCGTACGAGTTATAACAGAATGAAGAAAAAGGCGAAAAGAAAATGGGAAACGTATTAATGATATGGCGGCATCGAACCCACGCATGTTTTGTAAAAATATTAAAATGTCCTTTACAAAACAGGAAGTTAATCTGCTTCACTCTTAATAAATGATCTATTGCAGCATTTTAAAACTTTATCTGGGGAATCGCGAAATGATGAGGACCCGCATGCATGCGAGGATATGTCAAATATTACAAACATAGATCCAGATAAGGATTTTTCAGAGCATGAAATTAGAGCGGCAGTCTTTTTACAGAAAAATAATAAAAGCCCTGGTATTGATGACATCTCAGCAAAAATTATTAAATGCTGTTTTGAAATTATATAAATTATATCCCCATTACTACTGAATTTATACAATCGTATATTTTCAACTGGAGATTATCCTCGTTCATGGGGTGAAGGTATCATTTCACCAATCTTAAAAAGGGAGATCCCAACGATGCAAGTAACTACAGAGGAGCACATTAATTAATGTTCTTGTCAAAACATATTAGCGACATTTTATTACACAGATTAAAGACATGGTCAACTGAGCATGAGAAAATATTTGATAACCAGTTTCGTTTCCAAAAGGGAAACTCATACATTAAAATATCAGCAGCAAACTAGTTCAAGCAATTAAGTCAATGTATGCCATGGTTAATCATGTGTGCGATATAATTCAGAATATTCCAAATTCTTCGCGTCCGAAATTGGCTTAAAACAGGGAGATCAGAGTTCTCCTCTACTCTTGATGCTATTCGTGAACGATATCTCAGATGATATTAATTCTGATCTAGAAGATAAATTAACTTATAATGAAATACAGCTTTTTCTTTTGTTATATGCTGATGACCATGCACTTTTTGCGAAGTCACCAGAAACGCTACAACTCATTCTTACAGATACTGAAAATTTTTGTAATGTTTGTGGTCTAAAAATGAATACAACGAAGGCCAAAGCAATGATATTCGAGAAAGGGCGACATACAACATTTAAGTTCGACATATATAATACAAAAATGAAGATAGTGAATTCATTTTAATACTTGGGAATTACCCTGTTGAAAATGGTTACTTGTCTAGAACCCACAAAAGTATTGCTCAGCATGCATCATTTGCGTTGTATAATTTATTGAAAATATTTAGAAATATAGAATTACCTGTCTCACAGATATTTAAGCTATTTGACACCCTAGTTGTTTCAATTTTAAATTTTAGAGCTGAACTTTCGGGTTTTCATATTGCAAAAGATGTAGAATTAGTACACACAAAATTTATAAGAAGTATACTTGGCGTTAAGAAGTGAACCAAGTTGTCGGCACTGTATGGTGAAACTTGAAATACAAAGAAAGATGATAATGTTAGGATATTGGATGAAAATATTAAGCCAAAGTAACACTTCACTAGTAAATTAGGTGTATTTCTTACTTGTTTGTTTGTTTATTTCGATATTGACAACATGGTTACAATGACAACATTTATGACATGATATTAAAATTTATCAGCAAGGTAAAAATCAATAAAATTCATGAAATATGCATATGTAATGTACCATGTCAGTAAATCAATATTAGGATAACACAAAAAAGGGATGAAATCGCTTATTTCCATCGTGGTCCCTGTTAGTGATGTTCTGACCTAGAAAGGCATGAAACATGATTTTAATAAAAATGAATACTTTAATTTAAATACTGTTATTATATAAATATGTAATGTTCTTAGTTAATCACTAAAGACTTAAGATATTTAATTAAAAATTGCACTTAAGACTACGTACAAAGTTTGGCACACAAAAACAAATTTCTGCATATGTAATCTAATATCTAAAAAAAAAGATCCTTAACAGCACTTTTGAAAACAGCAAGGCTGGACAGATTCCTAATTTGAGATGGAAGCATATTCCATAATTTACAACCTAAAAAGCTAAAGACTTCAAACAAAAGCCTTTCACCCTAGGTAGCATAAAAGACCCACTGTCACTAGACCCTGTTCTATATGAATGCACAGAATATTTGGCCACAAAGTATTGACTCATATAGTCAGGAGATTGACCATTCTTAATTTTGAAATCAAAGGCCTGAATGGCCTGAGTCGGCTAATGATTGATGTACTGACAGTATAGTCTACCAGTTTCAGTTTGTTTTTAGTTTTTTTCTTAAAATTTCATAACACAGCTCGATATTTACCCAAAATATTATATCCGGATACGATTACACTTTTCTCCAGTTTGAACAATATATTTTACAAATTGTGATGATAAGAAGACATTTAGCAGCAATTGGCAGTATCTGACATTGAAGTTTACGGTTAAATTACCTCTAATTTAAATCTTTTCATAAAAAAGTTGTTTCGTTTCGCCAAACATAGACGATCTACTTTCGATTTCAAAAACTACAAGAAAATACAATTTAATGTTTCGCCGATTTGTTTATTTCTCGAAAAATAAGAATTAAAATCATTTTTAATATCAGTAGTAACTAAACAAACCAGTAAGAGCTTCTTCTTCCGATAATTTATCCGTTTACTGACTGCAAAATTCAACCCACGCAAAGTTTATAGAAATCATACGATGCGTGTTTACGTTCAATGTGGGAGAATTAAGGCTGATCGGCTATGTTACCTAACGCATCCAGACGATTCAGATTTTGTTTTTAAAAAAGCATTGTGTGCGTTTCTGTAATTTTATATACGTTTTTATACGCTTAGAAATTATTAGACATGCGTATTTGCATTATTTCTATACGTAATTTACGCTAATACGCATCTTATCTGGAGCCCTGCTGGAACTATTTTTTGTCTTTCGCTGGATGTTACCCAAGCTTTGTAATCCTGCGCAATTCTTAAAATGCACATTTATGCTTAATGAGTTACATTCGAGAATTGCACAATTACAAGTCATAAATATGACAGATTACATCGTATATTGGTCATAGCAAAGGGAATTGACACAACTTAACTTCATTCATGCAGTTAACTGTTTGAAGTTTGAGAAATCTAATGGAACTACATCCCTTCACTGTGTTATTTGGTCCATTAAGAGAATCGTTGGATAGCAAGGACTCGTCAAAAGGCTTTCAGCCTTTAGCCGACTCAAAAATGACACAATGTTATTTGTTCCACCCTTTTACAGACAGCTAACCAATTCAACGAAATAAAATGTCCTTGGGCAATATGGGACCTATTTTCCAGATTGCGTATAAACCTGATTAATTTATTTTGGGTAACCTGTAGCTTGTTTTTTTGTTTTGTTTTTTTTTTGAAAATTGAGATAAGCCGTGAAACCAGAAAGAACAGGCATAGTCAAAATGACACTGTATCAAAGCTAAAACAAAAAGTCTTTCAGTATGATCAGTAAGAAATTTCTGTTTCCTGTACAGAAAATTTACCTGACATTTGACTTATTAAGTTTTTAGTGTGATGAATGAGCCAGTAAGAAGGTTATCTTTTTCGCATGTAATAATTTATTTTATACTTCAATGTAAATATTGATTTTTTTACATTGTAGGCATTGTTATTTGTCACATTTATTTCATATGATAGGGGGTAAAGGCCTTTTATTGGATACTGCTTTTATAATTTATACTATTTTATTAACCAACTTTATTATGTTACTTATAAGTAGGTTTTATACTGCTTCTTCTGTATAAGCATTTGTTAAGTATTGATGTATGTTGTGTATCGTGTTGTTAATACGTCGTTGTTTCTATGTATAAATAAAATCCGGAAAAACATCCCTTGGAAGCACAGAATGCAACCAAAAAGGAATAATAGCAAACTCGGTTTGAGTCAATCAAACGCCTCTAAGTTTGCAACTCAATCTGCAACACCTTACAAGGTACAAGGCATCTTGATAGAGGCATGGCTATTCCCAGCTCCTCTTTCGGTAATCAACACCAAACTTATTACACAGTACGTACGTCTGGAACAAACATCCATAAACAGTGTCTAATATTTTAAGTTTTATACTTTGATTTTTTTAAGTTAAGTATGTATGTGTTTAATGTTCGATATGCATAATTACGGTCAATCTTTTTACAAATGTAACCTAACAATAAGGCAAAAAAACTTACCTTTGAGCTAAGGCCACTTGCATTTTAAAGTATTCTTGCTCTATTTAATATCTCAATGTAGGTTCCATACAGGCTGACCTTTAGCAATATCAAAACAATGGTCTTTCTTGAGAGGTGGCTGACTGCACAACATTGACTGTTTGTCCTCTCAAAATATCAGTTGATCAGTATATGACTGTATATAGTGGGAAAGGTGTTTATAGTATATGTAGTGAACTTTTTGGTCAGTATTCATTGCTGTGTATTCATAAGCTGTTCTCCTAAGGAGTGGGTGAAGAAAACAACAACAACAACAATACCCTCTTAGTAAATACACCAGCGTAATCGTCAACACATAACACTTGGGTTATAATTTTCTTGTTCCTGTGAGTTTCACGCCCCTAGGCGGGATAAAATGATGTTTATATTGTTACATTCTTTGTACATCTTAGTTCTTCCTCATCATTTAACCTAAAAATATTATACATGATTCGACATTTATCAGAATTATTGTCTTGATAACATCTGAGATAAGACTGAAACTCGGTCGTTTCGAATAACAATTACGAAAGTCTGAATTTATGGTGCTTGTGTATGCAATACATTTCATTTCATATTCCGAAACTTAGAAGTCAGTTTCGCATATGGGTCATGATCAAATCAATAATTAGGTAACTAAATACAACAAAAAGAAATTCAGCTCACAAAGGCTATGTTTTTTTTCTCAAACATTCATGAAACCCCATCAGACTGTCTGTTTTCCTGGGGTCAATAACAAAGACACCAGTATAGTTATATCATCTCCTGTTCGGCGCGGAGTTTCCTTTGCTGCATCTTGCAGTAACGTTCGTACTTGTTAGACAATGTGTTGCGCAACATTAGTCATCCAACATATACCAACGTAAAATAAACTTTTTGCTAAGCGATTTTAGGTATGGCGGTTTCTATTCTTTACATTTCTCGAGGTTGATTCTAGTTGTAACTGCAATCGGAAACCAATATACAGATAACAAAGGAAGAATGGGTATAGACTTACTAACGGGCTGATGAGAACAGATCTTACTAATTGGACAGCAGCCTCGTTTCGATTTTGAAAACAATAATTTGTAACGGAGGGACACTGGATTAACTTGAGATGATTAAAGTAAGACTAGGCCTTGCTAATTAATAATATATAAAAGCATTTATCTTCTTACGAGGACAGGATGTAGAAGGGCTGTTTGCACGTAATATTCGCATCGCCAAGAACGTTTCTCGTAAACGCATTTTTCTAATGTTATCATTGTTTAAAAATTATTATCTTACAAATGAAACTGTGATACACGCGATTGGTGTTGCTCGCATGTTGGTAGGTTGCTGAATCTGAAATCTGTGATGCTCCTAGAAACCTGTCAAGTAAAATGAGCTGAACTGTCCAGAAAAAAGTTTCAGTGATTCAGGAAATTGGACGGACAAATGGACGGCGTATGCTTCAATACAGCATAGGCTGGTTTAGGTCAGCGAAGCAGGGTGGTTGCTAATACAATAATGCATTAGATTAAGTCAGTTTCCGTGAAACAGATTTTTTCTCTTGAAAATAGTGTTTAAAGATTATTTATATTCATGATAAGATAGAAAATATAAAGTCTCGAAAGGTGTAAGAAATAGAGCACTATAAGAAGTTAAATCTAAACTTAACATTTAACAGGTTTATATTTCATTTTAGCATCATACATATACAGTTAAACAATAAAACCCTCATTACAAAGTACATTACATATCCTCATCATATTGTATCTGTACTTTATTTTAGAGAATTACAAACACAACGTATTCATATTACTTCTATCTACATAATGAATCTAAAGGTTACTGTTGCTTATCAAATCTAAAATTCTTGAAATAAACAAGAGCTTCCTTACAAAAAGACACATACTTTGTAGATATGTATCATGTATCATATCTTCAGCATTTTCGGGCTGAAATGCATTGCCACTTACGGTATCCGATCTACAAATAAGCAACACTTATTCTATATAACAGTGCTGTTCAAAAATATCAAATATTGATGCCTGGTAAGCTCATATAATTTTTGTGTCATTTGAAAGTGTATTGTCTACTGAAAAGGGAATGCAAATGACATAACAAAAATATGTTGTAAATGTTTTTTCTTTACTTTTTAGTTTTCAATGATGCTTCAACAAATATCAAGCAAATACAGTGTAATATTTATCATTTCGCAGTCAAAAAACGTGACTGTAGTGATACATGCATACTGTTTCTGGCCATCTTATTTACTAATTCTTTTCAGCAGACACAAAGTTTTCAAATGATACAAAAGAAACATAAGGTCACCAGACATCTAAGTGTTACCTAATTGTGGATGGAATATTTTAAATGTTAGTTTTGCAAGTTCCTATCAGATTGCAGGTTAACAGTCATTTCTATTTTTAGATTAGTAAGTATGATATACATTGCATCATTACAAGGGTGTAATATAATTAAAAATGTTTTAATTACTTATAATTACAATAAATGGTTGGAAAATCTATAAGATGAAGAAAGCGTACATTTTTGCATGGGTAATCTATTTTGTTTGGCGTTATCGCAAACTGAAATTTAATTTAAAAAATTGAATTGTAAACGGCAGACATAACAGACCTTTATTGAAACAAATCTAGTTTTGCTTACGTGTCAGCATTTCTCTGTTGAATGAGTCAAAGTTAAGGTAATAAAATAAAACAACAACAAACAAACATACTTTATACCTTAGTATACAAGTTTCCAGTATGGGGCTATTATGTGTTGCATTTGTGTTTTGCAAACAGCCCTTGTTTAATAATGTGTTGATTTGTTATGGTTGTACAAAATTTCTTGTGCAATTTTGGTCATTTCCCCTCCTCAGTTAAGAAGAAGACTTGTATCGCAAAACGTCTTTGTGACTTGGCTGGAAATGTGCGTATAAGTTCGATATTCTGCATTAATAAACTTATATGGGGAGGCATGTGCTTTTATTTAAGCTTAGCCTTTAAAAAGTTTGCAATGCTCCCATGATTATGTGATGATGTCGGATAAGGTAATCAAGCATGTAGTTACCAGTGCGTTTAATACCCCGGTGTTTATAATAATAAAACTTATTATAAAATTTACGTTTTTAAAATGTAAATAACGCGTTTATGTTTCGTCTTAAGTTAGAAGAAATGTCAAGTTATAATATTATAAAGTGAATCATTTTAAGGAAAGAAGAATAGTTTAAAGCTGTTGGGAAAAGTACACGAGATATAGCGTCAATGTGATAAAAATAGACACTGCGTTTTTTTAGCTTATGTAAGGTAAGATTTTATTGCTACATATGTATTCGTCTAACCCATCCTGTACGAAATTTACAGTGTAAAAGACCTTGTTTTTGTTCAAAATTACAGTCATGAGTATTTCGAATTCACACCTGTACATTGATTTTACATCTGTAGATTTTAATTTACAGCTGTAAAACGACTGCAAAATAGATCGAAGTATGCAAATGAGATACAGCTGTAAAAAACAGCTGAAAAAATGAAAAAGTTACAGCTGTAAATGTGCCTAAATGTTACAGCTGTAGAAATATTACAGATATTGGAAAATAAGGCATTATTTTAAGGGACGAAAGCAGAGGTATAAAAGGTTTTAGGATAAATTGTAATTCTCTAGAAAGTGAAGCAATTACTATAAAAATGGCAAAATAAATGATTTAGTAAGTAAAGAACAAAATGAATTATGTTCACAGTATAGCAAAATTGCAAAATTCAAGAGTATGATACAAGGTAGAAACTATGCATTAGATCTTGTTTAAAAAACTTTCTCTGTCATGGAAACATGTGACAATCTTGTCATTATGACTTTTAAACTTATCAGCCAGCTTCAAATATAGTGTAAATAGTTAATATATGTATTTAAACATGCCCGTTTGCAACTATATTCAGTAGTAAAACATTAATGAATCTAGGTAATTGTTGCTTATTGAATCTAAAATGTATTGAAATAAACAAGAGCTTCCTTACATAAAGAAACATACTTTGTAGTTATGTTAAGTATCATGGCTTGTTTTACATATCCTTAGCATTTCCGGGCTGAAATGCGTTTTGGTGACGCTGTTGCCACTTACGGTATCCGATCTACAAATAAGCAACATTTATTCTGTATAACAGTGCTATTAAAATATATCAAATATATAATTTTTTACAGCTGTACTTTTGAGACCTGCATGTTTTACACCTGAAAATTTCAACTGTATTTCTGGTCATAATTTCCGCTTACAGGTCTTTTACAGCTGTAAATTCAAAATACATCATCAACGCTTATGTTAACACCCCCTATAAATGAATTAACAGCAAGAGAGTCGCCAGAGAGTCGCCAGAGAGTCGCCTCAATTAGGAAAGAATAATTTTAAATTCAGAGGTTATTTCTTAGTTCACTGAGTTTGATTGGTTAGCTTGTAATTACAACAGCTTTCGAAGTCAATTGCTCAGTCAAGTGTGACTTACCAATTCTAAGTGTTCCTTCTCAAGAGAAGGAACAAAAAGAGGAGGTTTCTCATAAGAAACAAGCGCAATTTACTAACGTGTCACTACAGTAACAAACTATGTAATAAGAAATAAAACAAGATATTTTTCATGAAATTTGAAATATAATATGGTTTTCTCTATATACCCGGTAGCTCATTTTTACATAAAAGTGTTTTATTCTTAGTAGTAAAAATTACTACAACTGTTCATATTTCGAACATATTTACATTGTGTAAAACAAATATTATATGTTTGAAAATGTGATTATTTAGTTATAAAAAAAACTCGAAAGTACTTATTAATCTAGATTGACATAACAATATCAGTATTTGCAAGAAAAACACATAACTATGACATTTTGGACAAAGATGACTTCAGTAAATCATTCAGTTTTTTTTTCTTCGTTTTTAAAGTTTTGCTGTAATTTTTAATTCATACAAAATTCTGTTTGATATCATTTACTCTTTTTATTTCAATGAAGTAGCTAAACACACTGCTGGAACCTACTTTTATATTTTAAAATTTAGGAAAAGTGTAACTATTCACCCCTTTTAATAAAGAGTGATGTTTTAAGTCAGTGTTTTATATAAAGAATTGGAACATTGTTGATATGTATATATGTGTTTTGTCTCTTATAGCTCTGTATATAGCGGATATGTACAATGTTGCTTTATTATGTGAATTAATATATGCTGTACATGTGAAAAAAGATATCGTTATTCTTCCTTGATGAAGGCTTAACGCCGAAACGTTGGAAGTTAATAAATCTATAAACATACGCTACACCTGTTGTTGATTTTTCTGGGTTATTAATGTACATGTGATGAGACATAAATAAAATAAAATATACGATAATTGAACTGAACAATCATTTACGGAAGTCTTGCAAAAAAGGTTCTGTCAATGGGTTTGGATTTCTTAAGTGCTACGTTTTATCAAAATTATTTTATTACATACCTTCAAAGTATTCCCCTTACCGAAACATATTTTGTTACCTTTTTACCCAATAACGAAAAGCAGATACATAGTCTTCTTTTGGTATCCGTTTGATATACTGTTAAACGGCGCTGCCAGGAGAACTTTTGGACTTATATTTCTTTCCAGAAAGCATTTTCACGGGGACTCAGGTCAGGTGAATAAGGTGGATTGTTTACAACTTCCACCTATTCAGGAGCCAAAAAGGACTTAACAGAGGGCGCGGACGGTAGCATGCATTTCCACTACAGTCCGTGAACAGGCTCAATCAAACCGAGCCTGCAACATTTTCGTTTTTGTCGTGTTGAGCGACCTTTGGAGTTTCCACTTTTTCTATTCTAACAACCTCGCACTTGTGAGAGGAGGCGTTGTCGTGTATAAGATTGCCTCCTGATCATCCTTTGCTTGGACGTTTCTTATTATAAAACTTTTTCACTTTCTTCAGTACATATTTCTTGTAGAATTACCCAGTGACTGTAAGACCAGATGGACAAGGCACTTGAACGACTGGTACGCAAGAACTGAAAAGAATTGCGTACAACATCTTTTTCAAACTTACGGTTCCCTTGGCAATACAGGGGCTTTTTTATCTTTTCGCCTCCATTGCTTAATATCAGCCCTTCTCTGTGGCTCTGCTGTTCGCCAGCTAGAAATAACCTGACTATTACAGTCTTTCTATGCTTTCAAACGTTTCAAAACTTTGTTCAAACCTTTCTCAGGCTCTAACACTGTTTCAGAATTGTTTGCACACTACCGTCTGATATGCCAGTACAACTGGCTATATCTTTCACCGACAATCGCGCATCCTTTTCGACCACAGCTTTTACAGCAGCGATGTTTGCCTTGGTAACAGAGGTTTTAGGCCTATTTGAACGGGTAACATCTTCGACAGATAATTTCCCAGCGTAAAAAGCTTTAATCCACCTAAAAGTTATCCGCACTGAAATGGCCTGAGGTCCATATATACCACACAATTCATCAAATATCTGCTTTGAATCTAAATCAAGCCTAATGCGCTTTTTGTCCATCTTACAATATTACAAGTAAATAGTCAGTGTATATGATTGCATGTATTTCAATTTGAAATAACTAAGTCATCTGAAAAGCAATTTGCACGAAATAGTCGGATATCGTTAGCTATACGATATACCATTCATGTGCAATGATGCGATTTAAGAAATACCTGGGATAAAACTACGGAAGCATATTAGGGACAGAACATTTTGCAGTACCCTCGTATGAAACCCATTATGTCGAATAAAACATTCAAACATAAATTAACTAAACTGATTAAATCGTTTACTTTAACCTTTCGATCACAATTCCCATGCCCACGCGACATTATTGTATCGTCTGCATATAACGCTACAACAATACCTTTACGAAAATGAAATGTATACCATTCGAAACATATATTCATTGAGAGTAAGAAATCACTTGCACCTTAGCTTTCATATTTATTGTTTTATACAAAATATGTTTTAAAAAACGCGTATATGTATTTTTTACACATTAGAAAACAGAAGGAAACAAAATGACGAAATGATGGCATTATAAATCGTCGCACTGGTCAATCAAATTTTTAAGATAACAAATATTTTTAAAATAGCGTGTGATGAATCAAATGTTGAACTTGGATAATAGTTTTGCACTTAAGGATTGTTATTTTTAGTATTCTTGTTATTAAGTAAAATGTGTAAATGCCCTTCTTATTTTCTATATAGAAAGTCTGACTATCGATTATTGGCCGGAGGAATATCCTTCTGTATGTCCAGTTTACGACTTAAGTATGCGATTTATATAAAGGCGTAAATGAAATAAAAATAATTACCGAAGTGTCTCTATCGATCAGTCTTCATGTGTATAATGTCATTTAATGTCGAACCACTCGCGCTGTGCATGTACTAATCTATTGGGGGTCTGTGAGTCGCTACCTAATTATATAATACAATTGAATGCTTCAGAATCGCTTACATGCAAGTATTCCGTGTTGGTTTTACAGACATATACTCTCATAAAGTACAGAAATATAAACAAGGTCCCTAGTATGTCAGGCAAGAAATTACCTTCTGTCGACTCCCTATGGAAATCACGCGGACGACTCCAAAACGTCGACGAGGTGAGACAGGATGGGAATATAGGTTTACCTCCGTTCGTAAGTCATGTGTCTGTCTGTCTGTCCGTCCGCCAAATATTGTTTCTCCGATTTCTTAAAAACTATTGCACCTACCCTGAAACTTCACACACACATAGAAGTCAATATGTAGTTAATGCCCGTATGATATTTTTTCGGATCGGGTCCAAGATGGACGACTGGCAGCCATTTTGGATTAAAATGTTTTTCTGTGATTTCTTGAAAACTATTTCACCTACCTCTCTTAAACTTCACATACGCATACAGGGCAGTATGTTGTTAATGTTCGTGTAATACTTTTTGAAATTTGACCTTTAAGTGTGACCTTAACCTTGGGGCTTGGAACTGTATCTTGTGCGCAACACACCGTCTCATGATGGTGCCAAGTTATTTGAGAATCCCTTAATGCATAAAGTAGTTATAGTGTGTGAAATTTGAGAGAGGTAGCACAGGTGTAATAGTATTCAAGTAATTGCAGGACCAAACATACAAAATGAACGAGCAGACAGACCATATGGTGATTCCTATATAACCCCTCCTTCCAACTTCGTTTGCGGGTTATAATCATGAAGAAATACTACAGGAGCAAGGGAAAAGCCTATATTTAATAGATAAGTCTATTGCTAACAAGCATACAGTCTTTTTTACGAAAGTCGCAAACATATGTACAGTACTGCAAGCAAACATGCATACGTTCAGGACATTCACCTAATCCTCTTTCATTGACAGTTAATATACAAATTGGAGGTTTTAGCAATTACTTTATTTGATTTTACCAAACTAGCATTTTTTCTTTATCCAGGAAACTGTTTGATTTATATGTAGATCATTCTTCAAGCAAGACACTATGTACTCTTGACGCCGACAATGCGCAATTTCTGGACAAAATCTGTGGTCAATCAAGTTTTTATTTTTTCCCTACAATTTTACCAGTAATCAAGCTAATACATTATATAAAGAAACAAATCATGTTCAGCTTCCAATAAAACATAAAATACACATCAACATTAAATTTTCCAATGGTCAGCTTATTGTTTTTATCCGTCGCAACAGGAAGAGGGGGAGTTCAGCTGTTTATAGTGGGGTGGTTAAGTAACAGTTTCGTATTTGGTACGTTTGCAGCAGATAATCATATCACTTTTCAAAATGATATGAATCATTATTTTCATTCATATATACATAATTATATAATTACGGGAAAAGTTCACATGCTCTTTCCACAACACTTATATATATGGGTATTTATATCGTCTTTTTAGTTTTATGTTATAAAAACCGAATTCTTATTTGAAAATATAAACAATTACTTCTACCTATGTCCACAAAATCATCACGTGTGTGTGCAGACACAGAACTGTGAGTACATACCTAATACATTTATTACAGAACACAGTATTAACGCGCACGTAAACAAAAAAATGGAAGTTTTTTTATTTTAAAAAAATGACTCTTATACTGGACATATAACGTAGCTCTACAAACATAGTTACTTTATATATGTCGCAAAGTTGAATTCATTTGATGAGGATTGTCTATATTTTACGACGTAACACAATTTTATTTAGTGAAAGATGCACATTGGATACTTGAAAGGTGCATATCTCGTTTAGGTTAATTCATTTGATATTGAGAAATAAAAGACCCGTGGTGACATTTCAACTTCATTATTTCACGATTTCTGCTTCCTGATTTCACGATTTCCACTTCATGAATTCACGATTTCACGATTTCCACTTCATGAATTCACGATTTCACGAATTCACGATTTCACAAAAAAAACTTCACGATTTCTTGATTTCACGATTTCCTCTTGATGAATTCACGATTTCACGATTTCTGCTTCCTGAATTCACGATTTCCACTTCATGAATTCACGATTTCACGATTTCCACTTCATGAATTCACGATTTCCACTTCACGAATTCTCGATTTCACAATTTCCACTTCATGAATTCACGATTTCACGATTTCTACTTCACGAATTCACGATTTCACAATGATGAAATCGTGAATTCATGAAGTTGAAATTGTGAAATCGTGAATTCGTGAAGTGGAAATCATGAATTCGTGAAGTGGAAATCGTGAAATCGTGAATTCATGAAGTGGATATTGTGAAATCGTGAATTCGTGAAGTGGAAATCGTGAATTCGTGAAGTGGAAATCGTGAAATCGTGAATTCATGAAGTGGAAATTGTGAAATCGAGAATTCGTGAAGTGGAAATCGTGAATTCATGAAGTGGAAATTGTGAATTCGTGAAATGGAAATCGTGAATTCAGGAAGCAGAAATCGTGAAATCGTGAATTCATGAAGTGGAAATCGTGAAATCAAGAAATCGTGAAGTTTTTTCGTGAAATCGTGAATTTGTGAAATCGTGAATTCATGAAGTGGAAATTGTGATTCGTGAAGTGGAAATCGTGAATTCAGGAAGCAGAAATCGTGAAATCGTGAATTCATGAAGTGGAAATCGTGAAATCAAGAAATCGTGAAGTTTTTTCGTGAAATCGTGAATTCATGAAGTTGAAATCGTGAAATCGTGAATTCAAGAAGTGTAAATCGTGAATTCAGGAAGCAGAAATCGTGAAATCGTGAATTCATGAAGTGGAAATCGTGAAATCAAGAAATCGTGAAATCATGAAATCGTGAAATCAAGAAATCGTGAAGTTTTTTCGTGAAATCGTGAATTCGTGAAATGGTGAATTCATGAAGTGGAAATCGTGAAATTGTGAATTCATGAAGTGGAAATCGTGAAATCATGAAGCAGAAATCGTGAAATAATGAAGTTGAAATGTCACCACGGGTCTTTCGTACAAACCCGTTTGTGATTACATGTCCTCTTATTTGATTCTGATTCACGTTTCAGTGGCACAATACACAATACATGTGATGGGAACATATGTAACATTTATTTTGTTTTTATAACTTAAGGAGGTAGGTTACCTTGTTACTAGGATAAATTCAAATTAGTTTAACAGCAGCATTTTTTTGCATTTCGTGTAATTTAATGTTTTGACTGTTATAATCTCAATTTCTTTTATCTCTGGCCCTTCAAGTACAATTTTTATACAGGTTTGAAGAACGTGACCCTCTAAAGGTATTTTATATAGGAAGTAGAAGGAAAATACGTATATTTAACAGTTTTCAGTGCATTTTGGTTTTATTGTTATCCGTAGAAATCTTCATAATTAATATTTTTTCTAGTATGCGCGTTAGCTTTCTAATATAAGCTTGAAATATATATGTCGCGGGGCTCGTGTTTCCATGGTAACGCATTTCCTCTCATTTTTAAACAACTATGTATGGAAACGGGTTTTTCGACGGCTTCAGTGCCATTCTGTTAATGACCAACATGGAATATTTGGGTAATATTATTAGAAAAATACCAAGCACTTTACATGTTACCCTGTTTTTATAAAGTTTAAAGTAACCATGGCAACAGAGATGTTTAAAATAGCTTATATCTTGCTTTTTATCATAATTTCTTATAAAAATATTAAATAAGATATAATTGAAAATGTAATATTTTCGTGTTATTTACATTTATTTAAACAAATTTCACAGCTTAAGATACTTACAGCAGCACCCCTCGTCTGGCATTTTTATGGAAAAATCGTTCTGCATGCTGCTATTGTTATTATGGATATTGTTGAAATTAAAATAAAATGCCGAAGCTGTGTTCCTTAGATAGTTCAGTATCAACGCTTTTGAATTTTACATTTAGATATATAGATCACGGGCTTCGTTTCCATGGTAACATCATTTTAATTCAAGAAACCACAATTTTCTAGTGAAATTTGGACACTTTTATGGCTTAGTTTTAATATATAAGTAAGAAATTATCAACGGAAACTGAAAAATACGTATTAGAAATCAAACTGCCCAATTTTTATTTGAAAATGGCCGTATTAAGTAACCTTTCATCCAGCTATATTCCCAATAACATTGGTTACCATCATCCATTTTCTTACATTCCGCATAACATTTCAATATAACTATATAAAAGAAGCAAAATACTGATTATTATTCAGAGCGAATGACACATAAAAATATTTCAGTAAATAATGGCTGTTTAAAAAATAGTTCAAATAAAGAAAATGCACAGAATTACGTACTTTCAAAATAAATGCTATTTATTTTGCGCGGTAACTGACACGTAACGTCATGACGTCAATGACGTCATTTTAAAGCAACAATGTTTTGAAGCGTTTCTGCGACAATTTATTAATTATTTCTGCATTATTAAACCATTAAGCATCAGATCGGAGACAGGTTCATGATTTTTTTTCTAAAGAATGGTTATACAAACACATTTGGTTTGTCGTAAACGTCGTCGTAAATCGTCACATTAGCTTCCGGTTGGACATGCGCACATACAAATATGAAGGTAACTTACCTCCTTAATTTACGTTTCTACAAGTTCAGTGTTGATACTTACACAATCATTTGAATTCCTACTGCGGTTAGTCTTGTAGTAGTTAGAATAAGCGCAGAAAATCATTGGGTGAGTTATATAATTCCCATTCTTTCAATCGTCATTCCTTGACTATATCCGCCAATTATTTAGCTGTTTGGTGTGGTTTTCTCTTTTCCAGGGCGTCGCTATGACATTATAATTGTGAAATGTAAACTGTGATATTGTTGCATAATACCGTCACAATTTCAATTTTCTTTCTAATCAGATTGAGTTAAAATAATTGCTAGTTAAGAATGAATCGTAATTGCATTTGTTTAAATTTTGACATAGAAATATAATATGTTTTACATGTATCATAATTTATAGAAGATTAATGATAATAGTCCGGAAGCAAAAGCGAGTAAGAGTTGTTAGGAAAGGTCTATCTATGTCTGTCGTCACAAATATATATTTGTTGTTTTGATTTGAAGGCAAAGGAGAGGTAGACAGTACTTCATGTTCACTATTTATAAGGTGATATATGTGTAAGCATTTAGTTGACTAGACAATTGAAATTGGTATGTAAAACTATGTAATGAATTTGTTATTACTAATCTAGCTTTTTGCTAACTTTATTATAATGCCTTTCTCCTGTATTTTTCTACAAATGTCGAATATACATTGTCAGTCTCCAGTTTGTAAACGTTTTCTATAATATATGATATCATTCCTCGATAAAAAAATAACAATATGAACATAGCTCTTCGTTACTGTCAACTATTTCTGTGAAAAGTGGTTACGATTCTTTTTAGAATGAAAGCAATTACAGGTGATAGTGTGTTGAGTGTTGCAGATATCAATGTGGATATAGGACCTGCAAAGATTCTGCAGCATGTGAGTTTTTCAACTTGTAATGGAGACCTCCTTGCTGTAATGGGCCCAACAGGTAAGATCCAAATTCAAATACTATTTTGCGTTTAAACTGCGACATATTGTAAGAATATAAACATTTGTCTATTAAAACCATTGTTGGCGTTTTGATACGATTTTTTCTTGTGATGTGAGAAACTGATCTATAATTTACATTAACTACACTTCATTAAAAGTATGATGCAGCAAATTTTTACTTTAGTGATTATGCATCATAAAACATGTATAAAGTATTTATCATAATCAACTGTTATTTCATACAATTAGGGTCTGGAAAGACAACATTACTCAATGCAATAGCTGGACGTCAACCACTTTCTGCAGGAAACATTTATCTTTCTGGACAAAAATTCAACAAAAGACTGCGCCGACAACTTGGTTTTGTCGTTCAGCAAGATGTTTTCTTTTCAAACCTTACATTATGGGAAACATTATATGTAAGTAACTGCATTATTATTTTCCTAAATTGTTTCACTCGTCGGACACTATATATTCTAACCTGTCAGGTCAAAATAAAAAAAAAACACAATGATATTACACACAGAGGCTGCTTTAAGGTCACTCGTTTCTTTAGAAGCATATAACGCAATAAAGCAAATTAATAGCAGTCTTTGTTCATAATTGGTTATGGAATGTGCTACCCCATGCCACCCATAAACACCACCTAAAGGGATTATCTCTCTTGTTAATATATTTAAAACCGCACAATTGTGCCTTGTTGTGAAACCATGTATCAGATATTTTATTTGTGCTTCATATTCCCGGTATGATATCAATTTGTATTTTTTACCAATATATATTTGATCCATTGTAATATCATCTTATTTACCTGTGATCTAAATAATATTTGAGCCGCGCCATTAGAAAACAAACATAGTGGTTTTGTGACCAGCATGGATCCAAACCAGTCTGCGCTTCCGCGCATTCTGGTCAGGATCCATGCTGTTCACTAACGGTTTCTCTAATTGCAATAGGCTTTGAAGGCGAACAGCATGGATCCTGACCAGACTGCGCGGATCCATGCTGGTCGCAAAGCCACTATGTTGGTTTTCTCATGGCACGGCTCATTTGTATTGTTTTACTTCTTGTTGTGTTTTTGGGACAACGTTTCCGTGTTTGTTCGATATTTGGTCGTATGGCACCAAAGCAACAGTATAGCGTAGCCGCTCATCGAAGCCGCTGGAAATGTGACGCTTCTAATGATCAAACACGTGTAAAACAGTCATGAATATTACATACACTTGAATGAAATGTTGCTTTTGAGGGGAAAATTGGCAAAAAATAATCGGGAATGGGGTTGCGCCCCGGGAATGGAGTTGCGCGTATACATTATATACATTATGATGTATACGAGCAAATCCATTCCCGGTGCGCAACCCCATTCCCGATGATCGTTTTGTCAATTATGTCCCCGTAACCAGGATTTGAAGCAAATAATTTTGATATCCGTTACTTTATATCGGTTGAATTATCTTAAAAAGCATCAGATGTCCTCAGATTAGGCATATGAGGTCAGAAACCTGCAATTTTTGTTGATTTCGTACTTTTTTCACGCTTCGTGTCGCCAGAGTTTTTGTGTTAATAGAACCGAATCATAAATTACAAACCAGATATTTTACATATATGATGTATCATCATATTTGTGTCGAATAGCATTTTGCTTTTTTTCGAGAAAAAATACTCTTGTCTCATACTAAGCAAAATTATAACTTCACAAACCTCAATTTTGTCTTTTTACGAGCAACACCAGCACTGGACGTCGCGCTACCCATTTTAAGCGTATTCCCAGCAGGAATTGGATTGCGCGTTTACCACCCGTGTTTACCATCTTTTGAATATGTCAAATCACAGAAATCGTGATTTCAAAATTAATTATGACATAGAATAATTTACTAATAAATGTACATCCAAACTGAATAAACGTATACGTAAAATGTGAGATAAATAGTGCCATATTAAATCCGTAATACATTTACTTAAGTAATTCTTTTATCTAATTTGAAAACAAATATACAGTAAAAAAATCGCAAGAATACTTGTCAATGTTAAAAATTGTTTGTTTTTTTTATTTACAAAAAGGCCTATTTTCTGTGTAAATTGTTTCCTGTGTCAAGATAATGTTTCATTGTACTGATGCTTGAATGCCTTCAATTAGCATGAATAGTATCGAGTAATTGATAATACAAAATATACCTACGAATGTTCAGTGATTCAATTCTCTTTCTAAGAAATACCATGTATATATCCGTATTGTTTACTTTACTAAATGGTTTCATTTTTACATCAAGGAAGGTTAAATTTGTTCTAACTTTAGTCAACGAGGAGTCTTTTGTTTTATTATTACTATTTTCCATTCTTGAGGAATTGCGTTTTTCAGTTAGTTTATTTCCGACATCCAGATATTTTTCACCTTGAGACTATTGAGTATTCGATTTGTATCAATTCCGCCTTTCTCTGGCAATAAATCATCAACAAATGGTATTTTAGAATCTATCCATTTTTTAATATAATACATTTTCCTTTATGCTTAATAAAGCTATTGCCCCATATTAACTTTTGTCTTATTTTATCAAAAGTTTCTTATTTACTATTGTGCCCCAGTTATAAATATTTACGAAGAGTTTTCATGATAATCAGATTTGTCATAAAACATCGCAACCAAAGGACTGCCATGACGTATAAGCGGAAACGGTAAAAATCTTCTTGTCAGAAACTACTTACTGATCTTTAAAATAATTTAACAGGAAGGTTTTGTGAGTGAATGTTTCTGTTAATCGGATTCGTCAAAACTTTAAAAAATTGTCCCCAAACATCATCTCCTGTGACACGGTTGGTCCAACTTCGAAATAATTTCACTGAAACATTACTTCAGTGACCATTTTCCAATAGTGTTCAAATTATTCTGATTTGTTACGAACATGTCCGCAAGCCCCAAAACTAAAGAATCATTGCCCCCTTAACCGTTGGATGGGTTCAGGTTTTTAAACGTTTTATATTTTTCAGACTCTCTCTTGATATTAATACACTTTTCTATTTTCATATGTCAACAATATGGCTGCCGTGTTGTCTAACCTTCATCATATGGCTCGATGGAAATCTTTACAATATAAAAGTAATTTGGTAGAAATGTCTCTTGCTATACCTGTTTGAGCTGTGAAGAAAAGTGTCATCAAGTCACTCTTATTAATTAAACAATTACGGGCATTAGGTCAATGACATCTAAGCACAATATAATATGTAGGCTAATTTGAAATCGGTTGCTATCACAATTGCGAGATTTGTTTTCAATATTCTTTATATTGATACTGACTGCCATTTGTATTAGAAACCTCTTCATATCCTAGTTCTATATTCCTTGCCCTGAAAATGCTATTGAATGATATACAGTATGTCAGACGATTTCTGGGCTGATATATGGAAGTTTGATTTAAAATCAGAGGATTTAAATCTGGCAATGGATATTTACATAGCTTTGTACAGCGATACAATGGTCATCTTAAGTTAAATGACTAGATAACAGTATCAGTGACTAAATAACAGTATCATAATAAAAATGAATTAATCTAAAGTCAGTAATGTTGTTCTATACACTTACTTCAACAAATATATTTTGATAGTTTTAGATATTCACTATGCAAACAAAATAGCCACACTTCAGGTGGTCACTGTGAAAATGCTTGACATATTTAAGGAGGAAAGATACGTTACATGTAAATCCGAGTTAGCATTTGCTGTATTAACCCTTATCATGCTTTACACAATATATTCTTCCTTTGCGATCAGTGTAGATCATGCTCAGCCGGCAGATAATGGTCCTCACTGTTCGCCGGTCAGCCTGTATCTTCTTAGTAAGCATCCCTTTTAACAGTTAACGGTTCTGTCCAAATTGAAAAAAAAATGGACAAGTACATTATAGAAATTTAGCAGGGTAAAGTTTAACATAAAGAAATGCACACTAGAGTCTCTATATTCTTGGATATCCTTCAGTTTACAGCTATGATAGGTCTTCCCGAATCTCTACCGAAAGCTGACAAGTTGAAAAGGCTGGAAAACATAATCGATCTGCTGCAGTTAGGAAAATGTAAGAACACAGGTAAGAGGTATCATTGTCATTGATATGAATTAAACCTAACACATTATAATTATAACAATACCAGGAATTGGTTTGACACCAGCTAAACATTCTTCTGATGTTATGGCATATTGTATGAATATTCAAAATCATAAAATAAGGCAAGACGAAACTGTGAATGAGATCTTATTACAGAATCAATTGCTGGAACTTCCTTAATGAAGAACTGCGCTGAGGAAATAGAATCGATGAACACTTTCCGCACGCGAATATGATTAAAAAACAATGTGTCCCTATATGAAATGTGGATAATACGGCAGAACTGAAATAGTAACGGTTAGCAGTTATCACATCAAAGATGTCGATGGCATGGGTTATATCATTTTGTTCGTTGATAAGCGCAATATTTTACAACGGGTTCTGTAAAATCTATGTTGTGAATTTATATGTACTGAATTTATATTTTCCTTTCAGTGATAGGTGGCACATTTCTCAAAGGTCTTTCTGGTGGTGAGAAGAAAAGAACCAGCATAGCAAGAACACTGCTCACAGATCCTAATATTCTCTTACTTGATGTAAGTAAAATAACATATCAAGAACATTTTTCACAAGCCTTAATATTCTCTAACTAAGTATATCAATATATCACATAAACTGATCACATACCATGTTTTTACTATTGCTTTATGAATATCGGCAAGCGCATTGCTCATATACTTGATATCCCCTTACTTGCTGATAGTAAATCAACAAATGGCAAAAATATTACGCACGTATCCTGATACACTTTTACTTGATGTTACTTATATTAGCATAGTAGACACATGAAGATTTTGATTAAATCATCATTGCAAGTACACTTGCCCTCATGTTATGCTACCACTCTCGTAATTTGTGTTAGAAGAGAGCAAGTTATATGCGTACATTTTACTTAAAAGATGTATATTAGGATAACAAATAAGATCCCTAGATTCCTTACTTAATGATAGTTGGGAATTTGTACAAGTACATTACTCACAGATCCTAATATCCTCCTGAACGTTTGTAAAATTATGCGGTCAAAATCGTAGCAAGACCAAGCTTACCTGTCCTACAAAAATGATCCATTGTTTGGATAAAATTGATATCACAAGTTAAATTGTTGTTACTGTATGAATATTTACAAAGCAATGGATAATATATAAATTCCATATGTACATACACAAATGTTTCACTATACCCATTCTAAAGATAATACATTAAAACATGACACATATGAAAGTACCACTCTTATACAATTTACTTTCCTGTAAAAATCAATTCTAACGTTCCATAGGACCATCTCGCTTCGCCATAAGCACTAGTATTCTGAAGGAATATGGCTGTGTGATCAAATAAAAGAAAACAGTATCAGAATTGCGTATATTAATTTTTAGAGTCAAGTTTTACCACAGTTATATTAGTTTTTAGATCGTTTTGCTTGTTTTCACGCAGGAACCGACATCTGGCCTTGACTCTAGTATGACGTTACAGATGGTCAGACAGCTAAAGACTCTGGCTAGCGAGAATAACAAGAATATTATAGTAACTATACATCAGCCTTCCAGTCAAGTGTACCACATGTTTGATAGCTTGCTTTTGTTGTCCCAAGGAAAGGTAGAGTATTCTGGAAAAATAGTTTTCTGTGCGGATGATTTGCTCTAGCTTGTTTGTGTTTGTTACCAAATTGTTAGTCGCACTTTTATATAATTTTTTTTTCAGGTTGTGTATAATGGAGGTGCACATCGGGAGCCACTAATTTTTCTTGAACGTTCAGGATACAAATGTGACCCCCTATATAATCCAGCTGACTTTATGAGTAATGTATCTCAAATACTGTTTGTTTGTACCTTTCCAAAATACTTAAGTTCCAACGCAATTTTGTACTCCGTATCAAACGCCAAAATTAAGATAATATTGTTTCAATTCTTTGCATCATCAAATATCTAAACGCAGATATCATGCTATATGCATATAATGTGAGGTAGACATATATATTCATAACGGAGAGAAAAGAGTGTAGCACCACTCACCAGAAAAACTAAAGCGTCGGAAATGAAATAGGGATTTTAATGTAAAGTATATATACAAAGGTTTATATGCTCATTGTATATTCTTTCAGTGGATATTCTGAGTTTAGATGACCCTGAAATAGATAAATTAGTCAAGAGCAGAGAGCTGTAAGTATTTAAATCAGTGGTGTATTTATATTGATCATTTGTAAATGGTCTCCATGACCAAAAACGACTAGAAAATAAACAACAATGAGTACAAATACTAGGGACTATTTACGGCCGCCACATTTAAAACCTGCATGTAGTTTAACTTAACTTTTCAAACTGAGATTTTTATTGGTTTGGTAATCATAAAATCATTGCAAAAACAATTGAACTGAAGCATTTATTATCAAGCGATATTTGAAGTTACACTGTGCATGGGAAATCAGGGGCGAATACTTTGAACGGATAAACTGACTTCGAAGACTGTACACAGACTGTATACTATTGTCATTACCTAGAATGACCCTCGTATATATATTTCATAATAATTAAAAATACTAACAAGCTGTTACACATATTTGTGTTATATTCTTAAATGTATAGTTTGAATCTCATTTAGTAAATAAAGATGAAAAACATATTCATCACAAAAAAAATCTCACTTATTTTTTTCTCATTTTATGTACTTTATAAAGAAAGGGCGCACTATCAGCTAGACATTGAGTTTGATAATTACTCTGTACAAATTTATTTTATGGGCTCGAATTTTTCTTTTTATATTCAGTCTCGAGAAAGATAATGCTAACCGAAATACAACAAATTCCATTCATGAAGATGGCCAGAGCATGATATCGACAACAAAGAGGTGTAGGTATTGCATCTTTAGAGCAATAATAAATGTTAAATGCAGTGATGAAAAAATATAGATAACATAAACGACTTTGTTTCAAAAGTTTAAAGAATTTGACATTCGCAACATAATACGTTTTTGTTCACAAATATGGAATTAATGACATAGTGCAGACGCTAAAGGATATGATTATTTTTAAATCTCAAATCTCAAATTGATGGCACAGGTAATGTACAGAAGGTGTACGTGTTCGTTGTAAGGACTTAAATGAATGGTTATTGTTACGAGGATGCATACTTTTTCCCACACCTAGAGTTTATGGTACAAGCAATGAGTAGCATGTGTATCTATTTAGTATTATAGGAATAAGGTAGGTTTGGTAAAAATGTGCTTCCGTGATGTAGCCGAAATAAATTCATGGTAGATAGATATTTCGCTTCCATTTTTGCGCATTTTCGCGTGAAAAAAAACTTCTTTAATCAAACTTTTTTACGACTAGTATACATTCTGTATGTAATGAGACTATTTGCTAAGTTTCAGAACGAATCGCGCCTACAGATGTCAACAATATGGTGTCCGACTTATAACAACCGTTAAGTTATAGAGACACTAAGTAGGAAAATGGCGCGAAAAATGTTAGTGATGGAAGCTTTTTGTGCTTAAATCACATGGCAGATATATGCTTGATAATAAGGTTTTCTTATGAAATAATAGCTTTACAGAATTGGTCATTGGAAATTGCAATTTGGCAAGCACCACCACTGTAATTATGAGCTATCACTGGTAGCAACATACTAACTGCTCACATTGTCTGGTTCATAAATGCATGTATTTTGAAACGTTTGTGAAGAACATTAGACAAAATGAAATAATGTACAAGTTACATAACAATATGTAAATAATGTTTTTAGTAGACACTGATACAGGTTTAAAACTATTACATTACAGATTCTTCCAGCTCAGTGGTATCCATTAAAACATACGACAGTGACTTCAGCGTTTCAGAAAAAGAGAAATGGCCAACGGGGTTCGCAATGCAGTTTCGTATGCTTACTTGGAGAAGTTTTAAACAATCAAGAAGAACATTGTTACATGTGTACAGCCTCATTGAATACACACTTTTAGGCGTTTTAGCTGGTGTATTATTGTTGGATGAATTCAAGATTTTCAGAGATATAAGGGGAGTGGTAAGATTTTACTTTTACTTTTCCTAGCCTGCCTTATTTTTCTTCATATTTGCAGCACGTGAAAGAAACCCATTGAATGCGTGCTTCAAGATAAAATAAGTTTAGAATTGAGGGAATAGTCAACAAAGTTCTGTATAAAATGTGATATAACTGAACTCGGTACATAGCTGGAAATCACATAATAAGACCCGATCGGCTTTTAGATTATGAAAGAGGACCATGACTACAAAGTGGTACATATTCCAGCTTATTTTTTTCGTGTTATACTATTAACTATACTTCTTGAATCTCAAATACATGTCTGGTGAAAATTCTATATTAAGAAAATGCTGCATAAATCAATTTAGTTGCTTTATAGATATCATTACAATCATAAAAAATTTGGAGAAATTGCATAAAGGTACTATTTATTTTGAAAGATACCAAATATCGAATGGCCGTTAGTAATTTGGACTAGTATATTTGAATGCATCACTTCATATGTTGTACACAACAGTAATTTATATTCAAGTCTTGTTTTAAATCTAATAGAGCTTGATACCTTTAACTTGGGCATTTTCCTGTAAAATTTTATGTTAGGTCTCAAATAATTAAACGGATGGTAGCTCCAAGAAACATGATTATTGCATTTTAAAAGCACAGAAGCGGAATTCATTGACTGGGCATTTTAGTAGTGAGCTTCCAAAGAAGTTTTATTAGAACTCCAGCAAGTAGTTTTTGAGAAAAGCGTGCATAAGATATGCGCATCTTCCCTTGGAAGTTAATCTTCCAATGACGTTTAAATAAATGGTACCGTATTATGCTAATGTCAAATAATGAAAGGACAGTAACTCAGTGAAATTTTCCGACAAAAACTTGAAGAAAATATGCACATTTTCTCTTAAGGATCATGTAAAGCATTTGAGACCACGCCTAGAATAAATTTTCATTTTATATAAGGAATTGTTCAGATGAAGTAAAAAATACTTTCTACAAATGTCATCTTGTTCGGTTATATGTGTTTTGTCTTGCAACACATGTACTTCGACTGACTACATTTGTAAAAATATATCAAACTTTTATTCAACCATATATTTTCTCTGAATTTGTTTTCGTTGTTTGTCTGACATACTTATCTTGGTACTCCGGGAAATGATAAATAATTAACTCTGTTGTTTTTTGAAACAATCCAGTTTGTTTTAAATGTACATGGTTTGTAACACATTCAACTCCCGGGGTACCCGGAGAAATATGTTACACACAATAATCATAACACAGTGATGACAAAATACTTTTAAAAAAGAAACTTGACATCTACAAAACAGAACGTGCCACAGTCAATGTACATGTGATACAGGACAAAATGTTTTGTTCAATAGAGAAGAACCTGTCCTGAAAGTTGTTTTAACTTATTATGCATATTCTTTATGAAAAACCAGGTATATGTGGCCTAAAAAAAAGTTCAACACTGGGGGATGTTTCAAAAGGTTTTCAATAACCTTAAGTGTAAAACTTCCTATGAAGTTTCACAGAATTTCAGTTAGTGGTTCCTGTAGAATACTCCGGAGAAGAAATTGTGCTATAGTATAGTAATGTTGAATACTAAAAGGGGCAATAACTCTGTGAAGAATTATCTAACCTCATCATGAAGGTAATATGTGCATCTCCATTTAGCAGTTAAAGGCAAAGAAAATCTCCTATATAAGTGACCCCCCCCCAAATACCAGACTTTTTAATCCCCAATATACAAGATCCTGTCTGGTCCACTCTGATAAGGGTCCATAAAACCCCCGTAGACTTGACATGTAGCCTAATTATTGTCAGAGAATCATAAATTTTATTGCCTACAGATAAATTGGTTATTTCCTGTGTTTTGCATTTTATTGATTGAAGTGCGGTTTTTTTGGGTTTTTTTTTCAGAATGTACACAAAATCATTTTAATTGATAATATATTAATTTTGATTGCTCAGTCATGTTGAATAATTTCCTGGCCAATTAAATTATAACTCTTATAGAAAAGCAATTCTCACTCCTCAACAATAAAATAATTATTTAAAACTTAATACTTATTTAAAGAGAAATTACAAGTTTGTATATTCAATGATTATGATCTTTTTCTCAAAAGTAACAAAATAAAACCAGAAAAAATGATAATTGCTGGATTTTATTAGAAATTATTTAAAGAAGCGTTCAGTTGTATTTTTTAATAGATAAAAAAGGAATATGGACAGAAGGATTTTATATATTAAAATGCATAACTCCCCTTGTGTTGTCTAAATAATGTTTCTTTTATGTATAATAAATCCAGCAATAAAGATATATCATTGTTCAAAATATACATAATTTATTATTTCTAAAAGCTATGTGCCTGAATGCATTTTTTATATTTTTGATAAAAAAAAAACAGCAATGATGAGATGTAATTGTTAGAAAACTTGATTTATTAAAAATATGATAAAAACACTGTTGTATCTTATCACTTTGTTTATTTAGACCATATTCAATCAAGCTTTCTAAACTCGTTATAAAGGCGAGAACTGATTTGCTATAAAGGTGAGAAATATCACCTGCAATTTATTTACTGCACAGTAGCTATACAGTAGCTTATTATGATAAACAGAAGCAAGTCTATCAATCGTCCAGTCTTGTATATTGGCTCTTACCGCCAATATGCAGACCATAGGCCACATACCTTGCATACCAGAATCAGTGTCTTTAAATTACCTATGAAGTTTCACTAAATTCTAGCCGGTAGTTGCTGAGAATTACCCTGGACAAGAATTGCGGGACGGACGGACAAAGCGTCGACTATATGGTTCCCTCTTCGCGGAGCATAAAGGAAGGACATTGTTATTGCCGTTTTAATTAGCTCAAATATTGTTTTATTCTGTAATGTTTTGAGTAGTATACACTTACAACAATAAAATGTGTATTTTTATATATTAAAGGTTTTCTACATGATCATGGCATGGACATTCTCAGTTGCATTACAAGCCGCGGCAATATGTAAGCTTCTGTCAGCTTGGTAACACATGTATTAAATTTTCCACCTGATAAATACTTTGCAAAATGTCTGTGTGACTCTTCGTGAATCCATCCCTTAAAGGCAAATAGCATATATTTATGAAATCAATAAAGTGCAGTTAAAAGTACATCTAAATATTTCCTCTCATTAAGAGTTGTCACAAGACAACACATTGTCTAACCAACATAGGTAACAGGTTTTGGCAGTACAACATCCAATGATCTCCGCAGTAAGATTAAACTTAACCAAAAGATTCATGTCAAAAGTAGGATATATTTCTTTAAATTTTTACGTAAGCATGATTCTAATGTCTAAGTGAAGTGAGCAGTCTAAAAGAAAATTACTTTTGCCTTCAAGCTCTTTAATTACATAACTATTTCAATACTATTACAATATGTGCATTTTCATTTTTTTATTGGCACAATATTAAAGCGAGCCATTTTAAAATTAATTGATACTTTGCCTCCCATCTCTCACACTACATCTGCCTATATTCTCATGTCAAATAATGAAAAGGCAGTAACTCAGTGAAATTTTCCGACCAGAACATGAAGAAAATATGCAAATTTTCCCTTAAGGATCATGTAAAGCATTTTAGAGCACGCCTAGGATAAATTTTCATTTTATAGAATTACCTTAACCAAAACATTCATATCAAAAATAGGATATATTTCTGTAACTTTTTACGTAAGCGTGATTCTAATGTCTAAGTGAAGTGGACAGTGTACTTTTGCCTTCAAGCTCTTTAATTCCATAACTTTTTCAATACTACTACAATATGTGCATTTTCATTTTTAGCTCGACTATTCATAGAATAGTGGAGCTATTGGACTCGCCCATGCGTCGGCGTCCGCGTCGGCGTCTGCGTCCGCGTCCCGATTTGGTTAAGTTTTTGTATGTAAGCTGGTATCTCAGCAACCACTTGTGGGAATGGATTTAAACTTCACACACTTATTCACTGTGATAAACTGATCTACATTGCACATGTTTCATAACTCTATTTTGCTTTTTTACAAAATTATGCCCCTTTTTCGACTTAGAAATTTTTGGTTAAGGTTTTGTATGTAAGCTGGTATCTCAGTAACCACTTGTGGGAATGGATTGAAACTTCACACACTTATTTACTGTGATAAACTGACTTACACTGCACAGGTTCCATAACTCTATTTTGCTTTTTTACAAAATTATGCCCCTTTTTCGACTTAGAAATTTTGGTTAAGGTTTTGTATGTAAGCTGGTATCTCATTACTCACTAACTGGAATGAATTGAAACTTCACACACTTACTCACTGTCATGATCTGACATGCACAAAGCAGGTCCCATAACTTTATTTTGCTTTTTTTTCAAAATAATGCCCCTTTTTCAACATAGAATTTTTTGGTAAAGTTTTTGTATGTAAGCTGGTATCTCAGTATCCACTAACGGGAAAGGATTGAAATTTCACACACTTGTTCACTGTCATGATATGACATGCAATGCAAAGGGTCAATAACTCAACTTCGCATTTTACAAAATTATGCCCCTTTTTCAACTTAGGAGTTTTTGGTTAAATTCCTATATGTAAGCTGGTATCTCAGTACCCACTAATGGGAATGGATTGAAACTTCACACACATGTCCACTGTCATGAGCTGATAAGCACTATGTAGGTTCCATAACCCTATTTTGCTTTTTTACTAAATTATGTCCCTTTTTCGACTTCCGTATTCATTCAGTCTACAAGGCTGTTGAATAGTCGAGCATTGCTGTCCTCCGACAGCTCTTGTTTTGATTGGTACAATATTAAAGCGAGCCGTTTCAAAATAAACTGGTACATCTCTCATACTACATCTGCCTATATTCTTATCGGTGCTGGAAAACTTAATCTTACACTCCGGGATGTTTTACTTTTCATGAAAAACCTGATCAAAGTTAAATACCTTGATATTTCCACTTTTAGCCTTACATTATATGTCACAATTCACAAGTTCCATTTCTATCCTTACAGTATATTTCTCAATTCATATGTTCCATTTCTATCCTTACAGTATATTTCTCAATTCATAAGTTCCATTTCTATCCTTACAGTATATTTCTCAATTTATAAGTTCCATTTCTATCCTTACAGTATATTTCTCTATTTATAAGTTCCATCCTTACAGTATATTTCTCAATTTATAAGTTTCATTTCTATCCTTACAGTATATTTTTCAATTTATAAGTTCCATTTCTATCCTTACAGTATATTTCTCAATTCATAACACTTCATTTTTCTTTTAAAAAGTGCACGACATCAAATCAAATCTGAACTCTGCGTTGTTGTTTGCCTTTGAAATGTAGTAATGTCTCTCCTTTTCTCACGATTACTCGTTACTGTAAGAAAATAATGTTAGGAGTAATATTCGTTTCATCTCTTATTTGTTGAAACCAACTCTATCTCTGATATAATAATTTCCCCACATCTCATGTTATAAAACATAAATAAGGGAATGTTTATTTCACATGTCAAAAACAAGTTTTCTTTGGACAAGTTATAACTAAATGCTTTCTCACAGCACCGGCATATGACGTAATCCAACCTTATTTTGTATAAGGAACGTTTCCCTGAATCCGACGAGTATTTAGCCTACTTGAAATGTAAGCGTTTCGTCAATACTGTGATTATGATATCGTGATATTTGCTGGAGTTTTAATAAAGCTATAGTCATTTTGTCTACCAATATCACAGGAATATGATATGGTTAGACTTTATTTGTTCCTAAAATACATACCTATAACCAACGAAATCAGACTTGTATTGAATGCTTCAAATAGATATGACAAGGTCATACTGATGCTGGATCGCTTTTGGGGTAGTTGCGTTACCTTAGAATAATATCTGTCATGTGTTTACAAATCGGATAGAAATATCAGTCCCGAGGGCAGCTGTGCATTGGGCGGTAACGAGGCTTGCCTATATTTTTTCTTTCATATCGTTTACATATAAGCTTTTTATTCTGACAGATTAGTTTTCTTGCATCACAATGTATTTTATAAACAATCGGACAAATAAAGCAAATAGAAATACTTCATTGGAAACACTCTTTCTTAGAGTAGAGTATGTACACAAAGCACGGGAAATTACACCCGTAAGCAGAAGTGACGTCATGAAGTTTCAGTGACGCAAAATAACAAAGTTCCACTTTAGTTTTATCATTTGTAACGTAACGGTATGTTCTTACCGTAAATTAACATATTTTGAAACGAGAAATGGAACGGAGAGAAATTATCAAGGTACCTGATGTTTTCGTATTTTACATAAACAATATATAATCAATGCATATTAACTAGTAAGTTGTCATTAACATCACGCGAGTCATCTGGCATGTGTGGGGGTGGGGTGCCTGATGGGTTTTGCCGGCATGGGTAAAATCACCGGAAAC
This sequence comes from Mercenaria mercenaria, assembly GCF_021730395.1. NCBI lineage: Eukaryota > Metazoa > Mollusca > Bivalvia > Venerida > Veneridae > Mercenaria > Mercenaria mercenaria. The sequence goes on along the minus strand of NC_069365.1, from coordinate 27,561,269 downwards.
ACTCGTCCGGTGTGCAAGAAAAGATATACGAATAATGTTCATGTCCTGAAATCTGTGATTTAAGACTTCATGTTAGATTCTCGTTCGGCAGGAAGGAAAATGTTCCTTGGTGCAAAATGGCCCTTTGAAATACAAATGATCTCACCTCACTTTCATATTCGTTGTGTAAAACACCAAAAAGATTTGAAGAACTCCCCTTTATTAATACTACTGTTTCTGCCAAATATTTACCCTCATTCTTTTGAAAAAGCTGCAAGGAAAACTGAAAATATTTTATTACGTTAAAGGCTTTCAGTAGTAAGTACAAATATATAATACAAACGATCAGTGCAAAAATATGTGTAACTGTACAGAAATTGATCAAGAATGCGATGAAACAAATTCATACAACTAAAATACTATTTACAAAAATAACTATTTATGATCATAACTAATATTTAGATTGCATACACTTTACATATATAATTGATAAAAATCAACATAAATAGATTATTATTTTAACTTATAACTTTAAAATGCTATATAATCATAACTTTGAATTTGATTATATTTATTTTACGATACAATGTATTCATTTTACCCATAGCCTACTGTAATGAACTTCGAATTTGATTTCGTTTATTTAACCTTTCCTTTAATGAATTTTGAATTTGATTTCATTTATTTAACCTATACTTTAATGAAATTTGAATTTGATTTCATTTATTTTACCCATACTTTAATGAACTTTGAATTTGATTTCATTTATTTAACCTTATACTTTAATGAAATTTGAATTTGATTTCATTTATTTTACCCAAACTTGAATGAACTTTGAATTTGAATACATTTTTGGGTTTTTACAGTTCCAGCCGAAATTGAAGCTGTTTCAAGAGAGCGTGCAAGCGGTGCATATCGGATGTCTGCCTATTACTTTTCCAAAATGGCTGGAGAATTACCGTTGACTTTTGCAAAACCTACCCTATTTTGCACAGCTATTTATTGGATAGCTCGGCTGAATGGTGTGCGGCAATTTTTTATTGCGTATTCAATAATTCTATTGAATATCGTCAGTATACAGGTACCTTAGCTGTTTATTGTCGTCATGATCAAGGTTTCATATATGTTATTGTCCTCCTGGTTACTCGATCTTTTCGGGGTCTCCGTGGTCGAGTGGTTAAGGTCGCTAACTTCGAAATACTTGTTCTTAACTAATGTGGGTTCAAGCCTCCCTCGGAGCGTTGAATTATTCATGTGAGGAAGCCATCCAGCTGGCTTTCGGAAGGTCGATGGTTTTACCTAGATGCCCGCCTGTAATGAAATAATGCACGAAGGGGCTCCTGGGGTCTTCCTCCACCACCAAAACTGGAAAGTCGCCATGTGACCTATAATTGTATTAGTGCAACGTCGGTTTATAAAATCTCACGATCTAGCCAGAGTTGCAATTGAAAAGAATTATGTATATGTATTTAGCACAAAGAAGAAGAGAAGATTATGATATATTAGCCTGGCCTCTTTAAACCTGAGGTAGATTTAGGTCAGTCAAAAATTACAAAAAAAAAGTTAAAAAATAGAAACGAATTCTAATTACACTTAAACAAAACTTAAAAAAGCAACTCTTGAATGACAAATTTTAGCGCGGGATTTGTTTTTTTGTTTCTTTCTTTTCTTTTTTGTTTACAGAACCAAGACCATTTTAACTGAGTATTCTTTTTAATTTCGTTTGTGATATTTTACAGAGTGTTGGATTTATTTTGAGCATCGTTTTCTCGGACAGACAGCTGAGTGAAGCAGTTCTTCATGGGATGTTGCACTTTTCGATGTTGCTTAGTGGATTTTTGATACAAGATATCCCTAGCTGGCTGGCCTGGGCAAAATATTTTTCTCACATGTTCTACCCATTCAGTGCATTGTGCATAATCCTCTATGAAAACGCAGAACCGGTGCCGTATGTATTTTTTTCCCGATATATATTTAATTATTTTTCCAGAGTACACTGCTTAGCGTCAAGTATTTCAAAGATTCATCAAGTAGGGCCACGAGTTATTTACTATCTTACTCGATTGATAAAGCAGCTGTTATTGAACAAACTTAATTATGCATGCCTTGAAATGTGACTGATAAAAATACACGCAGCATTGATTACACAATTTTTTTAACGTTAACGTAAAGAATGTTTATATGTTTTTCCCATATGATGGACTGATTATCTGTATAAAACGTGTTTTACGAAACCCTTTCACTGGAATAATGACTTTAGTCTTATAAATGTCTTACTATATGTTATACTAGTCTCCCTTTAGGTTATGCATAGACTTACTAAGTATGTTGAGATCAAGTAATCTGTAATAAAGTTTCTTTCTTTCTTTATTATGACACTGATAATTTCTGAGGAAACCCTTTTCTCTCTAGGCTTACCTCGGAGATGAGAGATATTGTAAAGTGTTTTCAGAAAGTGTTATTTGAGACGATTTTATGGCAGAGACATTTATTTTAAAGGTCTCTAACGACTGATGCCAGTCTAGATTAGGCACTTCTTAAAAGTGAATGTCGAAATAATATTCTTTCAATTTCAGTTGTAACACAATTAGTGTGATAGACTTCAGCAAATGTCTCCAGAACAGTTCAGACTACGTTACGTCTGTAGAAATATTACACGCTGTTGGAATTGAACTTCCGGTGTATTGCTACGTTGGAACTATGATACTAATATGTGTTATACTGAGGGTAGTTGTATACATTGCATTACGGCTGAAGCGCCCTAGTATTAGTTAACCTTTATAGTACTCTAGTATCGCACTTGTGGCATGTATTTTTAGATTGATTCAGTTCTTGGTTAATGACTCCTGACAGATTGCTGTATTCCTGTTATAAAACTAGCTTGGTCTTTTCCACTTTAGAACTAGGTTACAAATATTGATCATTGCTGAAAGTTTGAATAAATTAAATGAACTAATAAATGAGGAATTCAGGTCAAAAACATTTCTCTATATATCATATAGAGTTAAAGCTATATTGCTAAAACGGCGTCCCATAAATGCGATAAGCCAATCGCATATCGGTAAAAAGTCACGTGAAATCACCCAGTCCCCATGTGCTACACTACTTGTTGCATTCCAATACTTGTTGCATTCCAATATACCTGCGGCCTCCAGGCCGCAGGTAATAAATCAACTAGAGGTTTGATCGGACAATTTATAGCACGAACAACAACATAGTTATTTGTTACCTTGAGTTGACCGAATTATTACCTGCGGCCTAGAGGCCGCTGGTATTTTTGAAAGCAACAAGTAGTGTAGCACATGGAGATTTGGTGATTTTACGCGATTTTTTACCGATATGCGATTGGCTTATCGCATTTATGGAACGCCGTTTTTTTTTTTTTGCAATAAAGCTCGCATCCTATATGATATATAGAGAAATGCTTGTGACCTGAATTCCTAATTCATTATTTCATATAATTATTTATTCAGACTTTCAACAAATGATCAATATTGATACCTAGTTGTGCATAAGGGAATTGTTTTTGAATTGCTCTTTAATTTCCGGGATTATGGTCTTGTGTTGATTTGCTCTATATGTTAATGAAGTCCAGGTAAAGGCATGAATCACACTTGTGAAAGCTCTAGCTAGTAAAGTATTTCAATAGTCAAGGAAAGTGACCAGTTGAGCTAAAAGTTATGCTATACACGGAAGGGAAATACAGTTATTTTTGCTCAAAACAATAACCTTCAGAACTAAGAAATGCATATTTAATAGATCTACTTGTAAAACATATAGAATGGAGTAATATTTCATACATTAAAACATAATGGTATGATAAAAAAAACAAGCACGTTATTCACCAATAAGTTACTTTTTAGACTGACTGGTCACATACATCCATAACAATTTTTTGGTCTGTATAACTTCTGGCCGCAAGAAATCTTTCGGCTTGTCCTCCCTGGCAAGAGGGCCTACATTCCCAAGTGTTTACCTTACTGTGTAATGGATTAGCATTCAAACGTATCACATGTATCTTAATGCGGTACTTACCACAGATGTGTGTAAATGACGCATACAGTATATTTTACAGTCTTCTTTTTTTTGATGTTTGTAAACACCTAGCAGTAAAAACAAGCTGAATTGTCCAAAAAAAGGTCAGTATGGAAGTCCTGGTGCCAGCAGAGATATTTGAATTTGTCTTACGTACGACTTACTATCTCCTACGTAGGAGTTAGTATCTCCTACGTAGGACTTACTATCTCCTACGTAGGACATAGTATCTCCTACGTAGTACTTAGTATCTCCTACGTAGGAGTTAGTAACTCGTACGTATGTCACTGACTAAAAGACTCTCAAGCATGCGCAGTGGACCAATATACTCGTGTGTTCTATTATTTAGTAAGGAAACGTGTGTAATTTAAAATTACACGGCATGGATGACTTTATAAAAACATATTTTGCATCTGGTATGAAATACCGTGAAATATTACTTTGTCTTGAAATGGGTTTACTATGACATCGAACATAAATTCTAACATGACCCGATTTAATTTCCAGTTAAACAAAGAAGGAAATCAAGCCCTGTATATTCTGCGATAAACAACGGTTGACGCGCGGACCGGTAAGAGAGCATTATGACGTCAAATTGCAACATGACGTCCGATACATTATTCCTTGGGTAAATGAAGTCCAGCATAATATTTATTATAATATGTCAATGAGCATGTCAGAATGAAAACAATCAAGCCCTTCTTGTGATTTATCGTCTTATTTACCTCGATTCATCGTTCAGATGCTTCAGTATTTAACCACTCGGGCTAACGCCCTCGTGGTTCAATTCCTACGCATCTGAACTCCGAACCGTGATAAATTAGGCGATAAACCACTCGAAGGCCTTGATTATTTGTTAAATATATATACGTACATCGGGTAGTTTTTCAAGTCTTTATGGGGACCTCCGTAGTGCAGAATTAATCTCATCGGTGAAGATACCTGGTAAGTCTAAAATAATGCACTAGTGTCCTAAATTACACAGTTAACACAATAATAACAGTTAAACTATTTCACATCCAAATGCTTGCATTTCAATTTGTTCAACAATTAAATCTCAAAAACTTCATTAAATTACTTTGACATCGAACATAAAATGTTTACAATAAAAACCTAATTCCAAACTATTTACTCTCTCTCTCTCTCTCTCTCTCTCTCTCTCTCTCTCTCTCTCTCTAAGAGTCTTAATTACTGTATATTTTCTCTTAATTACAGTACTATATTTAGCTCATTTTCATATGTTTTTTCCTACTGAATTTTGTGATCTATTCCCGAAAATACATTCAATAATAGTGTTCCGAAAAACTAATTCAAATCAACTTGTGGTCCGACGGCTTTGCTTTCTTTAACATGGTGTGTGTATCTTCTATATATTGTATATGTTGTGAAAAAGAGGAAGAATAGAATAGTATTTAAATAAAGTGAAGCATTTTTTATCACGGCGAATTTGTAGGTTTCAGTCATTAAATCTGGTTATCCTTTGTTTATGCCTAGAGAGAAGAAATTAAGGACGAGTAACTTGGTAAACATGATTTATTCCCCTTTATCAGCCCGCAATTAAAAAGTCAACCAGCAATGTTCAATTAACACATGTACCGGAAATGCAAGTAGGACCACATAACGTTGCAGCGCCGCAGAATAGGAGCCCTTACGTATGAGTTATTTAGTCCTACGTAGGATATACTAAGTCCTACGTAGGAGATACTAAGTCCTACGTAGGAGATACTATGTCCTACGTAGGAGATAGTAAGTCGTACGTAAGACAAATTTAAATCTCTCTTCTGGCACCAGGACGCTTCCATTAGGAATAGTTGCAGGAAATTTTTTATCTATGTTATAGCTAAGTTGCTTTTAACTGTAACAGTTGCATGTTGCTATTTTTATTTATATTTCAATGTATCGTTGCTTATTCATCTAAATATTATCTGGAATATAACCTTCCTTAATGATGAAAGTTAATGTGGAATTACTGAGATGTGATCGTTAAAATTTAGACTAATTTAACTTATTTAAAAATGAATATGGACTCGAAGGTGGGAAATGGGAATAGTATATGAAACTTTATTCTATTAAATCACATCTTGATTGGAACTGATTGGTTTACAAGATCTTACCGATTTAGGTAAACCTACATTTTTTGCAAAATACAATTATTCTTCTTCTGTAGATTTAATATCTACTTGGTATATATTTTTGAACTTGCCTGAAACAAACAGTTCTAGATACAATGCTTGTATTTCATAACTCGTGACCTTAAGGTAATTTGTTTATTATACTTATTTAATAGTTTCTGACTATGGAATGAATCTTCAGACAGGTGTAATATATATGATATAGCTTTCTTACAAATTTATAAACAGTGTTTGAATTGACGGATCTGTTTGTATTATGACCATTCAAGAAAACTGTGCTAAATAAAAAATATCTGAAAAATGGATCAACATCTTTTTTTTATCTTTTTCTTATGTAGAATCATCCCCCATTGTTACGGTTCGGTAAAAATCAGGTAGAACATACGCTACATATACAGTACGAGATAAGTTTGTTTATGTCAGCGGGCATTGTTGTTTGCTATGACAACAATGGAGCAAATTAACACTTGTTTCTGTTAATCAGATTCCTCATCAAAATCGTTTTTGAAAATTATTATTATGCATGCCAGATAATGACTGATATAAGATAGAAAATACAAATTCATCTTAGTATTTATCGGAAAGAGCGCCACAATATGGATGTTATCAGAAGTAAATTCTTTTATCATATACCTATATAAATTTTGTCAAAACTACGGCTTGTATTTCACAAGTAAATATGAACAGGTAGAAAAAAATCTGTATTGTACCTTTTGTATTGTACGTTGCCGGACAACTTTCATTTAATATGCAGGACTTGACAGCTCAAACAATTGCGCACATAAAACTTTTAGCGTAGTTAAACATTGAAGATTTCGTTCGAGTTACAATAGTACTAAATAGGTAATCAAGCAGCACTTTCGTGCTAATCAAATAATGGCGGAAAGAATAAATCCTCAATATTTTTCCCTGTTAAAGTGGCATTTTCATGTTTTATATAAGCCAGTTCCTGTTTTTATTTCATTGTGGACCTAAACTTGACATTTTAGGAGATTTTTTTTTGCATTTACAGAAATGTAAACATACTTTATTACTCCTGTGTCCATACCCAAATTTTAGCTGTCAGTTAAGAAGCTATTTTATAGTGTTGACCTGTCAGAAAAAAATCGCCCCTACTTTTCTTGGTGTTTTTGAGGGTTTATATGTTAAGAACACAAGGTTAGTGATTCTTTTTTAAATGGGCCTGTCTATGTGTTACAGCTCTCAGAAGAATGTTAATTTTATATAGAACATAAAGCATATTTATTTACTACTGTATTGCCTGTCACAAGAAAAAACAACAAACAAAACCGTGGATGTATATATTAAAAGGGTCATTGTAACAGTAGCTCGATCTGAGATTTTGTATTCGCCTCTCGTGGATTTTGCAAGGATGGATCACACTCGGCGCTTGCGCGCCTTGCGAGAATCCACTCGAGCCGAATACAGCTACCAAGACCGAGCTACTGCTATAAATACCCTATTATATTGCATCATTTAAGAAAGGTATTATAATTGCAAAATATTAGAATTACTATTAGTTAAACGTATCTACATTTAGTTTTAGAAATAAAAAATAATAAACTGAAGGAAAGTGAAACAAAACGAAATGATGGTTAAATCAGCTTAAACTAAGTTTACCATTCTTCAAGCTATAGTCTTAGATGACTTTTTGGATGCCTTGTTCGTATAGTTGCATATTTCTTTGTTGTATATATGGATCAAAGCTTGAATCTATGTTATAATTAATACGTAAACAAATCTTAAGTCAAGTCAAGTCAAGTCAAAAGTTTATTAAATGTAACAAAGGCCTCCGGCCCAAAATACACTACATAATATATAGTAAGTGGTTCAATCAGATAGTTGTGATCCCACAAAATGTATACATATACACTGATTAAGTTGAGATACATATTTCATAGATTCAGCACACAGTCGACTAGCAAACATATCTTAACATAATAGTTCTCTAGGCTGCTGAATATCATAATTAACTGGTCAAACATTATTTAAAAGCTTCTCAAGATACAATGCTGTTTGATATAACACCTTTTCATTATCAGAGCTAAGTATGTTATAAAAACTTTGTATACTTCTGTCAGATGAATACCAATTAAGAAGATACTGATTACGAATCTCACTAAATTTCTCACACTGAAAAAAAGCATGATATTCACATTCAACAATACTAGTGTTACTTCTATTATAACAAAATTGGCAGATACGAGATTCAAAAGGGGTATTGTTGTGCCTACCAGTTTCAACATGCAGCTTATGGCTTGAACAACGAAATTTTGACATTTCCAGCCTGTATTTAAATGGCAAATTTATTGTAAGGTAACGTTCTGTATTTAATAAAGTTTTAAAATGTTTATAATGGTGACATCTACTTGATTCATCGATAGACTCTTTCCAGTTTTGTGTATGACAATCTATGAGTCTCTGACGAAAAATACTAACGAAGTAGTCAGTATCTCCAACATCATGTGAAACCCAAACATAACCAAAACCATACAAAAATAGTAAGTGTTTGACCTGAGTAGCCCAGGTGATTCTGCCTACGTTATCTAAAGATTTTAGCATATAATAACACCGTTTAGGGTATCTTGAATTATCCATCTGTATAAGTTTACACCAATACTTAACACAGTTTGAATAATAGGTTATACACATTGGTAGTCTGCCACATTCTCCCAAAACAATTATATTATTCGTTGAGTTTTTTACTCCAAGAATTTTTTTACAAAACTTAGTATGTATGGTTTCTATTTCTGGCGAATATTTATATCCCCAAATCTGAGATCCATAGCAGAGTACTGGTTTTACCATAGCATCAAATAACTGAAACAACTGTTTAATGTTAAAATATCCAAATGGCCTTTGATAGTTATACATAGCATATATCGACTTTTGTGCCTGTGACGCTAACTTTTCTTTAGCTGCTGTCCAAGATAAGGTCGGCGTAAATAAGATGCCCATATACTTATAAACAGTCGTAACGCCAACTAATTGGCCACGGAAAAACCATCTTTCATTAATTCTTAAGGGTCCACCATTTCGAAATGCAATTATTTCAGTTTTACTGAGGTTAACTTCCATTCCTGTTGAATTACAAAATTGTTCTATTACGTTGAGTTGTTGTTGTAACTTAAATACAGTTTCTGCACAATTTGCAATGTCATCTGCAAACATCAGACATAATATATCAGGTATTGAATTGTCGATAAAAATACCTGAATTACATTTTTCGCGCAGTAAGGAGGATAATTGATCAATAAATAAGGAAAAAATCACAGGACTACTTACGTCCCCTTGTCTTGTACCAATGTTACAAGGAAAATAATCCGTTACTCTCCCCGTTGATGTCTTAACACAAGATTGTAAATTTTGATACATTTGAGCAAGGATCCTGAGAAAATTACCGTTTACACCTTTAGATTGTAAACTTTCAAATAACTTTTTATGGTTAATCTTATCAAAAGCTTTCTTGAAGTCGACATATAGGCAGTAAAAACGACCACCAGATCTAGACAAGTATTTCTGAGCCATGGCTTGTAAACAAAACACGTTATCAATGGCAGAATAACCACGTCTAAAACCTGCTTAGGCTTCATCAATTTATTTGTTGTTTTCAGCCCACGAATATAAACTTGAGTTCATTATATTAGAAAAGATTTTGTACATTGTGGTAGTTATAGATATACCTCTATAATTGCTCGGATCATTAAGGGCTCCTGACTTATGTATTGGACAGATTATACTTTGACCCCAAGAAGTGGGGAAACTCCCACTCATGAATATCTTGTTAAATAGAACGCATAGTACATGAGCTATTATATTATCTGTATACTTATAAAATTCTGCATTCAATCCGTCGTTACCTGGGCTTTTGCCGATTGCTAATTTTAAAATGGAGCTTTTAGTTTCCTCTAAGGTAATTTCAGAATTTAGAAATTGATCGCGGGGACCCTCATCATTAATAACAATGGCTTCTGCAGACTCATCAAATAACAGGCTACTGAAATATGTAAACCATTCATTTGCTGAAACAGTTAAACTATTTACGCTCTGATTGGGTCTAGATTTCTTCAGTACTTTCCATAACTGATTGATGTTATTACAACATTCAACGAGTTTAATGCGTTCTCTACTTTGAAAAGCATACTTTTTCTGATTTACAGCATTTTTGAAAATACTTTTCCTCTCTTTATAACATTCAAGGTCTTGATTACAATTTGTAGCTCTAAACTGACGCAGAGCCCTATATTTACTGAGTTTTAATATTTCGCACTCTTCATCCCACCATTTTGGTTGAGTTACTGATAATGTAGTATTGCTAGATTTAGAATACACTCGCATTTGTGATGCTGCTTCTTGATATAAATTAGTTAATGTACCAACTGCTCTATTTATGTCTGTATTTATAAGATTGAGAAAGGAGTCTCTGTGCTGTTCAAAAAGATTATTAAAAACAGTGAAAAAAGTATGGCTCTTATTAGAATCCAATTTAAATTTCGGAAATATCATTCCAGATGTACTCTCTGAGACCAATGTTTGTGTTTCATTATGACTGTATATACTAAAGTGTAATCTACAGGCTACGGGAAAATGGTCCGATTCATCCCTTTCCAAGGCATCGAAATATGAAACATGATTAAAAAGATCTTCACATGCTATCATATAGTCTACCACGCTAGCTCCATCCCCAGATAAACAAGTAAAATTACCTTGAGAATCATCAAAACGACCATTTAAAACATGCATGTCGTGGGTACAGCAAAAATTTATAAGAGTTCGACCAAAATTATTACACCGATTGTCTTTACTTTGCCTTGGGATATCAAAGAAGCTACTATTATATTTTGTATCACCAAATACATAAAAAAGGTTATCTGCTGGTATATAATCTAAAAAAATTCAAATCCCCAGCCCAGAAAAACATAGCATCAGGAAAACTTAATCGTATATTATCAATATTATCTTGTATTAGAATAATTCCATTTCTTTCATTATCATTATACAATGATGCCCCTTCTGGTGATACGTATGAAAAGTACATAATAAGATCTTTACAGTCGCTTATCAACGAAAATTTAAATAGCATCACGATACAATCTTTGAATTCTTTCTTAATTCTAGTAATACTAATATGTTGAAACAATGACTCTTTAATAAATACGGATACTCCGCCACTATTACGAATTGAGTTCTTATTAACCTTCCGGATATTATCAAAATGCACATAATTACTCATAAAATGATCGAATTCACCTGTATATCTTGACCAAGTCTCACATAAACATATAATGTCAAAGCTCTTCAAAAAATATTTTAAAGTACAACCCTCAACGTATTTACTAAGTCCTTGAATATTCCAAGTCACAATATTTACATATTGTAAAAAAACAGTCATTGTTTGGAACGCCTTGGCCGACTTCCTATTCGTCCACGCCCATTTCATCGTGCGCGCTCCAATCGTCTTCTTGCGCGGTAGACCACGTTCCTCCTACGTCACTGTTCACCTGATCGGTCTCGTCCAATCGTTCGCTTTCCCCAATGTTGTTTACACGTTGGCCATGTGCTTGAGCACGTGGCCGTCTAATCTGTCGTCGCTTGCCGATACACACGATAGCCTGTTTAACATCATCGTATTTATAGATTTGGTCATCCACAATAAGCTTATCGTACCGTATCACAGCATACTTATCTTTATCTCGTTCTTCCAACATATGGGTACCCAATACACGTCTGTGTCGAACTACACGGTCTGTGTAGTCAGGTTTTACATATTTGTCCGAATCTCGAGTTAATATTCCGTTAGCTTTATTCAAAATGCATTCCCGATCTTTAAACCTACTGAATTTGACAATAATCGTGCATTTGGATGGGTCCTTTGATTTGACTTTGTGCGCTCTCTCTATTTCAACAGACTCCATTTCCGGCAAATCAAGATCGTCCCTGATAAATTTCCTAATCTCAGACTCACAGACTGACCAGTCCTCACTCACGGGCCCAGGAATACCTCCTATACGTAAATTGTTCCGACGAGAATGACTCTCTAGGCTGTCAATTTGACCTCTCAAATAGTTCAGTTCAGATCTAATAGCCTGGTTTTCAGTTTTTAATTTGTCATTTTCATCACGTAGGCATTGCATAGAATCAGATAATGAGTCAATTTTTGTATTTACCTGTGATATGTTCTTTGACACACTATTATATTGGTTTGCTATATCCGTTTTCATTTTCTTAAGGAAATCCATCATATGTGAATCTTGTAAGTCCGTAGGCCCCCTATCCTGTGACTCATTTGCGGCATATGGATCACCGACGGATGTCCGACGGCCTGTCGGCGGCAAAGACATAGAATACGAAAACGAAGACAATGTTCTCTGGCGGGACCGAGTTCCGATATTGTCTCTAGCAACTTGAATATTCCCGGCACCACGCCTTGTTGGCCCAGGGTTAGTCTCAATATCCCCATCAAGGATCAAGATTATGGACACAAATACAATCCAACGTAATCCTTTACTGCACATATGTTTAGACACTTTTATTCCATAGAATGTGGATCTTTGCTTATTTGGCTGCATAAATCCACCTATCGCAGCACGCCAAGTTTTTAAATCATTCCCAATTTTTCACAAAACAAATATCAATGTCACTTATTTTGAAACACAGGCACTTGGTTGCACTGATGGTATGTCGAAAATTCGCTTTTTAAAGAATCTTAAAAATTTGGTCTCAGGATAGATATAAAGTGAAGGTATTGCACTCCGCCATTATCGGCCATTATCGGCAACGGAACTACGGTCGACTGGTTTTGCAAACGGTAGTAAGCCACTAATTTATCGTGGCGTGGTAACTAGAACTACCTAACTTATTTCATGCGTTAATATTACTTATTAACTCTGTATTACTAAAACAGATCAATGGAACAGACTGTAAAACGAACTGGAGTACATGTCGCTTTTTGCCTACAGAGCCAGAATAACAGAAGACACGTCGACAAAGATTGTACAAAAATTGACATTACAATTTTTCACAGAATTCATGATGGACCTCCAGAAATTTATAATTTTAACATGACATCACCGTACGTTAGGGGTTCTAACTGACCAATCAGAGAGCTGCATTTTCGAGTACCTGCCAGTTTCCACTTGGGTATAACGAAGTATATTTACAATGAAAATATAGTGACTAGAAATAAATATCACACTATTTTAGATATCAAATTAAGATTTTTCACTGCACATGCTTCAGATGATGCTACAAACAACAAAACTTTGAAGTTTTGTTCAAATATTATATGGATTTAATACCTATATTTTAGTTTAAAGTTTGAGATTTTACAAAGGGGTCTACGATAAAGTCCGAGTGAAATGTAATAATCACCAAAGTGGAAATAAGTATCATTGCGCAATGTTTTGGACATGATAAAATTATGAATGGTAAAAACTGATTTGGTCTATTGCTGTACTTTTTTTTCTTGTCTCTTGACATGGTATTTTTCAAACATCTGATGTTGTTGGAGGAATACATAAGGTGTGCCTGCAGGTATAACTTCATTAGACACCTGGGTAGAACTACCAACCTTCCATGTACCAGGATAAATTCTTCAAGCGAAGGATTTCTACACCAAAGCGGGACTTAAAATCCACACTGATGAAGAGCATGTAAATGTAACTCCTCAGTTATGATGATAGTCTGTGTAAATATTTACTTACCAGCACTATGTAGGGTTATGGAATAACCTTTTTGACATTTCACTGGTTTAAGACCACAAACACTATAATAATCTATTTCATTTTCAAACTTAAAATTATCAATCTGTATTTAAACAAATCACCACTTTATCTTAGACAAAACTGACTTCAAAAACTTAAAATTCTATAGCCTTCAGAACATTGCCTCCATAATATCTGAAATTTCCATAGATAAAATGGATATTCTCAAATTGCTAGCTAACCTAAAACCAGACAAAGCTCCAGGACCAGACCATTTTTATCCAGTTGTCCTCCAGGAACTTAATGATGAAATTGTTGATGTTCTACTGGTAATCTTCCATAGTCTTTCTCCTCAGGCACTGTTCCCACAAAATGGAGATAAGATTTTGTTTGCCCTCTATTCAAGAAGGGGGACCCGCATGACTTGGCAAATTATCTGTTATATCATTCACTGTGTAAAACACTAGAACACATCTATGCCTCCGATGTCTCTGTCCACCTTTCTAAACGTAACATTCTTTATGACCTCCAACATGGCGTTTCTGAAGGAGATATTGTAAAACTCAACTAATTGAGTTAATAGGTGAGCTGATTAACAGCATTTCCAGTCGTAAACAAACTGAATTAATTGTACTCGACTTCAGTAAGACTTTTGTTAAGATCGTGGTGTCTGTCCACAAGTCATCAAGTGGTATTATGCATTTCTACTTGATAGAAAGTCAATTTGTAGTTTTTGAGGGCGAAATTCCAAAGAAGTACCAATGGCATCTGGGTTTCCACAAGGTTCCATCCTTACACCTCAGTTTTTTCTATTTTATATTAGCGATCTCCCATTTTCAATCAAGTCTCAAATCCGACACTTTGCCGACGATAATGTAGTATACATATACCTTATTATGATATCAATTCTGTGGATGGAAACAAAATCCTCCAGGAAAATCTGAACAAGCTAGAACAATGGGAAAATAATTGGGACATGGAGTTTAATCCTTCTAAATAAGGCACTACATGTCATAAAAAATCAAAGCTGTCATCAAAACCAAATATTTACTCCATGGCTATATTTTATAGTTAATTGTCAGTGCTAAATAGTGTGACAGATGTAAAATATCACTTAAATATCTTTAAATGCTAATAAACGCTTAATTTCATAATCATCGCAACAACAAACGAAAACGCCAAAACATAAGCATAAAAATACTTGTCCGTCCACAGCTAGAATATGCATATACCATCTTGCACCCAAGTAATACTATGGAATAACCTTGACCTTGTAGAATAACCTGACCACAAAGTTTCAGATGTACAGTGGAATAATCTTTACCACCCTGACCTTGAAGCTTTCAAAGTGGTTGTAGCAACTATAAAGTACATGTACTATACCAGAGTGCTATGGGTTTTTTATCTTTTGTTTGTTTGTTTGTTTTGGGTTTAACGCCGTTTTTCAACAGTATTTAAGTTATGTAGTGGCGGGCAGTTAACCTAACCAGTGTTCCTGGATTCTGTACCAGTACAAACCTGTTCTCCGCAAGTAACTGCCAACTTCCCCACATGAATCAGAGGTGGAGGACTAATGATTTAAGACACAATGTCGTTTATGATATAGTCACGGAGAACACACGCCCCGCCCGAGGATCGAACTCGCGACCCCGCGATCCGTAGACCGACGCTCTACCTACTGAGCTAAGCGGGCGGGTTCTTTTTTATCTTTTAATGCTTGTTCTGTTTTAATCACACTTACCATGCTAACATTCCTTTAGCCTTTTCATTTTAGCTGATGTCGGACCCATCAGTCTTTTAGAACACTTTTTCAACATAACTAGCAAGTCGACGTGTATCCCATGTCTCTATCAGTCGAGAGATGACTTGACATTATGAGAGAGAGAGAGAGAGAGAGAGAGAGAGAGAGAGAGAGAGAGGGTGGGGAGGGAGAGAGAGAGAGAGAGATTACCTGCCTGCAGCCACTTATGAAGTATATACCTACCTTTCATACAGAAATACATTTTCAATTTTTATAAATTAAATATCTGACATGTGCATTGTGAATAAGTTCTTTTTCTATAATTTAATGTTGTGAGCTTGTTTTTGACCTTGTGTAACCGATTTATTTTTCGGCGACGCCGTCTAAATTCGTTTTCGTTACCTATGCCACGTGACTTCAGTTTGCAAATCAAACTACTCGATAACGCATTATAGATAATTTATCAAAGTGGAAGATTTATGTAACACTCTGCCTGATTGGCCGAGAGTGTCAATTTCTTTCACTCTGTTGATTGTGCTACGCTGAGTGAAATGTAGACAAAGCGTTTATCCTAAACGACGCTGTTCACAGTTTTAAAGCTAACTTTGGCTCAGTATATTTAGCAAGAATATTGATATATCTCAAAATGATAAGTAAGTTTAATAAATATGATAAAAACCTGTTCAAATACCAACATATATCAAATTAAAGAAAGAGCTGAATACGGTCTGTGTATCACATGAATAAGAGTGCGATAAGAGTCTTTTATGTAGAGAAGTGTTTTTTAAAAGATTTTCCTTGTTACAATTGTCGTCTGTATATGAAAAGGTTTCTTGCTTTTGTGACTTATTCAGATTGCATATTAAAGTGAGTACTTGTTTGCTTTGATATATTTGTTATAAATTATTTAACTGATTTATTATATATGAATATTTTTCTTTAGTATGGTATGCAAATATTGAACTCAGTTGAAATCTGTTTTATTATATATATGCTATAAAATGACTGAATCTCATTACACTCAAATGAAGGTACGTTGCACACAGTTTATCTATGTGATATGACTACGGTCAAACTTTGCTTATGAAACAGAAATATTGAAATAATTACAATTGTATGTTTTGCTTGACCTTCACTCTTTTTATAAGTGTGACGTCATTGTCCAAAGATTCATGAATAGCGAATATGCATTTGTTAAAGCGGGATCAGTTGGCCTATTTTAGAAATAAATAAAAATAATAAATAAAAAAATCCTTTAATTGATTTTTTTCTCATGTATTCTAATCAAACTTGATTTGTAGCATCTTTATTAGGCCCGCAGCCAACTTTGTTCAGCTGGGACATTTGACCCCTTTTAGGGGCAGTTAGAGCTAAAATTAGAAATGCCTTTATACAGCGTCTCATGAACAGCTTGGTGGATCTTTGTCATACTTGGTCTGGAGCATCATTATAAGGTCCTCTTTATTTATATAGGAACTTGGGCCCTATTAGGGACCACTATAGCTAAAAGTAGATATGCCTTTCTTTGCATTAACAACTAAAATGTAATGGATTTTTATCAAACTCAATGTGTAACAATATCATAAGGTCTCCAGTATTGTGTTACAAATGGGGATAGGGACCATATTAGCTAAAAATATAAACACGTTTAATGACCTTTTCTCATGAACCGCTTCATAAATCTTCATCAAACTACTGCTGTAATTATTCGTCTAACGATAAACGAAACAAAATTGCAACCCTATGAAACCTTTGCGAAAAATTAAAAGAGAACCATTTAAATCGTTAAAGTGCGGTGTTTAGTTTTGTAATTTGAAAAATGTTAGATGAAAGCTGAATGTTAGATTAAAAATTCATAAACTTCTTTCCTTATTACAGTTCGCCGACCATCATTTTTAAAGATATTTCTTGTTATTACATAGTTTAAAAAAGACAACAGTCATGATCAACGCTCAAAAGCCGGAAATAATTTAGTGGTTCAAAACCTTTTCATTACTCGTCATACACCGGTCATACACTTCCGTTGCCCCGTCAGGTATACCTTATATGTAATAATATCTAACCTAAAATTTTAACTTTTTTAATAAAAGGGATTCACTTACAGTAAATAATGTTTTTTGAATACAGGGAGCACTGGTGCACGTATTAAAACCAACAAACAGTAGGTACAGGCCAATATAAGAAAAATACTATCAGTGCAACCAAGTGCCTGTGTTTTGAAAAAGTACGGCCATCTTGCCAAGGGACACAACTGTGCTCAATTCAAATACTTATGTTTATTTTTGCAGCGGAATTGTAGTTGGTACAAGTTTATGTAGAGGTAAATTCCATAATCATTCCGCATCAAAGAAAGGTTTAAATGATGGTTTAACAAAACTATTCTAAATTAAATCTTTTGTAATACTTCATATAATTCAAGGAAACGTAAATAACACAACTGCTATGAAAAAATAGTTTCCCTAGAAAAAAAAATGCCGGAAGTTAAGCAGGGGTAAAAATTGAAACTTTTTTAGATGTGGCTGTAAATAGGTTATCAGAGAAAGTGTACAAAAACAAAAAATATTTCAATTTCAGTGGTTAGGTTTTTTTTTCTAAACATACATATTTAATGATTTAAATATTGCTAAATTTTAGGTATCAGAGGTGAGATTAGGTATATTTTACAGAAAAAGTGTGTGATTTGGATGAAGTTTAGTGTAAAAAATGATGAAATCTAGCAAAAATAAGCCCTAGCAAGATAAGTGACCATAAATTCTGTCGCGACAGCTAAATTGGATGCAATTTGGCGCGCTAGCATACGTTACTGAAAAGGCCGTAAAACCTTGAAAATTGATCTTATCAAACTGAAACTGGTAGTTTTGATGCATTAAGGTTACTGGTACAATTTAAGTGAAAATAACACTTTTATAGTATAGAAATTTTCCTTAAAGGACTGATTACACCAAACAGTAAGTGAGTACTCAGTGTTACATGTGAAGTAGTCCAAAATGTAGTTCCATGCCGTTGATGAAATCTGGTATAATGCGTCATATGAGGATGTGACAGTTATATTTTTGGCTTAGATCTATTGCTTATTGTATTGAGAAATAATCTGGACCATTTTCATTGTGATTTCCAAGTATTAGTTATATTCTTTGAGAAAATGTCTACATACGCGTAATTGCTAAACGGCTGTTTTCATGGTAGAATTTTCAGACAGTGATGTTTTTCAGAACAGATTATTTTTCTTATATGTAATATAACACGTCAATATTTTTCTATTTTTTATAAGAAGACATGTCATACTAAATGACCACATATGGTTTTCATATCATTGAAATGCTCTAATTAGTACTGAAAATGAGGTATCAAGATTTCATTGTTTATATTAAATAAAGAAGGAACTGGATTGGTATAGTGTAACCTGTACGGACTTTAAAGGAGAGACTTCATTTGATGTTGCATAGAGTTGTAAATCATATGACAATACGCACTTAACATATCTTCTAATGCAACACGAACATTTTTGATAAATTATTATCTTTCAAAATACTACATATTCACCTTTTACTTTAAACTCGCTAAGAAATGTCTAAATTACAGCCAAACCAAATTACGCAATCACATACTTTTATACAATTCAGTACCAAAATGTTCGCAGTGTTTTACAACGGAAAATGTGTTTATTGGAACTTTGAATAAGAAAACATTGAAAAAAGAAGCTTTATCATATAGAAAATATATTTAAAGCGACTTTCAAAAATAACATGATCAGTATTTTAAGCAAAGTTGTCGTATTGGCGTATGTTATACATTCTGCATTCAAACCATTACTCAAAGAAGTCGCCAATTTTACAGTTATAAGGACCTCTTTTGAAAGGTCTATTTCTCACTTTCCATGATTCGTTTCACGCCTGTAGTGAACAACTGATGAATGAGAATGTAAAATACTAAGATTTGAAAAGAGATATATCAGAAAAACAGCCGAACTAAGCTAAGTTGTTATTTGGGGGTAGTGGTAGCGTAACGTAATTTTACGCGAAAATGAATTCGGTGACCCCATAATTTTATTCCTTCAATCGACAGAAAATAAAGTTCTCATGATCATGTTAGTTTTTTGTCAAAGTCTATCGTTTGGGTTTTTACATGCGACAAGATTAACGCAAACTTTTTATTCAAAACTAAACGTAATATTTGTCGCTCTGATGTCACTTTAACGTAAATATCGGCTTCAACGTTATAATGATCTCCACAAATTATACACCAGTTCAAGACATTTTTAAATGAAAATATGATAAGAAACAAGCAAATCGATACTTGTTGACTGAACAAAACGATTTAAGAAAACAATCTGACGGAAGTGAAATAATGGTTCATCAAAAATGGACGTCAATAGTCGTGTTTGAAGATTTGTAGAGAAAAAAGTTACAAAAATATCAAAAAAGTAAAATACGCGTTCTATGGGTTTTTTTTATATTTTTTATATTAAACAAAATTTCGAAACGGAACCCAACATCTTCAAATTAGGCGCATTCCACCTTAAAACTTCATTTTTGAAAACATTTCTTGTAAGATAATCGTTCTGACATTAACTTATGGAGTTTGACCCCGTTAAGATGAAATATCCAGAAAATTTTGGGGTGTGGTGGGTGATAGTGGTGGTGTTGGTGTGTGTCGGGATATTAACTCATCCCAATACGTTTTCAACTGTCAGATATAGATTTTATTACGTGTAGATGTTAGCTTCTTTCAAAACTAAAGTTTATTTTTCTTTTTTAAAAGACTGTTCTTATTATTTGTTTTTGTGACTTATTAAAATGGGTTCCGGTCGTAAAATAACAACAAATATGATTGCTTAAATTTGTTATTTTAAAATTCATGTATGCCATTAACAATGAGATTGTTTTATTGTCCGGTCGATATCGATTTTATTAGGTCGATAAATCCAGATATCGACCGAACCTAAAAGGCAACAAAAGCATAAAAATCAAATACAAATATCTACAGCCTTTAGTCATTTTTCGTCGTAAATTTTGACGTCGCATTGTTTTGATATCAAACCATGATGACATCACAGCTGGAGGTCAATACGTGTTTTGGCTCCGCCTTTGAGTCAATACGACCAATGGGAATGACTATAAATATAGATTTGATAATAATAATAAGTAATATTTAAGATATTGGCAATAAATAACTTTTGCGATAAGTATAAACATCTTTCTGCCTTAGAACATGACTTCGTAATGGCAAAACATGGCTGCCAGTTTACTAGTATTGAACATGTTGTTGTAGTTTAGTAGAAATGCTTGAAATTATAAACAGACTGTATTTTCCCATGTGAGGGTATACTGTTTTAGACTGTCATATGATCGTACGGTTCCGGGGACCCCCTACAGTGTACTAGAGCAACCAGGTTGAGTTCACTGCCTTATTCTAGTGTTTTAGAGTGCTCTGGAATACTCTAGAGTGCTCTTAAGTGACACTAGAATGCACTAGAGTATTCCATTGTATACCAAAGGAACACTAAAGTACGATACAGGGAACCCCAATAGTGCTCTAGAGTGCACCCGGGTTGTATTCTAGAGTAGAGTATTCCGTATTACTCTAGAGTGACACTAGAGTATTCCAAAGTAAACCAAAGGACACTTAAGTACGGTACAATGGACCCCCTAAAGTGCACTAGAATGCACCCAAGTTGTGTTCCCTGTTGTATTCTAGTGTTATTTAGAGTGCTCTAGAATTATACTAGAGTGCTAAACAAGCAACGTTTTTTGAACATTATATCATGACAAAACCTTGCTGAAAGTTTGAGTTATTTCCAAAAATATACCTCTTACTACTCTAGACTTCTGTAGAGATTATCTACAAAAAAAATGTCCTGTAAGTTATATTTTTACAATTCTGGTGCCATTCTCTTATTCAGCATGTTGTAAATATACGTCTAGTAGGACATGACCTTCTGTAGTTTTAGAGATTTCTTTAAAAAATGTAGATTTGTGTACATTTTCCTTAGAGCTGGAAAATTCATTTATTGGTTTATATTAAAATGCCTTTTCATGAAGGAAATCTTACTGTTATAGCTCTTTTGTAGCTGTAATAACAAATGAATTTTAGAAATAAGAGCTTTTTAAAGCTAATTTCTTCATACTGTGATTTTAACATTAAATAATACCTTTATCAGTCTATTCCTTGTATTCAAAGTGTTAAATTTATCTTAATATGTATCCTAAGTTAGTACACCTTACATAATTTTACCAAGGTCGAAAAAATACTTATCTGAACTGATTTTAGGAAAGTCTTGTAATGTTTTGCCGACAAAATTACATTTCAAAACTTAAAAAACTGCAGCTATACAGAGTTATCTCCCCTAATAATTCATGAATTTTTGCAAGCCCGATTTTTCTTTTCCGCAAGACATTCTACTTTCATAATATGTATAGAAACTGACGACTATAGCATGACCATTCTACTAAATTCAATTTCTAGGCACTTAACGCATTTGTGCCTTGGAAACGGTAAAGAACATAATGCTCACGTTCTGAAATCTGAGGTTTTAAGACTCATGGTTAACAAGTTTGAATCTTTCCTGTTTCTAAGTTTAAGTTTAATTGACCGACCGTTTTCTGAGAAAGATATTATTCCACATTTAAAAACCAGATATCGTTATTGTATTCTTTTTAGCTTGTTAGCCATACATGAATATTAACGATCCTTTATCGTTGAAGTTCATTCTAATATGCCTATCTACATTTCTACCCTAATTTTCTTTTGTTTAGTAACCTTAAACATAGCTTCTTTTGATATATAAATTTTGTTCCCTTGACGTTCAGACAGGATTTTTTTCGAAGCATATCTTCACCTAGCCGAAACTCAATATAGTCATGCATAGCTGGCTTTCTCAAACTAAATAGTCCTGAAGGCTATGGAGAATGGCTTTTAATTAGTCAGCTTTTTTTTGTTGTTTTTTTTTTTTTTTGGTTTTTTTTTTTGGTTTTTTTGTAGACCTTTACAGACCAGAGAATGTAATCGGCAACTACAGTGAACACCACCATAGCAACGTTTGTTTGCGTTGACACATTATTTCTTCTTTTCAATTATTTTAGGAAAAATCCAGAAGGCTTGAAATACCGCCGTACATCTGCTGAGATCAAGAGAAAATTTGTCACAGACATAATTTCTGTATGCTGCGTCATGATCAGGCACCATGCTTAAAATTCTTGGGAAGTTACGAATTTGCTTTCGGTGATTTTCAGTTAGATGCCTAGTGTCAAACTAATGAAATGTCTATGGGCTGATGATTTTCTTATATCCAGTACAGCCCGGAGTTCCGGTTTGTCTGGTAGCTTATTTACTACCTCAGTGGCCACTATTTGCTTTTAAGATGTAACAGTGTCAGCAACCGTGCAGGAAACTTAAGTCGCAGGCTGAAATGGTGTCCGTGCCATCCCACAATGCAGATTGTTGTTGTACATACCGTCAGCCTAGACTTTTATTTCGTATTTTTGCCTTATTTCTGTATCTGTTTACCTCTTTAAGTTCTTTTCTTAGGGGCCGATAATTTGAACTTCTGGGTGGAGCGGGTTGCTGTGATTTTACTTGAAGCTAAGAATTGTTTTGCCTTCTATGGAAGTCAGATTTTTTTTCAAAACTTGAAAGCCAGAATATTTTTTTCAGAGTAAACCAAAGATATCTCCTCTCAAAATATTGTTGTTATACTTACGTTATTCAAAACTAACAATCGCGATAAAGACATACATTCTGTTGTATATTGAGTAATTTGCCTAAGAACACTTGAAAATTGCTAAATCTACGTCTCTTTGATTTTGAGGACAATAATAAACTTCTTTAAGTAAAAATGGTAAAAAAAATGACTTTTAATTTTCATATACATGTATATCAATAATATAATTGATACCTAAAAGATAAATTAGCCTCAAGGGGCAAAGTCAGTCAAAACTGCGTCTCAATCGGGACATATTAGGGGGCTCGTGGTGCATGCTTCCACGGAAAAATGAAATTCAGAACAGCTCTGGTGCATTTCGATGTATATTGCCTTTAAATAACAGCCATTGATACTTGCACGAAAAACTTCAAACGTGGGCATAATTTGGGCATAATATATGCCAGAGTTAAGGGACTACATGCTATCACTACTTTAATAACCCTGAAGTCACATGTGAGGTCTCAATTTAGTATCTACATTAGTTTTGGAGATAGTAACTTGCATGCAAAAATTCAACCAGAATTTTCTTAGTCCAAAAGGGGACATAATTTAGCCAAAATGCTTGTCAGAGTTATGAAACTTGATGCTATCATCTAGTTTTATAACCCCGGTGACACATGCGAACTTTCAATTCCTTATCTACATCAGTTTTGGAGATAGTAACTTGCATGCAAGACTTAACCAGGATTTTCTTAGTGGGGCATAATTTGGCCACAATGCATGTCAGGTTATGGAACTTGATGTTATCACCTGGTTTTACAACTCTGAAGACACAAGTGAAGTTTCAAATCAATATGAGCTGTACCATGAGAAAACCAGCATAGTACATTTGCGACCAGCATGGATCCAGACCAGCCGCGCAGTCTGGTCAGGATCCATGCTGTTCGCTTTCAAAGCCTGTTGCAATTAGAGAAACCGTTAGCGAACAGCATGGATCCTGACCAGACTGCGCGGATGCTGGTCGCAAATGCACTATGTTGGTTTTCTCATGGTGCGGCTCATATATACATTAGTTTTGGAGATAAGTACTTACACGCAAAACTTAAACCAGGATTTTCTAAGTTCAAAAGGGAGCATAATTTGGCAAAAATGCATGTCAAAGTTATGGGACTTGATGCTTTTACCACGTTTTATAAATAAAACCGAGTCTGCTATTATTCTATATTGGTTGCATTCTATGTTTACAGGGGATCTTTTCACAGATTTTTTTTTTTTTCATTGCCAAACACAGCTTGAAGGGATTAGTTGAGGCTATCCTTGTTTTGAAATCTATTTTTACACATTGAAAAAAATGGTGAAAACGGCATGACAAACGTAATGCAAGAACGGCATTGCCACGTCATTGAAACAGCTAATGTCAACAAAACCATTCTTCCGGAAATCAAATAAACATGGGATATCTACTTTCGTTTCAGCTATATATTTCAGGTCTATTCTAAAAATGCTGTATTTGAGATCAAAATCATCTGAAGTAGATTCTTTCCACATCTTGCATAAAAATGGCTGTAGTTTAATATACACAAGAGAAAAGATTGTCACCAGAGCTCTTCTCTACCTGATAGACGGAAATCGTTTGCCCCTGACAACCATACCTGTTAATGTAACCTGCACTATGTACTAGAGCTTGTGAATTTATAAAAAAAGAATCAGTGTCGTAATGGGAGTTTTATTGTAAAGTCCTTATTTAGGCAGACCAGTATACTTGCTAAATTTACTGACCGACACATATTTTTAAAATTGATGTTCCCAAGCAGTCAGATTTGCCAAGTTAGTTAAGTGGCATAGGTCATTGTAGGTCATAAAACGTGTTTAAATACGGCTGTGCCTAGAAATCACAAAGATTCTTATACTAGTAATTTAAACTTAATTCTATGGTTTATTTAGCTTATATTTTCAATGAACAGTAAAGCCGAATGTACATCTATCTATCATGCAACCGTAGAAATTGATTTAAAAAAATGATAAGATTGATGAATATTGGTTCAGAACTCTAACAGCCCTGCTTCCTGTATTAATGTTGGTTTATGTCGATGTACTGTATATATACATGGACTAAATACAATTTCTGTTCCGGTCTTTTCTGTTCATTTCTCTGGAATATACATGTAGTCTTTTCTCGAACACATGACACTTGCCTCTATGTTTATCTAGTCGCTTGATGAGGAGTCTGGGGAGGCGCAACACGTGTTTTCTAAATCATTTATCTGGTTAATTATGTCCTGTAAGAAAATAAAATAAACTATTTAACATACTAGTATTAAACCTTGCAATGTAGACTGCAAACAAATATGAAGTCAAACAATATTCTCTACAGTTACTTTGGACGGACTTACATGCAAATTATGCTGCATCAGCTGTGATGATTACATTACTAAATGTGTTGCGTATTTGTATATCTATTACAACCTAAGCCATAGGACTTAGTACTTAATACGGAAGCGAATATAACTCTTCTCTGCTGTTGTTACAGTTTAATTACTAGCAGATTAATAGTTAATAGTAAATTAAAAATGCGATATTTTTAAACATAAACATACAGTTTGTGTTTTTCTGTAAGTTAACGCAAAATATATAAAAAGTACAAATCAGAAATTACTTCATGTTGAAAACTGATTTTAACCATGAAAAGTTTTTTTTAGCGAAACAAGATACACGAGATTTAGAGATTTAAGATGCTGAAAATCATGCAAAAACTTTACAGTCAGACAAGGTTGTCAAATCTTCAGTAGCGTAAGGGTATGAACATGTACACATAAGTGAATTCTTTTCTACGTATCCTTATTATTGGTCAGGAAGTTAGATAATGTGTCTGCTGTGTTTTCCTGTATAATCCTATATAAACTCAATATACTCTGTGATCAGGGGGAGCAGCCCAGGTGACGGGCTAGGGACAAAGTCCCGCGCTCAGATAAGCTGAAACGCAATAAGTATTGTTAAAAGCTAGTCTGAAATACATTTATAATTAAGAAATGTTGTTAATAGAGCAGTAAACAGAATTGTTTTAAAAGGCTAACTGAACATAGATTATATCTTTGAAATTCGACTGAACATTTATAAGTAAATGTGCATTGCTCTTCGTACGAAATTTGTGTATGTTAAATGTATTAAATGGCCACGCTACATTACAAAATATTGTGATGAGCTGAACATAGCTTATTCCATATTGTTGATCCATGACACTCAGTTGACACGTGCTAACCTACAAATATGAAATCTGTACCTCTCCAATGTTTTTATTTTAAGAAGTAGTTAATCTCTTTTAGTGCTTTGGCGTTGGATATAGTCTGGTGGTTTTAGGCCCTGAAAAAAGTTTATGAGGGCCGGAATGTTAATGCTTGGAGATAAAGACTTTATTAAAGTTTAAACATCCCTGGTTCATCTGGGTGCTGTCTCCAAAAAATATATGACCATTATATGCAAGTTATAGAGGTCAAAAGGTCATGCGTTAAAACTGATATTTTCACATAATTTTTGGCACTGATGTAATGATTCATGAATAATTTCTCATTATACAGGATTTGATTTACAATATTAGGATTAAATAAACCATACACTTGTATCCAATATATAAATTATGACTCGCACTCGAAAACGTATTGTATGCTCATATATAAAGGTTAAAGGTCATAGAGTATATATACAGAACAAAATAGCTAACCGCATTTGCTATTTTTCCAATATCTTTGCAAATTCTGTAAATACAAATTTGAAATTTAGCATACTTTTAGAACAAAGTGTTGTTAATAACATAATAAAATTTCAAAAATATTAAGTGACGCCAACATATAAATTTTATTCAATTTACTAACTCACCCCATTTGTAAAAAAGTCACAAAAACACATAAAAGCTGTGTTTTAGTGAACAAGTGAATACCATTTGTAAGAATAAGAACTGTTCATACAAACATTTTTTCTAGCGAATGGTTAAATATGACATTAATGGTGAATGCTGTTTTTAGAAAAAGCAAGTTAACGAAGTTATTTCATTATCTATTTCGTTTTAGTATGTACATGCACATTGTAAACATGTTTGTTTACTTTTTGTGACCTATCAAAAATTGGTTGAAATCGTAAAATGAATGAATATTATATCTGAAGACGTGTTTTGGTTTTGTTGAAAGTTCGGCATTTTATCAGTTACATATTGTTTTGAGTGTATACTACATTTCAAGAAGTATTTTATGTTTTTTTTAAGATATTGGCAAATAAATATTGGGGGCACTTAGCTATTTTGTTCGGTATATATTAGTTATATACAGTGTTAGGAAAGCTTTTATTTTACAGATTAAAAACGTCCCAGTAAATCTTTATGTAATATTTGAATACATTTTATCATGAAATACTACTGAAGGTCACCTTCCGGCAGGACATATTGTAAAGTTTTAAATGTTTCATTTCGTTGCTTTATTAGCTCGACTTTTCAAAGAAAAAGTAGAGCTATTGCTCTCGCCCCAGCATCGGAGTCGGCGTCGCCGTTGGTTAAAATTTTTGATTAAGTCAAATATATCTGTTACTATCAAAGCTATTGACTTGAAACTTAAAATGGTTATTTACTATCAAAGTCTACACCAGGAGAAACAATTCCCATAACTCTGATTTAAATTTTGATGAAGTTATGCCCCTTTTTGACTAAGAATTTTGGTTAAAGTTTTTGATAAAGTCAAATATCTCTGTTACTGTCAAAGCTATTGACTTGAAACTTTAAATAGTTTTTTACTATTAAAGTCTACACCAGGAGAAATAAACTCCCTAACTCTGATTTGAATTTTTACAGAGTTATGCCCCTTGTTAACTTAGAGATTTTGGTTAAAGTTTTATAAAGTTTGTTACTGGCAAAGCTCTAATTCAGAGTCAAGCAATGAGAAAATTCGAGTGCGCTGTCTTATGGACCGCTCTGACTTGTTTTAATTCAGGTTGAGTCTACTTAACCAAATATTTCTGATTTCTTGTTAAGATAATTTTCTTTATCTAACTAAGGCCACACCAAATTGATAAGTTGTTCATCGGATTTTTTTCTGAAAAAATTGAGGCGGCGAGCGAAAAAATAATTTAAATATTTTTTTTGGTTTTTGAGAATATCAGGAGCGAGCGAAGAGCGAAGAAATATATTTGTCTTCATTTGGCTCTCGGCTGACTAATAAAAACCTTAAAATAGAATGTATAGACCTTTTAAATTAAAAAGTAAGTCCCAAAGGGATTGAGAAAACCTGACCTCCAGACACACAACAAAGCGAACTCGTGAAAAAAAGTAATAACATTGTCATACAGTACACTGTAATCAAATAATGCATGCTTTTGAAAATGCTGTTAGAAAATATGTAATAAACAACAGTGCATAACCTTACGCCATACCTATGTGAAAATGTAGCATTTTTAGCTGGCTTTACAATGTTTTTGATCCATCATAAATCTCTGTGAGTGTTACTAGATCTATTAAAGCTTTTGATTTGAAACTTAGAATAGTTATTTACTGTCAAAGTCTACACCAGGAGAAAAAATACTCAAGTCTTAATCTAAACGGAGTTATGCCCCTTTTTAACATAGAATATTTTTAATTAATTTTTATGTAATGACCAATAGCTCTGTTACTTTCAAAGCTTCTGACTATTATGCCCCTTTTACTGGCAAAGCTCTGATTCAGAAAAGTCGAGCATGATGTCTTATGCACAGCTCTTTTTCTAACTTTTATACACTTTTACATCCGTAAAAAGTAGCGCACCAAAAATTTTGGATTGATTTTTTTCAATGGGGCGAGCGCAAGCCAAAAACAAAAACAAAATATTTTTTTTGTGTTTCTGAAAATATAGAGCGGCAAATCCGATGAACAACTTTTTACTTTGGTGAGGCCTAATGCAATCAGTTTAATCATACAGATGCTTCTCAGTTTAATGTCACAAATATATGTTAAAGGTCCGAAGGTCGCAGTAAGTGTAAACATGATCATATTGCCTACTGAAAAGATGCATAACCTTGCATATAAAAGGGTACTATTTATCAACTACATCAATGCTTACTTTTATTGATAAACCATTCAGTTACGTTATTATTTCAAAAAAGAAAGAAAAAACAATTGTCAATAAAATATTCTTTCAATAAATTTGTGGCCAGTGCGTCTGTGTTCATATTTTGGAAATGTAATATTGTTAATAGCATTTTTATATATCTATCAGAACCAATCGTGATTTCATTTTTGAATTAGTTCTAAAACTGAAGAGAAACACATTTATTTTACTTTATGATAAAAAAGGTAAGTAATTTCATCTACAAACAAAAAGAAAACTTAATTTGGGCGCTTGTGACCTTGACCTTTGCACATGTCAAATTGTCTATAATGGTGAATGTTTAAGTGGCGTCGTTGGAATATATCAACAAAAATTGCAAGCCAATATATGTATTATGTAAGGATGATGTCGGTTGTATGTGGGAGTCGCTAAAACATGTACAAGTACTGGTACTTGTAAACTCATGATTACAGAACAATATTCAATATTGTTAAATAATTCGTTTATGTGAAATTAGCAGAATAGCAGCATAGGGTAATGAGTTCTTAAAGTGGGTAGTGGACGAAAGTCCCCATCTGTAATGGATGGAACAATTTATTTCCAGCGGATCCCACGGCAGGTGTGATATTTACCTTCCCAGCATATATTTTAGACCGATAGTGCTGGAAACAGTACCAGTACTGAACACTGGTCAGGATATCAGCCGCAACCTTGAATCGAACCCGGACCGCTGTAGCCCAGTCTGTTAATTTCTGCGCCACTCACTCTCTATCAATAGAGAGTTTTATTGAACAAAGAACATAATCTAATTAAGTAACGTATGTACCAATAAGCTGCATCTGGCGAAAGAATGCACTTTAAAGTAATTTACATAAATAATTATTCAAAAGGCGTTTAAAGATATTTGTTAACTAAGCACTGTAACCTAATGCTCATTGTGTAAATTTGAAAAGTTTGTCAATCTTAAGTGTTAATGTAACGTAGATTTTGGTGAAATAAATGGTACACTAAACAAAGCATGATATACTAGTACTCAGTGGTAGACAGTCATTGCTCAAAGTGTGGTAAATTGTGGGAGAGGGCATTTCATTCATTAAATCATGTAAAAGCGACTTGTAATTAGAACTCACAAATATAAATAAAATCGAATTATACCTGTGTTATGCAGTATATTTTTTCAAAAGTAAATATAAGTATCGGTACATATGTTACCATGAAAGCATGCTGAAATAAAACAAGAGGACCGCCTTACGGGTGCAGATGCTCATCTGACTTTTTTGTCTCTATATAATAGAAATATTGTCATACCCATGATATTTTAAGTTCAAAAGGGGTCGTAATTCTTGCAAAAACAATGTAGAGTTACTGTACTTGCAGCTTTAAACAGCGAATAACTGCTCAAAGTTTTAAAGCAGAGACTTTGACCGTTAATGAGAAAAGTTGACCTAAACGCAAACTTTAAGCAAGAAATCTGATATTTTCTGAGACCAAAAGGGATCATATTTCTTGCAAAAAGAAGGACTGAGTTATGTTTCTTGCTTTACAGAGTCAGTCTTTGATGGTTAATAAGTGTTTCAAGTTTTAGAGCAATAGCTTTGATAGTTTAGGAGAAAAGCTGGATAGTAAAACTGGGCACATCTCAGGAAACTGGGGCTGTCACTGGAGTGATTCCAATGGTGGATGAAGATATTGCACAATAACCTGAGTAAAAGATATTAAGTAATAAGAGAGGTAAAGATAAAGTGTATCAAAACACTATATAAGTATATTCTAAGCAAAAAGGGGGAAATAATTCATTAAATACTGGTGCAAAAGTTATGCACCTTGTGTCATATGATGAGGGTGATGATGTGGAACAACTTCTTCAAGTTTGAATTAAATGTGCATTTCATAATAACTGAGATATAGTGAAACGCATCAAAATTAACCTTAAATTCTAAGTAAAAAGGGGGAATAATTCGTGACAAAATTGTGCCAGAGTTATGCACCTTGCTTCATATGATGAGGGTGATGATGTTGAACAACTATTTTAAGTTTGAATCAAATCCATTCAGTAATAACACAGATAGAGTGAAAGTGCATCAAAACTTTAACCTGAAACTCTAAGCGAAAAGGGGAATAAATCACAAAATATTGGTACCAGAATTATGGCCCTTAGGTCAGATGATATGGGTGATGATGAGGAATAACTATTTTAAATGTAAATAAAATCAATCAAGTAATTACAGAGATAGGTAGAAAAAATAGTAAGTGTAAAAAAACAACTTTAACCAAAATTGGGGCGCGGAAAGACGCCGACGCCTGGTCGAGTAGGATAGCCCTCCTTATACTTCGTATAATCGAGCTAAAATCAGATGAGCCAATAAGGAACCCCATATTCTATAACAATGCTTAAGATACCTGTGTTAAATTACATACAAAATTTCAGTATGCGGTTCGAGCCTCACTCGGGGCGTTGAATTCTTCATGTGAGGAAGCCATGTCATTTAGTGTTTAACGATATGGTTCAGACAATTACATTCTATAAAGGGAGATAATTTAAAAAATGAGCGAGATAGACTCATGATTTTATACACTTCAGATTCAGTGGTCTTTATCGTTGCGTGAAACTTCAACAAAAATGATTGGTTAAATTTAGAGTTATTCTTTGGAAAATAAATGTTATATGTAAGTTTAATAAAGGGAGATAATTCAAAAAGTAAGCTAGATATATTTTTTGTATTTGTACAAAGCACTTTTCCCTAATGTCCTTAATCTTTGTATGAAGTTTGAATGAATTCCATTTATCACTTTTGGATAACATATTAATAGAATCTATAGATGACATTGTCTCAACGTAAATAGATAAAGTGCACGGCCTTTGACCCTAATTTCAGACATTGTTTCTATTTGTCATGTTCTGTTTTAGCTTTGCATCAACTCTAGGTGATTAAAAATAGTTTCATAATACATTTAGGGTAAAATTTTCCAGAAATATTGCCAGTACATAATCATTGAAATGAAAGCTACACAAAAAAGTTTCAAAATCAGAATTTCAAAGCATGACCTTTTGACCCCTCTAATTTACATAAAACATCGTTATATTTTTTGGAGACAGCTATCAAAGTAACCGGTAAGGTTCAAGCTTCAACAAATATGTTGTCTTCGGGCATTAACATGCCGGCCCTCATAAAATGATTTCTAGAGCACTTTTGTCACTAAAACCACCTGACTAATAAGGTCATTGTTTGGAGGAATTATTTCAATGCTAACATATTATCAATGATTACAGGATTAGATCTTCATCTTTCAAATTATTCACCAAATATCTGCCTGTTCTATGTGGTTTCCTTTTACACTGCGCCGCTATGACGTTTGACGCTATGATGTTATAATTGTGACGTGCAAACTGTGTGTGGGTGTGTCTGTGTGTCTACGTATGTGTGTGTGCGTGTGTGTGTGCGTGTGTTCAGTCTTCTTTTTAATAGGGAAATAAATCAGGTCATGTTAGAATTTTAATAACTTACCTATGGCGATGAGCTTTGCTTCATTACTCTGGAGCAATTGATATATCTAAAATAGAAAAATAAAACGTGTTGGAAAGTCAAAGTAAGTTCGAAATTTCGGATCAACTCCATTGAAAACTTTTAACCAGCCACCTGTCTTAATATATTAAGTTTACTAACAGATAACTCAGTGTAAATTGAATTCCTTGTCTGGTTTAAAAGATGTCCAATTCAACGAAACTGTTTGGTAGACTAATCAGTTTGTACTTTTTGCACAGATCTCAAAGAATTTCTCTGTTTTCACCTAATCCATGCATGTAATTTTATGACCATTTAATGGGCGTTAGTTAATCAAAGTTGGCTGTATTATACCGATTTATGAAAACAAGGGCAATACTCAAGATCCTCAGAATTATAGGCCGATAACTATTTTGAGTTGTATGAGTAAAGTATTTACGGCTTTTTTAAATGAAAGATTGACAATGTATCTAGAATCAAATAATCTGTCAAATCAAAATCAAGCTGGATTTAGGAAGAAACATTCAACTGTTGATCATATATTCATTTTGCATATGTTGGCCGAATATTGTAAAACTAAGAAAAAGAAACTCTTCTGTGGCTTTATCGACTTTCAAAAAGCATTTGATTATGTGTGGCGTGCAGGTCTATAGAAATATGTATAGCGATATAAAGTCCTGTATTGTCATTAATAATGAAACTTCTAATTTCTTCATGTGTAGTACTGGAGTTAGGCAAGGAGAGAATTTATCGCCTGTCCTGTTTTCTCTCTTCCTAAATGACATAGAAAATTATTTAACTTCTCGTGATGCTCCTAATGTAGATCTTATTGATAATGATATAGATGTATACTTAAAACTAATAGTAATCCTTTATGCAGATGATACGGTTGTTTTTGCAAATACCGAAGACGAATTCATTATAGTTCTTAACATATTTTATGAGTATTGTAAAGCTTGGAAACTCATTATCAATTATGACAAGTCACAAGACAAAAGTTGTTTATCTTGGAGACAAATTTGGCAGAAATAGGACCATATGTATTGATGATCACTCCCTGGAAGTGGTAGATAGCTTTAAGTATTTAGGCATTGTTTTTCAAAAAAAAAAAAACAATTTGCTAAAGCTAAGAAACATATAGCTGAACAGGTGAGAAAAGGCTTATTTAGTTTGTATTGGAAGATAAGAAATTTAAATTTAACTACTGATTGCCAGTTAAAGTTACTATATTAAATAATACTATATTACCAAATATTGACTTATGGATGCGAAGTATGGGGTTATGGTGATCTTTCTATTTTAGAAAAGGTACATACTGACTTCATGAAACATATTCTACATGTTAAACGAAGTACACCTCA
Organism: Mercenaria mercenaria; assembly: GCF_021730395.1. NCBI lineage: Eukaryota > Metazoa > Mollusca > Bivalvia > Venerida > Veneridae > Mercenaria > Mercenaria mercenaria. The sequence continues at coordinate 27,527,111 of NC_069365.1, read as the reverse complement.
TGTGATGTTGCACGGCGATTTAGGAAGATATCCTATATCTTTAGCAATTAAGAAGAGAATTATTGGGTTTTTGTATAACACTTTGTCTTATGAAATCACATACAAAGAGTATCTTAGAAATAATGATAACTATGGTTGGTTAAAAAGTGTTAAAGCAATTCTTGATGAATGTGGCTTAAGCTATATATGGCTCAATCAATATTTCAATGGCTCTCGGGAACTGTTATTGTATAAGGTAGAGCAATCTCTACAATCCCAGTACTTACAGCGATTGCATAGTGATATAAATGAATCTGCTAAATGTCACAACTACAAGATTTACAAAACCGTACATAAATATGAAGAATATCTTGATATTCTATCTCCCTAACATGTTCAAAATTTCATTAATTTTCGTATGTGTAATAACTGTTTGTTGTGCTTAATTTGTGTGCTTTTTAGATATATAACATTTTCTTTTACAGCTACTTATATTCTTGTTGACCTCATATATATATTTGTTAATGGTCGGTTAAAAAGCTCATCAGAGCTTATGTTTCATATGTTTGTGTCTTGCCGGCTTGAAATCAAACTTATTGTATTGTATTGTAGTGTACCAATTGAACGATTAAGATGGGGTGGTGTATTGAGAGAACAGCGGAAATGTAATTTATGTCATTCAAATGATATTGGTGATGAATTTCATTATCTGTTGAAATGTACGTTTTTCACGAATACTAGAAAAAAACTGCTTCCGTTTATCCATAGTAGGGCTGTAAATTGTATTAACTTTAGTATCTTCATGAACGAAAAAGATGAGGGTAAATTGACGAATATTTGTAAATTTATCTCTGTTGTTTTGAATCACTTTAAAACATCATCTGGCAATCAAAACTTTTTTTCTAATGAATTCTAACATTGTTTCTATGTATACTCTGTATTAACTATAAATATGCCGAGTCTAAAGGTTTATGTAAAGCTCAATCTAGCTTATACAAATATAACATTAGAATGAGCTATTGTGATCGCTTTCGTACGTAGTTGTCGTTAAATTTACACAAATCCTGGCCTGTAGCTAATGTTTAGCTATTGGGATCACTTTCGCACATAGTCTACGTCAATTTTACACTAATCAGAGATGTGTTTTTGTGCATCTCAAATTTCCCTTATTTTTATTTGTTTGTTTGTACACACAGCCTGGCAAATTGATGTATATGTGTATAAATGTGTTTGTGTATCTTCATGTCACAATTGTATTTGTGCTGAGAGTATTAAATAAACTAAACTAAAAACAAAAGCTGTTTATTGAGACAACGTGCAAATTGTTATGATCAGTGACAATCCATCATCTAACTATGGTCTAAGAAACCACTGCATGGCTTTTCTATCTGCAGAAATAAGACTGACCAAATACATGTACATGATTTTATAGTTTATTTATTCACTTGTTGAAAGATTCCAACAATGATACACATTTGTTTTCCAGTCTGTCTGAGTACAGAATGTTAAGCCAAATGCATGAAAAATACTTGAATTTAACACTTCTTGATTTTGTTTTATTCTTTATGAAGACAGCACTGTTTTTAAGGGGACGCATATTGCTACATTCACAGTTCATACAGATATTAGGAAGGGTGTATATTCAAGATATTGATGGTGGGAAGATAAAATTGAAATGATACTGATGAACACCTGTAATATTCAGTACTTTGTGGATAAGGATGTGGTACTATGAATGTAATAGGAAAACAGTGGTCTTTGTGAAAGTACATTCAACACAAAATATTAAGCTTTTGTATAAGGAAAAAACAGGCTTTTTTTACAATACCAGTGTTACAAATAATGTTGAAGGAATGAGATTTTCTTTCTAACGCACCAGGTTTGCTTAAACAAGTTAAAAATTTAACGCCACGTCATTTCAACTCGGGATGGACGCCATCTTTCTCATTGATAAAAAATGTAAACAAAAAAGTCAGAGTGGGATTAGCACTGCAAGGGCATAACGTGACATTCTACACAATGAATACCTTAGAACAGATATTTAAGATGCTACACAGGTCTGGTTGGTTAAATGTTTAACGTCGATCACTTGAAATTGATCTTGATAAGGTGGTTAATTTTAGTTTATTTACATGGTTTTTAATTTTCCCACGACTTCTCGGCGATTCACTGCAAGAAGTATTAGTTTCCACTTTTCTCTGTTTTACTGCGCTGGACGAACGGTAACTCTAATAAACAACGGGAGACAACTTAAGTGTCAGCACATGTATGATATTGAAAAAAAATATGTCGATGATTATAATTTCTTATCTAATAACGAATCCTATTCAGATATTCGTCTTTGATACGAGGGTGGGATCAAAAGTAATGCAACCAATGGTGTTAAATGACAACTAAAGATTGGATTCAGAAAATTTTTATTTCAAACCTTCAAAGTAATCTCCTTTAACAGATACACAACGTCTCAATCTTTTAATCCAATCCTTAAAAGCTTCCTGATAGTCTTTTTCAGGTATGTCACTAAGGAGGTTAAATATGGCGGCCCCCAACTTTTGGCAGGATGTATATTTCAGCCTGCAAGCTTTTTCTTGAGACGAGGGAAAAGGAAAAAGTCACAGGGGGGCTAGATCCGGAGAATAGGGTGGGTGTTCTAGAACATATACTCCCTGTTCATTCAAAAACGACGTCACAATCCCAGCCTTGAGGGGTTGTCATTTAACAAATGGATGCCTAGGATACCCGTCTTTGGTCGATGTTTCTGGAAATACTTGAGAAGCTTTTTAAGAACTTTTTTCTTATAAGACTTGGCATTCATTGACTTGCCTTTAGGTACAGGAACCTGGATGGCGAGACCTTTAGTAGTATAAAATATGGCATACATAACCTTTTTCACACTTGCAAACATTTTGGCAATGCAAGGCCTTCTGGCATTTTTGGTGAGCCATACTCGGTTACTAATTTTTCGATGCGGTGCGAAGAAATGTATCCAAGACTCATCACCTTTTACTACATTCATAAATGTTTTTGATCGTATCTTGGAAACCTTTTCAAAAGCTTGCGCGCGTGCGTTTTTGCTCATCAGTGAGCAAATGCGGGACCCACCTAGCACTTTTCTTCTTCAATTTCAAAATATTTCGCAGAATGCGCAACACATATGCTTTTGAAATGCCAACCATGTCCGCAGTCTGCTGAGAAGTTTATCTTGCGTCAGAAAGTACTATTTGTTTGATTTTTTCAACAATCCTTGGATTACTTGCAGACTTAGGTCGACCAGTCTTAGGCGCATTTTTGACAGACTCCACGCCTGCACAAAATTTCCTAACCCATCTGCAAACTGTGGAAAAGGACATTTCATTACTACCATAAACAGCACGTATGTCAGCATAAATGTCCTTTGAACCTCTTCCGAGTGAAGCGCAAGTCTAAATGTAAGACCTAATTTCGTTCGCATTTTTTACACTTTTACCAACCATTTTGCCTAACCGCCTACGAGTAGGGTTTGTGCAAATGTGAATTGTGCGCGAGATATTGTGTCTAACTGTATAGTTTATACGTCGATTGAAAGCTGTTACAACGGGGGACACGTGCAAGGCATGAATTTTGTACTCGCGCTAAAAATAGCGGTTATCAATAGCCAGTGGCATTACTTTGGACCCCATCCTCGTATCAGAAAATTATTAATTTCTATGGACATTTATCAAAAAAATATTACTTACAGTGGACTATTTTGCGCATCGAACTCATTTCCGCTTTCAGTGTCGAGGCACTTCCGTTATACTTTTTGACAACAATAACAAAACAAAAAATGAATCAATAATGTCACATATAAACCGACTGCTTCTAAGATCAGTGTAAGTGTAGTTGTTATTACAAGATTATACTTGTTCATTACGTTATGGGATAAAGTTTTTCTTGAACTGCATAATCAATTAATTACGTTTAGATGATATTGCATTTACAACTTGTCTGACCTCGATTTTTACGTGAATGACAACAGTCTTGTGCAACTCGTGCAAACAGAGTTATGAAAAGTATGGTGGAGAATTCAAGGAAAAATTATAAATGGATTAAAGTGAGGATAATTCTAAATTCGTCCAGTTTTGATCATTGACATTCCTGCTGTGTATTAGTAAGTTTTGTGAATAAGATTAGAATGTAACTTTTGCACATATACACATTGACTGGACTTCTCAACCAAATTTCATACCTTATTTTAGTGATTTTTAAGACAATACATTTCAAAAGTTTGTTGAATGTGTCTTTGATATTTACGTGCATTGTAGTTCATGAATACCAAGTTGAAAATTAATAATGGAACCATATTACTAGGCCCTTATTGTAACCTACTCGACTTCTGTAACAATAAATGTTTAATGTATTAAGGGGAATATACTCTTTTAGTTTTGGAATGTGGCCTTCCTTGACCACCATATCTTTTCATTGCACTACTTTGTAAACAAACTAAATAATGTGTTTTAGCGTACATATGCAAAATGAAAATAAAGACAGTGAACTTATTTCACTTTTTTTCTTTAAATTAGAATCTGTAGGATATTGATAAATGTTTGGACAAGGTAAAGCACTATTATTTTCGCACAAAAAAAAATAATTGTTGACTTTGAATGTACACAATAAGTCGTATGTAATTCAACAATAACTTTCTTGTTTGAGTTTTTTTTTTTGTTTTTTTTTTTCATTTTTATTTTAGTGATCAATCCTTTGTATACTTATAACAGTTGAAACAGTGTCCATTTTATATGTATTTATAATGATATACTCTCTGGTATACACGCATGTATGTACAGTATTCGTGACGATAAACTTCTGTGTTCAAATAAAGTTGTAAATAAAATTTCTGTTCTGTTCTTGTTTATTTAAGATTTCAAATAAAGAATAGTGCGAATGACACACGCGAAGTATTCAATCATATGAAATTTTCATTCAGTTTATTTGATCGTTTTCGGACCAAAACCTGTACATTTTCCGTCACTTCTTCAGACCAAAAAAAAATGTAAATTATCGAGTGTTCTAGATTATAGTGTCAAAATTTTAATTAAACGTCACTCTATTCTTTATCGTGACCCGTCTCTTTTAATAAATGCCACATATATGTAAATACGTCCAAAATGGGAAGACGTCGTAAAACTAAAACTATCATAATTCCATTTGATTTGTTGACACTAACACATAATTACTTAAAAGAATCCCAAATTTGAATAAAAATGTGCTACGAATAATTCCAGAAAAAAATCCTAAGTTTTGACAAAATGTCAGTTAAGTATTACATTAAAATATATTCAAATGTAATGTTTAATGAAATATTCAATACAATAACGTGTTTGGTCTTACTTGGTCATGGGTATAATTAACAGTACCTTCCACACATCCAATGAAAATGGCAGAGAAGCACAGAAAAGCGAAAAGACAAACAACCTTCATCTTGTCTCAAGGTAAAGTGAAAACAGAAAGTAGTTGTACAGTAAGTAATCTTGATTAAGTCTCATCGATAAACATAACATGTCTGAAGAGGCCCGCCTCGATTCAACAATAATTAAATATAAATTTGTTAGGTCCATCTTTAATTATTCACGTATCTATAGCAACCCGACTGTGAGACAGTTTATTGCTTATTTACATTCGGCTTGGATTTTTTGGACACGCATGCATTATCTCTCATCACTAGTTTTATGCAGACATCTGCTTTTATCTCATCAAAGAAAATATAGTATACTGTACTAAATGAAAAATATTTTTATTCGATATGACAAGAAGAGTCTATTACGAAATATTTGCCGTACCTCGTGATTTTTTATTCAACTCAGAAGATGCTTTTGAAAAAAAAAGAGAAAAAATATTTGTTTAAGCAAAAGATTTTTATACTATTTAGTCCGTTGTTCATTTCTGGATATCCTTTATTGGGTTCCGTTTTGCTATTTATTCATTATTTTATGAAGTCCTCAATTCACTTTGTGATATCCTTACTTCTTTTATGATTTCTTTAATTCATTGTATGATATCATTTAATATATCTTATGATATTCTAAAATGAAATAAAAATGTTATAAAATGCTGAAAGGGTATCACAAAAAGATAATATTGGAAATCTTTCAATACGAATACACACTGATTAATTTATTGTTAAACAAACCCAATGTTTCAAACGGACTTTGATATTATGACTAGATAAAAAAAAATCAAAAGTGGGAGTTTGTTCGTCTCGGTCAAACTGGGCAAATTTGTTCAGGCGAGGGGAGTTTGTCTATATTTCTGCCCTTGCAGAACCTATAACAGTCCAGATTGATCACATGAATAAAATATGATTTTGTTTAGTGAAAATTAGGAAAGAAAGGATGGTCACAATTTTACATAGAATATGCAATCTGATATAATTATTCTGCACATTTTAAACATTTGATATACAATACCGTAGTGTTTATATCATGTTTCAAGTATTTAGAAAATTACAATCAGTTGTACAGAATATGCTTCAAAATGGCATCACATGACTTCATATATGTTGATAGGTTACATTTTTCTTTGAAACACCGCTAATTAAAATAAGTGCGAACCTTTTAAACACAACAAGATCAGCATGCTAGAATGTAAAATATTACGTGACAGGTCTGATCCCTGAAATTGCTGATCCATGTGAAAACCATTGGAGCACGAAAATTATAAAGGACTCACCTGCTCAACGGTTTAAAAGGGATTGTTAGCAAGACTTAAGCACTTTTCCCTCAGCAGCAGTGGCGGTTGTGTTAGAGACGGTGGTAGTGGGGTGTAGATGGTTGTAGTGGTTGTCATCTTTGGAGTCGTGGTGGTGATGGAGGTTATGGTAGTGGTAGTCATGGAGGCAGACGTATCGGTATTTTTGTGGTTTACAGATGGCAGTCATAGAGTTAGTTGTTGTCGTAGTGGTACTGGTGGTCGAAGTAGAAGCAGTAGTCATAAACATTGTAATCATGGTAGTAGTAGTAGTTGTATTCAATATAGTAGTAGTCATAGCAGTCATCGCAGTAGTAGTTGCTGTAATTGTAGTCGTGGTAGTAGTAGTCTCAGTCAATGAAGTCCTGGTAGTCATGGTGTTGTAAACCTTGTGGTAACCGGTGCATTAGAAGTCATCACAGAAGTAGTCTTAATCATATAAGTCGCAATTATAAAAATTGTTGTAGTAGTAGTCGAAGGAGACGAAGTAGTAGTCATAGTTATCACGGTAGTAGCAGCTGAAGTCATAATATTAGCCATACTCAACATAGTCATAGTAATAGTATTCATGTTAGTAGTTGTAATTGTAGAAGAAGTCGAAGCCAAGGTAGTAGTAAGAGTTGTCATCCCAGTAGTAGTTGTAGTTATAATAGATGTGATAGTAGTTGTCATATTGTCATCGAAGTAGTAGGAGTCCGTCCGCTTAGCTCATTAGTGAGAGTGCAGATGTACGGATCGCAAGGTCGAGAGGGAGAGATACGATTTAATAAAAGACATTGTGTCTGAAGTCAGTCGTCCTCCAATTATTATCCATGAAAAGTTGACATTTACTTGCAGAGAATAGGACGGTACTGGTACAGAATGAAGGAAAACTGAATTAGTTAACCGTCCGTCATTACTTTAACCCAAAACAATCAATTTTTCATCGTAGTAGAAGTCGTAGTCATACATGTAGTAGTAGTCGACTTAGCACTCATAGTAATCATTGAAGTCGTTGTCACCGTCATGAATGTCGTAGTAGAAGTCATCGTAGTTTTAGTTGTCGTAGTTGCAATACTTAGTCGTAGCAGTAGTCGAAATCATCGTCAAGGTAGTGCAATAAGTTTCAATGATTGTAGGAAAATTGTTAATTTTATTTAATCAACTCTTGTTCATTTTTCATTTTCCGTTTATTTCACATGTTTCTGGGGTGGACTGAATTTTAATGTTGTACTAACTTGTAGCCTTACCCATTTGCTTTAGTTATCCATTACGACTATGTGTTGTTTAAAAAACAATAAAATTTATTGAAATGGTGAAACAGAGCATCATCGGTTATATAATATTAATGTAAATAAAATATGGAATAATTTATCGGAACAATGAAACTGTTGAATCTGTAATATAGATTATTTTAAGGAAGGTAAGGCTGTGTGTGTTCTGAGATATAGCGCTCTGTACAAAATCTTAGGTTGAAGGCAAGACTCAAAACTCAAATGAAGGACTAGCATCTGATTTATTTTTACTGAACAGGTTTTTGATTTGCCGACGGCCAGGCTGAATTCCAAGACTTGTCTACAAAGTCAGTTTTATAGTTCTGCTGGTAGACGCTCATAAAACTTGATATATAACCTTCTGTATAATTGTATGTATAAAAGAAAGAAATTGCATAATGTCTTTACTTAAAGCTAGGTATATTTGTGCAAAAAAATAAATTTCATATATAAGTTGTATGATAAAATACAGTCGAAATAGCAAAGATCTATTTTAAGGATTGATAAAAACATATGCCCAGAAGACTTTTCTTGCAAGTTAATGTATTATTTCATTAATTGAGCCCAAAGCTTTTACGGATTTGTTTGTTTTGAATATTAGCATAGATAACCGTAGTATATTTAAATATTTGAATAATTGACTTGCATCAAAAGTATCCTGGAATGTTGACAAAAAGGTAAACGAACTTAAAACAGTTTTAAATCATCTACAAATGAGACGCATTTTACGAAATTATATAGCCTTCAAGGGCAGGAATGACACAATCGTTAAAAAGATGTGCCTCCTTTCAGTTTAGCTAAAGCTTAAAACAAAGTGATTATGTCACTTCTAGATGTAAATAACTTAAAACTATCATCTTGTAATGTATTTAACAACGTGACAGAAACGCATTAGAAATTGAACAACTCTGTATCAATTGCGTTAGCAACGCATTAAATTTCATAAAGAAATTTGATAGGAGTCACTTTCTACTTTAGCAAGGAAATAAGATGTGATGATGTCATTCGTCTGGAGGTTTGCCTATTTACGGATATACTTGCTTGGTGCTGAAGATGAAATATCGCACACAGAAAATACACATGTACTGACTAAGTAACAAGACCACAGTCCAGCAGGTGCTGCGGCATTTTTTGGCTGAGTACCTAAAATGACAAAAAAGTGCTGAAACTTTTCTATGTGATGAAAATGGTTTTCGTCTTCATTTAAACATTTAAGAATACGAGCAAATATGTTTTGCGGGCAAGCGTGTTAGTATTGTGAATTCGAAATATATATGCATGTTGAAAATGAAAACATGTACATGTCAGTTTCAAACTACATATAAATCCAAATAAAAAATCATAAAATCTAATAATACTTCCATCAAAAATCTAGCATGTATTTAACGCTCTGTGAACATAAATAAGTATAAATGATAATGTTACTGCTACGAACAAATTCATTTCTTGACCAAAATCAGATTGACAAAACCCGTGAAAAGACGGAGAAAGACTGTTGAAAGCATAGAACGCCACCAAGCTAAATATAGCCTGTCCGACTGAGTCCACCTATGAGAAATAATATGCATACTATTCTATATTTCTTTCAGTTTTCTTTGAAATTACTTGTACTATGTTATTTGGTATTAATTTATTAAATAAAATGGTAGACACTAAGAGCCACAATGTGCAGCCTTGTCGTACGCCAGAATCAACCTTGAACCATTCAGTACACATACATGTATTATCAACTCTTTCATTTCACAAGCTGACACATTTTTACAAATAGACCTTAGTGCGGTTATCAGCTTGTAATGACACATACTGCAAGCTTGTGCCAAACTTATTCCAGTACTCAACATTTACACATGTTGCAAGTACCAAAATATACTTTTCAGACATCTTAAGATGTGTTCATACGGCGGTACTTGTAACTCTCAATGATACACAAGAGTACAGTTGGAACCATGAAAAACGGCTTACTAGAATGGCCCCATAAAAATAATGAAATAAAAAAGGCGTGCTTGTTTTTGAGAATTAAGCATGAACATTCAAATCAAAGCTGCTATCAATGCTGTTCAGAAGTGAACTAAAATTAGTTTTTCTGTGGTTTCATAGATGTTTAAAATCACTAGATATACTAAATATACTATTACCATCAAGAACTTTCTTCATAGGAATACAAGTATTCTCATCACTAAAGTTACTTATTGAAAGTTATTATAGATGATCAGAATATTGAACAACATTTACGTCAGGTTTGGGAATGTAGTTTTCAGACAAGTAATTGGTATTCCCAATGAAACCCTTGTCACAGTTTTGTTTCTATATGGTTATGAAAGAGATTTTAATAAGTTGAACCCTTCTCCAGATACACAGGCAGACATTATAACTGCAATTTATAACACATCACGCTATGGAACGCCGCACCTGTTTTATGTCGGGACATTTCATATTATCATGTCAGAGCGTGTTGTTAACTTGTCAAAACAGTGGTTTATTATGTTTAAAAGTTCTGTTATTATGTAAAAGTGTGGTGTTAACTTGTCGAATATGTTCTTTTATATTAAATAGCCATGTTATCTTGTCAATACATGTTGTTAACTTGCGAAACAGTGTCTTATAATGTTGAAAAGCTATGTTACCATGTCAAGCTGCGATGTTAACTTGTCCAAATAATGTCTTATTATTAACTAGCCATGCTATCATGTCAAAGTATGATCTTGTTTGCAGAGTGTGTAATTATGTTAAAACTTCTGATTATTTGTTAAAGTATCGTGTGGTCTTGTCTGCAGAGCCTGTTATCGTGTTGGAAATCTTTGTTATCTTGTTAAAGTACCGTCTGACTTTGTCTACCGAGCGTGCTTTTATGTTAAAAAGCTACGTTATCTTGTCAAAGAGTTGTGTTAACTTGTCAAAACTGTGTCTTATTATGTTTATATGCTATATGTTATCATGTCAAAGAGTAATGCTACGTTGTCCAAATAGTATCTTATAATATTAACTAGTCATGTTATTATGTAAAAAATGTGGTCAACACACGTGTCTTATTATGTCACAAAGCTATGTTATGTTGTTAAAATATCATTTGATCTTGTCTAGATTTTCTAACATTATTAACACACTCTATAGACAAGCTCACGCTGTACTTTGACATATCAACATAACTTTTTGAAATAATAAGACCTATTTAGACAAGTTAACATCTCACTTTGACATGATATCATAGCTTTTTAATATAGTTAGACACTGTTTTGATAGGTTAACACCACACTTTGATTAGTTAACATAATAAGACACTGTTTTGACAAGTGAAGACAACACTCTGTCATGACCTTGTTTAGATCTACGACTCTCCTCAGCTTTTGGTCTGTTTACACTAAATAAGAAGTGAATAGTCAGTGCAACTTGAATGATAGTAGTACTGTCTAAAAGGGAGTTCCATGTTGACATACAAGTATGTGGTTGATATATATTTTGGCTTTAAATTTCTTTGCTGACTCTTTTTATGAAAGATATGGACCACGTCACCTACCTTGCAGTGTTGACATAGAAACCACTGGTTTATGAACGATGAGTTTCTGGACTTTGACAACGGCAGAAGTTGATAACATGCAGATCCATGGTCCTTCATCTGAGCCTAGCAATGATTCTACTGTATGTATGTATGTATGTATTTTGTCCTGGGATAAATAAAAACTAAATAGCAATTTATTGGTGGCATTTTCAGAGGGAATCGTTTAAACAGATTATTATCTCTAATGTGTATGGTTTTTTTTGTTTTTTTGTTTTTTTTTATTGTAATCTGTATTAGCTTCTACCTGGCTAAGTATCTTTTTTATAAAATTGAAATGCTCCGTTGTCATTTTTATATGAAATAATGAAGGAACTGAATTACATTTGGTATACTGTAACCTGTTTACTTCCGTGCAAATCACGTGGCATTATTACCCTGTTTTGATGTGTTGCCGCCAAATTGAATGCACAAAGAAAAGATGGCGCGCTGTAAAAAAGCAAATTACAAGCGATAGAACAGTAATCTGGTTGTTTAAGACCAGGTATGTCGATTTTCTCAAGATTTAGAGTCTTAACACTTGGTTTTGCTGTAACTGTGATTCCATACCTCGTGTTTTTATTTCGATGTAGAGATGTGGAACCAAAATTTGTAGTCCTGTTTGGCGCTATATAACCTATACTGTGTTGGTGCGCCGTAAAACCCAAATAAATAAATAAATATTTTAATAATGATAAATCGGGGATAGCATTGTTTTGTTTTTAAAGTAGAGCAGAGGTGGGTGGGGTTGCGGTAGCCTTACTCATTTCATACTGGCCATACTACCAACAATACAATACAATACAATACAATACAAATTTTATTTATTGTCGGTATGGCACAACAAGTCGACATTAGCTATGAATAGCTATTGACCGACTTATTTAACAAATATATAACAATTGATACACAATTTTAGTATGAGTAAAAAGCATTTGCACACATATTATTAAAACATCAAAGTAATAGCACATTTCACCTTTAGACTGATGCAAGTGCCTATTATCACATTTGTCTGAAATTTTCTTGTCATATTCTTTCTATGTTCATTTCATAAAGATAAAGTTTGAATGTTTAAGATAAAAATATTGTTTAATTTGATAAACATATAAACCTCTGTAAGTGGTACTAAAGCAATCTTGCCCATAGTTAAAACCTGACAAATATCTTACAGTAATATCAGTTTTAATATATAAGTGCCATGAAGATTGATCGGAAATGAAGTTTCTTATAAAAAAGAGTACAAATGATGACGAACGGACGAATATATGATCCTTGACATTCCTTGAGTAAAGAACCTGTTTTGAATTAATGCTTGCTTCCTACCTTGACCAGCACAGATGGAGGATCTTTCAAGGAAAATTAATGAGATCAGAATTTCAGCTTTCATTTTATCTTTTGCATCGACGTAACCAAACAACTGAAACTTAAACAGAACAGAAGTTTAATACACAATACTATGGATACTTCAAACATGTTAATATAAAAAAAAAGATCCATGTTTTTCCTATGCAAAGGTTTTATTCATCAAAAACGACTAGAACTACCACAAAGGGACTTAATATATGTAGTTATGTACGCATTTTCGTTGAAACTACTATAACTGTACATATTTCTCAGAAAAACGTCATGGGGCTTTAGAGGAGATATATTCTATGATGAGCTACGGTATTGCAAAGTGGTAACTGTTGTGACTTGTCTCACAAGAGTAGAATAATGGGCTTAATCTCTAGAACAATAGTTATGTATAAAATGAATTGCTTTATTAGAAGATACTCATATGTATCTATTACTAAATATCCTTGAGAGAGTTAAACAGATATGGATTGGATAGGAAACAAAATTGACCTGCCATTGTGATCTTCTGAAGGCACATCAAAAACATGCATTCTGCATGTCGCCTAGATGGTGTTTTACTCAGTCCACATTTTAACCTTCGTGTTATGTATTGTTGTGATTATGTACCAAATAACTTAATAAAATTTGAATGAATTGCATATGTTACAAAAAAAATATAGGACAGGTTCGTTTTCAGTTTATTGCGTACTCTATTTTTATAAAGGCAAAACTGCCACAATATGCAAAAAAAATGCCTTATATAATATCATTTTAAAATTTTGTCATAAATTGCTATGTTGCTAACAGAATTTATATCTAGAGTAGATTTTACAAAAATGTGAAACACTAAGAGGTCCAAACAATAAGATTAAAATGCTTAAATTCTATTTATGGTGAAAATGCCCAATATTAAATATAAAAATCATTGTAGACCGATATTGTTAAAAGCTAAATTCGTAGATCTAGAACATTGCAGTTTTTATGAATGGGTGAAAATTAATGGTCGGTCACGGTGCTCATTTGTAAGAAAAAAATATATTCGGTTAGAACTTAAGCTAAAAATTCCAAAAACATGACAATTTTAGGTTATTAGCTTTGTATCGGGAAAAATGCACGAGTTCTTCAGCGGATATATTGCGCGACTTTAGGAGCGCAATATTCTTCCGCTGAAGAACGAGTGCATATTTTCCGATGCAAAGGTAATAACCTTTTTATTACATACGCATCTACATGTATAAATATTATGTAAATATCTTAAATATGTTCAATAGCCTGAATAGGATTGACAATAGTGAACTAAATAGAAAAAAAATAGTGCAACCACACACACTAAATTACGTCACGCACCCGATATGAAATTCAGGCGTCAGTGTATGGAAAAATATTGACGTTTCCGGTACCAGCGTAACTTAACGGGGAATAGAAATGAGTATGTAATAAGTACTATTATTGGTTTTTCAACCTTCAAAATTTGACAATGACTACATACTACCATGTCTTTTCGATATAAATCTTAAGTTTCAATCTGTTATAAAGCATTTCTTCTTAAAACAAACAATATTTCTAAACAAACTACCAGTTGTGCCTTTAAAGCACCCTAATGCAATGCTCGCTCTTATGTTTTCTAAAGCGGATGGACGTGTTTTCCTTCATCACGTGCAGTGCACCGCTTACCTTGCCGATCGCTTGTGTTGTTCTGAAAACTTTCTAACGTTCATTTAATAAGATCAATGTGGATATAATTTTTTATTTTGTTGGATTAGACTGAGGAAGCATTAAAAAGTGGTAAATTTACGCTATGACATGGGTTAAAATAGCATTGTATATATTTATTTATTTTGTTTGATTTAACGTCGCACCGACTCAATTATAGGTAATATCACGACTTTCCAGCTTTGATGGTGGAGGAAGACCCCAGGTGCCCCTGTGCATTATTACATCACGAGCGAAAGAAAAACAAACAATTGCATTGTAAGAAGTAATTCCTTTCGCTAGATTTAAAACATATCTGGATAATCAATATCAAGATAATACCTACAAGACAGCAGAGAATTCGAAATGAACATTATGCAAAACAAATGTCTGTAAAGCAGCTTAACGAATTCATGTATCCACGCTTGTGCACATTTCAAGCAAACCTCTGACTTCGCAGCTATATTGTAATTACACAATATAAAATGAAAAATTCAAACATACCTCTAGACATTATAACTATTCCAAAGCAAGAAAAATATTGGACTGTTCCAGTTTTCGTTAAAACTACCTGGTTGTGATACAAAAATACTATCTGCAGATACGGTAAATTACGGTGATGGGGTGGTTGAGATTTGTTATCATAAATGTAACCACAGTAGGGACAACCCTAGTCATACATTTGTTCTAATCAATCTAATGGTCATTTTATAATGATTTTATAATGTTATAATTAAAGGGTTTATTTTGAAGGTCTTCTGTGTAAAAGTACTGTTTATCTTTCATGTATTTTCATGAGTTGATCAAGAGTAGTTTCTTTCTGGCGAAAGACCTTCCAAATAACATGTAATATTGCTCTGTGTAGGACGATTGTTACACTGCTGGAAATTTTGAAGCGTGTCTGTACATTTAAATTGTACTTCCAGGACAATAGAACAAGTCTAGTACTTTTTATATCCAAAGGTACAGGAAAAAGAGAACGTCTGCAGACCAGCTTTAGATAAAAAATTAAAAATAAAATGAATTTAAAACCATGTCATTTGCAACAGTTGGTAAGCTCACATGAATATTGTATAATATTATACGAATACCAAGTCCACATGATTCAAGTTCTTATATGAGATAATAAACAGTAGTTCAAGCGGTGGAGAAGTTAAACCTCTTGCCTGGTTCCCCAAGGATGCTTATAATAAAAAACTGAGACATTGAACCGTTTAACTTTTCAATTTATCATACATGCTGATAATTGTGAGATAATGGCATCAATTGAACTGATCAGTTTCCAAAGCAGGGTTTGATGTCGGGCAATTTATTACCGTGATTTTTTTTAAAATAAAAAGTATGATTTCTTTCCTGCAAAAAGACGTTATTAAACAGCTTAGCCTGTTTTGTGAATTCCATCTTACTGCACATTAATTTTAGAGATTATTTTATCTTTGCGCCTGACTAACGAAATAAGTTTGTCTATAGTTGTTGGTATTGTCATTACATTTGCTCTCTCTTTTCTGTACCGCTACTAATAGCCGATGTTGTGGGCCTACTTCGTGATGCATGGCAGTGCGTGGGGTGCTATGTGCTAGAAGCTTTTTATGGACTTAATATTTGATGTGTTATATATGTTCTTTATAATTCAAGGGAAATAATATATCTATAATGCAAATATTTTTAGTAGTCAGGTAGTCAGCTTTCTCTGAAATATTTGAGCCGTGCCATGAGAAAACCAACATAGTGGGTATGCGACCAGCATGGATCCAGACCAGCCTGCGCATCCGCGCAGTCTGGTCAGGCTCCATGCTGTTCGCTTTTAAAGCCTATTGGAATTGGAGAAACTATTAGCGAACAGCATGGATCCTGACCAGACTGCGCGGATGCGCAGGCTGGTCTGGATCCATGCTGGTCGCATACCCACTATGTTGGTTTTCCCATGGCATGGCTCATTTTATCTTTAGATATTTACTTCAGGTGAAGAAAGTCTTCATCAATGTTTTCAGTTTTACTATATAAGTCATTTATTTTGATTAAGTTGTAATCCAACCATATGTACTAGTTCATTTGTAATTCAATAATTTAGATCCAGATTCAGTTGGAATCCAACTATCACATACAGATTCAATTGTAGTTCAGTCGATTATACCGATTTAGTTGTAATTCAGTCCTTTATACTGAATCAGTTGTAGATCTGACATATAATTATGTCTTATTTCAGTTGTAGTTCAATTTCATAGTTAAATACTGTATTGATTCGGTTGTAATTCAGTTATTGCTACTGATTTAGTTGTAGTTTAATTCAATCAGCAACATTGATAAAGCTGGGGTATTTTAATGTGAAACTGCAGTATGGTTTGACACAACTGAAAATGTTGCGTCTCTCGCAACGTATTAATCCGACATTTCTTATTAATGTATCACTACATTCACAATATATATATATATACTTAGTATATGATCTAACTGGATCTGACTAGTATAAATGAAATGAGCGAATTACATATATATAGATCAGGATAAATGACTGAATTAAGTTTGTATATTTGTATTGACAAATCATTTAAACTTCTTTTCAAGTATATAAAAATGATTCCTGTTTAAACAATTTTCGGGCATGTTATGCAATATCTTATGATTTCCATTTGTCCCATCCAGTCCTGATAGAGAAAATGTTCAAAAAATGTATATTTCCTGTGTACCTGATACGAAAATTCATCAAGTATGGAAAGATTACATGCTTTTTTATAAAAACAAAGACCCACTCCTATATCCTCCAAGCATTTTAGAAATGACCAAGTGGATATCGGACATGTTTACATGTATAGTATAGCACGCGTGTTGCCAATGATAACTGTTTAATCAATTAATTATCAGATTTCTCACAAACATGCCAACATGTATATCTTGTGAGCCAGTTTGCTAATAGATTAGAACCTGTATTTCACCACCTTATTTGCTGCTATGTTCGTAACAAAGCACACATGTATGAATAAAATAAAATGCTTAAAACGGCCATTTTCTTCTTATTTCTGCAACTACTAGATTTTGTCAGAGTAAAGTATAATATTGCCGGAAAAAGTAAAATGCAAAGATAAAAGACCAACTTATTTTTAAAACCACAGTTACGGCCACTATACTAGAGTTTTTTATGAACTGCATAAAACATGCAAATTACATTGACAAGTTCTCCGAGTTACGGCATATAGCGTAAATTATTACATCATTTTAAAACTCTGTTAAGTTTCAATGGTATATATAGATATCCACTCGTTCTTTCGCGGAATAATTTTGCGCTCCTAAAGTCGCGCAATATTTCCACTGCAGAACTCATGCATATTTTCCGATACAAATCTAATAACCTGTAAACATTTGTCTCAACTGGTGCCTATGTCCAGTTGTGACAATTTAAACGGACACCTTGAAGAATAGTCAGATCTATACAGATCACTCTTTGGTTAGTTACATACGTCGCATTAATATTCATTTTTAAGAGTAAATTATAGTTCTGAAACATGTCTGTTTGATATATACTTGTACTTGTCTGAATTTGTTCTGATGTTCAGTATTTCAAGGAATAGTCTGAGCATTTAAAACTGGAGAGTGGGCTCTTCGTGGTTGTGCTTGAGAAATATATAAATCGAATTTGCTTTAATGACAAAATGAAAAGGTTTGAACTGTTATGATGTATACATAGATTCGATAGTGGCTTGCGTCAAACTAGGTATAATAACGGTACTTCGAAATATGAACAAAAATTATATTTGTATTAAATTGCATGATGTCGTGACAGGTTGAATTTTTCTGTTTAACAACATGTAGATTTTGTAATTTTAAAACAGTAACGTACTTTTGTATGCTGATTCCCAATTACTTATGCTAAATAAATATAGGTGTTTTGCCTTGCAAAACAGTTGTTGTTGTTGTTTTGTGCAGTCAGTTGAGACTTTGATAGGAAGATTGAGGAGCTCGTTAGTAGCATGCATATTTTTCCTTCGTTCAGTCTTGACTGCGCAACAATAGACAACAGTAAAACATTCAATTATGAAAACACATGGTATTTCCTTAAAGAAATATAAGAAGCGTTTTTTTCCAACACTATGAAATATGGTGGCTGATTTAGAGCATTTCTTTATGTCTCGTTGCTGTGCGCAACTTCTGTTTTGTCGTCCTTTCCTTTTTTGATCAACAGATGTTCATAAAGCGAAGTCTGAGATCTTTATGGTCTGTTAAAAATGAGGAATTCTACAATAAATACAGAACAAAATTAGCTTGAATCCATCCAGATGTGGTCTACACAGCTCTCAAATTCTATGCCACTTCTAGTAGGGGTGTACAGTCAGAAAGCTAGGCAATCTATTTTATAGAAACCTGTCAAGCATTTACTCAATAGAAGGAAAGTAATCAATCCGAAAATTAAATATATGGTCATGTTGTACTAAACAATCATAAATGGCTATAATGCCATAATACATCATAATTACTCTCAGCTACAGGTTTAAGTTATGTTTTTGATTCCAATATTGTAACTGTTGAATTGACCAGGGTCTGAGTAACAAATCAGAGACACATTGTAGATTGAAATGCATTTTTGTGTTTTAAAAGAATATTACATATTATATGCAATTTTTATTCCGGGTTTGTGGTTATAGACTTGGGTGCAAGTTAGGCGACTGTTAAATAGCAACAATTGTTGACAAACAACGTGCAAATCGTGATATGTTCACCTAGCCTTCATCTCGGAATAAAGACCTGCACACCTTGGGAGACAATAAACAGTTCGACGGGTACTCGCAACATTTTATAGCGTTCTGTTTTAATCCAAAATCAATAAAATGAAAGTCGATGATGATGATGACGATGATAACGATAATTTGTTGTTGTTGACGGTGGTGGTGGTGGCGATAATGATGATGATGATGTACCCTTTAACAGTTGTAAAATTCATTTACTAACTGGCTTATCTTCTCCCAATCACCACATTTTTTTTGCGTAGCCTGATACATTTCAGCTGATACTTGGCAGTTTTGCTGAAATATATAACGGAAGAGTCAGTTTACATAAAAGCAAAATACTCATAAAAAACAGTTTAATTTTGAAAAGAAAACTATTCAAAATTATATAGAAACATTTTGTGAAACACGCAGTTTAGCCTAAGATAATTAATTTGACTGAAGATAATTCCCCTCCCCCACCCCCTCCCTATTCTAATCGCCCTGAAGACATGTAGAATAAATAAAACTTCTGCTGGATTCTTGAAGCAAATGAGAAACTGTCGAGAAAAAAAACATGTTACAGAATCAATGAGTCAAACAGTACAAACTATCATATGACAACAACAAAAGAAATGACAACAACAAAAGAAAATATAAAAAGTATTTAGATATCATTTATATGCAAATTTGCTTAAACAAATTTCTGCCTTTTGTATGCAACATAAATGTAATGCATAACAAACATTGCTAATTAACAGCATGATATAGTCTAAATAATATCTTAATACATATGTAAAGAAGTACTTTCGGCACAGATTGAGTGTTAATACTACAGTCTAACAAAATATGTGACTCGTAAACATCATTTGTTGCATCCTTGAAAATTCCTATTTTTACTATCATGTATTAAGATTAAAGACTGTTCACCATAATATGGCCATTTTTTTACTGGAGGGTAGTAAGTGTCTGTTAAATTTTCCATTCTCTCTCTCTATTTATATTATTCTCTGTAACCGAAATAATAACTGATTATGTTATCCGATCGACAGATAGATAATATTTCGATGTCTAGCGAATTCATGTTTTTTGTTTTTTGTTTGTTTTTTTTTTGCATCATTTGAAAGAGTTATGAGAGTTATGTCTGCTGAACAAGAATTAGTAAATAAGATGACCATAATGATATGCGCGAATCACTACAGTCATGCCAGCGAAATGATAAATCTTACTCAGACCTGTAGTAACTGAATTTTTGTTGAAGTATCATTGAAAACTATAAAGTAAAAAAACTAAATATTCTATAACATGTTTTTGTCATGTATGTTATATTACTTTTTCTTTTTCGATAGACACTACACTTTTAAATAATGCCAAAATTATATGACCTTACCAGGCACCAATATTTGATATATTTTAATAGAACTTGCTTATTTGTGGACCGGATACCGTAAATAAGATTGTTTAAGTTAGCATCAATTCAGGTAATTATTAGAATTGTACTCGTTTCGTAGGTAAATATGAAATGTTTAGATTGTTTTGACATAGCTTTCGTAACATACTGAATATAACTGAAGGCGACCGCTAAATACGTGCGAAGTTTATTAAAATACATTGTAGATCCAATCTGCATACTTACGAAAAACAATATTTAGATATATAAATTTGGACACAGCTGTCTGTCAATATTTTACAAAGACGGCAAAAAATGGTAAAAGTTACTAATTGAGAAAGCACGTTTAGTTGCTGACGCAGAATGTCAAGAAAACAAACTGTGAAAACTAATAGTCTTATGGCAGTCCCCAAATTAGCAGAGTTAACACCCGGAGTAACGACATATTGATCAGCCACGAGCTGGCTAAGGTGAGCTATATAAAGGTAACCCAGGGATAGGCTAAGTCAGACAGCCAACCGTGCCGCACAGTAAGGTAAGATCTCGCTACTTGACTGCAAATATCAAAGGGTTTAAATATCTTTTTCATAAAAAAAGTTTGAAAAACTTTGATATCTCTGGAAATTCATAAGTATGTTTGTTTTTTGTTGTTTTTTTTTTTTGTTTTTTTTTTTTTTTTTTTTGTTTGTTGTTTTTTTTTTGTTTTTTTTTCAAATCCGAAACTGGCTAAATGTATTGAAACTGTTTTTAAAGGCTTTAATAAACTTCAGATAGAGACTTTTCTATTTTTGATCTGTTAAAACCTATCAGTAAGCGTCAGTCAATAGTTACGGATGTGCGGACATCAACGTAAAGGGTTAGCAACAACAACTAAGGAAAGAAGGGGAAAGGGATCACCAACGTCGTGTCCGCAGTGGTTTTGTAAGATGGTCATTGGTGTATATAATCCCAATGACTACCTATCAATCCTCTGTGTGCACTTCATAACAACGACTTACGTCGCTGGTTAAAGGAGGACAAAACTGCATGCACCGTTTTGAAGTTATAACAACTGTATAAGACGGGATGGAGGATCTGTTTCAAGTAATTATACTTTTGATTCTATATTTGTAGCAAATCGGTCCAATATATTGAATCAATACTCAATTGTTAAGTCATCGTCGCCGTCGTCCGGCAGTTATGTAAAAGTGTGAAAACACGTAAGGGATAGAGGAGAGTTTTAGAGAAGATATGCTGCGGTAATAAAAAGGCTATTCCTGTTTGGTGTAACTCTGATGTCTGAGTTAATTGTATAAAACTTGGCGTCCTTTACACCAGTCAGATTGTGGTCTGTTTCCGGCAAAGAGATACGAACCGCCAACCAAGGGAACCCGCGGAGGCTGGATGGTAAGGTATCATGTCGTATGAGAAAAAGTTGTCTATACAACCATTTTTATAAGCAATCTTAACGCGTGTATGAAGACCTGCTTATTGTAAGTAAACCCAATATTTGCCTGTGTCAGTGTTTAGTATAATGAGCAAAAAGCGCACTTTTGGAATGGTTTCTTTGCTGGCAAGAGGGTTCAGAAATGCCTTCAGTTTTAAAGTGATCAAGAATTGTTCACGTATTCACAGAAGTCCATTTTTACTGATTATTAATATGATATGATGTGATTTTGTGACATCTAGCCTTGAAAATAAAAGCTAATAAGTAAAGACCACTGAATTATTGCCACGAAGCAAATGATAATGTTAACAGTCACTATTCATATAATTATTGTAATACAGAAGGCTCAGCAGTTTTTTTACGCTTGTACATGCAACAATGTTGTCTAGCCATGTTATTTATTGCCAGTTTACTTTGAAACATGCCGAGGGCCTAGTCGTAGAATTAAATGATTACCCAGTTTTTATGCGGACTCCTTTAAAACTGTAGGATACAAATGCCCTTTCATAAATGTATTCCTAGTGTATTCTGTGGGTTGTTTAGTGAACAAGAGCTGCCAGTAAAACAGCCTGATGTTCTGGACTTTATATACCTAGTATATTTACAGTGAAAAGAAGCTTGACATTTTTATGTGAAAAGAAACTAAAAAATGATTAAAATTAGTCAAAACATGAAGGGAAAAGAAAATATGTTTATTTTACGTGTAAGGTCAAAAGATCTTTCATTCATGAATACCGTATCTTACATTTTCACTCGTGGCTTTGTCTCTCATGAAAATATTGCATCTGCTGTTCACTCGAGAGAGAAAAACGCACATTAAATCTATCAAAAATGTGAAACAAAACACCACTTTAATACATTTCGGTGTATGTTAGGGGTGAAGACGGGGGGTCGGGGGATTAGAGACTGACGGGGAAGGCATTCAGTAGGGGGTTGATAATGTGCACGGGGGAATAGTAAGAATCATATACGGAAGAAAGATGGGAAGAATGTGTGCCACTACATGTACCAAATCTAAGTATCTTTATCTCTCGCTAAGATCCATACATCTATACGAAGCATAATGTCGGAATCTCTGTCGTAACAAGAAGAGCTGGGATTGAGAGTTATGTAATACCCCAATGAGTGCAAGAAATGTGCGAAACAACTGTGCACTTCCGAAGCAAATTGTAAATATTCAAATAGGCCATGAAAATGTAGAATTATTTATACGGCTGGAAAATAAGGAAAGGTAAGCATTACAGTGTGAAGTTTTCATTTAAGCTAAAATTAAGAGAGAAAAGTCCACATTGGCGGCTTAAATCCAAGATGGCCGCATTAAACTATATTTAATTATTCAAATGGGCATATATTGTGCAAAAATTACGAGACATTGCATGGTAGAACATATATTTGTAAAATACACTCTTCAAACGATTGTTACACTGACTTTGGTTAAAAATCAATATAGCCAATAAATTCAAGATGGCAATCATATATTTTTTCCCATGAAAATTGTGCGTCAGCTGGGCATATTGCGTGAAAATTATGAAACGTTGCAGGGTATATATGTATTTGTAAAATATACTCCTAAAACAATTTTAACCGTTAAATTGGGTAAATAAATCCAATAGGCCTATGGCCAACAAAATTCAAGATGGTCGCCATAAAATATGAAGATTTCGTATTTCTACAACAATACATAGAAAATTCTATTCGATTTATTATCCGTGACAGCCCGAGTTGCTTATGTTGGTATATCCAGTTCGGCTGTTATTGAGTGGCCCTAGATTTAAACTGCCCTTTTAGTCTAAACATGTTTTATTTAGAAATTGATTAAACATTTACGAAATTAAGATTGAGGAATTGGACAGACGATTTTGCCAAGTATCGCCCTCTTTGCATGTTGCAGTAACGCTGCCAATGTTAAAAGGATGTCTTTTCTGAGTAAACAGCTCTGTTCTGGTAGTACTGACACACTGATTCTGTCACACTTGCTCTGTGATGTAAGCCCAAATATTGTTTTCAAGGAAAGTGCAAATTTCTGCATATGAAGAAGTAATGAGAGATACTACTTTTAAATCCATGCTTTCCGTTGTAGATTACACTTACAACATACAGTAAAATCATGGGCATGCTTTGTCCTGAACGTTCAGTACAACTAGATTTCTTGAGAAAACTGCGATTATTAGAGTAGGCTAATGCAGCTGTCAGTCCACTTTTGTCTACTAGATCAAAAATAGGCTTCCATGCGGTCATTTTTATATATAATCCACTAAGTGTAAACAAAACCATATTCTCGCCATATCTTTAAAATCGTTTTTCATAGAACGAAGTTTGAAAATCTATGATATCTCTGAAATTCATGTCTATTTTTAAATAAATTCTAACGCTCGCTAAAGGTATTAAAACTGTTTTCAAATGTATTAAACTAAAGACAGAAACTTTTATATTTTTGATCGGTTAAAGCCCATCAGTAGGAGATCTGCAAGTAGTTACTGTTGCGCGGACATCAACGTAAAGGGTCAGCAACAACAGCCAGAGCGACAATATTCAGCTGTCATCAAAAAGGGGATCACCAATGTCGTGTCCGCAGTGGTTTTGTAAGTTGGTCATTGGTGTGAATAATCCCAATGACTACCTATCAATCCTCTGTGTGCACTTCATGACAACGACCTTCGTCGCTGGTAAACGAGGACACAACTGTATGGAGGCTCGGCACATGCACATGCTCCCGGCTTTTTGGAGTTATAAAAACTGTATAAAACGGGATGGAGGATTTGTTTCAAGTACCGTAATTATACATTGGATTCTATACTTTTAGCAAATCGATCCAATAAATTGAACCAATACTCTATTGTTAAGTCATCGTTGTCGTTGTCTGGCATATATGTCAAACTGAGAAAACACGCAAGGTTTAGAGGAGAGTTTTGGAGAAGACACGCTGCGGTGTTAAAAAGGCTATTCCTGTTTGGTGTAACTCTGATGTCTTAGTTAATTGTATAAAAACTTGGCGTCCTTTACACCAGTCAGATTGTGGTCTAATTCCGGCGATAAAGTTATGAACCGCCAATCAAGGGAACCAGACGGATTGGTAAAGTATGATGCCGTATGAGAGAAAAAGTTGTCTATACATCCATTTTATATGCAGTCTTAATGCAGGTATGAAGGCCTGTTTTTGTAAAAAACAACGTGTTTTGCCTGTGTCAGTATTTAGTAAAAGGAACAAAAAGCGCACATTTTATCTGGCAAGACGGATCAGAAATACGACTCCTGACCATTAATTTGAGATGTGTGTCCTTGAAAATAAGAGCTAATAAAAAAGTAAGGAACTTTAATGCCACACTCTGAATAAGTGAATAAGTGCTGCGTCATGCAGATTGTACTGTTAACAGCTACATTTCATATTTATATTCTAATACAGATTGATCGTCAGTTGTTTTTATTTACGCTTGCACATGCATCATGTGCATGTGAAATAAAAAATCTCTCTTAGAAGTTACCTGAACCCCAAGCCACTTCCCTTTTGTAGTTTGTTTTTATTAATTATATAAAGGCAAGTTATGATTTCACGTATTTCATTTAAAATTCTACTTTTGAGAAAAAGATAGATTCTCAAAATATAGTTATATGTAGTATAAAGACCCTCGAGGTTGCAATAAATTTAGTCTCAAGATCGATATCAATAACTGGGCTTTGCAAGTGAGCACTGCACTTCTGAATACAAGAAATTTTAATTCTTTCTTATAAAGTAAACCCTGGGAGAGAAAATACCAAGGTCCCTTCTGGGGCTCGAACCCGGACCTCGTGATCCGTAGGCAGACACTCTAACCACGTCGCTAAAGGGTTAACCCAACAGCCAGGCTGTTGGAAGTGGCCTATTAACCTACTATCACTATACTTCTCCCCCATTATTTTTCAGGGCTCATCAGCTGTCCAGAATGACATTCTATGCCCACTGCACGAGTCCGTCAAACACTTCTGACACCATTAAATTAAACCCTGGGAGAGAAAATACCAAGGTAACTTCTGGGGCTCGAATCCCGGACCTTGTAATCCGTAGGCGGACACTCTTAGTCCCTAAAGGGTTGGCCTATATACCTACTATCACTACATTTATGTATGCCATGTACAACAAGAGCTGTCGTAGGATAGCACTCGACTATTCAACAGCCTTGTCAATGAATCAATAAAAGTCGAAAAAGAGGCATAATTTTGTATAAAAAAAAAACACAGGGTTATTGAACCCGTGCAATTTAAGTCAGTTCTTCACAGTGAATAAGTGTGTGAAGTTTCAATCAATTCCCACAAGCGGTTGCTGAGATACCAGCTTACAAACAAAAGCTGAACCAAATTGTACACCGACACCAACGCCGACGAATCGGCGAGTCCAGTAGCTCTACCTATTGTTCGAATAGTCGAGCTAAAGATTACTCATGACGGCAAGGCTGTGGCAATCCCAAATATATTTTGATTTGTACTAATTTATTTCAGCCTCATCGTGACGAAAGCTTGCAGCTTATTTGAATCACGCCAGTCTGCTTCTTGAAAATGTTAGTACTGTCTGATGTCATATGAAAATGCAGTTCATGACCCTATATGGACTCAAACCACAACTTCTGTGTTGGGCTGCCTACCTCTTAACCACTGGACCTAAACACCAATTTTGACCAAAGAAACCCAGTTTAAACAAACTGTACAGCAGGATTGGCTATGTTGCTTGTAACATATGTGTTTCTAATACCAATACCTTTAAGTGAAAGAAACTTACATCATAGGATGGGAGCAGAACTTCAAGAACTTGACTGTTGTACCCCCAAAGGACTGGAACAACAAAAGGAAAACTTCAACAAGAGGACCATGATGGTCCTGAATCGCTCACCTATCCCCACATGACCCAGTGTTTAAAACTGAGTATGAAAGTCGTTATTCTATATTTGTCATAGTGACCTAGTTTTGAGCATATGTGACCTAGATATCATCAAGAATAAAAAATTCTGACCAAATATTTTCATAGAACTCCATTGAAAAATATGACCTCTAGAAGAGTCACAAGGTTTTTCAATTAATTTGACCTAATACCTAGTTTTTGAAGTACGTGACCCACTTTTAAACTTGACCTAGATATCATCAAGGTGAACAATCTCACCGATTCATGAAATCTCGTGAAAATATGGCCTCTAGAGAGGTCACAAGGTTTTCTCTATTTTTCAACCTTACTTGACCTAGTTTGTGGACCGCACATGACCCAGTTACGAACTTGACCTAGATATCATCAAGCTGAACATCTCATTAATTTTCATGAAATCCATTGAGAAATATGGCCTCTAGAAAGTCAAAATTTTTTATTTTAGACCTTACATGACCTAGTTTGACCGCACGTGACCCAGTTACGAATTTGATCTAGATATCAATCAAGGTGAACATTCTGAACCTATTTCCATGAAGATCCTTGAAAAATAGGCCTCTAAAGAGGTCACAAGGTTTTTTATTTTTAGATTACTCGACCTAGTTATTGACCGCACAGACCGTTTCGAACCTGACCTAGATATCACAAGGTGAACATTCTGACCAATTTCATAAAGATCCCCGAAAACATGGCCTCTAGAGAGGTCACAAATCTTTTTCTATTTTCAACTTATAATGACCTAGTTTTTGACCGCACGTGACCCAGTTTCAAACTTGAGCTAAGATCATCAAAAATTCTGAACCAATTTCTATGAAGATCCATTGAGAATATGGCCTCTAGATGGTCACATGTTTTTCTAATTTTTAGACTCTGATCTAGTTTTGAACCCACGTGACCCAGTTTCGAACTTGACCTAGATATCATCTAGGTTAGTAAAATCTGACCAAATCATGAAGATCTCTTGAAAATATGCCTCTAGAGAGGTACACAATTGTTTTCTATTTTTAGATTACTGACCTAGTTTTGACCCCACGTGACCCAGTTTCGAACTTGATCTAGATATCATCAAGTGAACAATCGTATAACTTCATGAAATCCATTGAGAATATGGCCTCTAAGAGGTCACATGGTTTTCTAGTTTAGACCTAACTGACCTAGTTTTGACCCCACGTGACCCAGTTTCGAACTTGCCTAGATATCATCAAGGTGAACATTCTGAACCAATATCTAAGAATCTTTAACAAATAGCCTCTAGAGATGGGTCACAGGTTTTTCTATTTTTAGATCTACTGACCTAGTTTTTGACCCCACGTGACCCAGTTTCTGAAACTTGACCTAGATATCATCAAGATGAACATTCGAAAATTTTCCATGAAGATCCATTGAGAAATATGCCTCTAGAGAGGTCACAAGGTTTTCTAATTCCTTATGGTACTATAGACGTAGTTTTTGACCTCACGTGACCCAGTTTCGAACTGACCTAGATATCATCAAGGTGAACATTCTGACACAATTTTCATGAAGATCTCAGAAAAATATGGCTCTAGGAGGTCACAAGGTTTTCTATTTTTAGATCTACTGAACTAGTTTTTGACCACGTGACCCAGTTTCGAACTTGACCTAGATATCATCAAGATGAACATCTGACCAACTTCAAAAAGATCCGATGAAAAATGTGACCTCTAGACGGGCATAATCAACAAGCAAAAGTTTCGACTGAACGGAGGAGCACGACGACGCACCCACGCGTTATCCTAAAAGCTCACTTGTCAGGTGCCCCTCGGCATTAATTTCCATCACTAGAAGCGGAGACACGATAGGATAGCAACTACCAACCATTCCAGTTTTGATAACAACTTGAAATAATTACCAAAATCGTAATACATGTCCGATACATATGAACAATTTGCGGTAAGAAAAGTTATAAATAACTTAATTTTCTTTAATTCTTACAATAGACTTTTGAAAGCCCAAATTCATTTGAAACAAGTTTGCAGCCAATCCTCAATAGTGCATTCATGTTACGGCAACATTTTCAATTTCATTTCATAGGCAAACACTTCTTTTAATCACTTGATGAAACAAGAGCTGTCACTATTACATAATTAGTGACAAATGCCCCCGAAACGTGCCCAAGAATGCTACAGCTGTCTGCGCAAAATACGCCAGAAGAATGTAGGTATGTATCATTTTGTGACCTTGACCTTGACCAGAGAGACCAGGTCAGAAGCACGATACACATTTTCACTATGGTTAACATTTGTGTCCTATTATTTCCAAATCCCTTGATAAATGGCAGTTATGGACCAGACAAGAAATAGACCATGTTTACCTTTGACTTCCAAGTGTGACCTTGACCTTTGAGCTTGGGGTCTGGGTCTTGCGCATAACAACACAACTCATGGAGAACATTTATGCCAAGTAATTTTAAAATCCCTTCATTAATGGCAGAGTTATGGACCAGACAAGAAACAAGACCCTGTTAATCTTTAACCTTTAGTGTGACCTTGACCTTAGTTTGGGGTCTGGATCTTGCGCATGACAAGTTGACTTATTATGGGGAACATTTATGCCAAGTAATTTTAAAATCTCTTGATGAATGGCAGAGTTATGAACCACACACGAAACACTGTTAACCTTTGGCTTCCAAGTGCGACCTTGACCTTGGAGCTAGGGGTCTGGGTCTTGCGCATAACACATCGTCTCATTATGGTTAACATAATAACATTTGTGGAAAGTTATTTCAAAATCTCTTCATGGGTGGCAGTTATGGACCAGACAAGAAACAGACCCTGTTAATCTCTGACACCAAGTGTGACCTTGATCTTGGGGTAAGACACAAGGTCTCATTATGGACCAGACATGAAGCAGACCCTGTCAATTTTTTACCTCGAAGTGTGAACTTTACCTCGTCTCATTATGGTGAACACTTATGCTAGGTTATTTCATAATCCCTTTATGGATGGCAGAGTTACACTCGGACAAAAATTTACACGGATGCACAGTGTGATTTTAATATGCCCACCTTCGGAGGCATAAAAATACAAAAAAAAAATATTGATGTTAGTTTCATAAAAATCTTTAAGGCAGTTTAGACAAAATGGAGCCAACACATACTATTTGCCTTTTGACTTGTGTTCCTGACATTAGACCTCATGACCTGAATTGTACGCTCTGCAAATCATCTATAAGAAGTTGATGATTCATACAAGTTTTAAAGAAAATCTTCCCAGCAGATAAGCTGGACCAACAAGCATTACTTAAATATAGTCCCCATATACTTAGTGTCTGGGAGTATAATGACAAAGAACTAGTAGGCTGTTAATATAATAAATTTGTTTAGAAGTACCGACAACAAACTTGATAAAAGTT
This sequence comes from Mercenaria mercenaria, assembly GCF_021730395.1. NCBI lineage: Eukaryota > Metazoa > Mollusca > Bivalvia > Venerida > Veneridae > Mercenaria > Mercenaria mercenaria. Next base: position 27,496,839 of record NC_069365.1, on the reverse strand, counting down.
CAATGAGTTTATTTGTTTTCTTATCAAAACAATAAATAGTTTTTTTTGTAAAATCATGACATTTCTACAAACAAACAATTAATTATAGCAAAATAATGTTGAAGGAGCGTGCAAATATAACAGCTTTATTTGATACATCATTTCTTTACTGGTACAGGGCACATACCTTCAAATAACTTGTGCTTTAAACCAACAATACAGTCATTTATACAGACTAGTTTCATTCATTTGGTGGACAACTTTCAAATACAAGAGACTTTGTTTAGGATCTCCCTTGTTCTTTCAAATGTAATATATTTTGTTTACGATCTCCCTTGTTCTTTAACACTTACAATGGCTGTATATATGGTCCTAAATAATGGTTCTAGTTATAATGCTTTTTTTATGGAGAAAAAATTAGATAAATTAGATTTTATCATAAAATGAGGGCCTCAGCTATGTATGTTGGATTTTAAGTCACATCGACTTCGGATGCTATTCCACTTTTGATAATGGAGGAATACTCCATGTACCCCATATAGCATCAATTCATGCTCAAGTGGACACATGAATAAAACCACTAACCTTCGATAAGCTCATTCTGTTACTAAAAGTACCAGTCAATCAGTCACTACAATAATTCTGTATCACAACAACATCACATTTCCTAGTTTGTTGTTCACCTGTTTAGTTAAGACCACAATGCAAGACAGTGATAAAAACTGAACTTGTTCTGATGTCACCTTGCAAGGATCAAGATGCTTTAACAATCAACATGTCTAGAAGTCCCTGTCCAAATTATTATTGTAGGGTCTTGTTTCATCTAGATGCTTTTTGTAGAAAAGCGCATCTCCCCCCCCCCCCCAATGCATAGTCGTATAGGCAAGAAGTCAATAGGGGACAGGAGCAAAAGTCAAAGAGACACTGATGGTTGGCTGCAATAGGGATCATCTACTTGGCATGTCCAATCATCCCACTAAGTTTCAACATTCTGGGCCTAGTGGTTCTCAAGTTATGAACTGGAAATGATTTTCCATGTTCAGGTCCTTGACCTTTGTTCGACTGACCCAAAATTAATCAGCAGGGGTCATCTACTCTGCATGTCCAATCATCCTACTAAGTTTCAACATTATGGGTCAAGTGATTATAAAGTTATTGATTGAAAAGTTTTCTATGTTCAACCCCCTGTGACCTTGACCTTTGATGGAGTGACCCCAAAAACAATAGGGGTCATCTACTCTGTAAGTCCCATCATCCAATGAAATTTGAAGACTCTATGCCAAATGGTTCTCAAGTTATTAACTGGAAATGGATTTCAATGTTCTGTCCACTGCGATCTTGACCTTTAATAGAGTGACCCCAAAAAGAGGGTCATCTACTCTTTAAGTCCTATCACCCTATGAAGTTTCAACATTCTGGGTCAAGTGGTTCTCAAGTTACTGACCGGAAATGGATTTCCATGTTCTGGTCACTGTGACCCTGACCTTTAATAGCGACTCCAAAATCAATAGCAGTTATCTACTCTGCATGTCCAATCATCCTTATAAAGTTTCAACATTCTGGGTCAAGTGGTTCTCAAGTTACTGACCAGAAATGGTTTTCCATGTTCAGGCCCTCGTGACCTTGACCTGTAATAGAGTGACCCTAAAATAAATAGGGGTCATCTACTCTGCATGAAAATCATCCAATGAAGTTTCAACATTCTGGGTCAAGTGATTCTCAAGTTATTGATTGGAAATGGTTTTCCATGTTCAGGCCCCTGTGACCTTGACCTTTATCAGAGTGACTCCAAAATCAACAGGGGTCACCTACTCTGCATGACCAATCATCCTAATAAGTTTCAAGATTCTGGGTTAAGTGGGTCTCAAGTTATTAATCGGAAATGGTTTTCAATGTTCAGGCCCCTGTGACCTTGACCTTTGATGGAGTGACCCCAAGAACAGTATGGGTCGTCTAGTCCATAAGCCCTGCCAGACTATGAAGTTGGAAGATACTAGGTCAAATGGTTCTTCAGTTATTGATCGGAAATGAAGTGTGGACAGATGGACGGACAGGGCTAAAAACCGTGATAGTTTTTTATATACTTGATTAACACTTGATTGCAAAAACAATGTACTTAAAGTGGTATGCTGAGACATGCATTCATATACTTGGACCAAGGGGGAGACATTATGATCTACCAATATGAAACATCAACATAGTACTCAGTCTGATTTAGAAAATGAATTACAAAATGTGACAGATTAAAATCTTTTCTGGAAGAAGTAACAGTTTTGTGTGCAATGCACTTCATTTCACTGCAATCTATCATCCGATCATAGAACAGCTGTAAGTCATTGTCAGGAAGGAAAATTAAGTACAAAAAAGGAAAATAACTCAAAATTGTTCACGACAGCGATACAGTTCAACTGAAAACACTGAATCAATATGGAATATCAGTAATTCTTGTTATGATTTAATTGCAGACACCGATCAAAGTTAAAGAGAAATATCCACTTCCAAATGACTACCAAGTTCCAGGAACAAAACAAGTTTACATGGCAGATTAAAAATTTAACTGAAGATGCCCTTTTACATCATGAACTATAACAGAAGCAAAAAATATTCATTTGAAATTCACCACCTTTTTTTTATAATTAACTTTGTATCAGAACTCCAAGTACAACAAAACTTAAAATTTCTAATAGATAACAGGAGGGGTAAACACACAAACAGAAAATCTCCAATAGTTTACTGGCAAAGGGCAGCAACAAAATTTCTGTCAGAAACTATTTCCTGAAACATTTCCAAAAGAAATCTCATACAGCACTTAACATATGGCAACTTTCCAGCTTTGATCGTGGAGGAAGACCCCAGGTGCCCTTCCTTGCATTATTTCATCATGGGCACCTGGGTAAAACCACCGACCTCCCGAAAGCCAGTTGGATTGCTTCCTCACACGAGGAATATCTTTATAGCTTTAGTCTCAAGGAGATCATGATTACTTTTTTCTAAAAAGTATTTCAAAATTGTCTTATTAAACATTATCCTTAATAACTGCTTTTAATGTTTCGTAAGGACAGAAGGCAACCCCATTTGATTTATGTCGATGAAAAAAAGGTACATATGACGGTATAAGAAACAAGAGAATGTAAACTTGTAACAATCATTCATTCACTAATGTAATATACAGTAACAAAAAATGTATAAAAATCCCATACATGTACACTAAAAAGTAACACTCGTCAATCTACAAACACTCGACTGCAAACAGGAAGGATAAAGCACTGGTTAATTTCAATAATACTACAACACAGTTTGAATATCAGCTCTAACACTGTTCAGTGTTACAGACAAATGAAGCTGAACTTGCGTGTTCTCTAATGACATTAATTTTGTGAATTTCAACGGGTCTTATCACCTCAAGATTGCAGGATATTGCTCCCAAAATGCTCTGGCATGATGACAAGCAATGTAAACAAAAAGCATTAACTGTGAATCTATCAAATGAAAAAACAAATGGTTTTGTTCATAAAGATGTACATAAAATCTTCTATCATGCAATAATCCATTATGAATAAATCTTTTCCTTGTTCGACAGAAATGTGCACAAATTTATTACTCATGCAGTTACATCTCACTTAGTTAAAATAAGGAAGTAATTGTATAGCCTTAAAATTGTTTCCCTTCATATCTGCCAGTTTTACATATATACATCAATTTATCTTCTGTAAACCAGCTGCATTTCTTTAAAATTAAGTCTAGGGAATATCTTTGTATGTTATACTCATGAGTTTAAATAAATAAAATATTTAAATAAGGCTTGCAGATAAGAACACAGAGAATTAAGACTTCACTTACATAGGTAAACTCACAAACCAACAAGTTCTTTGATTTCTAATCATTTTACAGTATACCATTACCCTTCATATCACTCACTCCTCAAACCTTCTTTTATAAACTACAATCCCGACTTGTCTCCCATAACTGTTGAAACTATCTCTTTTTCAGATGTATTCATACTGTTCCTTTCTAGTATTTCAAGCATTGTAAAAATACAGAAAATGCTAATTTCTAATACAGGAAATGCGGTTCTCTGTGGAAATTACAATATGTAAAATGCTCTTCTCCTAAGAAACAAGTCTATTTGAGGTAATGTATCAATAGCAACTTCAAGCAGAAAATGACATCTGCAACACATGGATTTCCCAAATAAACCAGACTTTTTTTGTCATTCAAGGAAAATTATTGCCTCTTCCTCCACTCTTTTAACAAAACAAACTAAACATTTAGCTGTGAAAACTTTTAACATCCTGTTTATGAATCATTTTCTTGTTGGTTACAAGTCTGAACAGGTTTTGTTCTCAAAATTTTATTCTGGCATACACTCGGTAAGAAGACTAACACATGCATACATTCATATGCACAGATGAGCACTGGAACGTTTCCTACTTATTGTATACCTTTTATTATCCCTTCACATCACTGAAAACTTCGATAGAAGTCAAATATGCACTGAATATTTCACCATTCTGTAACGAAGAGCAGGTAAGAAATTGCAGGTAAATCACTAGATGTAGATTGCAGCTGTTATGATGACATGTTTCCATTGGTTACTATTTGTTGTGACTGTGAGTTTGGTATATGAAAAGAAGGGACATGAGGAAACAGTTTATGGCATCTTTCCTGATATGACATGGCCTCTGCCTCGCACTGACCAAAGTCACCCCGACAAATATACTCCAACACTTCCCGACAGTTCTGAAAATTTAAATAAATTTGAAGTTATTCAACCAGGATTTGGTTATTTGAGTATGGGACAGTTTAATATCCACTTTAGAAAATATACAAACATTTCTCAAGTAAAAATCATACATTCAAAGACACATTACCGTATTAAATGATTGTATTACAGGACTCTGGATAGATCAAAAGGATTTAAAATTACCAAGACAACACATTCTTGACTAGTTTCGACCTTTATGTCTTCGTCAGAAATAACAACGTACCTAGATACAAATTGTCGGACCACTGTTTGTACTGTATGAATGGTCTACATTAAACACATGTTAACTGGGCTAGTGAGTAAAAAATTTGAAATTAATTTCTGCTGTCCTGTAATTAAGCGCTTATTGAATGGCTTGCAAGTTAATAGACCAAACTAAGAGACCTTTTTGGACTGCAGACAGAAAAATACAGCTGAAACAAAGTATGTCAAATTCCGTGGGAGTGAGCATCTTATTTTGTGATAACCAACATGATACTTGGAACTGGTGTTTTTCTCTAGAAGTGCTACCACAGCCACATATTAATTATTGTGTACATATAAACATGACTTGGGACATTTGAGGGTATGAATTGGGTGAATGTTTTATTTGCAATGCATGATCACAACTTTACCTAGGAAATATATTTTTACTTCGACATAAATACTGATGGGAACACCAAGCAGAACCAGAAGTTTCAACCAGTTATAAGCACTTGGATATCAGAGCCTATAGTTCCGTAATACGAAGTGTGAAGACAAGCAGTGAATGGTATGTAGACAGACAATACCTTTGGTGAGACTCCTGTTAGATCTTTACTGACAGCAGTGGCAAGCTGTAACGCCTTCGCTTGCGTGGATGGATCAGAATTCATCTCAAACATCATACGAGCAGCTGAAATTGACCAAACAAATATAAGAAATCCTCATTCATGTTGATGTCTTTGGCGTGTACTATTCTACTGATATATAAGCACCTTCAAGCTAAATGGTCAGCTGTCGAAACTGTTCTTTTAAGTAACAACTCCTACCCAACCATTTCTTACTGTACAACCACACTTTCTTAGTTTACTATTCTTAAATCCAAGTTTTAAGATACAAGACCATGTTAGTACAACAGTGATAGTTATCCTCACTTGAATCTAATAAGCCCCACTGAAACCCAAATCTTCATTATCTGTACTTCATACATTTACAATGAAACCTGTTGGACAAAGGAAAGTTAGTCCCAATCCGTGACTCTAGTTATCACCCCTGACGGTCCGTCCACAGAGCTGCAAGCAACGACCATTTAAAATTGGCGCTATCGAGGTACTTCAGTCCTTGAGACATGATTGCTAGCATAATGATGATACAAGAGGACCATGATGGTCCTGAATCGCTCACCTGTCCCCACATGAACTGAGTATGACGTCGTTTTTTCTATTATTTGACATAGTGACCTAGTTTTAGAGCTCATGTGACCTAGTTCTGAACTTGACCTAGATATCATCAAGGTGAACATTCTCACCAATTTTCATGAAAATCCACTGAAAAATATGGCCTTTAGAGAGGTCATAAGGTTTTTCTATGTTTAGACCTAGTGACCTAGTTTTTGACCGCAGTTGACCCGGTTTCAAATTTATCTAGATATCATCAAGATGAACATTCAGACCAACTTTCATGCAGATCCCATGAAAAATATGGCCTCTACAAAGGTCACAAGGTTTTTCTATTATCTGACCTACTGACCTAGTTTCTGACCGCACGTAACCCAGTTTCGAACTAGGCCTAGATATCATCAAGATGAACATTCTGACCAATTTTCATGCAGATCCCATGAAAAATATGACCTCTACAGAGGTCACAAGGTTTCTCTATTATCTGACCTAATGACCTAGTTTTGGACCGCATGTGACCCAGTTTCAAACTTGACTTAGATATCATCAAGGTGAACATTCTGACCAATTTTCATGAAGATCCATTGAAAAATATGGCCTCTAGGGAGGTCACAAGGATTTTCTATTTTTAGACCTACTGACCTAGTTTTGGACCGCAGTTGACCCAGTTTCGAACCTGACCTAGATATCATCAAGATGAACATTCTGACCAATATTCATGCAGATCCCATGAAAAATATGGCCTCTACAGAGGTCACAAGGTTTTTCTATTATTTGACCTAATGACCTAGTTTTGGATCGGACGTGACTCAGTTTCAAACCTGGCCTAGATATCATCAAGATGAACATTCTGACCAATTTTCATGCAGATCCCATGAAAAATATGACCTCTAGAGAGGTCACAAGGATTTTCTATTATTTGACCTACAGACCTAGTTTTTGATCCCAGTTGACCAAGTTTCAAATCTGACCTAGATGTCATCAAGCTGAACATTCTGACCAATTTTCATGCAGATCCCATGAAAAATACGGCCTCTACAGAGGTCACAAGGTTTTTCTATTATTTGACCTACTGACCTAATTTTGGACTGGACGTGACCCAGTTTCGAACTTGACCTAGATATCATCAAGATAAAAATTCTGACAAATTTTCATGCAGATCCCATGAAAAATATGACCTCTAGAGAGGTCACAAGGATTTTCTATTATTTGACCTACTGACCTAGTTTTTGAACGCTGACCCAGTTTCGAACTTGACCTAGATATCATCAAGGTGAACATTCTGACCAATTTTCATGAAGATCCATTGAAAAATATGGCCTCTAGAGAGGTCACAAGGATTTTCTATTATTTGACCTACTGACCTAGTTTTTGACCGCATGTGACCCAGTTTCAATCTTGACCTAGATATCATCAAGATGAACATTCTCACCAACTTTCATAAAGATCCCATGAAAAATGTGACCCTAGAGTGGTCACAAGCAAAAGTTTACGCACGCACACACGGACGACGGATGCTGTGCGATCACAAAAGCTCACCTTGTCACTATGTGACAGGTGAGCTAATAATGGCGAAAAGACAAATATTTCAGAATAGCAAATTTATTCTTGTGCTTGTTTTTTGTGTAGTATGTGATATGTCATATCTTGAGCACTTCGCAGTACCTGAAGAAAGTCACCCACTGACCTATATTATTGATTCGTTTTTCGCCACTGGTGACGTCACAGCTTTATTACGTCACTATTGGCGCATTTCATTCACCGTCATGTACCTGTACCGGATAGCCGATAATGGGGGAGAACAACGTCTCAGGCTAATTCTAAGTGTATAAGTGCAATATTATTTGTATATTTAAATCTAAAGTTAAATTACAACATTTGAAAACAAAACAGATAGGGGGGAGAGATCTATTCATATCTATTCTCATGTGCTTGTTCCTTCATGAACACTCGGAACAAAGTTTGGTGAATAAATCGAGCACGGACTTCACACTGTGCTATTTATCTATTTATTTAATTGGGTTTTACAGCGCACCAACACAGTATAGGTTATATGGTGCCAAACACGACTACAAATTTTGGTTTCACATCTCATTTACATCGAAATAAAAACATGAGGTATGGAATCAAAATTTGCATGCCTACTGGAATCACAGAGTTACAGCAAAACCAAGTGTTAAGACCCTATTAGTCGTCTCCTACGATTATGCAAGGGTAAGGTAGTGGTTCCAATTCTTTTCATACACAGATCGTTCCAGAACCACATGGGGTTCACACTGCGCTTAATGCTGTAAGTTCATGCATATATTTGATAGCTGTTTTTGTATAGGTTTTATGCAGAACATGTCAAATAACATTTCTTTTCAAGGTATAAATGTATTACATACAGCAAATTAAAATATTTCTTTCCTTTTTTACACCATGAACCTTATTATTTACGTTAGGATGTTAATCACTAATGATTACACCCGTTTTCAAACATGGCCCAGTTGGATGTAATAGACTGAAACTACAGCTGCTTTTGAGAAAAGCGCATGTCTACCACAACTGCCTAGTCATCTAAATAGCAAGTCAGTCTTTATATACTGTTTACTCACTGCAAATATAGCATTGAAGAGTAGAAAGGCTGATTTTGGGTAATTCAAGGGCCTTAATTCTGAAGTGTCTAGAGCGATTTGGCTAGTTATTGAACTTGGCCGAGGACTTATGGTCAAACAGATTTTGTTCAAATTTGGTGAAGATCGGATGAGGAATGTTCGACTTAGAGCGCAGACAAGAGTAAAAGGCCGATTTTCGGTAATTCAAGGGCTATTATTCCCAAGTGCCTGGGCTGATTTGGCCAGTTATCGAACTTGGCTGAGGACTTATGGTCAAACACATTTTTTTCAAGTTCGGTGAAGATCAGATGAGAAATGTTCGACTTAGAGCGCGGACAAGAGTATAAAGGCCGATTTTTGTTAATTCAAGGGCCATAATTCCAAAGTGCCTGGGCCGATTTGGCTAGTTATCTAACTTGGCCGAGGACTTATGGTCAAACACAAGTTTGGTGAAGATCGGACAAGAAATCTTCGACTAAGAGTGCGGACAAGATTTGTGACAGACACACAGACAGGAGTAAATCAATATGTCTCCCACAACACCATAATGAAATTTTTTTAATGAAAGTGATTATTGTGTCACGAGTTGGACTAAGGAAAATGCAAGAATATTATTCAAATGCATAACATTTAAGGATGATTTCATAATAGTAAAGCTTGAGGCATTGTTTATAGAAACTATCTAGGACTTATTAAAATGTCTAGGACTCCTCAAGTCAATTATGTATGATTACATCTTGAACACAGGATAGTAGAATCATGCATACTTGAAAATAAAGATATTTTGCTTTTACTGCAAGAGTTAATGTTTTTCCAGCCAGACCACAAAATTGTTTGACATATCCAGCAATGCCCTGTTGTAATGTTAAACAGTTAACCATTTGTATCATCTGCAAGGTAAGTACCTTGTATTTTTTTTAACCAACCAAAACGCAAGTATTTCATTTCTGCACTATATTTATAACTAGGTTATGCCTAGCATTAAAAGCAATCCAACAAAAACTCCTGATTTATTACAAGAATGTTACAAGCAGCATAAAAACATACCTGCTGCTCTGTGTAATACTGAATTGACATTTCTACAGAGATACTCCTCATTGAGCTTGTTTGCATCCTGGCTGCTTAACAATTTCTCCATCTCTTCATCTAGTACACGCATCACAGACTCTGGTAAATTTCCCGAACACTTCTTTTTCTTCACTGTTAGCAGATAAAACAATGTTACCAAACCAGTGATACAATTTTAAACATATTCTAAGAAATAAAACTAAAAGTATATAATAGTCAGTGTTAGGTTTCACAACCAACAACAAGAGCGCCGCCAAGCGGGGCAATATACGCCTGAAGGGTTTCATCAGAGGATGGGAGCAAAATTTAAAGAACTTGACTCAAAGGACAGGAACAACAAAAAAAGAAGAAATTCAAAAAAAAAAAAAAAAATTCTAAGTCCACAAAAAAATTCTTACCAGTTAGTTATGTCAAAATACATCTAAAAATTGGATGTACCATCCATGTTGTACCACAGAAAAGTGGTCTCGGTTTTTCCCTACGGCCAATAATAAAAAAGTTTCAAAATAAGCTATTTATAGTAAAAAAAAAAAAAGGGAAGTAATTCAAAAACAAAAATTATTGTAAGAGAACAAAAAAGGGTCTGCAAAATAAAAACGAGCACTGCAATGCAGAGCAATATACACAAAGCGAAGTCATATATGACCTTTGACCCCTAAGTGTGACCTTGACCTTGAAGCGAGTCAACCAAAACATGCGCTCTGCACGTCGCCTCAGTGTGGTGAACATTTGTGCCAAGTTTCTTTGAAATCATCCAAGCAGTTCAAAAGTTACAGAGCGGACATGAAACACACTCATATGACCTTTCACTCCTAAGTGTGACCTTGACCTTGAAACTAGTCATCCGAAACAAGCGCTCTGCATGTTGTCTCAGTGTGGTGAACATTTGTGCCAAGTTTCTTTGAAATCCTTCGAGCAGTTCAAGAGTTACAGAGCGGACACGAAACACACTCATATGACCTTTGACCCCTAAGTGTGACCTTGACCTTGAAATGACACATCCAAAACATGCGCTCTGCACGTCGTCTTGGTGTAGTGAACATTTGTGTCAAGTTTCTTTGAAATCCTTCAAGGGGTTCAAGAGTTACAGAGCGGACACGAAATTGCTAACGGACGGACGGACGGACACCGGGACCATAACATAATACGTCCCTTCAGGCGTATAAAAAGACAGACTGACAGTATAGCAGACATTATGATAACAAAATATATTGAAGTAACATACTTCTGGATAACAGTGCTGTAATTTATATATAACAACATTCCATCACTGTGGATGAAGTCCCTGTTAGTTATCAAAACTTCCTCTTTCTAAACTGAATTAAACAAGAGGACCATGATGGTCCTGAATCGCTCACCTCTTCCCACATGACCCAGTTTTGAGTATGACGTCGTTTTTTTCTATTATTTGACATAGTGACCTAGTTTTTGAGCTCAAGTGACCCAGTTTTGAACTTGACCTAGATATTATCAAGATAAAAATGCTGACCAATTTTCATGAAGATCCATTGAAAAATATGGTCTCTAGAGAGGTCACAAGGTTTTTCTATTATTTGACCTATTGACCTAGTTTTCGAAGGTACATGACCCTGTTTTGAACTTTACCTAGATATCATCAAGGTGAACATTCTCACTAATTTTCATGAAGATCTCATGAAAAATATGGCCTCTAGAGAGGTCACAAGGTTTTTCTATATTTATACCTACTGGCCTAGTTTTTGACTGCACGTGACCCAGTTTCTAAACTGACCTAGATATCATCAAGGTGAACATTCAGATCAATTTTTATAAAGATCCATTGAAAAATATGGCCTCTAGAGAGGTCAAAAGATTTTTCTAATTTTAGACCTACTGACCTAGTTTTTGACCGCAGTTGACCCAATTTCAAACTTGACCTAGATATCATCAAGACGAACATTCAGACCAACTTTCATATAGATCCCATGAAAAGTATGGCCTCTAGAGAGGTCACAAGGTTTTTCTATTATCTGACCTACTGACCTAGTTTTTTAAAGCACGTGACCCATTTCAAACTTGACCTAGATATCATTAAGGTGAACATTCTGACCAATTTTCATGAAGATCCATTCAAGGGTATGGCCTCTAGAGAGGTCACAAGGTTTTTCTATTTCAAGACCTACTGACTTAGTTTTTGATCGCAGTTGACCCAGTTTCAAACCTGACCTATATATCATCAAGATCAACATTCAGACCGACTTTCATACAGATCCCATGAAAAATATGGCCTCTAGAGAGGTCACAACGTTTTTTCATTATTTGACCTACTGACCTACTTTTTGTGGGCACGTAACCCACTTTCAAACTTGACCTAGATATCATCAAGATAAACATTCTGACCAATTTTTATGGAGATCCATTCACAAGTATGGCCTCTAGAGAGGTCACAAGGTTTTTCTATTTTTAGACCTACTGACCAAGTTTTTGACCGCACATGACCCTGTTTCGAACTTGACCTAGATATCATCAAGATGAACATTCAGACCAACTTTCATACAGATCCCATGAAAAATATGGCCTTTAGAGAGGTCATAAGGTTTTTCTATTATTTGACCTACTGACCTAGTTTTTGAAGGCATGTGAACCACTTTCGAATCTGACCTAGATATCATCAAGATGAACATTCAGACCAACTTTCATATAGATCCCATGAAAAATATGGCCTCTAGAGAGGTCACAAGGTTTTTCTATTATTTGACCTACTGACCTAGTTTTTGAAGGCACGTGACCCACTTTCGAACTTGAACTAGATATCATCAAGGTGAACATTCTGACCAATTTTCATGAAGATCTCATGAAATATATGGCCTCTAGAGAGGTCACAAGGTTTTTCTATTTTTAGACCTATTGACCTATTTTTCGAACGCACGTGACCCAGTTTCGAACTTGACCTAGATATCATCAACATGAACATTCAGATCAACTTTCATACAGATCCCATGAAAAATATGGCCTTTAGAGAGGTCACAAGGTTTTTCTATTATTTGACCTACTGACCTAGTTTTTGAAGGCACGTGACCCAGTTTCGAACTTGACCTAGATATCATCAAGGTGAACGTTCTGACCAATTTTCATGAAGATCTTGTGAAATATATGGCCTCTAGAGAGGTCACAAGGTTTTTCTATTTTTAGACCTACTGACCTAGTTTTTGAAGGCAGGTGACCCAGTTTCGAACTTGACCTAGATATCATCAAGGTGAACATTCTGACCAATTTTCATGAAGATCTTGAGAAATATATGGCCTCTAGAGAGGTCACAAGGTTTTTCTATTTTTAGACCTACTGACCTAGTTTTTGAAGGGACGTGACCCAGTTTCGAACTTGACCTAGATATCATCAAGATGAACATTCTGACCAACTTTCATAAAGATCCCGCAAAAAATGTGACCTCTAGAGTGGTCACAAGCAAAAGTTTACGGACGCACGGACGCACGTACGCACGGACGCACGGACGGACGACGGACACCGCACGATCACAAAAGCTCACCTTGTCACTTTGTGACAGGTGAGCTAAAAACAGCTGAACAACATGCCCTTCATTTTATCTATTTCCATTTTTTAAAAACTTTATTCTTTCCATGAAATAAGCTGATGGCAATGTTTTTTTCAAGTTCTCGAGGTAACCCTGAAGCAGTATATTTTTTCAAAATTCAAGTATCTTCCTGGACATTTTATGGTTTCAGTCATATTAACCTGTAACCTGCTGGCGACAAGTAGTTTTGCCTTTGCGACCAGTGCAGGCCAATCATGTTCACTATTCAATCAGTAGATTTTCACTGAACATCCCTTTGAATAAGAAATGGTACTGCCGAACTTGTATGATGGACCAGTCCAGTTTAAAAATTTAGCAGGGTAAAGGTTAAAGTAGTTTTCAACGAATATCATAAAATAAAATACCTAGAATAAGAAACCTGAGAAGATAGACATGTAACTGTGGGTTTTCTCTGTCTACTTGACATCCACGTTTCAATGATTGCAACATCAATAGTAACTTATCTGAAACAAACAGAAAACATCATGGCTTATAATTTATTTAACTGAGTTTCAGTCACCATTTTAGGTTGAGCATACACTATTCCAGCTTTTGACGAGCATTGGTTCAGGCACCAGTGGGCACCTGGGAAGAACCACTGACCTTAACCTTTAGCATGCTAGGTAAATTGTCGTCTGCTGGAAATGTCGTCTGCTAAAATTGTTAAGTTCATTCAATTTGCTCCAAAATTGGAAGAAATACTGTCAGAGTAGCAAACAGCTTGGAACCTGATCAGATGCCGATTTAATCGGCGTCTGATCTGGTTCCAAGCTGTTTGCAAAGGCTGTTAAATTCGCCTGCAGCAGGCTAAGGGTTAATCAGCTGGATGCCTTCCGCACAAACAAAGTACAACATAACAAGCAATTTTTTTTTTTTGTTGGATTTAACGTTGCACCGACACATGATAGGTCATATGGCGACTTTCCAGCTTTAATGGTGGAGGAAGACCCCAGGTGCCCCTCCGTGCATTATTTCATCACAAGCAAGAACCTGGAAAGAACCACCGACCTTCCGTAAGCCAGCTGTTTCTAATCCACTGGAGTAAGAGGTAAGCGATTAGAGTAACAACCACTCTGCCATGGAGACCCCCTAACAATATTTAAGTGTGTATTTGAAAATAGTATATAAATCTTCCAGCAATAGTGTATAAAATGCAGTAAAACTATAGGTATATGGAATTACTGCTAGCAGTAAGCCAAATATTAATTCCTTTAATTTCTACTTGTACAACTGGACAGTTGGATTTGTTGAGCCCTGTATAGTCTGTGTATGATTTCCATCAGGCAGCAGATATTCATCCTTTCAACTTGTATCCCTGGACAAACATAGTTTTGAAATCAAAAGTTGGTGGGTTCGAAGGTAAATAAAGTAGAACTTCAAAGCAAAACTTTACCTTTTCTAGAATAAATTTCATAAGCAAATAAATGAGTTTCTATTCTTTGTGGAGCTAGTAATTGCAATGGTTTGAGAAATTTGATTGCTTGCTCTAGAGGGCTTTCCACCTGTAAAAGAAACAAAGATAATCATTTTCATATATTAAACACATACATGGTGAAGAAACTACATGACGATTTTAATATTTTGTTATTTCCATTTTTCACTAAATCATTTTTTCAGTCACATCTGCTATATTCAATTTTAAACTGGAAATGAGCAGACCCAGTAATTATTACCGCTAATGTTTATTAAGACTAGATGCCCACGGGCAACATGTCGAGCCCGCCAGCTGTCAAAAGGACTGGGAGTTGCACATGACACTCCCTGTCTCATTGAGGCAAACATTTATGCCAAATAAAAAAGAGATTGCAAAAAGTTACAATATAAGTTATTTAAAGTAACAACAAAGAGAAGAAATTCTAAGTCCACACAAAAATCCTCACCAGTAGAGATAGGTCAAAAATCACCTGAAAATTGGATGTAACAAGCATGTTGTACTACAGAAAAGTGATCTTGATTTTTCCCTACGCCCAGTAATAAACAAGAGGACCATGATGGTCCTGAATCGCTCACCTGTCCCAACATGACCCAGTTTTGAACTGTGTATGACGTCATTTTTTTCTATTATTTGACATAGTGACCCAGTTTTTGACCTCATGTGACCCAGTTTTGAACCTGACCTAGATATCATCAAGATGAACATTCTGACCAACTTTCATACAGATCCCATGAAAAATATGGCCTCTAGAGAGGTCACAAGGTTTTTTC
The DNA here is from genome assembly GCF_021730395.1 of Mercenaria mercenaria. Lineage (NCBI taxonomy): Eukaryota > Metazoa > Mollusca > Bivalvia > Venerida > Veneridae > Mercenaria > Mercenaria mercenaria. Next base: position 27,481,317 of record NC_069365.1, on the reverse strand, counting down.
ATTATTTGACCTACTGACCTAGTTATTGAAGGCACGTGACCCAGTTTCAAATTTGACCTAGATATCATCAAGATGAACATTCTGACTAATTTTCATGAAGATCCATTCAAAAGTATAGCCTCCAGAGAGGTCACAAGGTTTTTCTATTTTTAGACCTAATGACCTAGTTTTTGACCGCAGCTAACCCAGTTTCGAACTTGACCTAGATATCATCAAGATGAACATTCAGACCAACTTTCATACAGATCCCATGAAAAATATGGCCTCTAGAGAGGTCACAAGGTTTTTCTATTATTTGACCTACTGACCTAGTTTTTGATAGCACGTGACCCAGTTTCGAACTTGACCTAGATATCATCAAGGTGAACATTCTGACTGATTTTCATGAAGATCTTGTGAAAAATATGGCCTCTAGAGAGGTCACAAGGTTTTTCTATTTTTAGACCTACTGACCTAGTTTTTAATCGCAGTTGACCCAGTTTCGAACTTGACCTAGATATCATCAAGATGAACATTCAGACTAACCTTCATACAGATCCCATGAAAAATATGGCCTCTAGAGAGGTCACAAGGTTTTTCAATTATTTGACCTACTGACCTAGTTATTGACGGCACGTGACCCAGTTTCGAACTTGACCTAGATATCATCAAGGTGAACATTCTGACCAATTTTCATGAAGATCCATTCAAAAGTATGGCCTCTAGAGAGGTCACAAGGTTTTTCTATTTTTAGACCTAATGACCTAGTTTTTGACCGCAGCTGACCCAGTTTCGAACTTGACCTAGATATCATCAAGATGAACATTCAGACCAACTTTCATACAGATCCAATGAAAAATATGGCCTCTAGAGAGGTCACAAGGTTTTTCTATTATTTGACCTACTGACCTAGTTTTTGAAGACACGTGACCCAGTTTCGAACTCGACCTAGATATCATCAAGATGAACATTCTGACCAATTTTCATGAAGATCTTTTGAAAAATATGGCCTCTAGAGAGGTCACAAGGTTTTTCTATTTTTAGACCTACTGACCTAGTTTTTGACCGCAGTTGACCCAGTTTCGAACTTGACCTAGATATCATAAAGATGAACATTCAGACCAACTTTCATAAAGATCCCATGAAAAATGTGACCTCTAGAGTGGTCACAAGCAAAAGTTTACGCACGGACGCACGCACGGACGACGGACGACGGACGCTGCGCGATCACAAAAGCTCACACTGTCACTTTGTGACATGTGAGCTAAAAAGTTACGAATATAAGCTATTTATAGTAACAACAAAGGGAAGTAATTCTAGGATCTTGCGTAAGACACTTCGTCTCATGATGATGAACAATTGTGCCAATTTATATCAAAATCCCTCTATGCATCAAAAAGAAATGCTCCAGACAAAGTCATTCTTGTATTTGACTTTTAACATCTAAGTGTGACCTTGACCTTAGACCTAGGGACCTGGTTCTTACGCATGACACTCCGTCTCATGGTGGTGACCATTTGTGCCAAGTTACATCAAAATCCCTCCATGCATGAAGAAGAAATGCTCTGGACAAAGTTGCCATTCTTGTATCCTTTGACCTCTAAGTGTGACCTTGACCTTAGATCTAGGGACCTGGTTCTTGCGCAAGACACTCCGTCTCATAATGGTGAACAATTGTGCCAAGTTACATCAAAATCTCTCCATGCATGCAGAAGAAATGCTGCGGACAGTCATTTTTGAATTTGACCTTTGACCTATGGGTGGTTTTCAAAATAATGAAGCAAAAGTGTGACATAGGGGTTGAAAATTCAAACTTATTTGTTAGGGTGGTCACCTATTTTTTATGATAGCAAATACTTCAAATTTAAAGGAAATAACTCTGGGAAAGTGTTGAGAAATGCCAATAAGAAAATATTTCAGCCTTTAATTCGAAAGTTCAGTGAATTTCCCATAAGATGGGTGATAAATGTTGCAGTGTTTTATGACAAGGAATTATGTATAACAGTAATTTTTTCAACATAAATGATAAGTAATGGGTGTATGTGTATGGTTTGAAACTTATTTACTCAAATGTTTGTGGACACTGGTTTTTAAAATCACAATTTAGGCACAAATCTGACATGAAAATAAAACTTTACCTAGAAAAATTGTTGCTAAGTGCAAAATAACTAACATATAATTATTAAACCTATTTTTTTTCTCTCACTTTGCATGTTTTATAAACCACATGCCAATTTTCAAGAATGTCCAGTAATTCTAATTTCTAGAATTGTCAACTCAAAATTGAGTTATTGTACAGATGCACAGGGGACACATACTGAAGATCAGTGTAATATTCATCCATTATTAGTTTTCTATTCATAAAAGACTAATGGTGATCAACTTTAGACAAATCCTATTAAAAAATTGATTTACTCCACAAATAACTACAAATTGAAAATTTTCACTACAAAACATGAAAATTCAACTGAATGTAATGCTTTAAATGAAAAATAAGTGACTTATACATAACTAATACACTGAAATCATTTAGTTTACATGCAATGCTTATTCATAGTAGACAAATGACAAAATGCCATGCATGATAAAATGGAATAGTAAAATTCATACATACTTTATAATGTTACTAAAAAGGGTGCACAGGGGACAAATTGTATCAAAATATTTATTCATAGAATATGTTCATGGTAAGTAAAATTCTTTTAACTACACAATATTTACTAGTGAACATTAGATATTTAGGTAAATTTAAAGAGCTTAAGAAGCAATAAAATTGATGTATCCACCTTTAAACTTGAAAATTGGCAACTTCAGAAGAAAATGCAAACAATGAATTTTAAATTGTCCAGGGTTTCTTATATAATGCTAAATTATCAAGTAATGCCTAAATTTTGCTTTCACACTGTTAAGAATATAGAACTGCCACCACAAATTACAGTAATGCTATGAAAATTGATATATGTCAAAAAAGGGTGCACAGGGGACATCACTTTTGGCTCTGTGATGTTTAACAGTCAGTAATATGTGAAGTTGAATGCTGCTTTTGTATCTGTTGTAACTCCCTTTCAAGGAAAATAAAGTAAAATCCCATTTTATTTAAAGAATATAAGAAATCTGACACTTAACAACTGAAAGATGCACAGGGGACATTTTTAGGTGTATAGACATCCAGCAGTTTCTGAGAGAAAGTTGATTTATTAAAGAAAAAAATCATACTGTGTCTTCACAGCTGAAGGGATAAGGATCTTAGAAAAACATTAAGACTTTAGAAAAGTAATAGGGTTATGAAATTGTAGTGTTCAACATTTAAATTTAGTATTTTTTTAACTATTTTTTGTGAAGGGGGTTCCATCACAAGATGTGAAATATTGGTAACAATAAGATGTAGGTAATGAAAAGAAGTATTTTATTTAAATGTGCAGAGTTTAAGTTACACAAAAAAGCCAAAGCTGTTACAATAAAGCATGGTTTTAAAAAGTAAGCCACAGTTGAAACTATACTTCATGTAAAATGTCACACTTTTTTGGGTGCACAGGGGACAAAATTAGCTATATAATTTAATATAACTTTAAAACTGTTTGATTCATTAAGCTGAAATTGCACACATTTATTGACTACATTGATTTGGATATAATTTGCCCCAAAATGCATTCTAAAACTAAACTGAATTAAAGTAAGGTGAGAGAAAAGAAAAAGCTTCATTATTTTGAAAACCACCCCTATAAGTGTGACCTTGCCCTTTGAGATAGGAACCTGGGTTTTGCGCATGACACTCCGTCTCACTGAGGTTAACATTCATGCCAAATATAAACAAGATTGCTCCATGCATGTCAAAGTTATGGTCCGGACAAACAAATCCGGACGGACGGACGCACACACATACACCGAACAGCCATTTGGACAACTATGTCTTCGCATCCGCAAGCGGGCTCGACAAAAATGGACCAAGTTAAGGCCAATCATGCTAAAATGTCTCAGCTTGACACAATGTGTGCAACGCAAAAAAAATATGATGTAACCTTTTTTACCATGAAGTATCCAAATTTTTTGAATATCCATCCTAGTACAGGATTACAGAGCAGAAGAGAAATTTTTTTTATTTTGAACTGCAAGGCCATCTCTTACTAGGATGAATGTATGTTTAACTTTAAGCAATGCTACAGGTGTAACATCAAATGTTCCAAACCCATTATTGGTAACAAGAACATAAACATTTAGGCCTAACTTAACCGTTCTATTTCTTTTTGTGGCACTGAAAGTAACAAATGTTGCTATATACTTTTGTTCTTAAATCTGTAACTGTACTTCTCTAACTGAAGAAGCTAATGAAGGATGGCAGTTTTCTTACTTTAGCGAGTTTATCTGGCACCAACTCCTCCTCTTTAGGTCCATCTTGGTCCTGATCTTGTTGTTTCTTATTTGGATGGTCTTTTTTCTCTTGTTCTTTCTGTTTTTCTTTCTCCTTCTCCAGTTTCTTCTGTTGTTTCCTTTGTTTGTTCTTTAATTTTTTCAGTTCACTCGGCGTTAGATTGTCTGCAGTAGATAAAAGGTATTGTAGGATTTGATTACATTGTTTCAATGCAAAACACATGAAACAGATTACACTAACATTTTTCTTTTAACTTCTCCATTAATTTTTTTGCTTGTTGAACTATGCTAAGAGATAGCATCTGATATTTTAAAGAATATTCTGCTGCATTTCTTGTGAAAGAACAATTCTGTTTGTAAGTACTGCAGTAAGTCTAGTCTAATCATCTGTCTGTTATAACATATGGATCTTTTGACAAGAAAATCTTAACTTAAATCTACGTAATTGAGCCGCACCATGAGAAAACCAACATAGTGCATTTGCGACCAGCATGGATTCAGACCAACCTGTGCATCTGCGCAGTCTGTCAGGATCCATGCTGTTCGCTAACGGTTTCTCTAACTGCAGTAGGCTTTGAAAGTGAACAGCATGGATCCTGACCAGACTGTGCAGATCCATGCTGGTCGCAAATGCACTATGTTGGTTTTCTCACAGTGTGGCTTGTATTTCTCTTTATAGTGAAGAGAAGCTTGAACTGATCATCTAAAGGTCTCTATCTTATAATATTACTATAACAAAGAATTAAAAGTTATACCTGCATCTAGTAGATTATCTTTATCATTATCTGACAGAGGATGATCATGTAAATGCAGGTAAATCTGAAAAGTAATGAGAAAACATGTGTATCATTAATGGCAATAAATCATTGCATGAATTAACAGCTACTAGGTTAATTCATATGCACATTCCATTTATTTACAAATTCTATCTTCCCACTTAATTGCTGTGATTTAGCGTTAATTGTTATGTGCATGTGGGCCTGTGTTAAGTTTTTCTTACTTAAAGATTTTGTTGTAGTGGCCTCCATGGCTGAGTGGTTAATGTAGCTGACTTCTAATCACTTGCCGCTCACATTTGTTGGTTTGAAAATTTGCTTGAGGAGTAAAATTCTTTTATAACAGGAAGTCATCCGGCTAGCTTATGGAAGGTCAGTGGTTCTATGCAGGTGCCCGCCCAGGCCTGAAACTATGCCCAGAGGGGGCATCTTTGACTGTTCTCCACCACCAAAAGCTTGAAAGTTGCCATATGACCTAAAACTGACTTGGTGTGATGCTTCGCTCAATAAAAGAATGAATTAAACTTTGTTGCGCCTGTATAATGTCAATTATAGACAAAACTTTACCTCTATTGCAATTTTAGCTGCCTTAAAATAGAAAGGATGACTACGCAAAACATCTTCTAATCGTAACAATCCTACATAGGCTCGTAACGTCATCTTTCTCATACAGTACGTGTGGAAGTCAAACTGGTCTTCTATAATCTCTGTAAAATGCTGAAAAAGAGGCAGAAAATAATGTAACACAAAGAACAAATTTACACTTTGTTAGATCAGTATATTTTCTTTTATGGTAATTACAGAGTCGTATCCCTTGGTGTAACCATCAGTAATGTAAATGCCAGTGCTCTGACTTAAACCTGTCTTCAAGATAGACGGAATTTAGAGACAAGCCAGTTCGAGATATCTAGTTTTAACTGTAATTTGTACTTTTTTTGACAAATGTAACCCACTTATGCTATATGGAATACAAACTGCATATTTACAGATAATTTCACAAAACGGTTATAAAATGTACTTACCCTGTCAATTTCATGGCACTTTTTCAGGGCCTCGCCCCACTTGCCTAGTCGTTGATACGCTGCTGCACATTCTGTCTGGAACCACATACACTGCATCTCATTCAGGTTATCTGTTGCTGACACACCTTCCTAACAAATACAATTATGTTTTTTTAAATAAGAAACATACACACATGAAATATTTTAATTTACCTAATGGCCTTTGAAGTTAGTGTACTTAATACAATACTTGCATCTAAAAGTAATGATAGATATTGTCTACAGGCACTGCAGTTAATGATAACCTGTTATTCATGTGATTAAAGCCAATGAAATTTTCATGAAACTTTGTTACCATTTTTTGTGTATTTCTGAAAAATATTTTCTATGCATTTAAGACAAAGTAGTTTACAATAATGGTAATATTTCTCTTGCTCTCCCAATCTTCATTTTATCTCTCCAACAAGAACAAAGGTGTGAAATTTTACACCCTTGCATGTCTATCAACTTACCCTAGTAAACTTTGAACACATGTCAGCTGCTTCTTGTATGAGGTTTGATCGCAGCATATACTTGGCACATTTTGAGTTAATGTAACGATCTGCAGTGTCTAGAGACTGTGCCTCATCCATCAATCTGTAAGCTTCTTCTATATCACCCGCATGCTGTAAATAATTTTTTATTATCATTTTAAATTATACTAATAGACATGTTGGAATAAAACTAGAAATAGTAAGAACACAAAGAAAATCAGAATTCTGATCCAGTCTATGAAATTTGAAGTGGAGATGCTATGGCGTATAAGTAAAGTCACTCTCTCCTGCCAGATTCCAAATCTTCTTGTAAACTCAAGATAAAGAAATGGTTTTCAATTAAAATTGAGGCAGCACGTCATCAGGCGAATATTATAAGCAGTAAGCGGTTTAAAATTAATGTCATCTAGAAACAGTAATACTTCTTAAATGGTGAATAGATTAATATTACTGTCTGCAACTTTCAACATACCAAAGTGCTAGATAAACACTTTTCAGCAAACTGTGTCAATTCTATCACCTTCTTTGATCAACAAGTGACCGTTTTCCCCAACTGAAATGGCACTACTTTGATATCAAACACATTTAGACAGTCTCCCTAATGATTTAGACTGGCATCACTTCTAAAATCCTACCATTTTCACTAAACAATACTGTTATGTGTCTTACCTTAAATAGTTTACCTTTAAGAACATATAGTTCAATAAGTAAAGGAGTGTGTTGTATCGCCATGTCTATATAGTGCAAGGCTTGCTGTGCATTGCCTATATAGTCGTAGTGTTGAGCAAGATAGTAGTAGACCCATAACAATGCTGTTGGTGGTTCCTTCTCACAATTTTCATCTGAAATATAAATAATCGCCATGGTAACACTCAACAAGTTCTAACTAACAGCAAACATTATGTAAATATTCAAGAAAACATTTTTAACTTAAATGACTTGCAAGCTGTCCGAGTGCTTTAATTTTTTTCACTTTTCTATAATAAGCATGACGGTCCATTAAAATGATCAACTTACCGGATTTGTTGAATAATTCATATTCTCTCAGGCTTTCTACATAGCTTAAACAGATTTCTTGAATTGCTGTAACCTGGAAAGAAATTTTGTGCTAGAACAAATTGCGATTCTCCAATGTTAGTTTTGTCATGTATCTGAAATTTTGTTACGAAAAATTACTCCATCATTATGCATACATGTGTCTCTGATAAAACCTCTATTCAAAATCAAATCATAACTTCACATTTTACACTTTAAAGCATTCTTCATTTTTGGGATAAATCATGATTCAAATAAAGACATTGAACTAAATGATCAATGCTTTCCACTTTCTCTGACATCGTATTTGTGTATCAAAATAAATGTTTGTCCCAAATCCACTACAATTTTGGGTGTGACATTGCTGAGTTTTCATAAACAATAGTAACACTTTTGTACATAGGCAAATATAAATGGCGCAGTGCAAGTATGTATAATTTGTGGGGAATAAGAGCCAACTATCGGCTTGAAAAATGGCTGATTGACAGCTAAAGGAAGACTTACTTTTGCATGGTAAGATTTGGAATTTCAAAAAAAAAAAACCTCAGTATTTTCAATTAGGAATCAATAACAGATATAAAATTGGCCAATCAAGCCCTGCCTGCATACACTACTTAAATACAATTTCTGGAACTGAGGACAGTTCTGGATACAAGTAATTACTTAAGTTTTTAAACATGTGAAATCCTCTTTGTTTGCATAAATATATAAACAAGTATAATAGAATACCTTTGCTGGATCTGTATAGACAGATTTCAGTGTTATAAACAATGGTGGAACTCCTTTATGGAAGCCATTCCGCAAATACTTGTCCAACAGTTTTTTGAACAAATCACCTGAAAAATTGCAACAATATGCCTAACTTCTTAAATTAAAATCTTTCTATATGTATTTCATGTATGACTAGCAACAGGGCAAATCTGATTGTGATTTGTTTGTTTTGGGTTTAATGCCATTTTTCAACATTACTTCATTTATGAAATGGCAAGCACATGGTTCATACAGGACTTGGCAAAAAAAATTCAAGGACTTTTCAAGGACTTTTTAAGGACTTTTTACGGATTTTCAAGGACTATTTTAATCGCTTTAAATCTTAAATTACAAAACCATTTAGGCTCTTCATAAGGCATTATGACAGAAGAAAAGTTACAGACCAGTTTTATTTTCCATAAGCTACAATAGCATATCTTAACCTTTATGAGATCTTCAATGGGATTACCTTTTATGAGCTATATTTGCCTGTATACATACTTAGTACATGTTTCTTATAAGTCTTTCAAGCTCTCAAGACTAGTTTTCAATTGTCCTCAAGGGACTTCACTTCTTGTTTTCGCGGTGATTTCAACGCACTTTCTCCCATAGTTCCGACATCAATGAGTTTATCACATACACTTATGCTTGTCTGACTTAAACTCCTTAACCACGATGAATAATCATCCTGTGTAAGCCATTTATTGGCGAAAACTACATTTATTTTTGGGCCACTCATTGTTGTTGTTGATAAGTCACGCTACAATGACCTTGCGCATAATATTTTAACGTTGTGAAAATCGCTATTCCGTATCTAACTTCCGTACCGAAACGGTGTTCAACTAGCGTTCCCTCCGTGGGTGTGCATGTATTTTTATTTACACCGTTTTTTCGCTCGTTTTGACTTATTTATTATTTATTTTTTGTATTTTTCCCCTACAATACGATTGCACCCCCGTTTTTAGCAAAATTTAAGGACTTTTCTACCTTTTTTTTCAAAATTCAAGTACTTTTTCAGGGGATTTTTGAAAGAAAAAAATCAAGGACTTTTCAAGGACTTAGGATCAAATTCAAGGACTTTCAAGGACCTGTGCGAACCATGAAGCAGTTAGCCCTACCTGTGTTCCTGGATTCTATACCAGTACGAACCTGTTCTCTCGCAAGTAACTGCCAACTTCCCCACATGAAACAGAGATGCAGGCAGATGATTTCAGTCACGTCTTTTATCAAATCAACACGGAAAACAAATACGTTATCCGAGGATGAAACTCAAGACCCAGCGATCAGTAGATCTGCTCTCTCCCTATTGAGCTTAGCATGCTTGCTTAATCTGATTATAATGTACTTTCTGTAGCATCTCAATGCTTTATGTATATATAGCTGTATATCTATCTATAACAGGGGTTACCTGTGGTAAAGTTAAGTGGAATTCTTTTTGGTGCTGAGGCTCTAGGAAATCTTTCCTCCGCATCCGTATACAGCTTCCAACGAGCTTCTTCTGTCTCTATGAACAATATATATATTTTTTTAATGTTCTATGAATTGTAGAGTAACATTCAATAACTTCATACTAATATCAAAATGTCAAACTGCATGTGTATATGCCATTATTAATCAAATATCAAAATGTTGCATTTTAGATGCTGAACAATGAACAAATTCTAATCTATATTTCTGAGTGATTTCTGTGTCTTCAAATAATGCATGTATATGAATGAACTTGAATTAACCATTTAACTCGTAAAATTATGGCCTATATAACATGTAACATAGTTGTTCTTCTACCCTGTGATTTTTTATAGGAAACTTTCCGAGGACTTACCTGGTTGCACGGAATCTTCCAGACCCTTGTAGTAGGCCCAGTTTTCTGGATTTCTGTTGATAAGTTCTTTATATATAACAGCAGCCTCAGACTTCCGACCCATCATTAGATATATCTCCCCTGTAACAAAACAACAGATATCTAAAAGCTTTGCTACATGGAAAATTTCTAACTTTTCCTCCATCATACGGAGCAAAGTTCCCTAAAGCAATAAATACTTCTAAAGATACATTTTCAGAAAGGACTTGTGTATACTGCATTACATTTTCTCCTGTACTACTTTTTAAGGCATTGTATAACAGCTAACAACACATGAGCCACGCCATGAGAAAACCAACATAGTGGGTTTGCGACCAGCATGGATCCAGACCAGCCTGCGCATCCGCGCAGTCTGGTCAGGATCCATGCTGTCCGCTTTTAAAGCCTATTGGAATTGGAGAAACTGTTAGCGAACAGCATGGATCCTGACCAGACTGCGCGGATGCGCAGGCTGGTCTGGATCCATGCTGGTCGCACACCCACTATGTTGGTTTTCTCATGGCACGGCTCACATAACAAATGATTAAAACAGACTGGCTGAACAAAATATAAATTTCAACAAAGTCTACCGTAACTTACTAGGGACACAGTCATAAAAGGTGAGTGTATTTTGGGGACAGATCTTCAAACCAACAAAAGGAGAAAATTACAGAATGACAAATATCAAATTCATTATATCACTGTAATTAGAAACAAAGAAATAATATGTCAGTGTCAATAATTCAACCAATATATATTGCTGCTTCAGCTATAGAACAAATAAAAATAAAACAGCATGTTGTATTGGGCTGACTGCCTACCAGTGTAACTACGCCTACCACGTTTGATCAGCAAGTGACCTTTGTGCAGCATAAAACTTTCTAAAATCTCAAAAAGACCAGAGATTGCATGATATGGCTTCTACGTTTACATGAGTTTGGTTGGTAAAAGTTTACAAAATTTCTATCTGTTTTACTGAAACAATCACCCGTCTTTATCTGCTCATTAAGCAAAGCAAAACTTTATTTTCACAATGTAAGGTGTAAATGTATTAAATGCTTTGAGAGTGCTTGCCAGCTGTGGAATTTATTTCAGTGCGACACAGCAAAGTGTTTCCTAGTCTCAGACTCCAAAACTGCCAATCTTTTTCTCTCTGAAAGTATTTCTCCAAAATGTTTTGAAGGTTTTTCCAAGTAATGCCATACCACTAACCTTTGGTTTCTTGCACTGTAAGTCTGTCTACTATTTGACTATCATATTTATCAAGGTGGTCCAATGCTTCTTGCATATTTCCCTTCTCTCTAATCACAAGATTCTGGTACAACAACAGCTCCCCATGTTCATAATCAAATGCTTTTGGCTAAAAAATATATATATATATTGTAAGTTAATTTTTTTTCCAGACAGTGTATACTTGGTCTAGTGATAAAAACTCTCATTTATCAAAATATTGAAAACCATATAAAGTAAATTTATATATCTTTTAAATTAAACATTAAAAGCAAGTTATGTTTTTAGTGCAAAATAAAAACCCAAATTCTACACCATAGATTATTTGTAAGAATCACTACTGCCAAATCCTCATGTACAAATACACATCAGCTAACAATACTCTTCAGTCTGCGAGACAAGGTTTAGATGGGTGAGTACTACCACACCTTGTACACAGTACGAAGGATCCATTAGTGTTCATCATGTGCATTGTTGCATGGAATGCATAGGTTAAGTACTGTGATGAAAAATGCCAGAATACTACTGCTGTTTTTTTCTTCTTCAATAATCCCACCTGCCAACTTTGTGCTAATTACAATTTTTTTTCCTTTGCTTATTCTGTCGACACTGCACGAGATCCCTCTAAAACCTACTTTTATTATATAGTTAAAAATAAGAAAGCAAAGCCAGGAAGACATCAACATAAACAACTGGAATTGTGTCAGTTGTGAAGCTAAATATATATCATTATATTACAGCAATATTTACCGTTTGTGTATTCCTAAATGCCTCAATGATTTTCAGTGCCATATCATACTCTTTCAGCAAATGGAAAGCCATAGCATAACCTATCCATGATGCTCGCTGTCCTGGACGTAGAACTAGCAGCTGGTAACGTGTTTCCTGAAGTAAAGGCAGCTATGACAATTTGATTTCATATATATCATAGCTATTTCCGTTCTAGAAATTTACTACCTGCATATGTACTATTGAAATAAATTTACTTAAACATGAAGGTAACTGCTTGTAATTACCTCTCACTCCAGTCTGATCCTTACTTTTAACAAATACTGGAGACACCAGACATTATTAGTAAGCATCTACTTTACTATTCTTAGAAAGAACAATTACTCATTGTAAAAATCTTGAACACATGTATATATTTCTACAGATTTGTGTTTCTCAGTTTCCTTTCCATTAGCAACAGTTGATACTTTTCATGTAAAAACAAAAATTGCGAAGTTTTGTAAGAATAACGAGTTTACCTTGTAACCTTCTAGATCTCTCATCTGTATCTGCAGCAAGGACAAGTCTCGCAGGATCTGTAAGTTGTCCTGTAACATATATACATTTCATCATCAACAACATTACATATACATATTGAAATATTGTCAAATTTCATGGACAAAGTTTTAGACTTTTCGTGGGGATACTGTTCTGTTGAAATTAAAAAACAACAAATTCTAATTTTAAAGATAAAAGAAACAGGGATAACATTAAATTTCGTGAATAGACATAAAATCCTCAAAAATTAAGACCCCCATCCCCATTAAAAGGAAATGCTGTCACAGTAATGCAAAAGGTACCAATGTAAGAATCCCATATATGATGACATCAATTTCAATAAAATCAATTTTGCATCAGTATAGAAAAATATCTTCAGTCTATATGACAAGGTTTATATAGGTGAGTACTCCCCCTTGTATATAGTAAGAAGGATCCATTTATATTCATCATCTGCAAAACATCATGTATCTGTACTGTCACAGAAGTTTGTTTGTTTTTTGTTTTGGGATTAGCTGTGTTTTTCAGTCATGCTACTAGGGCAGTTAACCTAACCAGTGTTCCTGGATTCTATACCAGTACTAACATCTTCTTCAGAAGCAAATGCCAACTTCTCAACATGATTAAGAGGTGGAGAACAAGATGACTCCTGATACAATGCCTATTAATATCAAATAATCATGGAGAATATATCTTTGCCTGACGACCAAACTCACGTCCATGCAATACGTGGATCTGTGCTCTCCCTACTGAGCTAAGTGGCGGGTTCCACAAAAGTCTGGATTTCCACATCCTTCTTTCTAGTGATTACTTATAACATTCTTTATCAATATTCATATCTTGACCTAAGCGAAACATTTCATTTGCAGTCCATTTTCTTTTTACAATATTTCTTAAATTTTGAACACAGATGCCATATATTTTCTGAGTACTACTGCAACCTATGGGTCACTATTTACATGAAGTATTTGCATATGATATTGCATCAGCTAACAATACTCTTCAGTCTGTGTGACAAGGTTTAGATGGGTGAGTACTACCACACCTTGTACACAGTACGAAGGATCCATTAGTGTTCATCATATGCATTCAATGTTAATAGGGAATCATGTTTTCTGTACCACGAAGTCTAACATCCTGTAAAGACTTTGAAGAATATAAAGAATACATACACTCATTAATCCTTTTCATTCCAGAAAAAATCTGTAGAGTACTGTACTTAACAAACCATAAAGTGTGGAAATAATAAATGGGTTTTTGTTGTTTTTTCTTCTTTTTAAAAAAAATAATAAAAATATTACCTTGTCCCACTTCAGAGCATTTCTGTAGCACTTTATTGCCTCATCATATTTTCTGTCTGACCTTTGAAGTAGACCGTACACATGCCAACCTAGTCTCAGTTAAGGAAATCCTAGGAGTTTTTATACTATCACACATGGTTTCAGAAACCTACATTGAAACGGTCACAATTCTGTACCGATGCCCAACAATTAGGGTTCATTTGAGCATGCATACTACAATTAAATGGAAAGTAAAAATTAATATAAGGTCGAAAATAACTCAGAAATTCTGATACAAATCTGCCAATTTTTAATGAACAATGGTTAATTGATATTACATGCTCTACAAGTATCGAGATTTAACAAGACTGTCCGTAAGACAGCCAATGCTCGACTATTCGAATTATTGTCCCAGAAGCAGGAAAATGTTACCCTAAATGTTAAAGTATCTATAGAGTTTCAATCAAGTATCATTAGTTTTGGAGATAGTAACTTGCATGCAAAAATTTAACCAGAAGTTTTAAGTTCAAAAGGGGACATAATTTGACCAAAATGTATATCAAAGTTATAGGACTTGATGCAATCAACTAGTTTTATAACCCCGAAGGTACATGTGAAGTTTCAATTTAATATCTGCATTTGTTCTGCAGATAGCAACTTGCACTCAAAACTTTAACCAGAATTTTCTAAGTCTAAAGGGGCATAATTTGCTCAAAATACATGTCAGAGTTATGGAACTTGACCAAGCGAGGTTGGTAATTGACCTAGAAAAAGAAAAAATAAGTTTCAAAGCTATATGCCTTTAAATGATAGCTGTATGTACTTGCATGCAAAACTTTAACCAAGGTGTGACGCCGATGCCAGGGTGGGTAGAATAGCTAAAAACTTAAACTTGTTGTAAACTTCGAACTTTCAAATGTTACACAGGGATCAAATTTAACTTTTTTTCCCCACTAGCAATTTTTTAAATGCTGTTTATGTGCTAAATTTATTATTTCAAGACTGAAGCCAAAATTGCCAATGCCATTCCTACAAAACTTTAACTACATGTATAAGCAATAAGTAACTCAATGAAGGTTCCATGTGTTATTTGCACAAAATACCTTGTTAATACAAAATCAATACATACAAAATCAGTACATATTTCATGATACAGTGTTACACATTATAAATAAGTGTAGCATAATTTGGTCCCAATGACAATGAAAGTTTCTTCCTTTGATCATCAATTATAAGGAATAATTGTCATAAGGAAGAAGAGTCAAGAGACAGAAAACCCCGGGCTGTCAGGGACCAGTGCCATGTTTAAAGCCAACAAAATTGCGTGTGTCTCAGCTCAATACTTAATTAGAATCAATTATGAATTTGTATGTTATAATTAATGTAAGTCTCCGCTCTACAAATTTGTAATTAATGTCTCCGCTCTCTGAATTTGTATTTGTATTTAATGTCTCCGCATACCCTTTTGCATGCCAAGAGTTTGGCCATTTCTCACAGGCCCATTTTCCTGCAAAATAAATACCAAAACCAACACCTTGTCCTCCGGCACTATCTGTAAAAAGCTGAACATCTTTATTATTAGACTAAAATCTGTCATGAAACACTTTTATGCCATTGGACCTTTCAAAAAATGTCTTCCACATTAACATGTCCTTTCTCATCCCTTTCTTGATTCTTAAATGGTGATAGGGCTTGGTCAAGCCACAAACAGAATTTATTAAACGTCTGCAAAATGGTCGCCCAGAGTATGGCCCTACATGCAAAATTAAGTACACCTATCAAGCTTTGCATTTCTTTTAAAGTGCACTTCTCCTTATGCAAGATTGTGTCCAGGGTACTTATTTCTTGGATTTTTGACATTGGTAAATGTACAACCATCTCCCTTGAGTAAAGTTCCAGCCCCAAAAAACATGACCATTGTTGGACCTTCTGTTTTCTCCTCAGCCAATGGGACACTGTGCTGCTTTATGCAGTCAGAGAAAGTTTGCATTAATATCTTACACTGATTAGTGTTATGCCACCCACCACCTAGAAAGTCATCCAGATAGTGCATCAGATTTCAGCTTTTTGCTTTACCAAAAATTCTAGAAAATCAGCAAATCTGTTAAATATGTTGCAACTAATTGAGCAGCCAAATGGTAAACATTTGTCCAAGTAGCACAGGTCTTCAAATTTAAATCCCAACTGATCAAAGTCTGCACATGCTACTGGCACTTTTTATATGGATTTTAAACAGTTGGCAGTTTTTGCCGAAATCTTGAACCATGTGAATGGCAGAGTCAAATCCTGTGTATTGCACAGAACATTTACTTGGATCTATGTAATCGTATGATTGACTTTTTGGATATGACAAGTAATGGATTAACCTATATATTCCTTTTTACTACTCCAAAGGTCATTTGACTTCTTAGGGACGAGGCCTATTGGCGACACCCTCAGAGTAGGGAATGGTCTATGGTTGAAAGAGCCTGCAACTCTCTGTAATTCAACTTCTTTTTAAATTTCTTCTTTGATAATTTCTGGTGAATTTAAAGCAGATTTTAAGTTTTTTGATTCTGATGCTTGTCTAGGGCCTTCATACTGCAAGGAAAACCCTTGTGTAAAACTATGTAAGAGGAAATTTGCCTCTTCAGGATCATAGTCTACAGATTCTTTTTCAAGCTGATTAATATGTATCGGAGATGGTGCTAAATTTAATAGGGTTGGATTAGTAGAAGCACTGGCCTCTAGCAGACCCCCTTGCCTGGCCTCTCCAGATGGGTCTTGCTTGGGAACCTCAAAAGGAACCCCGAAACGAGTTTGAATGACGGTTTTGATCATTTTGACCATTGACATTATTGGCTTTGCACAGCCATCAACCATGCTGAGTGTTGTAGCATGTGGAGCAAATGAGCGGATAATGACAATTTACTCATTTTCAGTAGCCCTTGTTAAAATCAATACAGTAGCCCTTGTTAAAATCAATACATGGTGGCGGCATTGACTGACTAGGCTTGGTTTGACTATTTGTGGCAAAACCAGTGCTACCCTGACCTCTAGAGGCACCAGAAAAACACCTCAACCAAAGATCAGAATTAATAGATGACCAAGGTGTAAACTGAATTGCCTGTCTCAGATGGAATTGTTCATCATATGTTCTCCAGAATGTTCCACTGTACTTGTAAGCTTCTTCACAAATAACATACATTTAGTGAAGTATGTCTTGTGTTTGATCTGGATGGGCACTTCGATAAATGCTACTGTATATAAGAAATGCATCAGACCATTTCTCATTTGAGTTAACTTTCTCTGTAGATACCTTTGGCCTTTTAACAATATTTCCACATTCAACATATAACATAGCACCAGCATTCATTTCACTAAGCTCTACATTTCCTTTGAGAAGAACAGCCATATTTATATATTCAAGTTGTTTTATTTTTGTTTTAATAGACTCAGGAACATGACAACCCAATTCATCCCTGCCATACCTTTCAATTTCAGGCTGATCTGTATCAAAACTGAAACTTTTCTCAATGTTTTTAACAGGTTTTGGTTCTATACTGTTATTTAAGAAATAATAAATCTGTTCCTATATTTTATCAGTTAATAAAATATGGGCAGGAGTTTGGATGCGTAATAATTAAATCACGAGTGCGTAGCACGAGTGATTTAATTATTCGCATCCAAACAACTGCCCATGTTTTATTAATAGATAAAATTATTGGAACATATTTATTGTTTCGATTCTAACAACGCAAATAATTCACATTTTACAGTACTACATTTTCAGTGTAATACGTCATTCGGGTCATATGCTGTTACAATTTACCCCCTATGGTTAGAAAGAGTTGCATAGCCAATGGAACGTATAGATATTTGTTTCTTTATATCAGAATTTTGAGAAGTATTTATAATTTAGTAATCTAACAGCCCGCAAACTAATTATGAAGAGAATCATCAAATTAAGCGAGTTGACCCTGTGTTACAAGTTACGAACTTAACTTTATATGACGTCACATCATTATGACGTCATTCTTTATGTCATACATTTATGGCGTCACCGCTGTAACTTAAAGCTAATTGAATTCACTTGTAGAGATCGAAACGTGTTTTACGGTCCTACACATAACTCAGTATGACATTTTATCATATTTATGTTTTTGAGATGCTGTTTTCAACTGTTTGGCCCTGAAATAATTTGTATGTAATGAAACTGAAGTAGAATCTCTTATGCCACAATCATAGTAGGTGAAATGTAACAACCAGGGGTCTAGCTAGGTCCAATTTTTTGGGAGAAGTCACTTCTCCCTCCAGCTGATTTAGGGAGAAGTGGGGAGACTTTAGAGAGAAGTGGGAAGACTTTTCCTATCGCAATGCTGTTGAGTGATACAAAAGGTGGCTGTAATTTTCTTGTTTCTAAATAAAAAACATTGAAGTGACCATTCATTTTTTTAGTTAGGTCATTGCCCTTACAGTGGTTATTGTTTCATTGCAAAATTCTGAAAAAAAGTCTTTTTCAAAATTCAAGCCAATGCTGTTAATCTAACCGCATGGTTAATCAGCAATTTCTTTATAAAAACATTTTTTTTTGCACTCGAACATGTTGACAATTAAACCCAAAGTGTCAAAGACGTAACCGCGGTGCTAATTGGCTAAACACAACCGACTCTGGTGTATCGGATAATTTGATTAGCTTTCACGCTTCTCGGGAATATCTCGCAAGTACCTGAAGTAGGCGGAGCTTAAATTATGCTTTCGGCGTGTGTCTCCGTGTATTCAACACTCATTTTGACACCGTGCAAAGGTTAACAGTCCGGGTGGCGGTAATTAGCGAATGCGGATATCAAAGAAAATCGGGCGACTTGCATTTTGCTTTGAGGTTAGTTTTGAGCGAAGTTTGAAGTTCCAAAGCGCCTATTTCGCTCAAGTCGCCCACTCGCGAGAGCCCTGACAGTCAACCATATTTTATCGTAGATTCATGTTTAGGCGATTTCACTATATGTTTATATACCAATTGCTGTAGATCGTGTTAGAATTCCATTTATTGGTAAAGACAAGGATTCAGATATTAGCTGCTCAAAATCAATAATGTTACCCTTCTGATTGTGTCCTTCCTTGGACAAGTCCAGAACATTCACTCTCTCCAGAACATCATCGCCCTTTTGCAGTTTTGGTTCTGATGAAGCTGCCTGCTGAGCTTTTCTCTTTCTTTCTCCACCTTTCCCTCTCCCAGGCATCTTTGTGAAAGGTCAGATTGCTCAAGATTTTAAGTTTTTATTTCAGATTGCTCAAGATTTTAAGTTTTTATTTTTCTAATAGAATTTGCAGGAATGACATTGAATGAAAGGGAGATAATATGATACTTCCTGTTCTAGTAGAAAAACAAGAAAGCTAACTACTGTCCCTAGAAGACAAATCTGTACAAGAGTATTTCCCCTTGATAATAATTCCAACAATCCAAGAACTTCTACAGACAATAAGCCATATTAAGTTTGTTTGGGTTTCATATAACAAGAGGGCCATGAAGGCCCTGTATCACTCACCTGACCTATTGACCTAAAGATCATCAAGATTAATATTCTGACCATGTTTCATAAAGATATGGTCATAAATGTGGCCTCTAAAGTGTTAACTAGCTTTTCCTTTAATTTGACCCGGTGACCTAGTCACTGACCCGACATGACCCAGATTGAAACTTGACCTAAAGATCATTAAGATTAAAATTCTGACTAAGTTTCATGAAGATACAGTCATAAATGTAGCCTCTAGAGTGTTATCAAGCTTTTCCTTTGATTTGACCTGGTGACATAGTTTTTGACCTTACCTAACCCAGATTTAAACTTGACCTAAAGATCATCAAGATTAACATTTTGACCAAGTTTCATTAAGATATGGTAATAATTGTGGCCTCTACAGTGTAAACTAGCTTTTCCTTTGATTTGACCTGGTGACCTAGTTTTTGATCCTACATGACCCAGATTGTAACTGGACCTAAAGATCATCAAGATTAACATTCTGACCAAGTTTCATTAAGATACAGTCATGAATGTGGCCTCTACAGTGTTAACAAGCTTTTCCTTTCATCTGACCTGGTGACCTAGTTTTTGACCCCAGATGACCCAATATCAAACTCGTCCAAGACTTTATTGAGGATAACATTCTGACCAAGTTTCATTAAGATTGGGCCAAAATTGTGACCTCTACAGTGTTAACAAGCTTTTCCTTTGATCTGACCTGGTGACCTAAATTTGACCCCAGATGACCCAATATCAAACATGTCCAAGATTTTATTAAGGGTAACACTCAGACCAAGTTTCATTAAGATTGGGCCAAAAATGTGACCTCTAGTGTTAACAAGCTTTTTCTTTGGTATGACCTGGTGACCTAGTTTTTGACCCCAGATGACCCAATATCAAACTCGTCCACGATTTTATTGAGGGTAACATTCTTACCAAGTTTCATTAAGATTGGGCCAAAATTGTGACCTCTTAAGTGTTAACAAGCTTTTCCTTTGATTTGACCTGGTGACCTAGTTTTTAACTCCAGATGACCCAATATCGAACTCATCCAAGATTTTATTAATGGTAACATTCTGACCAAGTTTCATTAGGTTTGGGCCAAAATTGTGACCTCTAGTGTTAACAGTCAAATTGTCGAAGACGGACGACGGACACAGGGCGATCACAAAAGCTCACCTTTGAGCACTTCATGCTCAGGTAAGCTAAAAAAATCTTTGTCTATAAGTTTATATCAATAGTCACTTTCAGAACACTTTTATGGATTTCTGAAATTATTTTTCGCCTAATATGTGTGGGTTAGTCCCTTTATGCCAGGCCAATCAATTATTTGCACATTATGGTTCATCAGCATTTTTTTTGTATCCCATTAAATTTGGCACTGTCATTCTGAGCCAGTGGCATGTATCTGTTTGCAGGAACATGAGAAACATGGATGGGAATAACATTTCTTATTGGTACTATTGTCTGGTGGTAATTGATACAGATGGCAGGCAATAGGTAATATTCATGGGATATAATGCTGCTGTGATTTTGGTTGAAATGGTTGTTGCTGTTCAAACTTTTAACTCGACTCTAAAACCGAATGAAATGGAACTTTTCCACATTGTTGGTAAGATATGAAATAAAACAACGCAAAGAATCCATGTGACGAACGCAGTCTTTACCATAAGCCACAAAAGCCTGATCAAGTACCAACAGAGATTTCAGTTTTACAGGATTGTGTTGCAGCAGTCACAACACACTCTCTGTTTTAAGTATGAATGTATTGTATGATATATACCACACAGCTGGAAAGTGAACAACATTTACTGGTAAAGGATACAGACATGACTCTGTAGATCATTTCTCAGTCCACGTCTAACATAGTCATACGCTTCTTCCTTCCTGCCAAGGCAGTTCAGTGTCAGTCCTTTCATAGCCAGGGTCTCTGTAATACAACCAAAACATCACTGAAGCATCTCAAATGATGCAATATTGAAACCAAATTTTCTAGTAAAAAAAATTCATATGTATCTTATTCAAATAAAGAGTTCTCATTTCCTTTTTTCAGGAAGGTTGTTTGCTGGGAAGGTTCAATTTTACAAATGTAGTTGTTAGATAGCAAGTTGTTCACAACTTGAACCAATTTTTTGGTCGAAAAAAGGCCATAATTTTCAATAATCTAACCCAAGTGTAGCCTTACTTGGTTAGGTCAATAGGTTTGATGACTAGGAAGCCTTCTGCGAAGTTCCGATCCAATATATGCAATGGCAATTGAGATATGAATTTGTACACAAAATTTTAACCGAAGTGTGTTGCATACGCTCGAGAGAATGGAAAAGTTCTCACTATTCTTCTAATGGCCGAATTTAAAACCAATTCTTACCTCCATGTTCTGCAAATTTTGGATTTGTCAAAATCTGTTTGGAAAATTTCAATCCATTTCTGTACTGTTTCTGTTCATAACATTTCTGGAAAATATTTGTCAGCCATTTAAGAAAAACATATACAGAGATAACAAACCAATATCAAATTAAATGACCCTTTCAAACTGAGGCAGATCCAAAGATATACTATTAAGCTCTTTTGCAGATATTAAATAATTTGGGCACAGGCGAATACAAAAAACCTGATGTCAAGTCAATTTTTGGGGAAAACTGCATGATTTAAAGGAAATTTTCTGAGGGGAAAGGGCCTATTTTCTGAGGGAAAAGGGCCTATTAATGGCTATTATCAAAGAAGAAACAAAAAAACCCTGTAAAAGCTTCTACAAATGAAATACAACCACATACATTCGAAAAATCAACAACATGAAAATTATCCACCCAGGATCTGAGAGATACATTTGTAGGGTGTTGCTGGCATGCGGATATTTGGCTATCTTTTTAGGTTGAAATGTCACGGGTCGTAAATTTTACAGGCTGTTTTATCCTTAATAGTAACGTGCGCCGTGCATAAAGTCTTTTCCAGAGCGGGGAAAATAATACTTAACCATGTGCCAAATTTCCAATAGTGTCCCTCAGGTTTTTATTATGTTGCATCATCTGCTATTTTATTGAATCGGGGCTTCTCGGTAATGTACGTTATATCACGGATATTAACGGAAGTTCCCGAGGCAATTTATCCATGTGTCTGTCCGTGCAATTTTGTGAACACTTGTCGTGTTTGTCCAATCATCTTGTTTGTCTTACATGTTTGAATGAGAGAATGAAAGAAATACATTGGTCTGTTCTTTTTATTTTCTTTGCACTTTTCAGTGCCAAATTCCTTCGGCCCTCAGAACAGTCTACCGGTGTCCGACAAATCTATAATTTTACTGGTAGCCCACTGGGCTACCAGAATTTTTTTCTGGTAGCCCAGCATTTTCTTGTAGTTGCCCAGAAAATTAACCATGAAAGTACTAACTTGCTCTATCCGTACCCGACTTACTGAGATGTGAGAATAAGATTGGTCTTTAACAATATTTTGTTAATAACAGAAATCTAAAAACACAAAGATAAACATTTCATTCTCTTTAATCATAATATAGAAGTACAAGTTGAAGTTAATACAACATCTTATTAAAGAAACATTTTCACACAAGTATCTCTTAGTTTACAACTTAAAAGTCTTAAAATATTAAAATTGTAAATTTCTGTCCGTATTGAGATCAACTTGAGTATTTATACTTTCTATACCGGTAATCAATTATTAGATGTTCACAAAATGTATTTAAATTGCAAGTCACTGTCAATATTCACAGGTGGCAGTATCATTGATTGGTCACCCCTTCCCCACCCTAAGACCCCCGATACAACCCGGAAAAAAAATCTGTCATTCTCAGGTGTTCCTTAATATCCCCACACTACAAGACCCCTGATACAACCCAGCAATTTTTTTTTCAACTATCAAACTACTGTTTTGATAGTTAAATTTTTTTTCAGGATTGTATCAGGGGTCTTGTAGGGTGGGAATATTAAGGAACACCTGAGAATGTCAGATTTTTTTTCAGGGTGGTATCAGGGGTCTTAGGGTGGGGAAGGGGTGACCAATCAATGATACTGCCACCTGTGTCAATATTGAGATCAACTTGAGTATTTGACATTCTATAAACATTCTATAATCTCTAGTTAAATGTTCACATAACATGAAATGGTATTAACCAAAGAAATCGGCATTATACAAAAGACTCGTGTAGTAAATTGACAGTTTTTATGTTTTACGTGTTTTTCGCACATGCTGACAGACATGTTACTAATGACTCATTTTACGCTGGTTCCCAGCCTTTGAACTCAGGGATGTAAAATTATTTTTCACACCACTCGTCCTGCAGGACTAGTAGCCAGTAATATCTACTCGCCCTTAGTGAACAGCCACTCGCCCTAATAATTGACACTTTTAATACTGTCACTTTTATGAAAGGAGTATTATGTACAATAGTATTATTTCCCGAAAAATATTTATTTTGAAAAGTGTCTAAATAATCATCGTCCATCCACCCGTGTTGAAAGAGAGGAAAAAAACGTTAATGATTATCGGTAATTATTCAGTTGATAAACTAAGACCTTGTTTTCATGATCAATTTACACCCCCTGAAAGAGCTGAAAGAAGTGTGTCAGTATCTTGACATCTGAAGCGGAGATCAAAGCGGTATTTTTGCTCGAGATTGTCATGGCATTACGTCATGTTTTCGCGCCATGTGACACATCACTGTCTGATCGTACCGCATCGGTTCTTAAAACTGCTGAGAAATAGAAATCAATAAAAAGTTGTCTTCTTTAATTTATCAAAAGCGAATGTGCTATATCCCGTATAAAAGGTAAATGTCTCAAACGATAGTTACTATAGTGGATATACTACCTATGTGACCTATTTGCCCTCAGGGAATTTACATTATTGTTTGACAAAAAAAACTTTTAAATTGTTGGTCAAAAAATACATGTACAAAGATTCATTTAAAACTTATTAAAAACTGCAATGACATCACATTGCTTTATTTTAAAATCGCATTTCTATTTACGTTCACGAGGTCACGTAACCTATCCTGCCGCACTAACAGAAATCTGTTTGCCAAAAATCGTTTTACTCCATGTATTGTAATAGCTGCCGCTTTTTCATTATTTAAGAATTTTTTATTCTGTTTTTTGTACTTTCTGGTCAAAAGTCTGAATTTTATGCCCAGAGTATTCATCATTTATTTACTTTTAGAAAGAACTAAGTAACTAAGATCGCGCTGTTTGAATTTTTACAAATGATTATATGAAAATTCGACCGTTTTTATAGAATTTTGCCTACATTTCTGTCGATATCTTATTATAATCATTATAGAATTCAAACAGTATTATTTCTCAAGAGGTGTTGAAAACTTGAAGCGAAAATGTTAAAAAATGAATGCACTACGCACGGTTTTTGTGTACGTGTCGATGTAAATTAGATATGACGATAGGTCGCACGTGCTTGTGGAATGGAAAATTACCGGCATGACGTTTTGATATCTTTACGATTCGCGGGTAAATTCCAGTCAATCCAGGTAGCGACTGAACCATCTCAAAGTTTATAGACGTTTTGGAGTTGTAATTTCTGAATTTTGGTAAAGTAAGGACGTAAAAAACCACTCGCCCGATCGGTCGAGTATACGGCGAGGTCCACTCGTCCTACTCAGACTTTCACTCGCCAATGCGAGCGGGCGAGTGGAATTTTACACCCCTGGAACTGTCGAAGCAGTGAAAGCGTGGTACCTATCATAATCAGTCGTCGGTAATGTACGAGAGGATCCGATTGAATTTAGAGATTTTGACTGGTACATCGGTCATAATTAACTATCGTTAAATCGGTCGACTTTGATTAGTCAAGCGGAGACCAGTCCACGATAGTTTGCATATTTGATATTCGTAGGCGGAGACTGCTTCTGCAGCCACCGTTGAAATTATCGATAAATGGGCGGGGTTAAACTAATAGGACGGTTTACGACCCGTTAATCAGTACACATGGAAAGTTGTTTATTGCAAGTTACAACCGAGTAAACGACCGGATGTTGATGATTTTGTTGGGGAGTTTTGTAAAATATACAATAACCAGGCTACTGATGCTTCAAATTTATGGTTGCCCGGCGGGCTTCCGCCAGTATTTTTTTGGTAGCCCGACGAAAATTAAATTACATTAAACTTGGGTCAAATGATCACCTGATCAAGAACTCATGAGTCAGTAAGTTTTGGCCAATAATATATAAATAGAGTAATTAAATATTATTAACTTCAGCCGGTAGCTTTTCATTTTAGCTAGTGATCAAAAAGGGCACTAGCTAATTTCAGCTAGTACAAACTATTGTTAAATTTGACCCCTGCATTTGACCCATGTTTCATGAAAATCCTAAAAGGGGTTTAGGAGATACAGAGCTCAAACTTTGACCTTGAGTTGTGACCTTGACCTTGAGTTGACATGGCTGACTCATGAGTTCTTGATGAGGTGATCATTTGACCCAAGTTTAATGTAAATCCTTCAAGGGGTTTAGGAGATACAGAATGAACACAAAATGGAAGGCTCAAACCTTTGACTCTAAAGTTGTGACCTTGACCTTGAGCCGGCATGGCTGACTCATCAATTCTGCACATCATCTTGATGAGGTGATCATTTAATCCAAGTTTCATAATTATCCTTCAAGAGGTTTAAGAGATACAGAGCGTACACAAAATGGTAGCCTTAAACCTTTGACCTTGACCCAACATGACTGACTCGTGGGTTCTGCACATCATCTTGTTTGTCTTACATGTTTGAATGAGAGAATGAAAGAAATACATTGGTCTGTTCTTTTCATTCTCTTTGCACTTTCCAGTGCCAAATTCCTTCGGCCCTCAGAACAGTCTCCTCTTACAAGATGGACAAGGCAGTCTGAAAGACAGCTAAAACCCCCGCCACTGGTATGGATAGTGAAAGGGTGACCTTGACCTTGAACTGACATGGCTGACCAATGAATTCTGCACATCGTCTAGATGAGGTGATCATTTGACCCATGTTTCATGAAAATCCTAAAAGGGGTTTAGGAGATACAGAGCTCAAACTTTGACCTTGAGTTGTGACCTTGACCTTGAGTTGACATGGCTGACTCATGAGTTCTTGAAGAGGTGATCATTTGACCCAAGTTTAATGTAAATCCTTCAAGGGGTTTAGGAGATACAGAATGAACACAAAATGGAAGGCTCAAACCTTTGACTCTTAAAGTTGTGACCTTGACCTTGAGCCGGCATGGCTGACTCATCAATTCTGCACATCGTCTTGGTGAGGTGATCATTTAATCCAAGTTCCATAATTATCCTTCAAGAGGTTTAAGAGATACAGAGCGGAAACGAAATGGTAGCCTCAAACCTTTGACCTTGTGACCTTTACCCAACATGGCTGACTCATGGGTTCTGCATATCATCTTGATGAGGTGATCATTTGATTCAAGTTTTATGATTATCCTTTAAGGGGTTTAGGAGATACAGAGCGGACACGAAATGGAAGGCTCAAACCTTTGACCTTGACCTTGAACCGACATGGCTGACTCATGGGTTCTGCACATCGTCTTGATGAGGTGATCATTTGACCCAAGTTTCATGAAAATCCTTCAAGGAGTTTCAGGCCTGGGATTCAGTCAGAAATCAAAATCATGAAAATCTACATTCTCAAGCCTGAAATCCCATTTTCAATAAAGTTATATAGGAAAATTCTGGCATTTAAAAGTCTGAAATCAGGACCAGTCCTGAAAAATCCCAGGTCTGGAGTTTAGGAGATACAGAGCAGACACAAAATGTTACGGAAGGACAGAAGGACGGACGAAGACCATTCCTATAACCCCCCACCACTTGTGGCGGGGGATTAAAAATTTATTTGACTAGAAATTCAAATCATTTTGAAATAGTCAATTCTTTAGATCATGTGGTAAGAGATATTTACGATATATTGTTCATTATTATTGTATTTTGTATTTCTTTGCCAACGTGTGAAATTATCGTTTGTGCAATTTTGTATTATTTTATCTTTATTTTATCAGGATTGCTAATTTCATGTTTTTATGTTTTAGGCTTAAATAAAGAGAGTAAGAACCTACGCCGGGATTGCTAATCTATTTAGCCCTGTGACAGAAAAAAGAGCGTGAAACAACCATCATTGCAAAATACAGCAACGCCAAGGTGTTTACCTTCAATCAGTCAGTTGTAATAAGTGGGTGCTGGACTGGACTGTCTATAAATATTTTTGATAATATATATCAACATTATTTACCAAACAAATGCACCAAATGCCTATTGACCATGTCGACATTATAGGATAAATCCTGTCTTCCGGTATTTCCGTAAATAGGGTCAGGGGGACTCGCGAGATTAACCGATATAAAGACCGTGTAGAATACAGCATGCCCATTCATGCACTGCAGTACGTAAATCACGCACAGAATATCAATTGCACGCATAAAAATCACTTGTTGAGGGTACATGCACGCAGAGATTCGGAACTCCTGTTCAGCTGCCAAATCGCTGTTTATTTCATCGCGCACTAGTCTTGCCAATTGTTTGGTATGGTCTAAAACGCAGATCCAGTCCATGGACGTGATAATTTCGTTTCCATCACCGAATTCTCGGCGTAATTGTCAGCTGCATTGAGGGGTTTGGTAACTGTTTTAGTCGGACGTCACACGGGTCGTGTGCAAAAAAAAGAAGAATGGATACGAAGTGCAAAAAGGCATTTTAGCTTTAATAAACTCAGCAAAAAAATAAAATCTGAAAAGTAGATCCCTCGGAAGCACAGAAAACAAGGCAAACAGTGAAAATTGCACTCGGTTTGATTGAGTCTGTTCATGAGCAGTAATGGAAAATGCAACACTGCCCACGCCCCCTTGCACCAGTTTACAGTATTTTATTTTTCGATATTTAACTGCAATTTTGATGCACATTGCATATTTGTAATAGTTGGTTTGGGCATTATTATTGATCGGCGATTTTTACCAGTCTTCAGTTGACTGTATGTTATTTCGGACGAATCGTGTACCGTTCACGAAATTGGGAATACATTAACCTTGTTGAAAACGTATTTATATTTAGTAGGGTGACTATTGGAGGCCAATTTTGACTGATTGCCCAATACATTGATATTGCTTAAAAACTATTGAACTATTCTATTGCAGTTACTATTGCATACTTATCAATATTATCCGCCCATCATATTTAGACATGAAAGCACCAACTGCATTTTACACAGTGTAAGGAGACGACCTGTTTTAAAATTGCTGTAACACACATTAAATGTTTGGTATAACTGAAACGGACAAAATAATTCTAAACTTAAATATTTCTTGCTTCCTTGGCTTTGAACAATAATACAACACTAAACCTATGCAGGTATACTCAGACGAATCGCATTTTGTGAAATGTCAACAATGTTTAATAACCCAAAGCATCGAAAAGAAGGAAATTAACGGATCGATTAAGTGCCACACAATAAGACCCTACCGACATTTGCTGTATAATAAAGTAGCCTTCTTTCTCCATGTCCATAATACATTTTCTCATCTAAATTAACAGTATTTAAATATATTTAATCAAATTTCTGAAGAACTAAAATTCTCATTAATTATCTCCCAACTTCTCAGTCCTATAATGGTATTTAAATTCGTGAGGGTAATATGTAATGGAAACGTTAACATTTTCCGAGCGCAAATGAAAGCTGGCTCTGTTTCTTGGTTTAAATTATAAATTATTTCGTATTTACTAAAATTTAGTCCAAAACTTACCGAACCTTCGATGTTAAGGAACTATCGCTGAATGTTATTCGGTGATCGGACTTTTCTTGTCGATGCATGCTAGGACACTTATCGCAATGCATCGATAGTTCGATGTAATCGTACAACACCCTAATTTTAGTATGACTAGGAGCGATCTTGGTTGATGTCAGAAGTGTCCTATTTAACGTTGAAAACATTTTAAATTTTCTAAAATTGATCTCATCTGTTATACCCCACCCACGAGAGTTCTGCATGAAAAAAAAATAATACAAATTTCAGTAGTTAAATAGAAAATTTTCAGATCTGCCATGTAGTGTACCCCCAAATTTTGAAGTGTACCCCTATTTTGTAAAAGCAGGGGGTACATGTACCCTCAACTTTAAAAATGAGTGGGCATGCTGCGATATTAGCGATTATATTTGCCAGAAGATTAGGATTTAGGAAAGTTCTTACTTTCTGACGATGAAAAAAATTTTTTTACGACCTCGGTAACAAATTTTTTGCAAAAATAATTTGTTAACCTTAAAAGATGCGAAAAATTTCACACCTTTGGTGTTCAGCCACAGACACGGCAATATAGAATAAAGATAGAATTTCAAAAATAAAGTAAAGTTTGATGATATTTTTACTAAACGTTAATTACAACATTGTTTTATGACTATCTGCAATACTTTTTTTATTCATTTTCTTTGTTCAAACCTTGAAAAAGGATAATCTTAAACACTACCGCTATATAGCATAATGGCCGATACCCCTCTCACTGGGAACGAGCGTTTATTGGTGGTTATACCGGAAAACGGGATTTATCCTATAATGTCGATATCGAAAATTGGACTAACAAGACACAGACTTGTTTAGACGTGTAAACGTGCTTTCACAATTTGATGTTAGTGGTGGAAACTAGATGTTGTGCACTCCAGACAAGACGTAGTGTGATCAAGACGATGAATACTTGTGGACAGAGCCTGTGCTCAGTTCATAATTTTGAAATGTTTGCTGCTAGCAGGGCCCAAGAAACAGAAGCCACAGTACAGAATGGTTAAGAGACACCAATCATAAAATAATCAAGAGCCAGAAATATCCAGCCTTAAATATGGAAGCAATAACTTCGTCAAGACATATCCGTATCCGAGAAATTCAGTAACAAGAAAAATTCCCTTTTTTTCACTTTCAGTGTCAAACTTCATGTCATTAACCTAAGAAATCAATGAACGACATATCTTGAAACCTACCAGAATGCGCTTGAACAGAGCATTCTCTTTAGGAGGTAATGGATTTTTCGTGGGCATTTTGAACTTTGGGCAGGACTAATAGGCCCTCAAACTATTGCCCTTTTTTCTGAGAAACCTCGTGGAAATTCCAAGATGGAGCTAAATCTCGCAAAGTCCCGTTTGACTTATCTCGAAGATATTCGAATTAAACTAGATGCAAAAAATATAAACATTTTCTACATTTTCACTTATGTTGTCAAAAACAACTGCGCAAATAAGCGAAATTGACCGCATTTTATGAGATATGATAAATAATTTCTCCCGTTGAAATGCGAGTGCGCCACAACAACAACAAATATGGCCGCCCCCAGTGGTGACGAAGTTGAAATTTTTTCACAAATATGTCCTTTTAAACTTTAAAAGAATAACGGCCCCTTATATACCAGCAGATTAAACGTTCAAAGTACAAAAAATTTCACATTTAATGAACTATAGATATGGCATCGATTGAAAAGTTGGAAATGCAGAGGGATCTTGAAAATGAAAGCTCCGTCACAGTCTTGGAAAAACAAGTACAAAGACGAATTTTCAAAATTATTGTCATTGGCGATTCAAATGTAGGCAAGACCTGTCTTACATATAGATTCTGTTGTGGAAAGTTCCCAGACAAAACAGAAGCTACAATTGGAGTTGACTTTCGTGAAAAACTTGTTGATGTTGAGCCAGAGCAACTAAAGGTGAACAGCTGAGATTTCAAATAAGAAATACTTTTACTTTGAAATTTTGATAATTATTTACCAGTTGCATAGACCACAGGGTGAGAAAAATGTGCAGCCAGACCGGGACTCGAACCTGGGGCCTCGGAAGGTATCAAGACGTTTCACCTCCTAGACGTTTCACCTCCTAGACTTTTCTCCCCTTTAACTTTTCACCTCCTGTTGTTTCACCCTAATGTTTCAATCCCCTGATTATGTTTATATATGATTAATAGGGGGGTTAAATGTATCTCACTCGTTGATACTTGAAAAGTGATCATTGGATAATGGTCTCAGGTAGTTTAGCAGTCCTCATGTTGCCCAAAGAAGCATAAAAGTCAGCAGAACTTGAGCACGATACGTTATTCACATATAGCAACTTTGTTTATTAGTTTTGGAAATATAAAATGAGTTGATGTAAGTTATTTAGAATAATTCTATAGTCTTATAAAAAAACCCTGGTTTATAGGTCCTATTTGAATTAAAATGTCAGATGTATTTCAAAAACATTTAAGATAATTTTTTTAAAAACTCCAAAAAGATAAAAATTAAATTATAAATATTCCTTTTGTAAAGTTATTGAATAAAATGAATTGGCCTTGAACTATTTTTTTAGGCAAAAAATGGCTGTAGAAGACTTTGAGTCAAACTGAAAATAAAATTCAGTAAAAAATTGTTATTTATTTCACTACATAACCTTAGAAAACTTAGAAAATTTATTATACCTCTTGAATTACAGAATAATTTTGATTATGTTTTTAATAATAATCTGTAGTATTTTAAAAATTGTTACAGATTATAGTTAAATTTGTAAATTATTCAATAAAATGAATTGCATTAATGTTTATTTTAGGGAAAATTGTAGATAACTTGAGTCAAATGGAAAAAAAATCGGTGAAAATTAATTAGTTATATCAATACAAGGACTACAACTAATATCTGAAAAAGCATCATTTCACCCAAAAAGACTTATTTCAGGAATGTAAAAAATGCATATTTATTTCAGAATATAGAATTTAAAAAAAAAAAAAGAAAACCAAAATACCGAATTTTAATGGGTGTTAAAGACAAAATGGCAAGCTTAAGGTTTTGCTAGTTGGGTTGGGGAGAGGCTACTCAGGGAGGTGTGAATTCCTATAAATTCCTGTGAAATTAATGTGTCACTGATTGGGAGCTGACACTTGATACACAGTCTACATTCCAGACGAAGTATAACTAAAGACAGAAAGGTCATTCTTAATTCATTATTAAATTAAACAAGGAAACAATTGTAAATTTTCCCGATATTTTATTATATTACACATCACTGAACTATTTCCTTTAAAAATAAGCACATTTGAAAAAATCACATAATATCTTAACAAGTATCACCACTTTCATTCATACACATAGTCCTTATGTAATCATCAATGACACATATGTAAGCGTATTTGAAAAAAAAACAAAAAACTTATATTTAATATCACATAAATATTTTTAACAAATATGACCACTTTTATCTATACACATAAAAGGGCCCTAAAGGATTGGTTGAGCTGGTCTACGATGATACCTGGTTCAACCTCAACATCCATTACCCTCTAATTGTAACTAAATAAGTAAAACATATGTCCTAAAAATTTTGAATTTTTCATTTTAATAATGAATAATTCTACAAAATTGGCAGTGAATTCAATTTTAAAAGCTGAACTCTTCTAATTGTAACTTATACCCACATACAGTGGAAGTCTTCATTTTTGACAATTTTAATTTAAGGTATAATTATCATCCACTGTATTTTTCTACTTATCTTCAGTGTGAAACAAAGTTCTTCAGACGTAAAAAAAAAATGGTACTATAGCTTCCTCGCTTGGTGCTCAGCATTAAGAGGATATGCTAGGACTGGTCAGCCCGGTGTCAGTATAATGTGACTGGGTGGGGGATCATGCCACGTGTTTTAAGACGTGATATCCAGTGAGGCACCTATGGTGCATAGATGACATAGGAATGTTTTTTTATCACGTGACACGTGTTAGCTTCCACGTGCGAACGTGTTAATTAATACGTTGCGCATGTGATAACTACATGTTCGCACGTGTTAGCTTATCACGTTCGCATACGGGACTAACACGTTTGCATGTGATACCTATCACGTTCGTATCTATATAGGATCTATTTTATTGAGCACGTTGGGAAAAGAGGGGGCATAGGACGTTTGATAATAAAATATTTCCTGTGTCCCCTCTATGCCACCGTAGATACCTGTAAAGAAAAAATGTGAAATTGCCCCAAAAAAATTTTTCATTCAATGCACTATTTAAAAAAAATTCAAAATAACTTATTATACTAATCAAGAAACAAGAAAAATCTGATGTATTAATATTTTATATGATAGGTTAATATCAACTTAATAAATATCCCGATTTATCTGTGTATGACATTACTTCAATGAAGTTAACAAAAGTTTACAGGTTTCTTTTTTTTTATTTGTTGGAACTACACTGCAAAATGACCCTTTAATCATGTTAATCATGATAGTGATAATTGATTAAATAGTCCTTTTATTTTTACACTTGTAACTTAACAAATTGTAATAAGGTGTGATAAATTGTTTATTCATACTTTTTACATCAAGCAAATATATCTTTTTATGATTAAATTATGACATTAATTAAAATTTATGTGTTGCTGATTTTAATTATTAGTGTTTTGGGAAAAAACAAAATTTTTAAAATTTTTAATTTAACAGAATAGCTATTTACACATTAAAAAACAATCACAAAAAAAAAGTTGCGTATTTATCTACACACCATACATCAAATAACATTATTATATATCATAACTGCATGTTTAAAAGCCATTCTTTTTAGGATTAAACCTCATTTTAGATAATTTAAACTGAAACTTTAACTAAAATCAATCATACTTTTCATATTCACATGGGGGGAAAAAAACAGGGTTTTGGGAGGTGAACAACTAGGGGAAACATCCAGGGGGTGAAACGACTGGTATTCCCTCGGAATACCGTTCCGATGCTCTACCGACTGAGCTACCCGGCCGCCTACACACTTTCTCCCCATTTTAATATTCAAGTTCTATACCGTGACACATTTCTCCACCATTTTGAAATTCGTCCTCGAATTTCAGTGGGTACTTTATATATAAGCAATTACAGGCGTCGGAGACTAACCAGTGTAATGCCGTCACGGTCCCATGTTAGGCGCCAAATGTCACAGGGTGAGAAAAATGTGCAGCCAGACCGGGACTCGAACCCGGGGCCTCGGAATATATTCAGTCACGGTCCCATGTTCGGCGCCAAATGTCACAGGGTGAGAAAAATGTGCAGCCAGACCGGGACTTGAACCCGGGGCCTCGGAATACCGTTCCGATGCTCTACCGACTGAGCTACCCGGCCGCCTACACACTTTCTCCCCGTTTTAATATTCAAGTTCTATACCGTGACAATGTCATTAACTAATTTTTGATCTGGAACAATTGTAAGTTAGTTTTTGGCCATTTTATATTTGCAAAAAGCTTTAAATCGAAGCCCTGAAACTGATGAAGCCAGCAACACTGGCGCTGCCATCTTTGATATAACTGCCAACCAATCAGAATCGCGTATTTCAGCAAAACAACATGAAAGGTTTAAAATGAAACAGAAGTATTTTTTAAAAATCGAAAGGCAGAAAATTATCCCCAATAAAAAGTTTGGGATGTAGGGGTTAAAAAAGAGGGTAGTTAGGGAGACGGGAAATGGACCTATTTATTTGGCCTGAGTGAACCCCTGCCGAATTTTCTTATCCAAGAGAGGTAAGTGGTACACATTCTGCGCGCTGTGCGAAGTGACAGTAACTGTTGTATAAATTAATTTCACCAGAAAGGTTAGAAAAAGCACGGATGGTGCTTTGTCTAGATTTTCAAAGAAAAATCGATGACGGAAACTGCTTTTGTAGTCAGCCAATTCAGTGCAATTTAAACACCCATTTTGGAGCCCCTCTGTGTGTTATCACATGCACTAAACACTATTGATATTTATGTTTTCATAAAGCAAAAGAGCTAAAGTATTAACTGAAGCATTGTAGAAAAATACATTTAAAAAAAAAACCTTTATTTTATATGACCGAAACTGCTTTTGTACCAGTATGTCTTTTTTTTTTTGATCAGCATTGAAGTCATGAAATTTAGGAATAATTTATAAAGGAAAATCTGTCAAAATACATCTGAAAGAGGGATATTCAACATTTGACAATGTATATATTTAGAAAGAATTTAAGAAATACTATAACTTGGTGGAAAAAAAATTGAAAATCAGACTACAAACAAAAATGATATGGCAATTTAAATATTATCAATTAATTAAACAGCAGCCATTTTGGGCACAGTGACGTTGTCGTCCTTTCGTTATATGGGCATTACCATTTATTGTATTTATGGTAAAAAATTTTAAATACAATTAAACATGGAGCTTAAGTTTCAGGTACACACTTTTACACACATACTAAGGTTGATATCATATTATGGCCCACAAAATATGTTTCTCTTAGTTGTTAATCACTGATTTTCCATATATGGTAATGCCCTCATAACTTCATAAGGAAAGAATAATGATGTCACTGTGCCCAAAATGGCTGCCATTTGATTACATGGACAATATTCAAATGGCTATATCAAGCTAGTAGCACAGTACCCACTAATCGGGAATAGGTTGAAACTTCACACATTTATCTTCTGTGATACTGGTCCGTCTGTCCCGTTAGCAATTTCGTGTCTGCTCTGTAATTCTTGAATCCCTTGAAGGACTTCGAAGAAACTTGACACAAATGTTCACCACATCGTGACAATATGCAGCATGCATGTTCTGGATGGCTCACTACAAGGTCAAGGTCACACTTAGGGGTCAAAGGTCACATGACTTTGTTTCATGCCCACTCTGTAACTCTTGAACTGCTTGAAGGATTTTAAAGAAAATTGCACCTATGTTCACCACTTCAAGATCATGTGCAGAGCGCATGTTTCAGAGGACTTGCTTCAAGGTCAAGGTCACATGTAGGGGTCAAAGGTCATACCTGAACACCTTGAAGGATTTCAAAGAAACTTGACACAAATGTTCACCACACTGAGACAACATGCAGAGTGCATGTTCTGGGAGGCTAGCTTCAAGGTGAACATCATACTTAGGTGTCAAAGGTCATATGACTATGTTTCATGTCCGCTCTGTAATTCTTGAACTGCTAGAAAGATTTTAAAGAATCTTGAC
Organism: Mercenaria mercenaria; assembly: GCF_021730395.1. Classification (NCBI taxonomy): domain Eukaryota; kingdom Metazoa; phylum Mollusca; class Bivalvia; order Venerida; family Veneridae; genus Mercenaria; species Mercenaria mercenaria. The sequence continues at coordinate 27,444,844 of NC_069365.1, read as the reverse complement.
ACAAATGTTCACCACATCGGGATGATGTGCACCTAGCATATGCTTCAGATGGCTCGCTTCAATGTCAAAGTCACACTAAGAGGTCAAAGGTCATACCTGCGGGCGTATATTGCTCTGCATTGCAGTGCTGTTGTTGACTTTTATATTCATTCAGTTGACAAGGATGTCCTCTGACAGCATTTGTTTATGTAAAAACATTTAGCAATTTATCAGATAAATGGAACTCAGTCTCATAGGATTTTGTTGGAAAAATATAGTTAATCTTTTTGATCTGACAGTCGAATGATGTCTGCTCTTCACTGGGAAGCACTGTCCCTTTGGGTTCCCCATATTAATTTAATAACCCAACAGATGTACAGAAAAGCAATTCCTTTTGCACTGAATAAATGTTCAGGATGATGTCCAATAAAAAAAACGGGTGTGCTTATTATTTCCTGTTGTATTAATATCTTAAGGAATCAACATCATGCAAATAAAATAGTCTACCTATGCCAAAAATAGAAACACTAACAACTCACTTGTCATATGCATAAGGATACTTAATTAAAGGCTCATAATGCCTTTGTTAACGATGTGGCTGCCACATTTAAATTATGAACACAAAATATATTCATTTCTTGTGAAATCCAATGTTCAGTAATTGTTTTCTTTAATATTTGTCCTATGTTGGAATGTTCTTTAACATATTACAAGGTTTTATTGAATACATTGTTTTTGATTACCTCCCTTCACAGCTCTAGATGTATATGTTCATGTGCAGTATTTCAAGTAGTGCCTTTCTAACCATGTAATTTTGCATAACATCTAATTAGAAGCTTTATCATCTGTTTTCAATATAAAATTTAAAGCCTTATGGGACTTTAAGATTAATAAGAAAAACAGTGTGCACAATAATATTGTCTTGCCAAAATAAAATAGAATTACTTAGAAGTACTCCATTCAACATTCGGCAAATAGTGGCAGAGCTGTTTGTTCTCAGCTACATTAATATCTCAACAGAAATTTACAAAACCATAACATGGCTTCAAAACAGCTGATTCTTTATGGGGTATCATAGACATAACCTGGTAAAGTGGTTACAAAGAGAGATCATTGAACTGAATATTTCCATGGGATGTATCATTTGTAACCAGTTTACATATTTTATTCAAAGCAGAATACATTCTGTCTTAGAGGGAACTGTTATCTCAAAAGACACAAAAATATGGAAATGCCTGTTTGTCCGGGAAAGTAAAAGTTCAGTAGGGCAACCCAAAACGCTAACTAAGTGTTCCAAGCATTGAATTTAATCTTGTTACATGATATAAATAGAAGTTGTGTAGTGTCGGATGTCAACTATTAGAATATGTCCAATATATGACAGTGTATTATTATGTCTCCCACACCACTGTGGTGGGAGACATATTGATTTACTCCTGTCTGTGTGTGTGTGTGTGTTTTCGTCCATCAGTCTGTCACAAATCTTATCCGTGCTCCAAGTCGAACAGTTCTCATCCGATCTTCACCAAACTTTTACAAATGTGTTTGACAATAAATCCTCGGCCAAGTTTGAAAGCTAGCCAAATCGGCCCAGGCTTTTCGGAATTATGGTCCTTGAATTACTGAAAATACTGATGCCAGTGATACCGGTGTTGGTGCATGGTTGACTCAGATACATAATGGAGAAGAAATGCCAATCTAAATGATTAGGTAGTTGTAGGAGACATGCGCTTTTCTCCAAAGCAGCTTTAGTTTCAAATGAATTTGTTAAATAACTCCTATAATACATATTTTGGCAAGTTGAATTTTAAAATTAACTCAGTTAGAAAAATTAAGTCTAACACCTGTAGGTCAAAGTGGTCCAGAGGTCACATTGTCTGTCTACAAAACCAGGAGTTGTTTGAGCCCCTTTTCCTCCATTAAAATTGCTAATAATAGGATGAGTCCCCTGTATGGATACTTTACACCTGACACAACTAAAGTACCAGAGATGCTTCTGGAATTGGAGCACTTTCTGTATCTTGCAATATCCTCTTTGAAAATATTACTATCTCTTCTGAAAGAGTTGCCCATACAGACTACTGGTGGTAACTATAAATAAGAAAATGTACATGCACAGTATGGACTGCTCTTTTTAGCAGACTGCAGACAGAAAAGGCAAAATGTTAACATAGTGGAAATGTGTAAAAAAAGATGTAAAACAATTAAAAAGACCTGAAAACATAAAATTCTGTTAAAACCATTGAAAGACACTGTTTAACTCATGAAATATATCAGTGACATTAGAATTAGTAATGCAATGATTTAATGTGTGGCATAATGGCAAGCGAAAATGTAAATATTTGATGTTCATACGTGAAAGATGATCATACATGTATATAAAATTATTTTGGAAAGTATGTACTGGCTATATGCAATCTTTTATAGTAAAATGATATGAAGTGTCTGATTTGACAGTAGAAACATTCTAGCTGCATGGAGCCATGAATCTACTTATATAGCAATTGCACTTAAAATTAACAAGTTTAATAACTCTACTGTTTGCATTGCTTATACAACCACAAAATAATGTTGATAACCAAGAACTGCATTAATGATACCAATATATGCAGTAAATACTGATAAAGTCAGTGATAAATCATTATAGAAATCTAATTCTAAAATAGTTGGTTTTGATTTTCAGCTGCAGCTGTGGGACACTGCCGGTCAAGAGCGCTTCCGTAAAAGTATGGTTCAGCATTACTACAGAAATGTCCACGCAGTTGTGTTCGTGTACGATGTTACAAAGATGTTGTCGTTTGAGAATCTTCCTGGTTGGATAGATGAGTGTGATAGACACAGTTTAAACAAGCAAATTCCTCGGATACTTGTCGGTAATAAATGTGATATGACGGACAAAGTAGCCGTCAATACAAACCTAGCTCAAAAGTTTGCCGACACGCACAACATGCCCTTATTTGAAACGTCTGCAAAAGATGATGAAAAGGCAAATCATGTTGATGCAATATTTATGACCTTGGCTCATAAATTGAAGAATTCCAAACCAATGATGCCCCCACACTTGGCTAATTACGGATCTGGTTACCAGAATGAAGAGGTTGTTCATATTCATGACAGTCCTGAGAGGCGGGGCTTAAGGAGGGCCGGGTCAGATGAAGGGAACAAAGATGGATGTTCGTGTTAAAAATTGATTTTGAGGAGAATTTTTATTTGTCATCAGAAAACTTGTATAAATAGATTATCATGTATTTAATGTTATTCAAGTACTATTCTGGGTTTGGATCAGTGTCATTTGCATGTTATAATCATTGCTATCATTTTATCAAAATTCATACTTGTATTTTTTCCGGATGATAACTCAAGATTGCTTGGGCCTAGGATTGTGAAAGTTGATAGGAAGGTTGGTCATGACCAGCACATGACCCCTATTGATTTTGCGATTAGTAGGTCAAAGTTCAAGGTCACAGTGACCAGGAACAGTAAAACGGTTTCCGGGATGCTTGGGCCTAGGATCAGGAAAATTGATAGGGAGATTGATCTTGACCAGCAGATGGCCCCTATTGATTTTGAGGTCATTTGGTCAAAGTTCAAGGTCAGATTGGCCAGGAACAATTAAAACGGTTCCTGGACGATAACTTGAGAACGCTTGGGCCAAGGGTCATGAAAGATGATAGTGAGGTCATGACCAGCAGATGACCCCTATTTATTCTAAGGTCACTAGGTCAAAGGTCAAGGTTACAATGACCCGGAACATTTAAACAGTTTCCAGACAATAACTTGGGAATGCTTGGGCCTAGGATCATGAAACTTGATAGGGAGGTTGGTCATGACCTGTAGTTGACCCGTATAGATTTTGAGATCTGTAGGCTAAAGGTCAAGGTCACATTGACCCGGAACAGTTAAACCCTTTCCAGACGATACCTTGAGAACTCTTGGATCACTAAACTTGATAGGGAGGTTGATCATGACCAGGAGATGACCCCTGTTGATTTTGAGGTCAATAGGTAAAAGGTCAATGTCACATTGAACCAGAGCAGTAGAACTTTTGTTTACAGTGAGCAAATAATTTCTGTTCCTTGTGCAATTACTGAATGCATCAAGGGGGGCATTTCGTGTTCGACGAGCTCTTGTATAGATAGATGTGCAATATGGAGACTTTATTAATATACTGACTGAGGCCCCCCCCCACCCCCACCCCCCATTATAGGTAGGTGTGCAGTGTGGATTTACTGTATCGATAGCCTGAAGGAACTGCTATAGAAAGATGGGCAATGTAGATGGAAGGATAACATATAAGCAAAGTAGAGAATAATAAAATGTGACATGCCCATGAGATCTGCTGTCACATCTTCTAGTGTAGGTGTAGAGTAATGCAGTCTGCATATTGAGTCATTAAGTGCTTTTGGGTCTAGATATATTTGGAGTTGATCTGTTTTGGGCTTTTCTACCACCACTATAGAATAAACCCAGTCTGTACATTCTGTGACCATTGTAATAATTTTGTCTTTCTCTTCACAGGAGTTCTTGCTTAAGCCTTGATTTAAGTGCTTCCAGCACCTTGCGAGGGGCATTAACCACAAGGACAGCATTTTCTTTCACATATAATTTACACTTCCTTGGAATTTAACCAATACCTTTAAAAAGGTCACTATACTGGGACATTACAGACTTTTTTGTCATGGCTTCTTGATTTCCGGTAGGAGTGGATTTTTCTACAGAATATGTCAGTTGTATGAGACCTAGGTAAAGGCATGACCTCAACCCTAACAGAGGCTGGGCTACAGTTTCCACTACATAGAAAGTTGTAACAATGCAGGAAGTGGTATATACACATTCCAGGCGTACTTTTCTGATGACCTGTATCACATCACCAGAATATGTGGTCAGTTTGCTATCAGGGGGTTCCAAGGGATTTCTCAAGACAAGTCTCTCATACATTTGGTAGAAAATACTGTTAACAGCACTGCCAAATCAATCTTAAATTTGAAGCTTTGCATTGTTGGGCTAAAAGAAGGGAAACAAAGGCATGGTCTGGGCTTTGAAATTGAAAAGATGAAGCATTTACCATATCGGTGAAATATTCGTTATTTTCAAAGCTAAATCCACAGGCACCATTGTTTTCACTTCCATATTCATAGCTAAATCCATGAGCACTATAATCTCCAAAATACTTTTCAATATCATGTACATCCTTTGTTTTTGAACGACACATTTTAATGAAGTGGTTTTGTTTTTTGCACTTTAAACATGTCTTCCCAATCGTGGGACAGGAAGTTCTGGTAGTCGAGTTGTGCTTCATTCCACAGTTTCTCATTGCTTAAATCCATAATCTTCAAGTCTTTGTGGGTAGGTTTGTGAAGGATTTCTTCTGGTTTTCTGGACGATACCCACATTATTCGATTTTTCTCCAATTTTCTTGATTTGCTTCATGAAAGTATAAAATTATTATAAAAGCTAGAGCAAAATCTACATTATTTTTTAACATCTCTCATAACCCACAAACAAATGAGGTCATCTACTGACTGCAGGTAATTATCCTTCATGTATTATTACTGCAGGTCAAAGTGAGCAGTCTCCTGGTCACTGACTTTGACCTACTGAAGTCCAAAACAAAGGGGGTCTTCTACTGACTTCAGGTGGTTGATGACTGTGGTGTTCTTTAGTTATTCAGCATAAACTGCTTTTAGTCTCAAAGCCATTGTGACCTTGTCCTTAGACTTATTGACCCCCATTACAAAAGGGTATCTAGTAATCTTATGAAAGTCTGTTGGCCAGATTATTCTTCAGTTACTGTGCCTACAATGTTCCCAATTTCAGTGTCTCTGTGACATTGACCTTTCACCTTCTGACCCACAACATAAAAGAGGTCATCTTCTGTTCACGGACAATTATCCTATATCTTGGCAACTGTCTGAGAAAGCATTCTTTAGCCTATTCAGTGTTATATACTGACCACAGGCAATCCTCCTATGAAGTTATAAGATTGTTAGACCAAAACTTTATATAACCTCTGTGTGTAATGTTCTTTGTCTTTCATTTCCTTTTTTGTCATTATTACTGTGCATATAAAGACAGTCATTTCTTTTTAGCTCATCTGATTTTTTGAAAAAAAATGATGAGTTATTGTCATCACTTGAGCGGTTGTCGGCGTCGGCGTCGGCGTTGCCTGGTTAAGTTTTATGTTTAGGTCAGCTTTTCTCCTAAACTATCAAAGCTATTGCTTTGAAACTTGGAATACTTGTTCACCATCATAAGCTGACCCTGTATAGCAAGAAACATAACTCCATCTTGCTTTTTGCAAGATTTATGGCCCCTTTTGTACTTAGAAAATATCAGATTTCTTGGTTAAGTTTTATGTTTAGGTCAACTTTTCTCCTAAACTATCAAAGCTTTTGCTTTGAAACTTGGAATACTTGTTCACCATCATAAGCAGACCCTGTACATCAAGAAACATAACTCCATCTTGCTTTTTGCAAGAATTATTGCCCCTTTTGGACTTAGAAAATCAGTTTTCTTGGTTAAGTTTTATGTTTAGGTCAGCTTTTATCCTAAACTATCAAAGCTATTCCTTTAAAACTTGCAACACTTGTTCACCATCATAAGCTGACCCTGTACAGCAAGAAACATAACTCCATCCTGCTTTTTGCAAGATTTATGGCCCCTTTTGGACTTAGAAAATATCAGATTTCTTGGTTAAGTTTTATGTTTAGGTCTACTTTTTCTCTTAAACTATCAAAGCTATTGCTTTAAAACTTGCAACTCTTGTTCACCATCATAAGCTGACCCTGTACAGCAAGCAACATAACTCCATCCTGCTTTTTGCAATAATTATTGCCCCTTTTGGACTTAGAAAAATCATTTTCTTGGTTGAATATTATGTTTAAAACAACTTTTCTCATAAACTATCAAAGCTATTGCTTTAAAACTTGCAACAGTTTTTCACCATCATAAGTGGACACTGTACATCAAGAAACATAACTCTATCCTGCTTTTTGCAAGAGTGATGGCCCTTTTTAGACTTAGAAAATCATGGGTAGGACAATATTTCTATTATACAAAAAAAATCAGATGAGCGTCAGCACCCGCAAGGCGGTGCTCTTGTTTTGTTATTTTTACTATTATTTGTTGAATATAATTGCGTGCTAGTTGCAGGGTCTGTGAATGTCTGTAGGTATGGATGGAAATATCCGACTCTTTGGTAGCTGTTTACACAGGAACTTGACAGTACCTCTTTACTCCCTGAATGGTTTACCTCTGATGGGATATTCTTGTCTGTGCCTGCAACCAGTGAAAGAATATGCCAACACCCAGATAACTTTAGAATGTATTTTTGAAAATGTTGTGTTTCTTACATGGTTATTTAGAAAATATTTGGTTACTGTAACATAAAGTGTTACTTGGTTATTATGTTAGGGATTTAAGTAAATTTTTTGAGTAAAGAGCCACAGAAAAACCGTTCAGAACTGTTGTTCTTAGCTATTAAAGTGATTATTTTATTGGTTACTTAATAATTTGTCAGAAAAGTATTTTGCAAAATGTACCTTACATGGCCAGTGACAAAAATCTTGTCTCTCATGCAAAAGCCTGTAACAGTTTATTAGTTATTCAAGTTTGCCATAATTTTATCAACCTAGTCACATATGTATGAAAACCATGGACTTAAATGTAAAGAATATTCAATACCATATTTATTACTCTGCATATAGATTGTGTATACTGGAACTACAAAACCTTGATCGGTATAATAACTTGCTATGTTCTTTTGAAAGTATATTCGTGTGTGTTTTTAGCTCACCTGTCACAAAGTGACAAGGTGAGCTTTTGTGATCGCGCGGTGTCCGTCGTCCACGCGTGCGTGCGTCCATCCGTAAACTTTTGCTTGTGACCACTCTAGAGGTCACATTTTTCATGGGATCTTTATGAAAGTTGGTCAGAATGTTCATCTTGATGATATCTAGGTCAAGTTCGAAACTGGGTCACGTGCCTTCAAAAACTAGGTCAGTAGGTCTAAAAATAGAAAAACCTTGTGACCTCTAGAGGCCATATATTTCACAAGCTCTTCATGAAAATTGGTCAGAATGTTCACCTTGATGATATCTAGGTCAAGTTTGAAACTGGGTCACGTGCCTTCAAAAACTAGGTCAGTAGGTCTAAAAATAGAAAAACCTTGTGACCTCTCTAGAGGCCATATATTTCATGAGATCTTCATGAAAATTGGTCAGAACGTTCACCTTGATGATATCTAGGTCAAGTTTGAAACTGGGTCATGTGCCGTCAAAAACTAGGTCAGTAGGTCAAATAATAGAAAAACCTTGTGACCTCTTTAAAGGCCATATTTTTCATGGGATCTGTATGAAAGTTGGTCTGAATGTTCATCTTTTTGATATCTAGGTCAAGTTCGAAACTGGGTCACGTGCGGTCAAAAACTAGGTCAGTAGGTCTAAAAATAGAAAAACCTTGTGACCACTCTAGAGGCCATATATTTCATGAGATCTTCATGAAAATTAGTCAGAATGTTCGCCTTGATGATATCTAGGTCAAGTTCGAAAGTGGGTCACGTGCCATCAAAAACTAGGTCAGTAGGTCAAATAATAGAAAAACCTTGTGACCTCTCTAGAGGCCATATTTTTCATGGGATCTGTAGGAAAGTTGATCTGAATGTTCATCTTGATGATATCTAGGTCAAGTTCGAAACTTGGTCACGTGCCATCAAAAACTAGGTCAGTAGGTCAAATAATAGAAAAACCTTGTGACCTCTCTAAAGGCCATATTTTTCATGGGATCTGTATGAAAATTATTCTGAATGTTCATCTTGATGATATCTAGGTCAAGCTCGAAACAGGGTCATGTGCGGTCAAAAACTAGGTCAGTAGGTCTAAAAATAAAAAAACCTCGTGACCTCTCTAGAGGCTATACTTGTGAATGGATCTCCATAAAAATTGGTCAGAATGTTCACCTTGATGATATCTAGGTCAGGTTTGAAACTGGGTCAGGTGCCTTTAAAAACTAGATCAGTAGGTCAAATAATAAAAAAACCTTGTGACATCTCTAGAGGCCATACTTTTCATGGGATCTGTATGAAAGTTGGTCTGAATGTTCATCTTGATGATATCTAGGTCAAGTTTGAAACTGGGTCAACTGCAGTCAAAAACTAGGTCAGTAGGTCTAAAATTATTAAAATCTTTTGACCTCTCTAGAGGCCATATTTTTCAATGGATCTTCATGAAAATTGATCTGAATGTTCACCTTGATGATATCTAGGTCATTTTCGAAACTGGGTCATGTGCGGTCAAAAACTAGGCCAGTAGGTATAAAAATAGAAAAACATTGTGACCTCTCTAGAGGCCATATTTTTCATGAGATCTTCATGAAAATTAGTGAGAATGTTCACCTTGATGATATCTAGATAAAGTTCAAAACAGGGTCACATACCTTCGAAAACCAGGTCAATAGGTCAAATAATGGAAAAACCTTGTGACCTCTCTAGTGACCATATTTTTCAATGGATCTTCATGAAAATTGGTCAGAATTTTTATCTTGATAATATCTAGGTCAAGTTCAAAACTGGGTCACATGAGCTCAAAAACTAGGTTACTATGTCAGATAATAGAAAAAACGACGTCATGCTCAAAACTGGGTCATGTGGGAAGAGGTGAGCGATTCAGGACCATCATGGTCCTCTTGTTTTGTTTGTTTTTTCAAGAAATATATAGACTGTTTATTTATACTGTTTCACTTAGTCAGTTAAAGGAAACAGAAAGAGGTTGTTTTATTGAAATATATCTTTCTACAGTAGTCGCAATATGATAATATGTGAAGTCACGAAAACATCAGACAAATTGTCCATTTCAGAATCTGACAGTCAAATTTGTCAATTTTAAAAGTAAATACCTCAAAAAAGAAAAGTGATGTATGACATTTTATAGGAACTTTCAGATGTTACAAGCATTATATGTGTACATTTACATGTAGGTAAGATCACTTCGACTTGTTTGAACTTTTTTTTTATTATGATATTGTCTGTTTATTTATCAACAAGGCAGATTATCAAGTTTTCACTATGTCAGTAAAGTGTGAGAAATATTGTTTCTACAAATTTTGAAAGGATTTTAAATTTTTGTTCCCCGTTTCTGTCTCTGTATCCCTTTAGTGTCAAAAGAACTTCTGCTCTTTATGTTTTTCATAATTTCCTGAAGCTGGCACGCTGGGCAGATGTTCTTCTTCGCAAAGAAAAGAAATTATGAAGTCTTTATCTGCAACCTGTCATCATTTTGAAGTGTTCAATGGTGTGTATTATTTGTTGTAATTATTTTGACATTTTCCGGCTATGTCAAAAAAACCTCTTTGTATAAATCTTTTCTTGGATGAATATACTACATGCGTTGCAATTGTAAGAGAACTGGGTATTTGAATATTCATTTACAGTTTATTCAGAGAGTCTACTGCTTTTCAATTAAGTATCAGTGTTAAATATCGGACATTAACTCGTTATAATTCATATTTGTGCTTGAGGATGTATTTAGTATCTTGTAGAATACAGCCACCCAACTGTTTAGGTCTGTAAGCTTTCCAACAAAATGTGTGCAATTCGAATTTACATCTGTTTGACAATATGACTGACGATAATACAAGTAAATCATTTATTCTTTACCCAGATTTATCCAAAGGACCTGTCACTTTTATGCTGCAAGAAGTTAGTATTGGTAATCCAAAACTATAGACAGAAACATAATTAATGTGCTATACCGCCCAGCTAGAAATAAAGATTTGACAAAAACAAAGGTGTTTAAGTTAAGGTGCTTAGAATACTTCATTCATATATTGTATTTGGTTTACTATTTTACAAAATGCCTGATTAAAAAACAGTATGATTCTGTCAAACTGAGGTTGTATATCATGTCTGCATGAAATCATGAAATATACCAGCATGCATCAGACATTTGGTCTAAATGAATAAAAATTTATAAAGGTAAATAAAAATGCTTGTCTTTTTTTTTAGCTCACCTGAGCAATGCTCAGGGTGAGCTATTGTGATCACACTGTGTCTGTCGTGGTCTGTCAGTCTGTCGTCAACAGTTGTGTTTAAAAGACATCTCCTCCTTAACCACTAAATGGATTTTGATTAAACTAGGCATTAAACTATAGGTAGGAGTCATCTACTTCGTAAGTCCTATCACCCTATGAAGTTTGAAGGTTTTAGGTCAAATGGTTCTTAAGTTATTGACTGAAAATAGAGTGAACTCGAAATCAGTAGGTGTCATCTACTCTGCATGTCCAATCATCCTATGAAGTTTCAACATTCTGGGTCAAGAGGTTCTAAAGTAAATGATCGGAAATGATTTTCCTTGTTCAGGCCCCTGTGACCTTGACCTTTAACAGAGTGACCCCAAAATCAACAGGGGTCATCTACTCTGCATGACCAATCATCCTATGAAGTTTCAACATTCTGGGTCAAGTGGTTCTCAAGTTGTTGATAGGAAATGGTTTTCCATGTTCAGGCCCTTGTGACCTTGACCTTTGATGGAGTGACCCCAGAAACAATAGGGGTCATCTACGCCATAAGCCCTGCTATCCTATGAAGTCTAAAGGTTTTAGTTCAAATGGTTCTCCAGTTGTTGATCGGAAATGAAGTGTGACGGACGGACAGAAGGATGGATGGACAGGGCAAAAACATTTATGTCTCCCCCAGTGGGGGTGGGGTGGGGGGGAGACATAAAAATTCTGATAGAGCAGAGTGACATTTAACTAGTATAGCCTTTCTGTCCTAAACTTTCTTAGTGCTGTCTGCTTAGCTCAATAGTGTGCAGATCGCAGGGTCGCAATTTTGATCCTCGTGCAGGCCGTGTGTTCTCTGTGATGATTTACTAAAAGACATTTTGTCTGGTATCATTCGTCCTACAGCTCTGATTCATATGGGTAAGTTGGCAGCTACTTGCGGAGAACAGGTTTGTACTGGTACAGAATCCAGTAACACTGGTTAGGTTAACTGCCCACCGTTACCGAAATATTGTTGAAAAATGGTGTCAGACCCAAAACGAGTTCTCAATACTGTTGACAGACAATATTGCAGTTGTATAGTAGGGGGTTAATACATTCAGATTTCAGCTCGGTTGAGCACAAGGCCAGCTATAGTGATCACCCTGTGTCTGTCACAAGTTGTCATCTGACATCAATAATTTACCAGTTACTGGCAACACCCTATGTCAATTTTTGTCCAGTGTTAATGAAACCTAGTCAAAACATAAATTTAATAAAAACCTTGGATAAGTTAGATACTGGGTCATATGGGGTCAAAAAGTATGTCACTATGTCCAAATACAGAAAAACCTCTTTTACCACTCCAGAAGCCATATTTTCAACTTGGTTAGAATGCTTGTCTTTATAAATTCTATATCAAGTTAAAAAATTCAGTCATCAAGGGTAAGAACTTTGTAATTGAGTCATAAAAAATCTTGTTAACACTAGACACTACACTACACGGTTAGAATCTTTTTCTTTAGGAAATCTAGGAAAAATTTAAAAATGCAACGTCTCCGATCCAAGAATAGGTCCACAGGTTAGATCCTAATAAAATCTTGTAAAGTCTCCAGTGGCCAAAGTTTAAACCAGATTAACATGGTTGTCAAAAAGTTTGTTCTGATAAAATTGATTGAAATAATCCAGTTGGAGTTAAACAAAATTAGGTCCTGAGAAACACCCTGTAAATATTACAGAGGCCACATTTTCTATCAGATCTACATAAAACAGAGTCAAAATGTTTGTCTTCATGAAATCTGGGTTAGGTTTTCAACAGGGTCGGCTGGGTTCATAAAGTGGGGCACAATAAAAACACAGAAAACCCTTATCAACCCTCTAGAGGCCTCATTTTGTACCTGCTTTACTTAAAACCTTGGAAGTTTTTTTATGAAATCTAACTCTTGTTCTTTAGGATAAAGTCCTAGACAAAAGCTTGTTGACACTGAAGAAGTTATTTGTTCCAACTAGTCTGAATGATAATACATCCTGATGAAATCTAGGTCACATCTAAAACTATATCACAGGGTATAATCGTAGAAAAACTTTCTTTACAATGTAGAGGCCATATTTTTACCTGGTATAAAGAATGTTGGTTTGATGAAATCTAAATCAAGACAATGATGTGTTAAATAAAAAGTAGATCTCTTGGTCCAATCCTATTAAAACTTTTCTTATAGCTTTCCAGCAGCCATATTTTCTACCAGATCTTTATCTAAGTCAAAACGTGTTGTAGTTAGAGATCAGAATCAAACCAAGAGTTTAATCTTACTTGGACTAAGGGTTATAAAGGTCAAAGGTTTGAGCCTTCCATTTTGTTTCTGCTCTGTATCTCTTAAACTCCTTGGAGGATTTTCATGAAACTTCATCAAGACGATGAGTCGGCCATGTCGACTTAAAGTCAAGGTCACAACTCGAGGTCAAAGGTTTGAGCCTTTCATTTTGTGTCTGCTCTGTGTCTCCTAAATCCCATGAAGGATTTTTAAGTAACTTGCGTCAAATGATCACTTTGTCAAGATGATGTGTAGAACTCACGAGGCAGCCATGTCGGCACAAGGTCCAGGTCACAACTCAATATTAAAATGTTGAGCCTTTAAATTTTTGTCCGCTCTGTATCTCCTAAACCCCTTGAAGGATTTTCATGAAACTTGGGTTAAATGATCACCTCATCAAGAAAATGTGCAGAACTCATGAGTCAGCCATGTGGGCTCAAGATCCAGGCTTTTACTCAAGGTCAAAGGTTTGAGCCTTCCATGTTGTGTCCGCTCTGTATCTCTTAAACCTCTTGAAGGATTTTCAAATAACTTAGGTCAAATTGTCACCTCATCAAGATGATGAGCAGAACTCATGAGTAAGCCATGTCGGCTTAAGGTCAAGGTCAGAACTCAAGGTCAAAGGTTTGAGCCTTCCATTTTGTGTCCACTCAGTATCTCCTAAACCCCTTGAAGGATTTAAGTATGACTTGGCTGTAATATTCCTTAATAAATTTGTAACTTTATTAAAGCCGTTCAAAAATGGTAAGTGAATTTGTAAATTTGTGATATGCAATAACCTATCTAATTGAATTGTATACTCATGATTCTTTTTATATTAAACTTATTCCTGTGATCTCTCAGCATATCGCTTGAAACAATTCATTGATGTCATGCATGGACTATAAATTATACCTTACAAAGTCAGTGCTTCCACCCAATACCATCAGCCCTTACACTATCCATAACTGCGACGGAGGATATAGCTGTTTTTAAGACTGCCTTATTCAAATTATGGTCCATGTCTGATTTAGAAAATAAATCTGGTTGAAGTTTTACATGCAAGTTGTCACCATTTTGATTTGTAATAAATTGTAGTAAAATGACTGTTACACATTTTGCCAAGTTAAATATATTTGTCATAGTATTATGCCAGTGACAACAAATTACTTCAGACTTTTAAACTCTCTATTTAGCAAGTTAAGAAGATGTTACTTTTCTCAGTTTCGACTAATTTCAGGGCCACTACTCCAGCCACTGATAGTTCGCTGTGATATGCCAAAAACATTGTGACCCAGTTTAGTGACCACTGGATAAGAACACCACATTCAGTTTTCTCAACTTTGAATAATTTAAGGGCCATATAGAGGATCTGTCTGAATATTAAACTTGGCTGAGTCTAACACCGGTACAATAGCAAAGAAGCTGGTACTGTCAGTTTTTACAATTTTTATCAATTTAAGGGCAAGAACTCTATAGATACTCACCAGGTTTGAACTGGCAGAGTCATTATGCCAAATTGAATACATATACCAGGTTTGTTGGACATGGGGTTACTGCTCAAGCTAGAGAGGACAATTTCATGGACAACAACTGCCACTGCTTATAATACATCCTGTTGGATTCCCAACCGGTCACATATATCTACTTATCGAATCTTTTTGTCAATTTTGATCTATTCAGGAACAATAACTAGAGATAATATTTCAAACTGGCTGGTTATCAAACTTAACCTAGACTTTGTAGAAACATATCTGTAAAAGTATGGTTGGCATCGCAGACTAACACTTACCGGTACAATAGCAATGAAGCTGGTACTGTCAGTTTTTACAATTTTTATCAATTTAAGGGCAATAAATCTATACTGGTCTGAACTGGCTGACCTACATATTGTAGAGATACACACTTAATAAGTCTGTTTTAGGTCTGAAAAAAATAATCTAATTACCAAACGGATATAAATTTCATTCACCAGTGACAACCACCCATCCATATAGGATGAATTTTCAAAAAGGAGGTGTATAAAAAGAAGAAAAATTAACATCTAAGTTAAACAGAAAAATTGTCTTTTTTAGTGTACTTCCATGTCCAGTAGACACAACTAGTTTTTCTTCTAATTATCAGCAAACATTTCAATGTTGCCAGATCAAACAGTTGATTTAAACAAGAGGGCCATAATGGCTCTATATCGCTCACCTGTCATCATTGCACTTAAGGACAAGAAGGTCAAAAAATCATAATGAAGATCAATGAAAGGAATCATGAGAAAATATAGTTGAAATTTTCTTAAAGGTACAGATATGTCAAAATACACCTATAAATTGGAGGTACCATCCATGTTGTACCACAGGAAAGTGGTCTCGGTTTTTCCCTACGGCCAATAATAAAAAAGTTACTAAATAAGCTATTTATAGTAAAACAAAAGGGAAGTAATTAAAAAAAATTTATTGTAAGTGAACAAAAGAGGGATCTGCCAAATAAAAACAAGAGCACTGCAATGCAACGCAAATGCAGAGCAATATACACACAAAACAAAGTCATATGACCTTTGACCCCCTAAGTGTGACCTTGACCTTTGAAGTAAGCCATCCGAAACATGCGCTCTGCACATCGTTTCGATGAGGTGAACATTTGTATCCCGTTTCTTTGAAATCCGTCAAGGGGTTCAATAGTTACAGAGCGGAAGGGAAATTGCTAACCAACAGACAGACAGACAGACACCGAGGTGATAACATAATACGTCACTAAGGGCGTATAAAAAGGAATCAAGATCTTATGGTGATACAAGTTGTGTGCAAGTTTGGTTCAAATCAAATCATAAATGAAGCTGCTATTGTGCAGACAAAGTCAAAATAGCTAATTTTGGCCCTTTCAGGGGCCATAACTCTGGAACCCATTATGGGATCTGGCGGGTTCAAGAAAGGAACCAAGATCTTATGGTGACACAAGTTTTGTGCAAGACTGATTAAATTCAAAGCATAAATGAAGCTGCTATTGTGCAGACAAGGTCAAAATAGTAATTCTGGTCCTATCAGGGGCCATAACTCTAGAACCCATAAAGGAATCTGGCCAGTTCAAGAAAGGAACCAAGATCTCGTGGTGATACAAGTTGTGTGCAAGTTTGGTTAAAATCAAATCAAAAATGAAGCTGCCTTGTACCGACAAGGTTGAAATAGCTAATTTTGGCCCTTTCAGGGGCCATCACACTGGAACCCATAATGGGATCTGGCCGGTTCAAGAAAGGAACCGAGATCTTATGGTGATACAAGTTGTGTGCAAGTTTGGTTAAAATAAAATCATAAATGAAACCACTATCGTGCAGAAAAGGAATTATTGACACACGGACGGACGACGGACGAAGGGTGATCACAAAAGCTCACCTTGTCACTATGTGACAGGTGAGCTAAAAAGAACACTGTGGGGCAAAAAGAAAGTTATCTGCCATTTTATAGTTCATTGATTTTTCCTAAATAATTAACTATTGTTTTGTTTTGGGTTTAACGCCGTTTTTCAACAGTATTTCAGTCATGTAACGGCGGACAGTTAACCTAACCAGTGTTCCTGGATTCTGTACCAGTACAAACCTGTTCTCCACAAGTAACTGCCACTTCCCCACATGAATCAGAGTTGGAGGATGAATGATTTCAGACACAATGTCTTTTATCAAATCGTCACGGAGAACATACGAACTGCCCAGGGATTGAACTCGCGACCCCGCGATCCGTAGACCAATGCTCTCCCTACTGAGCTAAGCGGGCAGGCTGCCTATTGTTGACTTTTCTAATTAGGGACCTTGACAGTATATCTTTTCAACCACTTAGTTTTTATTAAGTGCAGTATGATGTGGATTTAGCGGGGGAGGGGGGGGATAATTCATTAAATATTGGTACCAGCGTTATGGGCCTTGTGTCATATGATGTGGGAGATGTGGAACAACAACATTCAGTTTGAATCAAATCCATTTAGGATTAACTGAGATAGAGTGAAAGTGCATCAAACTTTAACCTGAAATTCTAAGTAAAAAGGGGGGATAATTCTTGAAATATTGGTGATAGTTATGACCCTTGTGACATATGATGTGGGTGATGATGAGGATTAACTATTATAAGTTTAAAGCAAATCCATAACGTAATTATAGAGATAAGGAGAAAAAAGACAAGAGCTGTCGGATGACAGCGCGCTCGACTATTCGAAGAATTGATTGAAGAATGGGGTCAAAATATTTCCGAAGATTTTCAGACAAAAGAAAAAAAAGGGATTAAACAAAAAATGTTCCTGTATTTGTGGATTTCGATTAGTCTTGCACTAAATGGCAATGTGTGACCATGATGGCAAATATGTTAAGTTATATGATAGGCAAAATATGGACTAGTATGAAAAATTTAACTTATTTTCAAGTCCAAAAAGGGTCATAATTCTGTCAAAATAGTTGACAGAGTTATGTACACTTGCCTATAGATGGAAATCATGTTGATATACTAGTGTTAAAAGTTTCAAAGCCACAGTTCAAACAGTTTTGACAAAAATTTCAAAGTCCAAAAAGAGCCATAATTCAGCCAAAATAGTTGTCAGAGTTATGTACTCTTGCCTACAGATGGAAATCATAATGATAAACAAGTGTCTAAAGTTTCAAAGCCATATGTCAAATAGTCTTGACAAAACATGGATATATATGAAAACAGAACCAATTTCCAAGTTCAAAAAGGGCCATAATTCAGCCAAAAAAGATGACAAAGTTATGTACTCTTGCCTACTGAAAGAGACTATAATACTGAACAAGATATAAAAGTTTCAAAGCCATATGTCAAACACTTTACACAAAATATAAACTGGTATGAAAAAATTAACCAAGATTTCTAAGTCAGAAGGGGCCATAATTCAGCCAAAATGCTTGATGGAGTTATGTACTCTTGCCTACAACTGGACATTGTGATGGTAAACAAGTGTTGAAAGTTTCAAAGCTTTATCTCAAAAGACTTTGTCAAAATGTAGACTGGTACGAAAAACTTAACCAAGATTTCTAAGTCAAAAAGGGGCAATAATTCAACCAAAATGCTTGATGGAGTTATGTACTCTTGCCTACAACTGGACATGGTGATGATAAACAAGTGTTGAAAATTTCAAAGCTTTATCTCAAAAGACTTTGTCAAAATATGAACTGGTACAAAAAACTTAACCAAGTTTTCTAAGTCAAAAGGGGCCATAATTCAGTCAAAATGCTTGACAGAGTTATGTACTCTTGCCTATAACTGGACATGGTGATGGTAAACAAGTGTTGAAAGTTTCAAAGCTTTACCTCAAAAGACTTTGTCAAAATGTGGACTGGTACGAAAAATTTAACCAGGGTGTGACGCCGACGCCAACGCCGTGGTGAGTAGGATAGCTCTACTTATTCTTCGAATAGTCGAGCTAAAAAAGTGTAAAAAAAAAACTTTAACCAAGGTGGGGACGCGGCAAGACGCCGAGGTTGAAGCCCGGGCGAGTAGGATAGCTCTCCAAATACTTTGTATAGTCAAGCTAAAAATGCCATAAATTAAGGTCCATAACTCCAACGAAATTCACTGGACCATAAAATTCCAAGATATATACAAATAGGCTTTGGACTGATCACTAATGAGGTTAGGTGAACTTCAGCCCAATTGTTTATATCAATTAGTATAAGCACTGTAATTTACAACAAATCAAGGGCAATAACTCAGCTGAAAATCAATGAACCAGAATATGCCAATAATATGCACAATTAGGCTTGGCATAATGTTTATTGGAGATCTGCCCAATAAGATAAAAGCAGCAACCAAAACTCATAAAGTTCAATTTGATGAATCAAGGGTTATTATTCAGCCGATAATCATCGAACTGAAACATGTGACTTGGCACTGATCACACCTGTAAGGTTTGGGGGAAATCCACCCATTGAGATAAGTGGCCAAAACATCATAGAAGTTGATAAATCAGGGACCATAACTCTGCTGTAAATCACTAAAACCGAAAAATGCAAACAACATGCACAACTTGGCTTTGCAATGTTCACTTTTGTGAAGTTTAGTGTAAATCTGCCTACAGGTGTCAGAAGAGTTGCACGGACAAACTTTGAGACTTTGTTAAACAAAAGAACATAAATACAATTCACAGTTTTTTTAATTTATTGTAATAAAATATAACAATGTTGTTCCAACATTGCAACAATATCACATACCAACTTCTAATCTAACATTGTACCAAAAATATTAAAAACTGTGATAGTTTCTTATATACTTGATTAACACTTGATTGCAAAAACAATGTACTTACAAGTGGTATGCTGAGACATGCATTCATATACTTGGATCAAGTATTTTGTTTAACAATTTGAGCTATGAATGTTTTAAGTCTAATAATTTCACGTTGTCTTGCTATGTATATATTCTTCAGAAAACACTTATATTAATACTTTTACATACCAAACTACCAGTAATAATTTTATATTTGGGTTTTACGCACACCAACACAGTAAAGATGGATGTACAAACAACTATTAAAACAATTTTTTTTCCCAATTTCAGAAATTTATGAGACAGAGTCTATTATAAATCAATATAACAAACATTAATTTATCCTGAATTTCCTTCAGTCATTCTGTTTGTAATACAAAGTAAAGTTAAAATGAAAAATAACTAAAAATATTAACAAGAGGTCACTACTTGTATTACGATAAATAATGAATGATAAAAAAGCACTTATGTGACAGAAAATGTGTTTTATTATCAAAGTGGAAGCATAAGTACCCACAACATAACAAATCACTCTGTACAGTCAACAGTTAAAACTTCATATACACTTCAAATTTTCTACAAATACTATAAATCTGCTGTTCTTTGAACAATTCAAACAGTTACAAAAATAAATATGTCTAGCACTATAACTCTGTACACATGCATTCACTCAGACTTCAAGTCGGGTTCTGAAGCTAGGAATATTTTAACTCAGCTGATCAAATAAAAAAAACCCAAAAAACTTTAGGACAAGAGGAGCATTCAAACCCACACACAAAACATCAAGCAGTACCAAATGATAATAATGTGCAAACTAATACATGTACTTCAGTAACAGAATTAACGAAACAATACTTTTATTGGCTACTATTGCTGGTTAATAAGTTCTGACACTGCTCTCCCAACATTTTCCTCTTGTCCCCTTTATTATAAATACCGACTTTCCTATGAATGTCAATTTTTTGAATTTCTCAACTATTTTCTTCCTATCCAGTACATATGATGTAAAGGAAATGCAAATGATTTCATCAAATAATACCTCTTAAAAGTGGACGTTATGCGGAAATGTACACAGCTAATTTCATTTTCAGAAAATGAAATACGCTGAAATTACAATGAAACATTACTAAAGCAAACAACTAAAATATTTGATTTTGAATGTGTCACTATATCTGCTTAATTCATTAGATTTTAGCTCTGAAATAACTAAATCACCACTTGCAAACTGTTAACTTTTTGTTTACATTCTCCTAAAACCAATATGTTTTCAATGAGTAAATAGCTGTCATAATGAAAATTACAGAGTGTAAAAAAGGTTCTGTTAACTAAATCAATTTCATGCTAAATTTCACTGTCAGGATTCCTCTCCTAGTGGACTAGGTAGTTCATCCTGTGTAGGCGTGCTTGCATTAGATCCAATCTCTAATACTTCAGGAGTGATATCCTGGGTTTCCTGAGGAATGACAAGTTTTATTTTACTCAGTTTAGAGTATGTTGGTGAACGTTCAGTCTCACAACCAGCTGGTTCAATAGGTAGAGACATACTTGCACTAGTGTTTTCATGTATACCTGAGGTAGCTATTTCAATATTTGTCTTAGGCTCACAGTCTGATTTAATTTCTGGCTCGGAATCAGCTTCCATGCTTTCCTCCTTTTGCTCAGTATTAGAATCAGTTTCTGCAACTGTTTCCTGAGTTTCAGGATCAGGTTCTTCACTGTCTGAGATATTGTCTGTTTCAGTTTCTTCCATCTCAGCAGAGTCAGGAATATCAGAATCCTTAGTTTCCATTGCCGTTTCTTCTAACTTATCTGAAACTTCAGTTTGTTTTGTAACAGTTTCTTGTTCAGCAATTCTATCAACAATTTCACTTTCACTTTGTATTTCAACACTAGGTTTAGCAGGATTATCAAAAATTTCACTCTGTATTTCAACACTAGGATTATCTTCCTGACAGTCAGGTAAATTCTCATGATCCTCTAATGGTTCTGTTTTAATATCAGTATGTGGAACAGTATTATCTGACTGTCCACCACTATCTGTTTGATCATGTGACATATCCTCCAATCCTGGTTCTATCTTCACTTCCAGCTCCTTTATGAGATCTGGTTCCTGTTTAATATCAAGTTTATTATCAAGTTCTGGTTCCTGTTTTACTGTAACAGGAACCACAGAATTTTCTTCTGGTTCCGTTTTTACACCAACATCTGGTGTTGCAGTTTCATTAACTGCAGTGTCCATAGGTTCAGAACAAATTGTTGAAATTTTCCTCTCTTCCTCAAATGAAGCATGATGACCGTCCTGTGAAGATTCATCATAAGTGAGTGACTTCCTCGACATGTAGGTTGGCTCTACAACGTTCAAGACTGATGGACTGGGTGTGCCTTCAGACACCTGTCAACAGATATGTATTTAAGTAAAAGTCAATACACTAGCTAAGACAATCTCTAAATATAACACAAGATGTACTTTATGCTTAACTAGAACTCGAATAAAAGAACAGTCCGAAATTCAATTAACAAGTTTGTGTCTTGTTCCTTACAAGTTTAGCATCATTTATTCAACTATTTCAGTTATGTAATGAAGGGCCCTACTATCCACACTCCCCCTACTGACTCAAACTCATGTTCTACTATTAACTGATCTGTACTCTCCCTATTCAGCTAAGAGGGAAAGTTTTCAATGGTATTTTTTAAATCTGGATTTACTTTCATAACCTTATGACAACTTGAACAAAATCACTTCATACCTATTCTACTGAATGGTCCCTATATTAGCTGTAAGAACTTGTATGGAAAATTTTCAAAATATCATACTAAATAGTGACTGAAAATAAATTGGAGGAAACACTTACATCAGTATGATCCTCATAACAAATGGGATGGTATGTTTTGTTGTTGACTTTTATGGCATCCCTGAGATGCCACTCCTCCAGATCCTCATCCCAATATTGCTCAAACACCTCAGAACATATATTGCACATCTGAAATAGAACCAATCACAGTCATAGTTACATCTAGAAATATGTAACACAAAAATACTGCCCAACAAGTAAAATGAATTTACAGGATGCATTAAATACTTAAAACCAGACTGCAAAGTTTAAATATTATATCACCCAAATATGTTCAGCTAAAAAAATGTCTTCTTAAACAAGAACATAAAATTTCTTCTATTTACATGTAAGACAGGTACCATATTTGAAAACAATTTCCGAGACACTTCTAAAAATGCTTTTATTCTGAGAAGTTCCAACAACCACTATACAAGGACAAGAAGTTTCCTCTGAAAGAAAGAACAACTTACATCTTCAGTATCATTTCCTGTAGCAGCGGGACACCTGACGGCTGAGACACCCTCAGGTACAATCAAAGTAAGAGGGTTCTGAGTATTAGTTGGGGTAGTATCCACAGGCTGTTGTTGTTGCTCAAAGAAGTTGCTTTTACCTGTGATTGTAACAAAGTATATATATATATATATTAACATAAGTCATAGCAAGACATCTAACAGGTGAAATATTGCTATACTGTTGTAGGAGAAACATCGGAATAGAAAGTCTTTTTTTATATAAGTATGATCATGGACAAATCACCTGTACAAATATTGGCTTGCCTTAATCTAACATCATAATTACAAAAATATACTTTACATATCTCTTCTATTTATATTATTTTGTTTCAGCTTGCAGACATTAAATTTTCATTGATATTACTTGTACTTGAAACACTAGATGATAATAATTTTTTCAGCTATGAAAACTTAATTACAAATATCTAATTGTGTTCATGACATGCTCTGGGCAAGGATTAATAACTTGTGCAGTGTTCTAACTTAAAGTTTTGTTCACACCAGCACTCTGTAAAAAGCATCATATATACCCCCATATCATTGACAGTCTGTTGGTCTTTAGTATCTACATTTCATAACCAAACATTAGTGTTAAGGTTGCCGTAATCTTGATGCACTGACACTTAAAACAACATGAATCATCTGCTGACCTTGAAACTCAATTTAGGAAATTTGACAGTCAAAGGTCCAATCACTCTACAGTTATTTCTTTGGAAAATGGACGGTCTATGAACAGACTTACCAACCAAAAAGCACAAAAAGATAGGAAACCTTTTTAATTCTTGATGTAAATGTGAACTTGACCTTTGACATACTGATCCTCAAAACACAAGTTAATGATCAAAAATCAACATATCATAACAATCACCCCATTGTCTTTTGGAGGGTTAGCACAGTAATTAGTAATCAAATAATTATGTGTTTATCACAAGAAAAGATTTACCAGACTCCTCTGAATCCACTATTTCTTCATACTGTATCCAGTCCTAAAGAAAGAAAAACAGAAATTTACTCAACTACTGAAAACAGCATACTTTAACAACAGAATTTCTACCTAAAACTTGTAGTCATTATTAAATTTGTTTTATTCCGTAACAGCAGTAACATAATAAAGTACCATAAGCACCGGACAACATAAAAAATTGCATTACAAAGGTCAATAATTTCTTATGAATGATTTGGATCTAATTGTGAAAGGACATGGGTATTGAAGCTATTGCCCCATCACACTTTACAAGTAAAACACCACAGCTAAAGTTGTACGAGCCTAAAGGAATGCTTCTAGATGGTTATGACTGCCCATAATGATAAACATTATTTATTTCATCATTAATTATTTCATCATAGTATGTTAACCCTTACCTTTCCGTATTTCAAAAATGGACTCGTCCATTATTCAATTTGGACAGTACCTCTTATTATTCAAAGGGGGTTTCACTGAAAATTTACGGACGTAACAGCGAACAGTGAAGACCATGATTAGCCTGCACAGATCTTGGTCTGCACTGGTCGCGAAGGCAAAACCACCTGCTGCCAGCAGGTTAAAGAATATCCCTTAAAACCAAAATTACAGGTTTGACATCTCCAAGAAAAGGAGTGGACAATAGAAGGAAATGAGTTAACTTACATCAATTCCATAATACCACTTCCTACAACTGCTCAACTTCATATCTGTCTTTCCTCTGCGGTTCTGCCGGAAATGCCAGTCAAGATGTTGCCGATATTTCTCTGTCTTCTCACCATCTTTGAGCATAAACCTTTCCCCACAAGATGTACACTGAATACCAGAGTACAAACGCTGAATCATTCCAACTGGCAAGCTGCGAAAAAATATTAAAATTCATACATACATTTTCTAGATTTTCCAGATTGTTTCCTTATTTCATCAGGATTTTTTTTTACTGTCTTGCAAGAAATAAAATTGTTTTATGATGCAGAAAAATCAAGGGCACTGCATTCAGACTAATAAAAACTACAAAAAAATAAACACTGCATACTGATATATAAAAGGTGTTGCTAAGAATGTGTTTTTCAGTTTTACTGTATAATCACGCATTACAATCAAATAATGCTAGCCAGCCTGTTTCTAAAACTGTCAACAACAGTTCAAGACTAATTTGCAGTAGATACCTCTTCATTTCATTTGTATCCATCTCAGTCATGTCTGGAACATCTTCAAATTTCTCCTCAGGTTTCTGTAAACAGTTAAAGCACAGTTGAATGCAAAGATCTTAAATGCCAAAATAGGCATTTCAATTACTTTCCTATCAATGCATATTTAACAGGTATTTTGTTATTTTCAAATACCATTATTTTCATCGAGACAAAGTATTAGCAATATATAATCAAAATTTTAACTCGCACACATTCTCAAAACTGTCAACTGTCTGAAGTGGAAACTGTCCATATTTTTTAAATAGTTCTCAAATTTTTAGTTCAGACAAATCTCAACTTAAAAACTAGCAAAAAATATCGTATTTTTTCCTCTCAACTAATAGCATTAAGTTAGCAGTACACAAGGGAAAATGTCTGCAGTACCTTTTTCTGCGGTAGAATATATTCTGGAGGTTTGACGAGCTCTGGTTTAGGTGCCTGTGTTGGTGGTTCCGGCTGTTTTTCTTCTTCCTTCTTGATGATACCAGTATTGATCAGTTTGGCAAACAGGTTGTTTATATCAATTGGTGCAGGAGCACTGCTTGTCTGTGGTACAGGGGGGAACAAACTTGATAACACATTTGGCACACTTGACTGTGTTGCCTGGGTACCTATGGAGAATAACACACATGCATACAATCAAACCTGTATCAAGCACTCAGCCAAAGGAGCCCTGCGATCTGGCTTAAGAGAGGTGGCTTCTTAACAGAGCTATGAGAAACTAGTCGATTGACTGCTTTCACACAAATAGTTGATTGTAATTTCAAGTCAACTTTACATGATATTCCTAGAATGGATCCCTACATTGTTATAACTGCATAGACTACTGGTAATAATTCTTTTTTTTATAATGCCTATGAGAAGGTTACTCCGATTTTAGCAACTGGACCCTATAAATGTTAGTTTAAACAAAGTCAACATCGTACTTGCGACCACCTCTATTAAGCGATTTTTGTATTAAACGACCTGTCAAAATCCCTCCCCAACATTTTCAGTACATAAATTCATTCCATTAAACGGCTTTTTTATTAAACGATTAGTGACCACATTAATGTAATTCCGACAGGTAAAGTATTCAACAAAAGTATCTATTAAGCAAATGGGTACCAATTTCGGCCGGGCATTTCTTCAATTGTGTAATTAGCGAGTACGTTTTGAACCTGCCTAAATGCAATTAACCTATGTAACAGCTGAACTGATGAACAATACAGCTATAATGTTCACAATTTTCGAAATATATTTACATGTATGTATGTTCATAATAAATACAGTTACATCAACAGTTTTTAACTTTTCTCTTCACCTGACTGAAATTCATTAAGAGACCATTCCATTAAGAGACCACTTTTTAGCAGTCCCTTGGGCGGTCTGTTAATACAATGTCGACGACTGTATTTATTTTGAAAATTACATTACATTAGGAACAAGTTACAAGTACGAAGGGGATAAGAACGAAAGAAAACTTATATCTTCTCTCTGTATAAAAACAATAAATTTACATACATGGCCATGAAAGTTGAACATGTGCAGATAAAATAATTCTATATCACATTAAATATGCTGTTTTTCTTACTGTTAAAATGTGAGTTTTTGGTAAAATGTATATAAACTAACATTTAAAATAAGGAAGCCTTCTTTATTTCCAATGAAATATCTTACCTACTACTGGTTGTCCAATACCAGGTATAACAGGTGCTCCAGGCAAAGACATGGCAGGTGCAGTACTCTGAGGTACATTCATTTGTGGCTGCTGTAAAAGTCCTGCTGGGGGCTGCATAGGTCCTGGCAAACCTTGCGGTCCCACACCAGGCATGGGCATTCCCGGTCCCTGTGGGCCTCCAGGAACCATGTTAGGTCCTCTTGGTCCAGCAAACCCAATAGGTCCTGGCCCAGGCATGGGTATTCCTGGTCGCATTGGGCCTTGCATACCTGGAGGAATAGGCCTTGGTTCTTGAGCAATTTCTGGTAATATCTTTACCTCTGGTGGACTACCTGGTAACTGAACAAACAATACCTGGTTGCCAACATTAACTTCTTTTGGAGCTTCACTGAATTTCATTTCAAACCATTTGCCATCTACAATTATTTCATGACAAGGACCACCAAGAGCTACATAATGATATCTATTACCAACTCTAAGTTTGACAGCATGGTCAGTAAAGATCTGATACAACTTCCCATTGATGAATACATCTCTTGGTGGACCATCAAATCTAATGCCATGATAAATTCCTTTGATATTTACACAAGGTTGCTGCATGTTAAGCTTGAGCTCACATAGGTTGCCATCAATGAGTATATGTCTTGGTGGAGGATCAAACCTGATTTCCATACGTTCTTCATCTATGAACACGAATCTCGGCTCTCCGCCAAATCTTCCCTTCTCTTCCTTATCAATCAAAATCATCATATCCCTGCCATCAATTTGTATCTTGTGAATTTTACCGTTGATACTCATAGATTTTGGAGGAGCATCTACTCTCACTTCATAATGCTGACCATCTATCCACATACTTAATGGACGGCCATGATAAAACAATTTCTCCTTCCTTCCTCGAATAGTCACATCTTTCACCCTCTCTCCAAACTTGTACATCAGACTATTATCTATCACAATTCCTCTTTTAGATGGATCAGCAAAAACTTCAATGAAATCTTTACCCCAGGGTATCTTTCTGGGAGGTGCACCTAGTTTTATTTCAAAATTTCTCTTTCCAATAATGACTTCTTCACTTACTATAGGTCCCATATCAACAAAACATCTAAACCTTGGGTCTCCAAACTTGTCAATGTAAGTGTCAGATGGTGGTTGAAATGGACCACCTGGCCTTACCATATCTTGCGGGCCCTCTGGCCTTGGACCATCAAATCTTGGAGGGCCCCTAGGCCCAAACCCTTGCATACGAGGATCACCCATAGTCTTCCTTAGACCAGGTGGTGGTCTGGGAGGTAAAGGATCAAGTAAAGACATCAGAGGCTTTGCTTTAGGTTGTTCTGGGAAAGGTTTGAATTCTTCATCTTGCCTGTCATCTTTATGACCATGTCTAGGCGGACCATCGCGAGGCCGTTGTCTTTCATTTGAATGCTTTTTATCTGGAGGTCCCCTCCATGGTTCTTTCTTTGGACTGTCCCCTCTGCGCCCGTGAGGAAACCAAGGTCCTGATCCCTCAGCAGGAGGACCTGGGCGTCCAAATGGTCCTTCCAAATGAGGAGGTCCTCTGTGACTTGGAGGTCCTCTCATATCATCGCCTCTCAAGTCATCCCAGGACTGGGGTCCCTCTTTCAAGTTACTAGGTGACATATCTATGCTTTTGTCTTCGTCATTACCATGTCTTCTGTCCCCTTGTGGGCCGCCTCTCTTGTCCTCACGTGGGCCTCTTCTATCTTGTGGAAGACCAGGTCTTCCTCTCCCTACTGGGTGCTCTATATGACCTCTCTTTTCTGGTGGAATGTCTTTTGGTCCATTTGGCCCTCTACGATCAAAATTTCTGCCCTCTCTAAATCTTCCTTGAGGACCCCTTTTATCAAACTCACCGTTTTCTATTTCACCATCTCTCCACATTTCAGGATTCCTTATATCCCTCCACTCTGGATCACCAGGACTTCTATTTACCTCATCTGGAAATCCCATGCTATCAGGTGGACCACCAAAAAATTCAGGCTTTTCATCTCTGCCTCTTCTATCAAAGTCTCTTCCAGGTCCCCTATACCTTTGTCCTCTCTGATCTGGTGGACCATCAGCACCTCGTCTATCTGGCCATTGTCCCTCTTTCCAGTTGTTGGGTCTCCTATCATCATTACCTCTATAGGGACCTCTTGGCTCTCTTACATTTGGTGCATCTTCAAATCTATCAAGTGGACCTCTCCTATCCAAATCCAGTTCCATTTGTCTTCTGCCATCAAAGTCATCAAGTGGACCATCTGGTCTCAACCTTCTATTTTCAGGAAAATCTTCTCTATGAGGACCTCTTCTGCTCTCTGGGGGACCTCTTCTGTCATCTGGAGGCCCTCTTCTATCATCTGGGGGAACTCTTCTGTCATCTGGAGGACCTCTTCTGTCATCCAGAGGCCCTCTTCTACCATCTGGGGGACCTCTTCTGTCCTCCGGAGGCCCTCTTCTAATATCTGGGGGACCTCTTCTGTCCTCTGGAGGCCCTCTTCTATCATCTGGGGGACCTCTTCTGTCCTCCGGAGGCCCCATTCTATCATCTGGGGGACCTCTTATGTCATCTGGAGGCCCTCTTCTCTCATCTGGAGGTCCTCTTCTATCATCTGGTGGACCTCTTCTGTCATCTGGCAGCCCTCTTCTATCAGCTGGAGGTTCTCTTCTATCATCTGGGGGACCTTTTGTACCATCTGGAAGCCCTCTTCTATCATCTGGGGGACCTCTTCTGTCATCTGGGGGACCTCTTCTATTGAACTCAATGTTTCCTGGGCCTATGTGTTCAGATGGTCCATCAAACCTGTCTTCAATGTTTAACTGTGTTTCTTGTCCTCTGAATGGCGGAGGCCCTTGTCTAACAAAATCATCCCTTGGTGGTCTCCTGCCATCTTGACCTCTCCAGGGTTCATCTTTAAGAGGCTCTTTTACACCAACATTTTCTCTTGGAGGATGTCCTTGGTCCTCAACCCTGTTCAGGCTTTCTCTTCCACTGAAGGGACCGTGTGCTCTGTAACGGTCTTCCTGTGGTGACTCTGGGTACAAATTACTCAATTCCTTCCTTCTGTCATCTTCTTCAGCCCTTTCCCTACTCTTCTTTGGAATTTTAAAGGTATCCAGAGGCCTGTCTGGTGATCTAACTTCACGTACCGTTTCCCTTGCAAGCACTTCCTGTTCAGGCTGTCTCGATGGAGATGCTATACTTCTGAGGTCACTATTTGGCACTTCCTCCTTGGGTTGAAGTAGTTCACCAGACAGTCGGCGATTCTGCTCCTGAATTTCTTGAAGTTGTTGTATCTGCATCAACTGACCTAACTGCTTTAATAGTTCCTGGTGTTGCTCATGTGTAATAAGACCTTCCTTTAGCTGTCTATGTGCCTGAAATGTTTGAATATGACAACTTAACTATAGCCTTGTTTTTCTTTTTATTACAAACTTCATGAAAACAGTACTTTCGAAAAATAAGTATAGTGTTCCCTATAAAATGCTCCATTGGGAATCACACTATATACACTTGAGGACTTTAAAAGCGTCCAAAGCATTTGGAAAATTTGATCCAAAAAAGTTTTCATGATGTGTATAATTATGAAATATGTATAACAAATAATGGTATTAAGGTGGTACTTTGTCTGTGCTAAATGAAGCATGACTACCACTCATGAAGCTCTTTTTCACATAAGTTTCATACAGATTTACTGAATTCTGACTGTCATTGCCAGATAGAATTACCAAATATGCATTTAAATTGCGACCATAAAAAATGAACAATTTGACCAGTTTGTCCAATGACAGGATAATTTGATTTTTACATTGCAACATGCCAATGTTGGTGATGTTTACATAAATTTCAAACATTCACTTGGTGTGGTTCAACGCGGAACCCTAGAGCCGCAGCCTGTCCCATATAATTTCTGGGAATCTTCCATACCGATAAACTGATTGATGTTTAATATTTTTTTTAAGAAAAGATTTTAAGAAGCGCCTACTTCTGAGAAGAATAAATGTTAATACCGACTTTAATGAATAGATCTGTAGGAAGTCCTGAAGTTTGATAAAAACTTTGTTTGTGAATTTGTAGTCAACTTCAATGTGTAATAACCTTTAATTAAACAAGAGGACCATGATGGTCCTGAATCGCTCACCTGTCTCCACATGACCCAATTTTCATGAAGATCCATTGAAAAATATGGCTTCTAGACAGGTCACAAGGTTTTTCTATTATTTGACCTAATGACCTAGTTTTTGAAGGCACATGACCCAGTTTTGAACTTGACTTAGATATTATCAAGGTGAACATTCTCACCAATTTTCATGAAGATCTCATGAAGAGTATGGCCTCTAGAGAGGTCACAAAGATTTTCTATTTTTATATCTACTGACCTAGTTTTGACCACACGTGACTCACTTTCAAACTTTAACTAGATATCATCAAGGTGAAGATTCAGACAAATTTTCATGAAGATCCATTGAAAAATATGGTCTCTAGAGTGGTCAAAAGGTTTTTCTATTTTTAGACCTACTGACCTAGTTTCTGAACGCAGTTGACCCAGTTTCAAAGCTGACCTAGATATCATCAAGATGAATATTCAGACCAACTTTCATACAGATCCCATGAAAAATATGGCCTCTAGAGAGGTCAAAAGGTTTTTTTATTATTTGACCTACTGACCTAGTTTTTGACAGCACGTGACCCAGTTTCAAACTTGATCTAGATATCATCAAGATGAACATTCAGACCAACTTTCATACAGATCCCATGAAAAATATGGCATCCCATGAAAAATATGGCCTCTAAGAGGTCACAAGGTTTTTCTATTATTTGACCTACTGACCTAGTTTTTGATGGCACGTGACCAAGTTTCGAACTTGACCTAGGTATCATCAAGGTGAACATTCTGACCAATTTTCATGAAGATCCATTGAAAAGTATGGCCTCTAGAGAGGTCACAAGGTTTTTCTATTTTTAGACCTACTGACCTAGTTTTTGACCGCAGCTGACCCTGTTTCGAACTCGATCTAGATATCATTAAGATAAACATTCAAACCAACTTTCATACAGATCCCGTGAAAAATATGGGCTCTAGAGAGGTCACAAGGTTTTTCTATTATTTGACCTACCGACCTAGTTTTTGATGGCACGTGACCCAGTTTCAAACTTGAACTACATATCATCAAGGAAAACATTCTGACCAATTTTCATGAAGATCAATTGAAAAGTATGGCCTCTAGAGAGGTCACAAGGTTTTTCTATTTTTAAACCTACTGACCTAGTTTTCGACCGCACGTGACCCAGTTTCGAACTTGACCTAGATATCATCAAGATAAACATTCTGACCAACTTTCATAAAGATCCCATGAAAAATGTGACCTCTAGAGTGGTCACAAGCAAAAGTTTACGGACGGACACACGGACGCCACGCGATCACAAAAGCTCACCTTGTCACTTTGTGACAGGTGAGCTAAAAAAATGTGCGCTGTGAATTTTATATATCCTGAATTACAGCATGACCAACAAGGCACAGGCAGTAATCAGATTAAATCAATAAGTGAATATGAAAATACATATTGCATGCCATACATGGATGAGGCTTTTTCAAGTTCTTGTGTGTATTTTCTCAAAGGCAAAATTTATTTTTTCAACCAAGGCATACAAATCAAGGACAATCCTGGATAAAGAATCACAAAGTGGATTATTTCTATTACCCTGAGGAGAATTTTAGTGTGCTGATTGCTAGAGAGTTCCTCTGGTATTTCCATGGTATCAACAGCAGACATCTGCCTCTGAAACTCAGGCTGATGTACTCGTAAATCTTCATCCTGTGGCTCCTCATCTAGCCTGAAAGTAAACGTACCTTATTATAGCCATCAATACATAAGCGCTGCTGTGCAAAAGCCAACATAGGGGCTTTACAATCAGCAAGGATCCGGATCAGTGTACAGCCATATGATATTGTTCATTTATTCCCACATCTATACAGTTAGTTTATTATATTCAGCACTGATAAGCACTTAGTATGGATCCAGATCAGACTGCATGTGCAGGATGATACAACAGGTCTGATCTGGATCCATGCTGGCCACAACGCTCTATCATTTTCGCACATAGGTTGCATAAAATAAATTTGTCCTTCATAGTGACAGGATACTTCAACATCTTTAAATTCCACTACAAAGACCAGACAGTTACTAAGCAAACAAATATGTAATACAAAAGAAACATTAATGCAGATTTACTGCCTGCCACAATGGAACTCTGACCTCAAAGAGTTGCATTAAACTACTTCTTGCATACTTTTATTTTTGCAAACAAATAACCTGCCAATGTGCGTGTGTGTTTGGGTTTAACGTCTTTTTCAACATTTTTTTCAGTCATATAAACAACAGTGTCTACTTGTAGCAGTGAGCACAATGCCCAACTTTATAGTGCTGCCTTACTGGAATATCACGCCATAGACACATGACATGATACCCCACCCAGTCACATTATACTGACACCGGGCTGACCAGTCCTAGCATTACCTTCTTTATGCAGAGCGCCAAGCGAGGAAGCTGCTAGTACCATTTTTTTACGTCTTTGGCATGACGCGGCCTGGGATCGAACCCACGACTTCCCGCACTTGCCTGTCAGTATGTAGCAACTTTTGACATTCAAAACAGGTTGTGTGCAAAATTATTTTCCTTTGAACACTTTAATGTAAAACAGTAGATGAAATATAGTAGCGCTCTTTCTTGGCCGCAACAAAAACATTGACGTCACCAGGCGTTAACATGACGTCATTCTAGCGTAAGAGTGGTTTAACAGAGAGAAGTATATTACAATTTGATTTAGTGATTATACACTTACCCAACTGGTTCATTCTCCACCAAAGAATCTTCTCTCTGCTTTTTCAGTGCTATATCATATGCATATTGATCTGGTTGTCTTGCCTTGAACTGATCCCAGCCTTTACTACTCGGGGATTTGAGGGGAAGTTGTTGTTGTTGTTTCTGGACGGTGGGACGATAATCTTCATCCTCTCCACCAAATAAATCACTGAAAATGAAATCAATATGTATTAGAGGGTTATTTCTTTTAAAACAGTGGCTGATGTGGCCGAAGCACGTTAAGAACCAGTTCAATAAAATTAAATCAAAGGCCTGAATGGCCTGAGTCGGCTAATGATTGATGTACTGACAGTATAGTCTACCAGTTTCAGTTTGTTTTTAGTTTTTTTTTCTTAAAATTTCATAACACAGCTCGATATTTACCCAAAATATTATATCCGGATACGATTACACTTTTCTCCAGTTTGAACAATATATTTTACAAATTGTGATGATAAGAAGACATTTAGCAGCAATTGGCAGTATCTGACATTGAAGTTTACGGTTAAATTACCTCTTATTTAAATCTTTTCATAAAAAAGTTGTTTCATTTCGCCAAACATAGACGATCTACTTTCGATTTCAAAAACTACAAGAAAATACAATTTAATGTTTCGCCGATTTGTTTATTTCTCGAAAAATAAGAATTAAAATCATTTTTAATATCTGTAGTAACTAAACAAACCAGTAAGAGCTTCTTCCGATAATTTATCCGTTTACTGACTGCAAAATTCATGTGTGTGTGTAGAAACCCACGCAAAGTTTATAGAAATCATACGATGCGTGTATACGTTCAATGTGGGAGAATTAAGGCTGATCGGGATCGGCTATGTTACCTAACGCATCCAGATGATTCAGATTTTGTTTTTAAAAAAGCATTGTGTGCATTTCTGTAATTTTATATACGTTTAGAAATTATTACATGCGTATTTGCATTATTTCTATACGTAATTTACGCTAATACGCATCTTATCTGGAGCCCTGTGGAACTATTTTTTGTCTTTCGCTGGATGTTACGCAAGCTTTGTAAGCCTGCGCAATTCATAAAATGCACATTTATGCTTAATGAGTTACATTCGAGTATTGCACAATTACAAGTCATAAATATGACAGATTACATCGTATATTGGTCATAGCAAAGGGAATTCACGCAACTTAATTTCATTCTTGCAGTGAACTGTTTGAAATTTGAGATATATAATGGAACTACATCGCTTCACTGTGTTATTTGGTCCATTTAGACTTAGAGAATCGCTGGATAGCAAGGACTCGTCAAAACGATTACATCGTTTAGCCGACTCAAAAATGTGAGAACCTGCTCTACAGAAATGGAATCATCTAATCACCATCTTCAGTTTCATGTCAATACCTTTAATAGTTTTTAAGTTATGCTCTGGAAACGAAATTTAATGGGCAGATTTGACCTTGCTGTAACCTAACTCTTTGACCTACCACCCTGGTTCATGAACTCTGCACATCATCTCGTCACTACCTAACTACATCCAAAGTTCAAAAATAATTCAAAAATAAACCATCCATCGTCACAATGGTTTATAACTAATACGATGTTTGATGGAACCTGCAAAGGTAACACCGAGTTTCTATTTACAAATATGGATCCTTTTCAAGGCAAAATAAATATAACTATGTTTTACCTGATGTCGTCATCAATCTTCGGAACATCCTGTTCAGGAGTGTCAACATCCATATCTTCTTGTTTCAAATCAACATCTTTCATTATCTCTGTATCACCTGTTTTATTATCAATGTCACTTGTAATCTCATTCAAAGCACTGCTAGTCTCAGTGAATGGTTTTTCTAGTTTAGGTTTTTTTATCAATCTTTCATGATCTTGTCCATCACTGCTACATCTTTTTTCAGCTTCCTTTCCAGGCTTTTTTCTCTCATCAATATCCATCGACTCTACATAATTTGATTTTTTTATACTTTGTTTCATATCAGGAGACTTATTTTTGTCCCTCTTTTTAATGTCCGATTTACTATTACCTTTCTTGTTATTTGTAGCTGCTTCTGATTTTTTAGATTCTGTTTTAGTATCTTTCCTTTCTTCAGATTTCCGTTCGCCTCTTTTATCTCCAACAATGTCTCTGCTTTTAGAGGAATATTGTTTCGGTGATTTCTGGGGCGATTTTTCTCTTTCTCGACTGGTTCGTTCTTTTGATTTTTCTGACCTTCTCTCTTCACCTTTTCTATTACTTTTCACATCAATTTTCTTTTTTTCCTCTTCTTTCCTTTTCCTATCTGCTTCAAATGAATCTTTCAGTTTTGTGTCAGATTTACTTTCTCTTTCCTTTGAAAGACTTCTGTGCTTAGTCCCCTGTTGATCACTTTTAAGAGAAGACCGAGATGCCGTTTCTCGAGACTGTTTAATAGGAACAGGTGCTTCTCGATCTTTTGATTTTCTTTTGTCATGTGCTTCCCTACCAGAACTAATTCTAGGGTCTCTATCTTTGTGTGTGTCTTTCACAGCAGCTGTCGGTTTATCACTAGTATGTCTATGCACTGGTTTATCACTATTTCTGTGCCTACCCTGGTAATTCCTATGTTCAACCCTTGAACCACTGTCAGTTCTCCTATGTTCTTCAGTTCTTCTATGTTCAACACGAGTCCTTGGATCACGTACATTTGACTGTTTAGAAAAGTGAGTATTGTTAGGACCCTGTAAGCCAGAAATACTACTAGAATCAGAATCATTATCATCACTAAATTTGGCACATTCTTCTTGAGCAAAAACTTCCCCACTGAAATGTGCTGGGATGTTTGGAGGCACACCAATCATGGGCTGGTATGGCATACCAGGAGCCTGGAGACCATTATATGGCACCATACCTGCTGCTGGTACCTGGCTTACTGCATAAGGCCCTTGAGGCTGTACTGGAGGGAATAATGATTGACTAGAACTGGGTACCATGCTCTGAAATGCACTTTGTCCCGGTAATGAAGCGACAACAGATTCTGGTCCAGTCCCAGTAGATGGAACTGACGGTGGAGATGATACAACTTGGTTCTGAAGCCTTGGATCTCTCCTACGAGGATCTGTAGGTCGAGGTCTGGGATCCCTGGGCTTTGCTGCAACCTCTGGCAATGGCAATGTATCTTCCAAACTTGGCAAAGGTAAACCTAGTGGTGTAGCAGTGGATGAAGCAACACTGGGTTTTCCACCCTGAAAATATAATCAGTAATACTAAATACCATCCGTGTGAAGAAAAAGTGAACATCAGTGGAGGTAAATGTAGGGATTTCATAGAAACTGATCCTGCATAAAAATACTAAGTTACATACCTGATCAGATTAAAACAATGAAATCTGTATCTTAAATGTAACAAGAGTTGTTGGAGGACAGCAATGCTCGACTATTCCATAGCCTCATCAACTGAATGAATATAAGTCGAAAAAGGGGCATAATTTTGTACAAATGCGGAACAGGGTTATGGAACCTGCACAGTGCTTATCAGCTCATGACAGTGGACAAGTGTGTGATGTTTTCAATCCATTCCCATTAGTGGATACTGATATACCAGCTTACATATAAAAACCTTACCAAAACCTGCTGAGTAGAAAAAGGGGCATAATTTTGTGAAAATGCAAAGTTATGGGACCTGCAAAGTGCATGTCAGATCAAGGCAGTGAACAAGTGTGTGAAGGTTCAATCCATTCCCAATAGTGGATACTAATATAGCTGCTTACATAAAAAACTTTTAAAAACTGTAAAAAGTCAAAAAAGGGCCATAATTTTGTAAACGAGAGCTGTCACTAATGGTGACAAATGCCCCCGCAGCGCCTTGCCCTTTGACCTGGTGACCTTGACCTTTGATCTGGTGACCCCAAAGTCAATAGGGGTCGTGTACTCAGTATTATAAGCATGTGAAGTTTGAAGGTCCTGGGTGCAGTGGTTCGCGAGTGAAGTACCTTCATGCAGGAAGTTAACATTGGCCCCTGTGACCTTGACCTTTGCCATGGTGACCCCAAAGTCAGTAGGGGTCATGTACTCAATAAGTACTATCAGCATGTGAAGTTTGAAGGTCCTGGGTGCAGTGGTTCGCGAGTCAAGTGCCTTCATGCAAAAAGTTAACATTGGTCCCTGTGACCTTGACCTTTGACGTGGTGACCCCGAAGTCAGTAGGGGTCGTGTACACGATAAGTACTATCAGCAAGTGAAGTTTGAAGGTCCTGGGTGCAGTGGTTCGCGAGTAAAGTGCCTTCATGCAAAAAGTTAACATTGTGACGAACGAACTAATGAACGAACGGACGGACAGTTGAAAACTAATATGCCTCCCTTCAGGGGCATAAAAAACAAAAATAGAGTTATGGAACCTGTGCGATGTTAAGTCAATTTATCACAGTGAATAAGTGTGTGAAGTTTCAATCCATTCCCTCAAGTGGTTACTGAAATACCAGCTTACATACAAAAACTTAACCAAATCGGGACGGACGCAAGGGCGAGTCCAATAGCTCTACCTATTCTTTGAATAGTCGAGCTATTAACTAAATGACCATGTTTTGAAAATAGTCTAAGCATGAATAAGAATACTAAGAAATATACTGCATATTTGAAAAAGACGTTTTGATGATTTTTTTTTCAGTTAATGCTTTGAATCTTACTTGTATGTATCCATTACCTACTTTAAAAAGACAATAAATACCTCTGTCCTTTTTTCCCCAAACAGTACTCATTTTAGCCTTCACTATGTTGCAAGTGTAAGCACTGTTTGCTTTGGATTTAGCATCGTTTTTAAAGTATTTCAGGTATAGAACAGTGGGCCGTTAACCTAACCAGTTTCCGGTGCTCCACAACTAACTGTCAACTTAACCACCTGTTTAAGAGGTGGACGACGAATGATTTCAGACACAATGTCTTTATCAATCATCACAAAGAACATATGTCTTGCCCAGCTTCTGCAGATAGGTGCTTCATATATCATGAAAATAAAATCAGAAACAGTGATTCTACTATTACAAGACTGCTAAAATAAATAAAAACCTGTTTCTTCCTAAGTTTTTCTGCTGCCTCTGCCAGTTCTAGTTCAAGCCTTGCTTGTTTTAGACTCAGTAACTCTTGTTGTTTAGCTATTAGTTCCCGTCTCATTATCGTCTCCTGATCCTCGGAGTCCTCGACAGGCTCCTCAACAACTTCTGGTGATGAATGCTCGCTCTCACTGCCCTTCTGTAAAGTATATACTGAACTATGATTTTGGACCCTCATAATTACTCGGTATGCAATGTTACTACTTAATCACAGCAAAGTAAAAGTCAAAAGAGCATACCACTGGTTTTGTCGGATCAACAGTGGCACAGTGAACGTTGTGGCAACGAGGAACACAGCCTTTCTCCTGGGTAACACCAATTAAGCCAGTGAGAAAGGTCTTTTAACGAAGGAACCTGACCTGGTTCGTTTATTCAGAATTCTTAATTAGCTCCAAATATGCAAGCATGACCATTTGTGTTCTTCTCGATACTTCAATCTGTACAACAGGTCCCCAACATATTCTTTCTTTGAGGTTTAACAGTTCTTGGAATAGAATTTTTTGTTGGGTTGAACATCGCAGTGACAAAGGTCATATGGCGACTTTCCAGCTTTCGAAGGTGGAGGAAGACCCCAGGTGCCCCTCCATACATTATTTCATCACGAGTGGGCACCTGGGTAGAACCACTGACCTTCCAAGCCAGCTGGATGTCTTCTTCACTTGAAGAATTCAATGCCCCATGTGAGGCTCAAACCCACATCTGTGAGGGGCAAGTGATGTCAGCGACCTTAACCACTTGGCCATGGAGGCCCAAATGGAATAGAATGTACTCACCCCTTGTAAAAATCTGGGATTCACATGTATACTGGTCTGTTCTGGTTCTGTTGCAGTGATTGGCCAAGCTGGATCCAAGAGGCTGTTGATTTTTTTATCTACTCGATACAGGGTTGCATTTGGTAACATAGTGCTCCACGTCTGCCTTAATTTAAACATTGATGCTCTTGTTTTTTCATCAACCTAGTAAAATTGATTATATATTGTTCACCTTGTATGGAAGTTCAAAATGTTGTATTACAAGTCTATGAAAACAAGGCTTAAAGCATGTGACATATATGCATAACCAAGGGTCTACTTCAGACTGATTTTTCTGCTGCCATAAAACATGACATTATGTCAGATTACTGTTGTTATGCCTTCCTTAAATTTAAAATGTGTTCTACATTAATCTGATATTATTATGCCAATCTTTTTATTTTTGACTACAAAGATATACAAATTAAGTCTGTGCATTCAATTCAAGAAGCAAGTGTATGGTCAAACAAATTCTGCTACAACACCTACAGGACACATCCTTTTTCTTGTGTGAATGACACCTCATCTGATGACCTGGGCAAGAGACAGAACGAAAAACACCAACCCCAAGGGTAATGGCCAATGTCGTTTTTTATCTCATGGTTTTGTTACATAGTTTTGAGCTACTTATCTTCCATGAGCCACTCTTGAAGGTCTCAACAAGATCTTGTAAAAAATTTCTTATGAGTGACCTTAATGCATTTGAACTGGGCCTTGTATATAACACGTTATGAACATTTACGCTACTTATTTCCAAAGTGCCTTAGTGGATGGCTTCATTCTGAACTCTTGTGACCCTGACCTTGGAGATAAGACAAAGTCCTGTGCAAAGCATTTTCAATATGCCTTGATGACTGACAAGTTATTAACAGCAGCCAGTGTTATCACTTCATGCAAACCCTCAGGGTAAAACTTGAGTGAGAAAGATGAGATATAAAAAAAGCTCTTTTGGAGTGGGTAAATAAAGAAAGCTGGAACTATGGTGGTGCTGCACTTGGTGATTCTATCAAAAAGTTACTTGTAGACCAATAAGAAAATGTGACACTCATTTTCTGAGATTTTTTTTTCATGAGCCTAGGTGTAAATCTAATTTATTTAAAGCTTAAATTTTTCTCATCACATAACATTTTTTCGAACTGCTGGGTCATGTCTTGTATATAAATGGTTAATATACAAATTTTTCTGAAACAATTTTGCTGTACTTAATCACCAAATTTCGATTCTGGCTATTACTTCACACATCAAAGAGAAATAAATTAACGCTGTCAGTGTAATTTTGTACTGAAACTTCCTTATTTTGCGATGAAGTGGAATTTATAAATGAGTAACTAATTTTTTTAATGAAGCTGAAGTCCATCATTCAAAATTAACTGAAACTGGAAAGCATTTCATTTTAATATACTGATTGATAATACTGATTAATAAGGTCACAAAAACACAATTATAGGTCATATGACGACTTTCCAGGTTTTGATGGTGGAAGAAGACCCCCAGTGCCCCTCCATGCATTATTTCTTCAAAGGCAGGCACCTGGATAAAACCACCAACCTTCCGCAAGCCAGCTGGATGGAGTCCTCACATGAAGAATTCAAATCCCCACATAAGGCTCGAACCAACACCGCTGAACGGCAAGTGATTTGAAGACAGCTACCTTAACCACCCTGCCAGGGAGTTCCATGTCATCAGTTGTAAGTAAAAACTGTGTATTAACATAAAATATGAAGAACAGATTTGAACTAAATTTGTGACGTTGACCTTTGACCTACCGACCAAGTTATGTGCTTGAATACTAAGGCACAAAAGTACAAAGTGTAAAAGAATTTTTCTTTTTTTTTCTGGTGGTGTTGGTGGTGGTGGGGTGGGGATTAGGGATGGGGAGTAATGTGGATTGCAGCACTCATCAAGTCATCGCATCGTCACCACAAGGGATCGGTAAAACCGAATGATGCTCCCCGGTGCATGTGCTTGTCCCAATATGGGGTAAAGTGTAGATAATAAAAAGAAGAAAATTGAATAAAGGGAGATAATTAAAGCAAGGGACATATCATTAAGTGTAATTTTTGCCTCTGTATCATTTTGTAAAATGCCATTAATACTTTTCAAGTAATACTCTAAACAAGCCTTTTTTCTTATAATAAAGGGAGAGAATTCAAAAAGTAGGAAAGGTAGAGTTATGGTTCTTCCCGTCAATGGCCTGTGGGATGGAGGGACGAAGCAGCAACTATATGCTCGCCCTTCGGGGAACATAAAAATGTACTGCAAGTTTAAAGTCAATACCTCAAATAGCGCCAAGTTGCACTCTGTGCACAAAATACAAAAGGCACATTAGAACTCTAATTTGTGACCTTTCTCTTGACCTACAGACCAAGTTCATGCACTATGCACATTACCTCATCGCCACCTACATATATGCCAAGTTTGAAGTCAATACCTTAATTGGTTAACAAGTTATGCCCTGGACACAAAATATGACAGATTTGACCTTGCTGTAACCCTTGACCTTTGAACTAGACCTGGTTCATGACTCTGCACAGAGACACTTACATATATGCCAAGACAGAAGTCAATACCTTGAATGGTTATGTTGTTCCAGACATGAAATATGACCTCTGAGCTTCATTTGTGATCTTGACCTTTGATCTACCGACCTGGTTGATGTGCTCTGCACATCATGTCATAGTCATTTCAATGCCAAGTTTAAAGCAATACCTTGAATGGACACGAAATATAATGGGCAGACATCTGGGTTTTTTTAAACTGGCAAGCAATGTGGAGCAATATATGCCTGAAGGTTATGACCTTTGACCCCTGTGACCTTGAGCTTTGAAGCGAGACATCTGAAACATGCACTCTGCACGTTGTCTCAATGTGGTGAACATTTGTCCCAAATCAAATTTCTTCTTAATCCTTTCAGGGATTCAAGAGTTACAGAGCACACAACAGTCATATGACCTTTGACCCCAATGTGACCTTGAACAGAGCAGACCAAAATTGCTAACGGACCGATGGACAGACACCAGTGTCATAACATAATACGTCCTTAGGGCGTATAAAAATCAGAGTTATTGCAAATCAGATCACCACAGTGAACAAATATGTGAAGATTCAGTTCACTTCCTAAGTGTTTGCAGAGATAAAAGCTTCGTATAAAAACAAATAATTGTGTAGTTGAACAAGAGGGCCATGAAGGCCCTGTATCGCTCACCTGACCTATTGACCTAAAGATCATCAAGAACATTCTGACCAAGTTTCAGTAAGATATGGTCATAAATGTGGCCTCTCAAGTGTTAACTAGCTTTTCCTTTGATTTGACCCGGGTGACCTCGTTTTTGACTCCACATGACCCAGATTCAAACTGGACCTATAGATCATCAAGATTAACATTCTGACTAAGTTTCATGAAGATACAGTCATAAATGCGGCCTCTAGAATGTTAACAAGCTTTTCCTTTGATTCTACCCGATGACCTAGTTTTTGAACCCACATGACCCAGATTCGATCTTGACCTAAAGATCAACATTCTGACCAAGTTTCATGAAGATATAGTCATAAATGTGGCCTCTAGAGTGTTAACAAGCTTTTCCTTTGATTTGACCTAGTGACCCAGTTTTGTACCCCTACTGACCCAGATTTAAACTGGACCTTGAAATCATCAAGATTAACATTCTTACCAGGTTTCATGAAGATACAGTCATAAATGTGGCCTCTACAGTGTTCACAAGCTTTTCCTTTTATTTGACCTGGTGACCTAGTTTTTGACCCCAGATGACCCAATATCAAATTCATCCAAGATTTTACCTTGAGTAACATTCTGACCAAGTTTCATTTAGATTGGGCCAAAACTGTGACCTCTAGAGTGTTAACAGTCCAATTGTTGACGACAACGGAGGACTGACACAGGACGATCACAAAAGCTCACCTTTGAGCACTTTGTGCTCAGGTGAGCTAAAAATGGAAACTAGTGCATGTCAGATCATCACACTAAACAAGGGTGTTAAGTTTCAATCCATTCGAACTAGTGGTAACTGAGATACAATCATACCAGCTTACTAACACACAAACCAGTGAGTGCCGCAACTTTACCTATTTTCCCAAAAGTGAAGCTAATGACATAAATTCTGACCTTCAAGTACCACTTTGACCTTGGAGTCTGGATCTTACATGACACATCCACTTGTTACAAGGAATATTTCCTATTTGACCTTGACTGGACATAATTTTTCTACTACACACACAGTGATATGAACGGCCACAGGCAGTGTAATCATATATGCCATCTTTAATTAGAACGGTCTGTTTAAA
Source organism: Mercenaria mercenaria (assembly GCF_021730395.1). Lineage (NCBI taxonomy): Eukaryota > Metazoa > Mollusca > Bivalvia > Venerida > Veneridae > Mercenaria > Mercenaria mercenaria. The sequence goes on along the minus strand of NC_069365.1, from coordinate 27,401,186 downwards.
ATGGTCGAGACAGATGAACAAAGCGACAACTATTGATTTAAAGGTGGTTCATCCGAAACTGGCAAAAAATGAATTTGCCTGAAACTTTAATCAGTTATGCATTTTTTGTTCACTCAGCGCTTAATACAGATTAGATTTTCACTAAAGTAACATTCTGGATACAACTCTAACATAGCTAAATTTGTCCCTCAGTTAAATAAAGATGGAAGTCGAGCATTGTAAACGATACACAGACTGGTCAGAGAACATGAACAAGTTAACAAAAGCTGTCCATAAGACAGCCAATGCTCAACTATTGGAACTGTTGTCCCAGAAGCAGGAATATTACCCTAAATGTTAAAATATCTATCGGGTTTCAATCCAGTATCTGCATTAGTTATGGAGGTAGTAACTTACATGCAGAACTTTAACTAGAAGTTTTTGATGCTATGACTTAGTTTCAAGTTTGCGTAAGTTTTTTTTAGATAGCAACTTATATGCAAAACATCAACCAGGATTTTCCAAGTCTAAAAGCAGGCATAATTTGATCAAAATGAATGTCAGAGGTATGGAACCTAGTTTTATAACCCAAAGACACATGTGAAGTTTCAATTCAGTATCAACATGAGTTTTGGAGATAGTAACTTGCATGCAAAACTTTAACCAAAAGTTTTTAAGTCCAAAAGGGGACATAATTTGGCCAAATTACATGAGAGTTATGGGACTTGATCAAATGAGGTTGATAATTGGCCTAAAAAAAGAAAAAAATAAGTTTCAAAGCTATATGCCTTTAAATGATAGCTGTAAGTACTTGCATGCAAAACTCTAAACCAGGATTTTCTAAGTACATAAGGGGCATAATTTGGCCAAATGCAAGTCAAGAGTTTTTGCACTTGATGCTATCACTTAGTTTCATAACCCCAAAGATATTTGTGAAGTTTCAATTCAATATCTGCATTAGTTTTGGAGATAGTAACTTGCATGAAAAACTTTAACCAAGATTTTCCAAGTCTAAAAGGGGGCATAATTTGGCTAAAATACATGACTTGACCCAGTGAGGTTGGTAACTGACCTAGAAATTTCAAAGCTGTATGCCTTTAAATGATAGCTGTTTGTACTTGCATGCAAAACTTTAACCCAAGGTGTGATGCCAATGCCAAGGTGAACAGAATAGCTCGGACTTATTGTCCTATTTACAGTCTCCGGGATCACCCATGTTCTTCACCTATGACCTCTAGAATTGCATCTTATCACAGGCAATAATCCTATAAAGTTTGAAGGTAGCAGGCCCTACCCCTAGGGTTCTTAAGGTTCTGAACAAAAACCATTTCAAGTCTAAAGGCCACTTTGCCTTTGACCTCAGACTTGCTTATGCAAGACAACCACTACCGTTTTGTTGATCTGTAGGTCCAGGGTTAAGTTCATAAATACCTTAAGACTAAAAATGGTTTCCATTCAATTAATAAGCACTTTGACATAAAACTGCAAAACTGCCATAGTCAGCAGATAAACCAAATTGATTCAGGGATCAGTAGGTCAAAGGTCAAGTTCACACTGTGTCTTGTTTGGTTTTTGTTTGTATCTGTTATATCAATTCATGTAACATTTCAGTTATGTCTTTTTTTAAATGTACTCTGTAAAGCACTTTAGAATAGATAAATATATATACTGTAACAAGAGGGTCATGAAGACCCTATATCGCTAACCTGTTAAATTGGCCTTGGAATCATCAAGATAAACATTCCGACCAAATTTCATGGAAATATGGTCATAAATATGGCCTCTACAGTGTTAACAAGCTTTTCCTTTGATTCAAGTGGTGACCTAGTTTTTGAACTCACATAACCCAGTTTCGAACTTGGCCTAGGAATCATCAAGATAAACATTCTTACTAAGTTTCATGACAATAGGGTCATAAATATGGCCTCAAGGGTTAACAAGTGAGCGGGTGACCTATTTTTTGAAGCCATATGACCCAGTTTCGAACTAGACCTAGGAATCATCAAGATAAACATTCTGACCAAGTTTCATGAAGACAGGGTCATAAATGTCGCCTCTAGGGTGTTAACAAGCTTTTCCTTTGATGTGACCAGTTTACCTAGTTTTGAAACCCCACATGACCCAGTTTCATACTTGGTCTAGAGATCATCAAGACAAACATTCTGTGAAAGTTTGTATTAAATCACCTCTATATGGCTGACAGGGAAAAAATTTGCACCTTTCAGGGGCAGTAACTCTAGAACCCATGATGGAATCTAGCCGGTTTTCGAAAGGAACCAAGATCCTATTGTGACTACACAAGTGTGCAAGTGTGCTTAAAATCGAATGTAAAATGTCAATTTTATCCGGTGAACAAGGGAAAAATTAACAAATGTTGGCTCTTTCAGGGGTAGTAACTCCGGAACCTATGGTTGGATCCAACGGATTCATCATGGATTTCAAGATCTATTGTTGTTAAATGTTCAAGATCTACTGCTGTTAAATGTTTTGCAAGTTTGTATCAAATCAAACAATAAATGAAGTCTATATGGGTTCAAATACCAAAATGGCAAAGTTTGGCCCTTTAAGGGGCCATAACTCTGGAAGTCATGATGGGATCTGGCCAGTTTTTGAAAGGAACCGTGATATTATGCCAATACAAGTTGTGTGCAAGTTTGACTAAATTAAATTGCAAAATGTGGTTTGTATTGTGTTCACAAGCCAAAATAGCAAATTTTGGCCCTTTAAGGGGCCATAACTCTGAAACCCAGAATAGGATCTGGCCAGTTTTCGAAAGAAAATAAGATTTTATACAATTACAAGTTGTGTGCAAGTTTGATTAAAATCACATGCAAAATGTGGTCTCTAGTGTGTTTACAAGAAATTGTGGATGTACGGACGATGACGATCACAAAAGCTAACCTTGTCACTATGGGACAGGTGAGCTAAAACGAATGTAATTGTTTATTAATCTATTTTGGCTTTGGTACCATCTTTCAACATTATTTCAAATATATAATTCTGGGCATCTAATTTAAATAGTGTTAATCAATGCAGTACCAGAACTAAACGGAAGTGACGCCAACTTCTGCACATAAAGCATAGGCGAAAAGTATTTCTGTGAAATCATTATCAAAATATGACCAGCCTGTCGGGTATTATTTGAACATTTCTTCTACTTGAAGTCTAGTTGCCAGTGGTTTACATAAACTAACAGCTGTCTGTAAGACAGCATGCTCGACTTTTCTCAGTGCTCGACTCAGAATTAGAGCTTTGCCAATAAAAGGGGCTTTACTCAATCAAATATAAAATCAGAGTTTTGGGATTGTTTCTTCTCGTGTAGCCTTTGACAGTAAATAATATTTTAAATTTCTAGTCAATAGCTTTGAAAGTAACAGAGATACTGGACCTTATATAAAACTTTAACCAAAAAAATCTAAGTTAAAAAGGGGCATAACTCTGTCAAAATTCAATCAAAGTTATGGGGATTGTTCCTCCTGGTGTGGACCTTGATAGTAAATAACTCTTTTGAGTTTCAAGTCAAAAGCTTTGATAGTAACAGAGATATTTGATTTTATCAAAAACTTTAACCAACGGCGATACCAATAGCGACAGTGGTGCCCGAGCGAGTGCAATAGCTCTACTTTTTCTTCGAAGAGTCAAGCTTAAAATTGAGAAGTTGGCTTAAGATAATCAGGGTAAAGTGGCTGTTCAACCCAGCACAAATTATATTGAAATTTGACCAAGCCATGTTTTAATCATTAAAATAGTTTGAAAATCCTGGAAAGGGTCTTCCAAAGAATATTTCTGTAAAATACTTTTTTTAATTCAACCAGCATTTCATGTGATTTTATTTGAACATTTACCTATTTTAGGTCTACTGGCCAGCAGTTTCCATCAAGGATTTAGATGCTCACTAACATATTTTTGGTAAAGTCCACCCTGTGGCCAGATATTTTATAAATAGGATTAATTCTAAAAATTCCAGAATAGAGTCACCATAAAATTAATTCAGAATCAGGCCGTATGCGGCAAGGTACTTTAAGTTTCTGCTTTATACAAACACGGGGAGCACAATTTTTACAAATCAGAATAACATAAATAAAGGAAAATTTGAACATGTCCCCTAAAAGTCGACCTTTTTTCAAGATTGTAAACAATCTGATATTCTTGACAGAGCATTACATAAGAATATTTCTGTAAAAACACTTGAAAATCAGACTAGAAGTTAAAAAGTTCTTTGAAAACATCTCCATTTTAAGTTCTAATTGTCCAGTTTCACCTCTTTATATAAAATGGTTTCTGGGCTGAAGTTCATTGAATAAAAGCATGGACGGAAAGCGAGTGATCACACCAAAGACAATTACCCCCATTTAATTTAAGTGCCGTTAGCCACAGCTATATCTATGTATTGATGAACAATTTTATCAATCATCTAAAAGTCACTGCGACATTAATCTTAAACCTACTACCCAAACAAGGCATTCTGAAAGACAGCTGAATACCCCACCGCTGTTATGGATAGTGAAAGGGTTGATGGTATTGGGTTGAAGCATTTTATAGTTTATGACATCAATGAATTTGAAAATCCTTCAAGGGGTTTAGAGTTACAGAGCAAATTGGAAGGCTCAAACCTTTAAACCAGAATGTGACCTTGACCTTGAGCCAACATGGCTGACTCATGAGTTCTGCACCTTGTCTTGATGAGGTGATCATTTGACCAAAGTTTCATGAACATCCTTCAAGGGATTTAGGAGATACAGAGCAAATACAAACTGGACGGCTCAAACGTTTGACTACAGTTGTGACCTTGACCTTGACCTTGAGTTCTGCACATTGTCTTGATGAGGTGATTATTTGACCAAAGTTTCATGAAAATCATTCAAGGGGATTAGGAGATACAGAGCGGACACAGTGTTACGTATAGACGGACACCATTCCTAAAAACCCTCACCACTCTTGGCAGGTGATTAAATACAGGAGATGCCACCTAGTGACTACTAGGGTACTGATAAGAAAATACTCTCTAACCTACACATTTTGCAATCTTCATGTGTTGGCTGAAACAGACTAAAGTAACTGGAAACCAAATGGAAGGAAAAGGCAGACATGAGCAAAACATCAACCCCCTCTTAGAATGGGGGTATAAATATAGGCACAACTATGACAACAGTATCCTTATACATAAAACTCTCTGTCAACTCTCTTCGGACATGAACACTGGTGTGAAATTTTCACATATGGAACACCTGTTTTCTCCATGAGACTTTACTTTCTAGATAAATTACCTCAACAGTCAGTTTAAATTAATAAAATCCTTGTGTAAACACTTAAGACAGTGTATCTGTCCAAGCTCATTTTACATGGTTAGCTATCGAGCATAGTAACCGATGCTCGTTTTATAAAATCATCCTAGCAGTTTAGAAGGTTTTAGGCTGACATACATTTACGCTATTTGACCTTTGAGATCCACCTGTGATCTTAATCCTTACCCAATAAGTTGACATCTTGACAAGGTGAATAATAAAATTCAGTTTGATGAAAATCTCTTTTCAAAGCAGTTAGAAGATACCCAAGTCTATTTGACCTCCAAAATGACCTTGAACATAGTGACCTGGGTTTTGTGTTGTGTGTCGTCTTCACAAGGTAAACAATTCACATTACTAACTTCTATGGAAAATCTTCCCAGTGTTTTAGAGAAAATGGACAGACAGGAAAAGCTCTCTGTGACCTTGGCCTTTAGCCTTGTGACTGGGTAGTGCACACTACACCACCTTAATGAGGTAAATAACTAATGCCAGTTTTACGAAAATCTCTATCAACCCATATGCATGACCCTAGCATAACCACTATAAATTTTTTATCTGGAGGTATAAGATTTAATAGCAGTAAACAATAATGAAAAGTCTAAATATTTTTTCAGTCAAAAAACAGTAACAAAAGCTTGCAGAGGACAGCAACTATCAACGTCAAAGTCATTAATACTAACATAAAATACCAGTTAAGGGGCATAACTTTGTAAAAAAAAAGCAAAAACGCATGGCACATCAGTATTGCAGTGAAAATATGTGTAACATTTCAAACCATTCCCACAAGCGGATACCAAGACACCAGCGATCATACAAAAATTAAACCAAAAATTGCAAAGTCAAACACAACCAAAAGGAGGATTAAGATGCCAAACAGAGTTTTGAAAACTATGCACTGCATGTCAGGTTATCAGCGAACAGGTGCTTAGTTTCAGTCCATTCCCACAAGTGGTTACCAAGATGCTAGCCTACATACAAAAATATCAAATCTGGACATGGACAAACTGGCAAGTGCAATAGCTCTCCATAATTTTTTCAAAAAGTCAAGCTATGGACAGACGTTATAGCACCTTTGAATTCGGCAATTGAGGTGTTGTGTAAATATTGTCTCATCACTGCTTTATCCCAAAATATTTCTTTTGACAGGTTCAAATGCCTGGCAGGTATAACGTGCAAATTTGCTGCCAATTTCCTTAAGGCCAAGAAACTAAAACTTTTAACACTTGCAACAAATATTTAACTCCTTAAACTTAGGTAAAAAAAAAAAAAAAACTTTACGCAGCATGGAAGATTTGACAAAAAATCTTTCTAAATTGCAACTAATGCACACTAACTGTACCCACAAAATAAAATTCTCAAAGCTATCATCAGTCTTGAGGAAGGGTCAATTCTTATACAAAATAGTTCAGTCTGAAGCAGTCCCTTTCAATGAAAGAATATAAGAAATCTTTTCTGTAACCATGTGTACCACATACAAATCTTTTTGAAAATTAAGGACCCAAATGACTGGAATTAGAATGAGCGCTTTTATGGCTCCTTTACTGTTGCCTTCTGCTCAGTGTCAGTCTAATGTCTTACATTTCTGTCGTAACAAGCATGCATCACTACACAACATATAAGCAGAAATGATTGATTCATCAGTTTGTACAGTAATTAATAATCCAAGTCTTTCACAAGTTCTTCTCCACAAGTTAAATCCATATGAATGTAATAACTTTCTGAACAACTGTTCTTTTTTCTGATGTCTTGGCAGTTTCCCTTCTAGAGCAAATAAACCTTTCTCGCCGTATGTTAATCCATGTAAATCCATAGCATGTTAATCCAGTATATCAGCATAATAAATGTCAGCTGAAAGTAAACTTTACACAACAACAATGTCCAATTCCTCAATACACCCAAGTGTAGATTTTTCAAAAAGATTTGCAGTTACAGAAACAATATGACTATTTATATATAAACTTTGTTCACTTGGCAACATTCTAAAATAATCGTAAATCCCAAGCACGACTTACTGACACAATCATCAATCTTGCAAGGGTAAAAATGTCTTTTAGAATTATCCAAATCAAGGACAAACTTTATATAATTTACATACTGTTTTTATTAAGCTAAAAAGAAGAAAGTTATTATTGCATACTAAACTCATAAAGTATTACATAATTACATGTATTTACAAACTTCTGAAAATTTGTTTACATTTATAAAAATCTGTATACGTTTTAGTTTCATGTTTGCATGTAACAAATAATTTAGAAAATTTATTTTAACAGGAATTTTGAATTCAAGATTAGAAAAGAACTTTATACTTAATCCACACCTGCTCAAATACTGAGGTAAATGTCTGAACGATGTTCTTTGAGAACAGTGATTTGTAACTGGTTTTCTCTAAATTCTTCATTATTGAGTCCATTAAATACAACGCAGGCAGCTTTTTCTCTCGTTTACACTGTGAATATAAAACAGAGTTAACACACATGCAAAATATGACATAAAATTCCTCAGATCTGCTGCGCCCACTTCCAGTGCTTCAGAATATGTCTGCTGGCCCACATTCACTAGTCACTACTAGTATGTCCATGGAGATTTTGTTCTACATCAACACCACATGTTACCTCATAAGGTAATGCCATGCTGTTATCTGATAGGAAAAACAAGTCATATTTCGCTTACATCAAAATTATACAATTCAATAAAAATATACAACTATTACTGCAATAAAACCTACCTTATGCTACTTCTGTCCACAATGAGAACTATCACTGTTCATTAAAACAAAACTTTACCTTTGCAGGATACACCACTTACCTGCCCCGCAAGTTCTTTAACTTAAATGTTAAACACACCATTCCCTCCTAGACTGCTTTTCACAAGATTTAAATTTTGTGGTAGTATAGTCTGTAGAAATTGCATTCGAACAAAGTAAGTCGACTCTTTTTCAATGCTTTAAGCAGACAACTGTTTTATCTTCGTACTTACCTATATACTTACCAACCAGCAGATAGTCTGTTAGCACCCAACGTCCAATCTAAACTGAAGTTCTCGTCTTAATGTAAAATTACCAATGCTATGCATAAAATTATGTCAGTGCAGATCTGATAAGTCTTTGCAGTCACATGTAACAGGTCAACAACCGATTGTCCTTGTAGTTACTTGCAATTAGCACAGTGTTGTGATCCAATGATGCCAACTGTGATGCCTTTAACCTACTAACTCAGCCCTCATTAAATTCGGATTAAAGATTATTCAACAGCTGAATACGTCACATCAGGTGTTAGCGTCTCGAAAAAATTCAGAAAACATGACATAATTTCATGTTGTTTTTTTGTCTGTATTCTATAGGCCTGAAAAACCTTAATCAAGAATGCCCAACATATTTTTCTGTACCCATGTACACAGTCGGGCAGCAGTTTTTTTTCCAGAATAACAAAGACTATTTCCCCTTTCAACAGTTACAAAATATATTAATAATTTTGTGTTGACCCAATTTGCTTCTTATTCCTAAAATCTGTATCATCCTTAAATTTCATTCACAAGGAATGTTTTATTAATCATGCACCAGTGTAACAATTCCTAGAGACCAGAACAATTTCTAACAAACTATCTGTTAAGACACTCAATACTACTTGTTATCAATGGTTTCAAGGGCCTTTGGCGGGGAACTTTTCATGTAGAAAATTAAGTTCAAAATGAGGGAAAACAAAATGAAGGTGTTTAATGACATTCTAGGTATTGTCTTTCTGTTAAAATTCCTCCATTTATAAGAATTTCTGACAAGGCTTTAACTTAAGCGAAATGACTAAATTCACTGTGAATTGAAACAATTATTTTATAATTCATTTACGGATATGCCTGAAATTTTGCACAAAATTCTAAACAGTGAATATTTTGTGAAGAAAATGTTATTTTTGAATGACCCTCTTATCTGGAGTGGTTAATTTTGCTGACTTTAATGATCATGTATCAGTTTTATGACTGATGCAATATGCAAGTGCTGAAGAAATTGATACATATTGTAATTCAAACTCCAACACCGTGTTACTTCCCCTTATCAGTACAGCAGACTGCCATCACATATATAATAACCGGGCAGAATTCAAGCCAGCCTAATTTATTGTACAAGGTTTATATCTCAGTAGTTAAATATATTTAGCCTGCAATACTAGAAAAAAATAAAAAATAAAGTTATACTAAATTTACTACTTTTACTGGCACTGCGAGCACATCTGTTGAAAATGTAAACAAAGATATTTTGAGCAGTCATTGCTTATAGCTAATCATAATCAGCTGGAATACTTTCATGTTTTCATTCTTTGTGGCCTAAATGTCAATTTGCCTGTAGATAATGGTAAGAATTTGAATTCTGATGTACCAGTGTTGCTTAGCATGTCATCATTTTACAATCACACAGTTTTATCACTGTCATATGATTTGCTTGGAAGAATGGATGATTGCTCGACAATGTTCCTGCGTGGAGGTTAATTATGATATTATTATGATATAATGTAGAAATTAATTAGAATACAACTAATGCATTGTATCAGTTATACTGTTGATTTCCTGGTAGCAAAATATTAAAGACATGGAGCTAACATACTTGATATGTTTTATTTATAGTTGCTGAAAAATTTGGGCAGTTGAAGTAGATGAACTGGCATTGGATTGATTTAGCGATCTTTCTCTGTGCAGTAAAGGTTTTTTCAATCAAGACTCTTCTTGTGGCTGCGATCAGTCAATATCATTTATTTGCATGTGTGTCATGCTTCTGAGATACCAAATGAACATTTTCCTTAACATCTGTCACGTTTTTTTATAGATTTTACTATGGAAAGAAGTGTTACTAGTCCTGCTAGATGGAAAGAATTTATGACTCATGTAGGCTTCCTTGGAAGCTTAAAGCTACTTTCCATGGAATCGCAAGCAATCTTAACATTTGTCTATATTTTCTTTATGATTTCAGACTATGCAAATAGCAATTATTTTATTTAAATTCCATTTTGTTACTTTGTAATCGCTCTTTTTCCTTGGAGTACCGAAACCTATTTTTAGAACATGAAATTGAAAGTAGACTATTCTTTCCGGAATTTCCAGTATGTCAGAAAAAAAAAACCTGGATGTAAACAATCAACATAAGCGACTTCGAGCAGTAGTTCAGAGATTTCATTAAGAAAAATTGACTGTAACATGTATGTCTTGGTTTACGTAGCTACAATTAGTTTTCCATATTGTGTGAAAAAGTCTGAAGAATGATACTGACACTGCTGAATGATGAATTATGTAGGCGCATGCGCCGAGATTAATGGTGCTATTTTTATAATTGCTTTGCTATTTTTATAACTGCTAAGTGTCGTTGCAGACAGTTAGTAGTTTACCAATGAAATCTTTGAAAGCACGCCGAATTTAACAATTATCAATGTTTCACTATTGAAACCAGAATTATTTGACAAGTAGAATTATTTTTTTCTATAACGAAATCTAATTAGACTGTGGAAAGCAACTTTAAGGCTGATTATGGCAAAATGACTGTTTCTTTATTACTTCCAAAAAAATCATCTCGAATAAACTTTACATCAAGTCCATTACAGTGCTCTTCTAAGTGCATATTATGGTAGTGCAGGAAGTGTACAATTTCAAAATTGGATACAAAATAAAACAAAATTACACGAATAGATATTTCAATTCACCCAAATTACACGATCAAATTTTGGGGGAATATCACAAGACAAATTAGAATTTCTGTATTATTGATGTCAGATTTTTCTATGCTCAGCTACTTCGCATTTCTTAAACTTGATGGGTGAATTTCAACGAAGGTTTAATTATGTTTATAATGTATATATTGCTCTTTACTCCTCCTTTTTCCAGTTCTCATATTCGGATTATTTTCTAATGTCCTCATCTTCAGGACCAGGACTCACACCGACTCAAACCGTTCATGTACCACTTTCAGTGTGAAAGTTCAATGTTATATAATTGAAACTGCATAAAAATAGCCTTCTTTGAGTTTCGTAAAAAAATTACGAGTCACTGCCACGAACCTGTAGCAAATTTCTCTAACCTCAGGTGACGAACAGCTGAGTGACCACTGCAGGATAATTTCATACAGCAGAAAGTACTATAGCTTCTATGAATTAAAATTGTATGGATATATATTTCAAAAAATGATTCACATGTAGTCAGTTGTATACTTCGCGCATACAAAGGGATAAACTTTTGTAACGCATTTACCAAGCGATTGTGCTAGTTTTAACTACCAGTGTCATTCAACTCCAGGTATAATCACTTCATACACAATTGATAACCATATATTTACCATGATCATGGCTTGAAGGCTGATGGAGCATTTAATTGGTCTGTCAAAAGAATTGGCAATTACAAATTTATTCCTAGATTATCATGTAACTTGTGCAACCTCAGATGCTTACCAGAGCAAAACTTAAATAAAATTTTAAACAAAGTTTCTGCAGCTTAATATTGGTTTTGTATGAAACTACTAGCGGTAATAACAAAATTTTCTGTCAATGAAAACTTTACACCAAGACATATTTAATAATATAGCAATAAATTTGTAATAGCATCTTCTTGAGATATTTTTCATATATTTCGTAAGAAACCTTGTCTTCGTATGAGTATTGCCATGATCGATACACTAGATTTCTGGATGCAAGGTTGGTATTCTACAAAATCCCTTAACCGTTATAACGGGTACTAGGTAGTGTTTTTTCATTGTGGGTTTCCCATACCTATTCAACCTGCTTCTACAAGTCTGAAAACTTAATTCAGTCAAAAAATGTTTCACAAAACAAATATCAGAAAAGTTTTGAGTAAGTCTTCAAATTTGTAGAGAACACTCAAATAGGATGTTGGACAGCACTGAGATATAGTAATGGTATCTTTGTTCTCGAGCTCTCATCAACAGATGGCAAATACTCTAAGTTCTTCCTTTCGTATGTACTCCAGTCTGACTTCAGGCAGTAATTTATTACTTTCACTTCTTTTGTTCTTTCTTTAATGTAACTCATTTCCAGAGTTATGTCATAGTATAGGGACTTTTTCATAACATTCAAATGGGATATCACATTTTCTATTATAAAGGTTCATTCATCATGTAGAGGAAATAAGATTTTTCAACACACTAAATTATTGATGTTTGGCAGGTCACTTATGTATATGCACTGTTGTTTTTTTAAAACCCCTAATTATATATAACACCAGCATACATGTGAACCTACATGAAATTGAATAAAATTATGATTTTCAGCATTAATTTTGTTTTCACAATTTCCTTTGACCATGAGAAATGCAAATAATTAATTTCAAGTCAGAATTCAATTATAGTATTAGCCATTGAAAGTTACTTTTTGTTGACATTTCGCAGAGTAATATGAAATTAAGGGATTGACAAAGAGTTTAGAGTTGCGAACAAAAAGTCAAACTCTATTTTTATTTATTTAGATGCTCCTGCTAAATTTTTTATTTTTTATTACTCAGATTCTGGGCAGAAAAATGTTGACAGGAGGGGAAAGAAAGCAGTAAAACCACAGACGATAAGTGATCAAAAGCTTTATCAGATTGACTCCTATGTTCGACAGTACTTCGTTGCTCCTTGGGTCACCTCAATATACCTCTTCCCATGTCATATTTGAGACACCGTAAAATTTTTTAATGCTTTCATCTTCTAGGTCTTTACAGAACTTGTGTTTCATTGTTTAATTGTCGATATACCGGATTTCTCTTTTTCATTGCATATTGTAAATGGTTCAAAGATAATCTTAAATTTCACACAATTGTCTACATATGGAAGACGCTTTCATTTGAGAGGAAATCGTGTCTATTTGACACACTGACAAATATTGGAGTTGTCATCATCAGAACTAAGCAAAACATCAATCATTTGTTCTTAAATTTTTTTTTTAATTTTTGAAATTTCATTTTTTTTTTTAAATGACAGAAAATAGGACAGGAGGGTCTGAGTAACGAAAAATAAACAAACTCTGGCCTAATCCATAGCTTCATTTTAATTGAATATATTAAATTTTTAGGGCCAGGCTGGACCAGTTTTACTTTTACAACTTCCATTTGTCAAGAACTGATTTCTACTTTTGTTCAAAAGCTCATATGAGCTTATGTTTGTACTTGTTTGCTACCTTGCCGACTCTAAATAAGTATTATGTTCACCAGTGGATTTATCAAGCCATGGAACTGGAGTGTGTATGAAAGCATTGTTGATAATATACCACCATGCAATTAAGATCTGCCAACCTGACAAATGAGGGTGCACTAATAAATGTCATCAGTCAAAATTTGCATATTTACACAAGATCAAAACTGAAAGCTGAAGGGGAGAAAATCTTCGTCATTTCAATTTTCAATCTCAGAAGCTTTTTAACTTGGGCAAATGTCATTTTAAAATATACTGGAAAATGGTTGACGATTGCCAATGGAAAAACTACAGAGCAGAATTATTTATTTAAAGTGCTAAATTATTCAGAACATCTTCCCACTAAATCTTTTATACGTGCATCTTATATATTGAAACTTGTTTTGATATTCATTCACCTCAAATATGTTCTAAAATCCTCAATGAGCTCATGTAGGATCACATGTATGCACTATCCTTCAGTCACAATGTAAATGAGCACAGTATTTCAACCAAGTGCAGTGTGCAATTCTCTCAACTTTATTGTAGATTTTTTACAATACAAATGAATAAAAACAGTTCTAATTTACAAATTTTAATGAAAGGTTTCATAACAAATATTAGCAAAAGATTAAATATTCTAAATGGAAATTATGAAACATTGATATGAAAACCATTAAACTATCATTTCCCTTGTGGAGCCTCAGACTGTGTATTGATCACGTGACACCAGCACCTCGTGACCAAGGTGAACGACACATTTTCAATGTAAAATCGATAATAAATTATATGACAATAATAGATCTTTCAAAACTAAAATTAAACCTTGTTGATGTGATCTTCAATAACTTTAACAATCTCCGGCGCATGCTGTTCATGGTCTTCTGCCAGCATCGTCAACATATTGATCAACGGCTTGCTGTTGAAATTCAGATCCGCCAAGGACGTTTTGTATTCGTCCACAACTTCCTCCGATAGAGCCATTTCGTTCCTTTAAAGCGGCTTGAATACAAGTGTCAAATAAAACGTTAATATGTCATTTTAACTCAAAGACAATCCAAAAAATTGAGTTTTTCTACATCAATTTCCTCGTATCCGTTTCTGTTTTCCCATCATGGCGCTGATGACGTATTTTCGCAATGTGTCTGAAGTTTCTATTGGTGGGATGAAAATTAACCAATGAGTGAAGATTTTACATAAATGACATCATTGGTGTATATGAAGCGAAAAGTGCACTTGTGCTAAACTGCTAAATATTTAATTTTTATATACATGATGTGTTATATGGTACTGATAACGTTATATGTCTAAAGTAAGAATGATCATAATAATTTTAATTTATTGAACTGTCGCAATTTATTGTAGATCTATGATTAATGTATTTCAATGCTGTATCTGCTAAAAGGTAAAAGGTAAAAGTACCTTTACCTATACTTAATGTATTTCAATGCTCTATCTGCTAAAATCTCATGTTGGCTTGTCTCTGCCTTTTCAAGTAAAAAATATACATCTTAGTAGTACATGGCCCGCTTAAGGTAATTCATATTGAAAGAGGAAGGAAAATATGGTATATTTATAACAGATTGCTTACTTATTTCGGGTATTATCACTCCTGTCATCGTCGATATTTTGTAGTAATAACTTATTTATCGTATTAGCATTGTGTATTCAATGTTTCATTAATTTATATGTCACGGGGTTTGTCTGTTTCCATATGTTACGATGTTAATCCATACTTATTTTATTAATGCAACGTCTTTAATGGTTAATTCAATGAAGAAAATATGTATAATTTAAATCGGTTCGTACTCCCGACCTTAGCGACATGGTTTGTTCTTTATATATGCTTCTAGTTCAATTATGTCCGGGTTGTGTTCAGTACGTTTTTCCCTTTTATTTAGCACGTTATTTTAATTCAATAAATATTTAATTAGCACCCGACTGCGCGTTTGTTTATTCCTATCAAGCGAATTCTTTATTTTATTATTTTTCCACCATATATCACGTTTTCATTGGTGCACGTTTTTGTTTGGTACTTGTTCTTTTTATTGGGTATATCTCTCAACTCTAAAATAGGAACCGCGAAATGTAGCGTCACTTAGTTCTTAGTTGTTCAGAGTGTCACACTGACGTTTTAAGATGACAGGTTTATCATCCTTTAATGTCTAACTCTTTACAGGGACGTAGACATTTTCGACGGGCTCAGCGCTATTTTCTTTATCACCGAAATGAAATATTAGGATTGAGCAGAAACACTTAACATTTAGAGGTTATTATACAGGGCTGGTGTGCCTTAGGGCGACATTGCCATACTAGGGGAGTTATTGGCCCGAGGGCAAATACCGGTCTTGTATGTCAATAGAAAAGGTTGTTCTGCTCTTATATTGATTTTTCAGTTGCCTTTGATAACATATGGCGGGTAGGTCTCTGGGGAAAACTACTTAAGACTGGGATTAATGGTAAACATTTTCAGATCATCTACAATATGTACAAAGATATTAAGTCATGTGTATCTGTCAATAACAACATTTCTCCATTTTTCAAAAGCTTCTGCGGGGTCAGACAAGGGGAAAATCTTTCCCCTATCTTATTTTCTATCTATCTTAATGATCTGGAAGAGTATTTAGCTTAAAAAAAAAAACAGGGTATTGATATTGAGAAAATCGATGACAATATAATATCTTATTTAAAATTGTTTGTGTTGTTATACGCAGATGACACTGTAATAATTAGTGAAAATCAAGATACATTTCAAAGTCTATTTAATGATTTTAACGGTTACTGTGACCAGTGGAAAATGACCATAAACGTGAATAAAACAAAAATAATTGTTTTCGGAACTAATAAACCAGACAAATATAAATTCTTTATCAACGGTAAACTTGTAGAAACGGTTAAAGAGTATAAATACCTGGGTACTTTGTTTTCGTCATCTGGTAGTTTTTCTAAATGCTCGAAAATTGATTGCAAGCCAGGCAAATAAAGCCATGCACATCCTTTACACTAGAATTTATAACTTGGATTTGCCACTAGACATTCAGTTGAAGCTTTTTGACCAAACAATTTTACCAATCCTTACATATAACTGCGAAATTTGGGGTTTTGAAAATCTGGATTTGATCGAAAAAAATCATAATGGTTTTCTTAGGAAAATTACAAAAAGTAAAAAGAGCACGCCACTCTATATGTTGTACGGGGAGTTGGGTCGGTATCCACTCGAGATTATTGTCAAAACAAGAATGATTGGCTTCTGGTGCAAACTACTGACAGGTAGTTCCGATAAAATTTCTCGAATATGCTTTGAAAATATGCTACATTCTACTATTAACTACAAATTGTTAAATTGTATCAAAAATATTTTAAATCAAACTGGTAAAACGTATATTTGGACGCACCAAGGAACAATAAATTTGACTCATACGGAAAAAAGTGTTAAAAGAACACCAGTTTATTCAGAAATGGCACGGGCAACTTGCAAATTCTTCAAAAGGTATTAACTATAGACTATTTAAAAGTGAAATTAAATTTGAACCATATTTAAGTATACTGCCAGACAACCTCCGTTACTCAATTTTTCATTTTAGGACGGGAAATCAAAGGTTCCCTGTAGAAACGGGACGGTGGCGTAACTCAAACCTCCCATATGAAGCCCGTAAATGTAATTTGTGCAGTCTGAATGAAGTTGGCGATGAGTTTCACTACCTCTTTGTATGCCATTTTTTTTTTGCATCCAAAGAAAACATTTTATACCAATTTATTACAATAAGAGGCCGAATACTTTGAAATTTAAGGACTTGCTTTCAACAGGACACTTACATCTCCTTAGAAATATAGCACTATTTGTACGTTGTATTATGCAACATTTTAAAATGCAAGTTAGATAGAATAGAAAAATGGAAGTGTATTTATTTTTAACTCACCCGAACATGTGTATGTAATCCAAAGTAAGAATATCGTCTTCAAAGAATTAGCATTTTTCACTTCATAAATCATTCACATGAAATAAAGTCCCTTTTTTGTTTCGCTACAATTTTACTATATTGTTTTGAAATTATGTTCACAGAAACACTTGACACACTTTTTGTTCTATTCTAATCACTATCGAGAATGTCATTCATAAAACCCGCAGTAAGCGAGATTTTCGTGCAAAAGTACTATCGTAGTACGGTTGTAGATTTTTTCCCACAATAACTGACCGTATTTTGGCATGGTCCATTAAATCCTGTCCGTGCATGTGTATTCAATATTGCTGTGTATACCTGTATTTTAGTGAGACTGACACTTATTTTTCTTTTACCTTTCTCTTAACTTAACTTTTTTGACATATGTAATTATCTGTAATTTTAAGGCGATTAGGATGTATTTATTTGCAAGATAATTCCATCTATATGTAAACATTAACAATATGCTTTGTTGATGACAAAATAACTTTCCCCATGTTCAAAACAGAAAATTATCTTATTGTGTTATTGCTAACAAAAACCCACACTTTATTTACTTTATTCAGTCATATTGTTACACTATGTGACCTGACTTAAATAAAAGTAATTGTTGTTGTTGTTGTTGTTGTTGTTAAAATATCGTCTTAAGACACACCAGCACTGTTTTATAACCTTTTATTGCATATGTTCCACTGTTAACATGAAAACAAGATTAAAATAATCTAATGTTGCACAGCGTCATTGAATGTTCATGAAATGCAGAGAAAAGTTAACGTTGTCTGATGACCCTGACGTAATACCTATCAAACATTTGTTATAAATTCAATCCACAACGGCTCCGGAGAAACTGGAGCGTATCATTAACAAGCATCTTCGCAAATGGCTTGGTCCTCCACCAAGGTTCTCCAGCATTGGATTCTATAGCTCATCAGCCAAACTACAACTTCCTCTGACATCCGTGACTGAAGAGTACAAAGTGAGCAAGGCAGTGCTTATAATGAACTTGAAGCCTTTCTTCAGATACGCAGGCAGATATTATAACTGCATTTAATAATACATCACGCTATCTGGACGATATTCTTAATATGGATAATCCGTTTTTTGGTCAATTGGTGGGTACTATTTATCCTAGGGAGCTTCAGTTAATAAAAACTAACAATTCGGATATTGATGCTTCATTTTTAGATTTACATCTCTCTATTTATGACAATATTATACATACCAAAATTTATGACAAGAGGGATGATTTTAATTTTAGTATTGTAAGTTTTCCCATTTGGATGGGGATGTACCTCAGCCTACATCTTACGGGGTATATATTTCTCAATTAATTCGATTTGCCAGAGCGTGTAGTCATGTCAAGCATTTCAATGAACGTAATCGATATATTACAAGTAAACTTCTTCAGCAAGGCTACCGTAATTACAAATTGCGTAAATATTTTGCTAAATTTTATTATCGTAATTCTGATTTAGTTTAAATATTCAATAGTAATTTAAAGACACTTCTGCGAGAAGGTATTTCTAAACCCGTTTTTTATGGGGATGTGGTTTACAAACTTCGTAAGATCTTGGGTCATGGTAATTTTCCAAATGTATTTGGTAAAATTTTAAAACGTTTTATTAAAAGAGGTTACGACCCAACTGTTTTGAGACATACCGCATGTTTAGTGTTCAATCCGTTTACGGTTGGACACTACGCTTTCATCTTTGATTGTGTCTGACGGAAGAGGGGGATGACTCTATGATAAGCAGTTTTTAAATCCTACCAGGACTGAACTGTTTTGATATCTGTCTTCTGGCCTGTTTCGTCGGGCCCTTAAGGGTGTTTCTCTTGTTGCTCTGTCTTCTGAAAAGGCATTGAGTACATACGTTTTTGGTTTTAAAGGTTTGCTTTTTATATATTTATACACGAGCATTTTTGTGTTTTACATGCCATGCCTTTTTGTTTCCATTACGTATGTTAGAGATTCACCTGGAGGGGATTACTTTTATTTACACTGTCCCGTGTCTTTGGAACATGGTGGGGGTAAGAGTGAGGTTGGGTGCGCACCATAAACCGGTTTAAGCTCCCCAGTGGTGTTTTTGCCACTGACCGTTCCAAGGCAGTGCCCCACTGTGTCCCTTTGTTTGTTCGTTTTGTCCTAAAGTGTTGGCTTTGTGTGTGCGCGTGTATGTGTGTATGTTTGTGTTTGTGGTGTATTTGGTTTTCTGTGTGTGCGCGTGTATGTGTGTGTGTGTGCGGGTGGTGTGCACGTCTGCGTGCTGTAGGTTTCGTTTTGGGGAGGCTGCGTTTTTGGTGCGTGGCATTCCCTGTTTGATATTTGTCTTTGTTTTTTTTTTTGAAGGACTCCAGAGATGAGAAGGTGTGGATGGCAGGTGTACAGGTCAAGACAGGGAAGAAATGGTCAGCCAGCAAGTTGAAAGCAGGTTGAGGCATAAGGAGATTGTGGGTTCAGTGTACAACGGACGCGAAGGACTGGGTACAAGAAGCAGCTGCTTCTGGAATGGTGCCAGTGCTGCTGAGAGGAGAAACCTCGTACAAAAGGAGATCAGGACAGTGGAAAAAGATCAGAGGAAAACAAAGGCAGTGGAAATGGGCTGCCAGGGAGCCTGGACCAGATGGGAAACTGACGACAGAAATCTCACTTGGGCAGAGATTTGGAGATACCCACCATACCGGCTCAGTTTTATTAGGGGCAGTATATGACACCCTCCCATCACCAGTCAACCTCTATCGGTGGAATCTCAACGACAGACCAGACTGCACTCTATGTGGAAAGCGAGGAACCCTTGAACATGTTCTATCTTCATGCCAAGTGGCACTCACACAAGGGAGATATACATGGAGGCACAACCAGGTTCTCAGGGAGTTTGCCGATACACTTGAGAAG
This sequence comes from Mercenaria mercenaria, assembly GCF_021730395.1. Lineage (NCBI taxonomy): Eukaryota > Metazoa > Mollusca > Bivalvia > Venerida > Veneridae > Mercenaria > Mercenaria mercenaria. The sequence goes on along the minus strand of NC_069365.1, from coordinate 27,380,948 downwards.
GAGCGTAAAGCCAGACTAAAGAGGAAGGGAGTGGCAATACAAATTGTAAAAGAAGGTGAGACACCGAAAAAGCTAGATATGGAGACAGAAGTGGAATCCTGGACCAGGCAGAAGATTTGACAATGGCAGTCGATCTTGGAACCAGGCTGACTTTCCCAGAAATTGTGCCTACAACCCTTAGACCAGATGTTGTGCTGTGGTCACACGGAACAAAGAAGGTCATTGCCATTGAACTGACTGTACCATGGGAGGAGAGATGTGTTGAGGCCGATGAGAGGAAGAAGGTAAAATATGAGAACCTTTTGTCAGAATGTAGGCAACAGGGATGGCACACTTGGAACTTCCCAGTTGAAGTTGGAGTCCGAAGATTTTCCGCCTTATCAGTGTGGATGATGTTCAGTGCCCTTGGAGTGAGTGACAGGACGAAGCAGGAAAGCTGCAATTCAGAGAGTAGCTCAGGCAGCTGAAAGAGCATCATGTTGGGTGTGGACAAGACGTGACGCTAGTAGCTGGAAACCCACCACCACCACACAGTGACTTGATCACCACTGTGGACCCCTTTCCCGAGAGTGTTACGAGTTAGGGGTCGAAACACTTGCTGACGGTTGGACTCGACTGAAGATGGAGGTGGTGTATATGTATTCAATGTAAAATAAAAACAAAAATGTCAAGAAATGCCATTTTACTACTTCAAGTGCCTTTAAATATTACTTCAAAAATTTGAAATTGTTAATCCAGTCAAATTTTGTATTGAATTTCCAACATTTTCTGTTATAGTGATTATCATTTCTATATATCCAGACAACTTATTCTATATGTAACAAGCTCTAAATGATGCATGAATTTGAATAAATCGTGAAATCTTTAATTTTCATAAATTTGTTATCCCCCGTCCCTATGAAGAAGATGGGGTACGTTGTCTTGCTCATCGTCGGTCCGTCGGTAGAGTAATTAGTTTTAATTAATAACTACAGAATACTAGTGTCTTACATTAATCAAACGTCACGTGATGGTTGTTAGTGGTCAACATACGGTCCCAAATGTTTAGGGTCAATAGTCAAAGTCACAGATAACATCAGACTTAAAACTTTTTCGACCATTAGTTAGTGAACGCTTTGGCCGACAAATGACTTAATAGGACGATTGCCTGTGATCAGTAAATGACTCCTGTTGTTTTGAGGATTAGTAGCTCATCTGTTCAGATCGCAATCACTTTGAGACTGAAAACTGTTTCCGTTAAACAACTAAAAAATGCTTTTGGCCCGGTTCAGTTGTCAACTTCATGTAATGACTGCCAGTAACAGATGGTCCCCACTAGTAGAGGAGTCAGTAGGTCAAAGGTGACCAAGACTAGATATTGTTCTCGATCAATGACTGCAAAAATGTTCTGGACTAGGACTGTCAAACTTAATATGATTATAGCCTGAGGTCAGCAGAGAACCTTTAATGTTTTCCCCGGTAGAGCAAAGGCACAGTGACATTCAGACTGAAAATAGTTTCCGATCAGTAACTAGTGAACAGTTTGACCTAAGTTTTCAACATTCATAGGATGATTGACTGTATATTGTTCCAGAGAGTCAGTTGTTTAAAAATAAAGCTCACAACATAACAAATTACATATCAAATTGTCTCAGATAGGCTACAATGGGGCATTCTGTGTTTACAAACAGCTTTTGATTGTAGGTGTTTTTCATAGTCATTTAGTGCTTAATGTTATGTTGTTGTATTTTATTAATTATTACATCAGCAGTCTTTAAGTACCGTATGCCGACTGCAAAATGTCTCCAAGTACTTGGACTCAGTGTTTTTCTGGTCCTTTTTGGGATCATGGAGTGCATTCATGTTACTATAATAGAATTCCGCTTAAACCGGTGCTAGGCAGCGTGAGGTCTGTTCCACATTTCATTTCCTTTTATGAACAGACTCAATCAGACCTAATAGTCTGCTATTATATTGCTTGGTTGCTTTCTATTCTTCCAATGGATTTTTAAAAAAAATACTATTCATTATTTCTGATTGAATTCAAGTGAGAATGCATCTTATCTTAAAGGGCAAGGAAAGCCTGACAATAAGTTAATTCTGTATGAAATAGAAAAAGTGGAAACTTCACAGGTCGCTCAACACGACAAAAACGAAAATGTTGCAGGCTCGGTTTGATTGAGCCTGTTCATGGACGGTAGTGGAAATGCATGCTACCGTCCGCGCCCTCCAAGCCATACTCAAGCCTTTCATAACGCCGAAAGTGTTTTTAAAATCGGACCACTATTGAAAAAGATATGGGAGTTTGAAATTTAAGAAAATAGCTAATTATTGAGGCAGCCATTTTAGTGTGTTTACGTCATTTACACACTGCTGTATTCTTTATTTGCAAATAACCTTTTAAGTAGATTAAATGTCACATGTTTCTTGAGTGTAAAGTGTATACCATGATAATTTCTTTCATCATAGCTAGAAAATGTAGAGAAATTATTTTGCAGAAATAAGTAAATATAGTTCAAATGTGTATCTAAAAATTAATAAATCTGCCATTTTTTATTGCCATGGAAACAAAATGGCCACCAATTTGACCAAATGTTTAACTGCTCATAACTTTCTCATTTTTACTCCGATTTTGAAATTCTTTCACTTCTTTAAATGATTAAAGAAATCCCAGCTGACGAAGTTACCATGAGAACAATGGTGCCTTTCCATTTAACTAATGATTATTGATTTTAGCTGAGAGGGATAATGGAAGTTTTTAATTAAGAACGGAAAGTCTTAAAAGAATAACAAGTCTATGTGTTTTAGGTAAAAAAATATAACTTAATTGACAGTAGTCCAAAAATTGAAAAAGGACCAAAGTCTCACTTGACCTCTTGCAGTTGTCTTTATATATACACATATGGATCTTTGGATATTATTCCTTTGAAAAAGAGCTATTATAATTTATGTTCAACTGTTTAAAATACAACAAACGTCTAAATTTTGATTTTTATTTATTCTGTAAAATACTAGTATGTAAACTTTCAAAATCAGCCACAGCAAGTCAGACAAAAAATTATGCGGCAATACATAATTAATTAAAATAACCAATACAATAGAAAGGAAACATGCATGATGTTAACAAATAAAAATATCTTTGAGATAGAAGAATAATGTTTATTTACAATTTTAAACGTCTAAACAAAAACTATCAAGAGTAGATAGAAGAGTACCATTCAGTCACGGAGGCTTAAATGGCATTAAATCACAACAATGCATTATGATCATCAAACACGTGTATCTCAAAAGCCGTTGTACATAGTAATGCATGGAACTTTTTTAGGAATACACTCAGCTAATATTTGCCAACATTTTAAGCATGTTTTATTCTATCTATCTCTGAATACTGCCAACCCCTCTCTTTAGTGTTAAAGGCAGGAAATAAGTGAACTTCGGATTATTAGTAAAGTGTACCATTCATTCACGGAGGTTTAAATGGCATTAAATCGCAACAATACATTATGAACATGAAACTCGTGTATCTCATAAACCGTTTTAGTAATGCATAGAAAAATTTAGGAATACACTCACTTGATATTTGCCAACATTTTAAGCATGTTTTATTCAATCTCAGAATACTGCCAACCCCTCTCGCGAGTGTTAAAGGCAGGAAACAAGTGCACGTCGGATTATTAGTAAATAGGTAAGATAGATAAAATCTGACAGTGAAAACATGTCAGGATAAGTGAGGCTGGAAAAGTGTTCTAGTCATGATTAGAATGTTAATATAGAAAGGATAAAAAGTAAAAACACTTGGCAGACTGCATCTTTACAATCGCCTGTTTGAACTGATCAAGATCGGGTAGGGTGGCAATGTGACTTGGCAGTTTGTTCCAAAGAACAACGCTGTGAGGAAAGAAAGAGTATTTGTGGCAGTCAGGGGAAACCTACATTTCTCGTAGAGACAGAGGACTTGGATATATGGTGGAAGATTAACTGCAACTAGGTTATGGTATATTTTATAAAACATTATTAGCCTGCAGTCTAGTCTGCGATTTTCATGGGAACGCCAATGTATATATGAAGTCAGATTTTTGTCATTTACACATTCCTAAATGGACTTACTTATTGAAAAACAGTGTAGAGTAGAGTCGAGTCGGGTAGGAGAAAATGGCACCTAGAACATAACATGCGTGTAGAAAATAGGCCAAAGACTTACTATGCTCATAATTCATGTTTTCCTCTCATGAACAGACGCAATCAAACCGAGTCTGCTATTATTCTGCTTGGTTGCATTCTATGCTTCGAAAGGATCCTTTTATAGATTATATTTACTAAGTATGCTAATATTCCTAAACATGCTGATATATACCCAGCCAGCATTCTATATCGGCCCGATATCAAACCGACGTCGTTGTCTATAATGGCCCGATATCGGCTTCAATATCGGCTGCAAATAGGAATGATGTCGGCCCGACGTCGGCAGACGATATTGGGCCAACATCATACCGACATCGGTCCGACATTGGCAAACGATATTTGGCCAACATCAAAATGATATCGGCCCGATATTGGCAGATCATATCATTGTCGCGAAATAGTGTGACACGCAGTGCTTCAAAGTTTTCTTCAAATATTCACTTTATAAATTCTCAGAATAATTTACTTGAGAACAGATGTGTCTCGCATCATGTGTATGATGGTTATTTGATTTTATTGATATAATATTTTTTTACAAGTATATACTACATGTTTTATACAGTTACGTACGTTTTCTGTATATTATTAACACTATTAAAATTGTTCAATTAGAATTTTAAACATATTTATATGTTCATTTTTTTATAAATGTAAACATTTCTACGGCGGCATTCTACCTAAAATAAAAATGCATCATACTTATAACCTCCCTTTATTACATATAAACTTTTGATAAATACCGTCTACAAATTTTGTTTGGAACCTAGTTTGATTAATTCTGGCATACATCATATTGCTTAATAAATTAGCACACATAAACAATTAGATTACTTTTTCACGTTTATCAATATATATTTTGAAAAATATAGCTATATTAGAGAATCCAATATCGGCCCGATGTCAATCCGACTTACGAAATAGTTACACTGATTGATGTCGATCTACCGATTTCAATATTTTGCGGCAGTTCAACGGTCCGATCTCGGTGATATATGATCATTTTGTGTCGATTCGCCGTAAAACCTAACTCACTCACTCTCTCACTCACAACGGCCCGACGTCGGCCCTATATCGGCACATTTTGCCGACATTATACCTATATCTGGCACATATAGTCATGCTGGCTGGGTATGTGTGTGTGTATCTTTATTATATAGTCGAAAATTAGTATTTTTCACAATTATGGAAAATAGATTTAGTAACAGTAGATTATAATGACTAGCACATGTGCTGTAGTGTAGTTCACATAAAGACAGAAGAGGGCTTTAATTCTGCTCTTCGTGTAGCCTTACTCATTTGGCTTATCAGGATGACTTATTTTATGATCTGATATTAGTTGTCATCCCTCTGTGACGGAGACAGCAACAGTCAAAAGTTATCACGCTGTCCCGAAACGTCCTATTATTTGGACTACTCTTCATTTAAGTAAGACTGCAGCGCAACAAACCAATAGCAGAACCAGAAATATCCAATTATTCCCGACCACGAATACATTACAGAAAATGCGCTTTGCGTGTTTCTCTAAGAATTGGGTTCTATCTGCAAACGCTCATAATACAAAGGTTATTAATAAAACCCGGCCCGGCCCGGCCCGGACCAAACCACGGAAATAGCCGATTCCGATTGTACGGAAACCACCGGAAACTTACGGACGAAAGGCTAATATAATTACGAATGGTGATATCGTCATCTTTATCAAGGCAATTACGTGTATTTTATTTCATTATTACAAAAGTAGAAGCAAAGTATTTAATATTGATGATACGTATGTTTGATGAAGTATTGCACTTGACATAAGCAAAGACCTAAAATAACAAGATATTTGAATCACACTCAATCAAAGAAGTAATATGTTCGGCAGTCGATGTGTCATTTTGTGTACCGGACAGACACGAGATCAGCAGTTTGCAGGATACTTTCAACAGAACTGGACAGGCTAGTTAAATGTACGTCGTATTTTTCACACTAACGATGTGACACTAGGTTGTGTAGTAAGGCGAAGGGGTCTATACCATGCACTGGATGTATTTATAAAATTTGGTTGCCCGACCAAGATAGCGTTTTAGCATATTAAGTATAATGAAAATATCTTGTCTTAGGGAACATATGAATATAAACACTCTTATATTAAGGTTGTCAAAGATTTGCATTGATAAGTACACATTTTGCGAAAATTAACTAGAAATGTAAGTTTTGATAAATGAAATTATTATTATACTCCTTCTGCCTATCTCGGTTGCGCAACCAAGATAGATCGAAAATAGATGAACTACGAAGCTATGCGCTGTTTTCATACTTGCCATTTGTTTCAGGTTGTTGAAGTATTCAAATTTGAATATAAAACTAAATAAACTAATAAATCATATCAAAATCTAAAAACATAGTCCACTTTTTACATTTTTTTCATATTAAAGGGAGGCAATTACAAAATTTCATAAAAATATCAAAGTAAACATTTCCAGAAGAGGTATAACTCTAAAACTGAAAAAAAAATATCATAAAATGTTGCTCAAATGATAAATCATATGATTTAGCTTTAAACAAAACCGGGTGATTTTGTATGGAGATGATACCCGGAGTTACAGTAAGTTGTAGAAATGAATGAACTGGAGTATAAAATATGAAAGATCGGTCGCAAAGTTTCGAACCCCCCCCCCCCCCCCCCCCCCCCACACACACACACACACACCCCGAAACATGTCCGCTCAGTCTGTTTAAAACAAAACAATAAAAAACGGTAAATATCTAATACGGATAAATGGGAGGGTAGTGATAGCAATGAACTTTCATGTTTTAACAATTTACTGCTAACGTTGTTTTTGTTTTTAGATTATTTAATTTTTGATTTCTCTTTCTTTTATATTTGAAATAATACTAGCATATCTTTTTAACAAAGAATAAAAAAAAACCCGGTCCGGTCGGACTACGAACTATGCTTTTGCTATATGTTTATACAACTATTCACACAATGTTAACATTTTTGTTTTTAAAATGAACATTTTAAAGCATGGATTACAAATGTGTGCAATTCAGATGTTAAATTATTATACCCCACACAATGTCCAGTGCACTTTTCCCATTAGTTTAACTTGAATAATATATCATAAGCGTTTTCATATCTCGTGCGCAAAATCGTTATTTTCAATTTCTGCGCATGTGATATTATACAGTAATTGCCTTTTGGTGAGGTCGATATGAGCCGCGCCATGAGAAAACCAACATCCGCCCAGTCTGGTCAGGATCCATGCTGTTTGCTAACGGTTTCTCTAATCGCAATAGGGAGCGGTGGTCTAGTGGATAAGGTGTTGGCCGCTCAATCCAGAGGTCGTGGGTTCGAGCCCCACTGGGGTCACGACCATGACTTCTCATATGACACCAGTACTGGTTTTTCCAGGAAGCGGACTCGAGAGTGGTTACAATAAGCTTGAAGCTTTCATCACAATCGAGCTAAAACAAATTTGTATAAACTAGAAACTAATCGCAATAGACAATGTTGGTTTTCTCATGGCTTGGCTCATATGTGGATTTATCGGCCTGATAAATCCACATATCGACCACACATAAAAACGACAATTGTTTTATTATCAAATCCAGCCTACTCATAAGTATAAACATTAGATACAAATGTCTGCAGCCTTAGGTCATCTTTCGTGGTTAATTGTATACGACGTCGCAATTGTTTTAAACGTAATAACGCGTGGACGTCACAGCTGGAGGTCATATGTGTGTTTGGGCTCCGCCTTCGAGAAAATACGATTTTTTATCGTTGAACATGTGACTACATCTAGAACAATGGAAAGGACTATAAATATAGATTAATGATAAAAGCAATAATTTCATACCACATGCGCAACAACGCTATTTTGTTTTTCTGCGCATGTGATATTACATTTTCATGTCTCCCTATGAGAGATCGATACTTTCGTACTGATTAAAAGACGATGCGCTTATTTATACATAGGATTCAATTACTTTATCTTGTGTTCATACATGTGTGAACCCGGCCTATTTTTCTTTTCTGCTTTTGAATGATTTGTTCTACATGCAACATTTTGAAAACAATTTTTCATCAAATATCAAACTGAATCTATCACCATTAGATTGGAAATTAACTAACTACTAACTACTAAGAAAATGAGTGCTCTCATTATATGTTCCGTAGTTATCGCCGCTTTTCGAATGTTACTGCTGCTGATTTTGTTGAAGTATGTCCATAAATACAGCGTTATGTAACCTCAAGACTATAGATACCTATCAAAAAGTAATGATTTTTATACAGCAAAGTCGTGACAATTTCTAAGTGCTTACTAGTAAAGCCTCCTTAATTCTGTCTTCATTATTTGGTAAGTAATAACTTTTTTAATGTTAAATAAATCATTTCATTATTTTTTCGGTATAATAAAATAAATAATGTATTCCTGAGAGAGTGGTCCCTCAAAATAACTCTTTCCGTGACTAATATTTTTCAATGCGACAATTGTAAGTTACTTTAGAGAAAGAATTTAGTATTTAAAATGTAATGTATAATAAAATGTTGACGAAAATGGGCTTAAAATCCTAAAAGGCCACAACAGGAAATAATTCTTCCCGGCTAATCTGACTTTTAAGTTGGTCGGGACTTTGATATGCACAATCAAAATTTCCTAGCACCACAGCATAAGAATGAACCTGATAGTCATTTTATAATTTTATTTCATTCAAAACATTTCAGGAACATTTTCAGAAATAAAAGATACATACTAAGTGGCGAACGATCAGTAAAATGTTTAATAAAAGTATTATATTAGTTTTTCATCACGCCGCTTTTGTGTGTAACATGTATTCAGGGATACACGCGTAACAATAAAGATCGGAAAGAAATCGAAAATGGCTAACAAAATAAGAATATAATTAAATGAAATTTATGCTGTTGTAAACTTTTTTGTGGTGATTAACTTATTTTTCCCTTAGATACAAGCATTTGTATGTAAAAATTGAGTGTGCAATAGCTGCGCGTGAAAATAGGGTAGGAGAAAATTAAGACAATACCGCGAAAACGAAGAAGGAGATCCCTGTTTATTTTTCGCTCATATTACAATTCAAATTTGTTTTTATCATAATTGTATTTGTGAAAAAAGAACACACTACTTAGTCATTCCATTTGAAAACATATAGGTTTCGATGGGCCTGTTATACCAAATGAAACATAATTACTTTTTGGATATAATGGAAACCCAAAAAATAAATTAATCTCCGTAAAACAGACACGTCACAACTATATATATTTAGGGTTGAGCTAAAATGTGATTTCTCGACGCGATTTGCGTAAGGAGTACGAATTTTCCTTTTCAATACAATGTAATATCGGGTGGAAGATCAACTTTTACTATTATTTAAACAAGTTATGAAGGATGCAACTTGTTTTTGGAAAATCCCGCTCATTACACTTTCTTTACCGTAAAGTTGAAAAAAATGTAAGGTTAAAACTTTCTGCGATGCTTTATGGATTTGGCCACATATGGGCAGTTTAACAAACCAATTATAGCTGAAGAATTACACTCAGATCTTTCGTAAAAAACTGCAAACTATCGTACAATTACTCGGTATATACAAAAGAAGATGCATAATTACAATAGGTTTGGTTCTACCAATGAAAAACTCACAAAACGTAAGGTCTCAGAATGCGACAGCATTAAAGCTGCTCAATATAGATCCAAGTACAGTTCACTTCCGGTGTGGTCACGTAACCATAGTGAGTAAGCAGTGTTAGAGTAAATCGTCTGCAGTACATTGTGATATTGATAAATTTACAAAAAAAATCTTAATGAAGAAATTTGTGAGATTTGAAGAAACAACATCCGTTCAAAGTTTTATTTTGCTTTTTCGAGACTTATTTGTAAATTATGATTAGCGGGCTCAAACGATTCTTCAGTTGTTATGTATCAAAAATGCCGAGCACTAGCTAACTGACTGAAAAGGCATTCTGTATACAATAATATATCAAATCAACCTAAATAAATTGCAAAGTTTTGCAAGATATGTCTAACCATTGAAGTTTAATTTTGAAGTATCTAAATTCATAATCTGAAAGTGTAGAGCATTGGTAAATATCCAAACGAACCTTAACAAGTTTTTACTTGGTCTTTTTTTCACGAAACAGTGTGAATCGTTGAGAGCAGTTAAATGGTAATTTTGTTCCCATTTAAAATATTTCTTTTTCGCGTCGAGTTTTGGTTCACCAACTAATGTGAAATACACTCGGTGACTGCTTCCTGGAAAGTAACCAGTACTCGCACCGAAAGAAAGGACTGTTGGAGTCACGGTCAAATCCGCTGACAGGATTCGAACCCGCGACCTCCGGTTTCGAGACTTCTGTACAAAAATGAAAAATGGTAAAATTTGTATCTCGATTCTACTCTATATAGTTTTGAACTAATTTGAATATAACTTAAGTAAGTCAGTTTATTCAGAGATTACTTGCAAACTTAAAAAAAAAAAGAAAATATGTTAAAACATTATAGCAACCTGCCGAATATGAAATCGATTATCGAAAGTGCAAAGGCTATGCCACAAGCTGCAATGTACCACAATATATTCAATGTGTGACTTTCATCGTACGTCAATTCAGTCGACTAAGTTCAAGAGATACTCACAATACTGCGTGAACAAACCTGTCTCAGTATTTGTTTCTATATATTTGTACAGGAATATTTTAAAAATATGGGGTACGGTGTGTAAAACTTTTCAATATTCAACGCTGCATCTTCGTGCGCTATCGGTATCCCGACCTATCCTATTTTTTTACATAACCCTAAATGTTTTATAGTCTTTGAGATTTTTTAAAAACTTTTTAATAAAAAGTTTTAAAAAACTGCTCATTCTATTCTTTAAAAATTGTCAGTGATATTAGAAATTATTCGTATTCATTTTTTTTTTTTTTGACATAAAAATAATTCCGTAAAGTCTCATTTAACAAAAAAGTATAAAAATCCTGCCTTTTTACTACCTATTTTTTTAGGCATGTTACCGGACACAAAGAATTATTTAGGCTTTGGGAATACACAGGTGAAACAAAAACTCTTTGAGGCCCGAGAGGAATTCCTTTCTTCGAAATATAACAACTTTTTGGACAAAACGTGATTATAAAATAGTATATAATGATAACGATACAAAATATCGGGAACTAATTAGAAGGCTCGTCAAAACAACGCTATGTATAACGACTTCCTGTGTACAAGTTTACAAATTATATTAAGACGTTTTTGCAACCAGAAAGAACACGCAGTTTTAACCCATTCATCAAAGAAGTTCCTCGCGGGCATCATAAAGTTCAGTGTATTTTTTTTACTCAATTCTAAATATGTAAGTTGATATCGACACGATATCATTCGTAATTATATTAGCCTTCCGTCCGTAAGTTTCCGGTGGTTTCCGTACAATCGGAATCGGCTATTTCCGTGGTTTGGTCCGGGCCGGGCCGGGCCGGGTTTTATTAATAACCTAATACAAATGCGTTTCATGACTGTGATTAATTAGAAAAAAAGAAAACAATTGTCATTTAATTTTTCTGTTTTACCAAACATAAGTTTATCAGGTGCAGTTTTAAGTTGTGGAAATGACCACGATATAAAGTTATTGGAAGCTGTCTTTTCTGCTACTTTATATTCTTGCAAGTAAAAAGAGTCCTTTTTGTGAAATTATTCGGTCTCGAAACTGTTCGTACTTAAAACCACAGTAAGTACAAACAGCGTTTGTTTTTTTGTTTGTTTTTTATTTTTGTTACTAGTATCATATTTTTGTTGTAAAGAAGTACTTGGAGTAATCAGTGGATGCCTGTCACCTGGAGAATATTCTCTCTTATAGCAATATTCACCAAACTTGAACAAAATGTCTTTGGCCAAGTTCAGTAACTAGCCAAATCGGCCCAGGAGCTTTGGTATTATGGCCCTTGAATTACCAAAAAATATTGATGCCAGTGATACAGGTCTTGGTGCATGGTTAACTCAGATACATAATGGAGAAAATTTAAATGTCAATCTAGATGATTAGGCAGTTCTGGGAGACATGCACTTTTTTCTCAAAATCGGCTAGATAGATAGATAGATTTATTTGTGTAAATATATACATCACATTGACACAATTAATCACATACATTGAATTTAAACAGCACATAATATATTAACACAGCTTTGATTTCACAGATATTATTGGTGACTAGTGCACAATCATGACATATATAAAAACACAGGATAACCTGTAAAAGCCTTGCGGCTTATTTCCAACAGGGTCAAAGGCTCTACTTTCATTTGATTTCTGGACCATTTCCCTCCCAAGCCTAATGCTCCTCTGACTATCCATTTACTTTCAGTTCAGTTTCTTTATACTGTATCTTGTTATCTGCATTCCACACCCCCATATATACCCCCTCCAGGGTTTCCTCAGGGTCAGATTGACTGCGCCAACAATTAAATTTGCCAATCAGAAAATGTTTGTGCCAGTGTTACCAAACTTGGAGCCAGTAGTCTGTGGGAGGCAACATACCACTTTTGTTAAGATATAATAACAATTACAGGCAATCAGTAACAAACACATAAATTCCAATCATTTAAATATCAACTGTGACACTTTATCAAATATTTAAGAAACAGCACAAGAAGTGTCTTTTCTTTTACCCATATATATAATTTTCATTCATGAGAAAATTATACCATAAATTTAAACTGAATAATAACGGCAGCATCACAAGCAATATTTGTTTTCATCAGCTGTTCATTGTTTTAAATTTGCTACAGTCGTCAGCCAATGCGTGCATAATCAACTGTTTGAATAATCTCGTCAGTTAATTCAGTTATATTATATTTGTACTCTGAAAATGTCACTAGCTACTCAAAACACTTGTCTCGAAGTGTCATACAGGTGATGCAAACAACACAATCATCATGTATATGATCATGTGTGACCTTTCCCTTGCATCAATTTTCTGTGTATGCGATAAGAATTTTATGTCTGTGAGAAAAACTCATCGCTGAATATTATTAGCTTGACTATTCGAAGAATAAGTAGAGCTATCCTACTAGGGTTGGATACCGGTTCCCAGTATCGGTACAATACCGAATAATCACTTCAAAAAGTACCGGTATATACCGTTTCGTAAAAGAACCGGTTCCGATTTCGGTATTTCCATAAAAGTAAAAACAAAATTCTTACGAAATCTGTGGCAAAATAAAGCAGAAATTTAAGCAAATAGCGTAATAACGCGATCGACATTGTTTACTGTGATACCACTCAGAGTAACCTCCCTTGACATGGAGAGCTAACCGTGCGAATAGTTTTGTTGCTAAATATTACCTGAAATACTTCTTTACCAGTCGTTTTAGACAATGTAAACCAATACTTAATTTCAAAATATACGACACTATTTTTCTTTGTAGTATTCTTTTAAAACCAATGAAAAAAAAATGATGTAAATAAAAAAATACAAGAGTAAGCTGTAACCTACATAAACAAATGATCGGTTTTCGCAAACCATTAGAAATAATGTTATTGTTGGAATGTTGGTTGTTTCAAGAGTTTTGAAGGTTATTGTTCAATTAAAAATGTGTTGCTAAGTGTTTCACTTTAAAAACATTACTAGTCAACCTAGTCGAAGATTATCATGAGTGAGAATGAGTCTGACTTGTTAGAGGGGTAATTTGAAAGCTATGAATGTTCAGTTTAACAGTTCTAGACAGTACTGAGCTTTAAAACCATTACTACTGTGAGTGTATTCATAGATTTAAATTGCATAGTGAGCGAGCTATCTACTCTAGATTTTAATTTTGGAAAACTAGTCTGTAAGATATGTTTATTTTGTACTCTTTCATAATCTAATACACACAACATTCCATTAACAGACTTAAAATGTTTATTTATCACAGCAAATTTTCATGTATATCTACTTACATAGGTGTATATAGTACTAAGCAAATCATTGCTTATGTAATGTACTACAAAGCATGGTATCGGTATCGTTAAAAATACCGTATCGTTTCATTAGTATCGGTATCGGACTGCTTCGTCCTTAACGATATCCAACCCTATATCCTACCAGTGATTTTTTTTGCGTATTTTTACTGCCGAATATCGGCACTTTCCCCTCGCCAAAATAGGCCATTTTTTCCCAAAAAATTGTCTATTTTTCCCCTAAAAAAGAAATGTTTTCCCCCCTCAAATTATAATATTTTATTTTCAAAATGTAACAGTATATATTCGGGCGTGAGATCCACGATATCTAACATGAAATTGGCAGAAATGACGTCCTTTTTAAGATCAGAATCGCATCAAGGTTACCGTCGCGAAAACACGTGACAAACAAAACATTGCCGATTTTCAAGAGAAATATGGACTACAGTCGGTTTAAATATGTTTCATTATGTCAGTTAATCATTTATGGTAATGAAAAATGACAATATCTCTCCTAGTTTTTGAAAAATTGGTCATCAAAATCGCCGCGATTGTACCGAATTTCGGATAGTCAAAATTTCGGACGTTATCAAATTTCAAGGGAATGAAGTGAAAATTGATAAATACAATTATAACAAGTTGTATTGGTGTCTTAATTAATTTTATCAACCAAAAATTTCACGATTTTAAATCCAAACGTGGTTTTGAAAAAATATAAACTCTTTAAACAAAATTCAGTTAGGAAATGTACAGATTTATATCACTTAGTATGGAAATTAAACATATTTCTATTTTTCCCAATTTGGGGAATTATCGTGCTTATTTTCCCAATTCAGCGGGCACAGGCACCTTTATTTTGTCCAAAAAAAATCACTGCCTACTCTCCACAGCGTCGACGTCACACCTTGGTTAAATTTTTTGTACCAGTCCACTTTTTGACAAAGTCTTTTGAGATAAAGCTTTGAAACTTTCAATACTTGTTAACCATCACCATGTCCAGTTTTAGACAAGAGTACATAACTCCAACAAGAATTTTGGCTGAGCTATGGCCCCTTTTAACTTAGAAATCTTGGTTAAGTTATTTGCACCAGTTCACATTTTGTGTAAAGTGTTTGATATATGGCTTTGGACCTTTTATCACTAATGTTTAATATAACAGTCTCTATCTGTAGGCAAGAGTACATAACTCTGTCAACTATATTGGCTGAATTATGGCCGTTTTTGGACTTGGAAATTGGTAGAATTTTTGTACAAGTCCATGTTTTGTCAAAACTATTTGACTTGTGGCTTTGAAAGTTTGAACAATTGTTTATCATCATGATTTATATTTGTAGGCAAGAGTACATAACTTTGTCAACTATTTTGGCTGAATTATGGCCCTTTTTTGACATGGAAATTGGTTCAGTTTTTCGTACAAATCCATGTTTTGTCAAAACTATTTGACATATGGCTTTGAAACTTTGTACACTTGTTTACCATCATGATTTCCATCTGTAGGCAAGAGTACATAACTCTGTCAACTATTTTGGCTGAATTATGGCCCTTTTTGGACTTGGAAATCTGTTTAGATTTCGTACCAGTCTGTATTTTGCCTAACCTGTTTGTCATATGGCTTTGAAACTTTGACCACTTGTTTACCTTCATAGTCTTAGGAAATTTCACATACCATTGGATATTTTGTCTATTAACTGTTTGATATATGGCTTTGAAACTTTGAACACTTGCTTACCATCATGGTCACACATTGCCATATAACTTGTAAGACTTATCCAATTCCACAAATGCAGGTACAATGTTTGTCTTATCTGTTCCTTTTCTTTTGTCTGAAAATCTCAGGTAATATTTTGACCCTATACTTCTGTCAGTGCTTCAAATAGTCGAACATGGTGTCAACAGACAGCTCTTGTTTTGTAATATTTTTTGTTGGGGCCACTAGAATTCACAAATTGAATATTTTTCGAGCCACAATTTATTTGATGTGCATTTCATGATTTGAAATTGGTAAGGCTAAGCACTTGTTGTAATTTAAATTCTAATTTCTAAAATTTTTGTTTATATGGCTGAAAAAAAAATCTAACTTTTCCCTTTGAAATTAAAGGTAAAGGTAAATTTTATTTACCATTGGTTTATGAAGCAATGAACATAAGTTCTGTGGAGTTTTTGAGCAACCTTATTTGAAGAACAGTTTTACCTTACTCCCAGCATAAATATTACTTGGCACAAATGTTCCCCAAATGAGATGCCATGACCCAGACCCCTAGCTCCAAGGTCAAGATTACACTTTAAAGTCAAAAGATTCTTGTGCTTTCCATAACTGCCTTTCATCAAAGATTTTGAAATTACTTGTCACAAATGTTCCTCATAACATGTCATGTGCAAGACCCAGGCCCCTAGCTTCAAGGTCAAGGTCACAGATCTATAGCATCAGTTTCATGCCCTCTACCATTCATCAAGAGATTTCAAAAATCACTTGACACAAAATGTTCCCAGTAAGAAGACATTGTATCATGTGCAAGATCCAAACCCCTCTCTCAGTTATGGTCAGATTCACACTTAGAGGTCAGAGATATAAGAACTTTTTTGTTTTGATCTTGTTAGTAACTTTACTTTGCATGAATGGATATTCAAGTAACTTGACAAAGACAGTCACTGTAATAAAACGGTTGTTTTGTGTCTAAGACTTAGACCTCTAGCTCAAGGTCAAGGTCAAATTTGAAGATAAAACATTTTTTGTGTTTTTTTTTGTTTGGTCTGTAACTTCTTTATGCATGGATTACATTCTACCCTGCTAAATTTTTAAAATGAACAGGTCCATCTTTCAGTTTGGGCAGTACCACTTATTATTCAAAGGGGTGTTCATTGAACATTTTCTGACTGAATATCGAACAGTGTAGACTATGATCAGCCAGCACAGTTTAAGCTGCTGGCCCTCTGAATCAGCCAGATGCTTTCTTGTTGACTTGACTTTGTTCCACTGATAACTTGAAAAAAACACACCATGTACAACGACGTCATACTGATTTCATGACATTCCTAATGTCACGTCTCAAAATGCCTTTGGTGACTTACTTAAAAGCATTGTAGCTCTTGAAATAGTGGAGATAATTACTTTAATTTTTTTATATTAGAAAGGTAAAAGAATGTTCTTCATGGATATTTTGTTATCTCAATTTTGAATTTTTTGTCACTACTACAGGTTTTCTCATGGAATGCCCAATATATTTATATTAGGACAGTGTTAGTGAGAGACCAATCAATATGAGTCATTAAGCTTGTTTAGGGTTTGTTGCTGTTTTAATCAAAGGATTTTATAGTTTAAAAGTAGATGGCATTTTAATAGTCTCCTTGTTCTTTTATGCTGCAGAATGGAGGACTACAAGTATTTATTCAAGATAGTTCTAGTAGGGGAAGCTGGTGTAGGAAAGACATGTCTTGTGAGACGTTTCACTCAGGTAATTGATACAGCTTGTATATCTTTCTTATGAGCCAACAACAGAATGAAATAACTGTTACCATAATAGTGAAACATGTCTGAAATAGCAGTCAAACTTTTAAAACTACAAAAAGCATGTTAAGTCTTTAAAAATGTGAACCATCAGACATTTTTGTTAGAAAAAAATTACATGCGTTTAGGATTGAGCTTTTTTGGCAGTTTGCAACAATTTACTTAGCAGACACTTCTGGTGGTCCTGCAAGCAAGTAAAAAGTATAATGTGTTTGTAAATGTGTTATGTCTCAGATATCTGTAATAAATAAATTTAAAATGTATACAGAAATGTAAACAGTGTCCGAATCATGTTTTTTTATTTCTGTAGCAATGCCATTTACAGCCTAACAGGTATCTTTCCCTCAGTAAATTTCATTCAAATCATGCAGTTTTCCTCCAGTTTCTAAAATTGACTGCACATACATAATTATCAGGATTTTAATTTTTATTCCCCTTTGCCCAACTACTGAGCTAGTTTTTTACCCAAATGACATGTATAGCCTTCCCCTTTGCTTCTGGATGGAAATGAATTTATTAAAATTGCATAGCTAAGTATTGCTGATGCAATTTGTAATGAGTAGAATTTTGAATTTTCAGGGTCTGTTTCCACCTGGTCAGGCAGCAACTATTGGTGTTGATTTTATGATTAAAACGGTGGAGATTGAGGGTGATAAAGTCAAGGTAAGTATGCATGGCATAACCGTATCACGTATACATGTTTTTGTAATCTGTACCTCCTTATCAAGTTATCAGTTGTCTTGGTAGTCTGTCTGTAGATAAGAAAGTATTAGATCAGAAAAATGAGAATACTTTCACATAAAGCCTTTATGTAAAACTTGGAAGTAGATTCATCAGTCTTACTGTATTTTTTTAGCAATAGATCAAAGGCAAAGGCCTGTACATTACCTTGAAACTGAAGACATTTGTTGACTTAAACACTTTGACATCAAAAGATGATTGCCTAGGCTCAGTGGAGGACCAATTTAAATCAAGGTTCATGGTCACCCTGGCCCTGAACTTCAATAAGATGAATATTGCCTGTTCTAAGTACTCAAACTCAGTGCTTGTTTGGGCCTCCTAGTTCCAGATCATTTGATAATGGTTTTTAGCTCCACTATTCAGATTCTACTCGCCCCGGCGTTTGCGTGGGCGTGACCTTTATTGGTTTAAGTTTTTCGGCAACCTTTGTTTTTCTGTCATATCTTTGTTACTATTGCTTATACCTTACTGTAACTTCACATAAACATTGTCCAGTATACAAACAAAGTATGTGTAGGGGCTGAGCCCATTATACCCAAGGTCAAGGTCACCAAGGTGTTATACTTAGGTTATTTTTAAGGTTAAAGTTTCTCGGCAACCTTTGTTTTTCTGTCATATCTTTGTTACTATTGCTTATATCTTACTGTAACTTTACATAAACATTGTCCAGCATACAAACAAAGTATGTACAGGGGCTGGGCCCATTATACTCAAGGTCAAGGTCACCAAGGTGTTATACTTAGGTTATTTTTAAGGTTAAAGCTTTTCGGCAACCTTTGTTTTTCTGTCATATCTTTGTTATTGTTGCTTATATCTTACTGTAAGTTCACATAAACATTGTCCAGCATACAAACAAAGTATTGGCAGGGGCTAGGCCCATTATACCCAAGGTCAAGGTCACAAAGTTATTATACTTGGAATTATTTTCATGTTAAATTTTTTTGAAAGCTTCGTTTATAGACATATCTTTGGTACTTTAAAAGATAATGACTTGAAGTTAAAAGTATTTCTTTATAATCATCATCTGCACTTGTGGTTACAAACCCCATAACTGTAATTGTATTTTTGACAGAATTATGCCCCTTTTGTACTTAGTTTTTTTGTGTGCAATCTTTGCTTTCTGGATATAACTTTAATGCAATATAAGATAAAGACTTGAAACTTAAAATGTATCTTTATCATCATCATCTGCATGTGTGGTAACAATCCCCATAACTCTGATTTGTATTTTTGACCAAATTATGCCCCTTTCATACTGTAAATCACTTTATATTAGCGTGATCTTTATTTCGCGAATTCCGGCACCCTGAATTACTTCGCGGTTTTATGAATTCGCGATGGAAGGGTCAGGAATTTAAATTCGCGAAGGTTCTTATCTTATATTAGCGAAATTTCAATTAATTCAGGAAGTCGTGATTATATTAATGCCTTTTTTTTCAGTACCGTACCGAATTTATGCCTGTCAAAGACTCGTTAAACACATGGTCCGTAACGGTTATTTTGTATCAGCAATCGGTTACTTTATTCACACAGACTGAAATAATTGAGCCTTTAAAATCCTTTATTCAATTTAATGGCGATTATTCTTATTACACGTAATAGCTGATAAAATGTTCAAAGTTTGTTACAGCCATTTCATAAATAATTAACGCACAAGTATATAATACAATGGTGTGATAAATTGTCCGCTAATCCCTATTGTTGTCTAAACAAAATGTGTAAGGTTTGTTGAGAAGATAAGTGATGATATGGATCTTCCCTTCGGGCAACACGCGCTCTGCTTGTTTGACACAAGGAGATGCTCTCCGTTAAAAACTGCCTGCTACATGTAAATCTAACCTTTAGCAGTATATTCTACATGAATTATTCATAATACATTGAAATGTGAAATGAATTGAAATTCATTCAATAAACATTGATGTACAGGCGGCTAGTTATGATTGCTGAACTTGACCGTATTTTGGACATTTTTTCGAATATGTCTGTATGTTATGGAAGGATATTTACGCGGATTCATGATTTCGCGATGCACCCGATTCGCGAAAAATAGCGAAAATTATAACAACGCGAATAATACCGGATTTACAGTACTTAAATTTTTTTAACAAACTTCGTTTTCTGGACATAACTTTGGTACTATATAAGATAATGACTTGAAACTCAAAATACATCTTTACCAGTATCATCTGCATGTGTGGTAACAATCCCAATAACTCTAATTTGTGTTCTTGACAGAATTATGCCCCTTGGTGTATCTTCCTTTTAAAGTAGAGGCCTCTTATTGAGACATACATTCATTTTATTGTCAAATCCTCGGATAGTGGAGCGCGCTGTCTTACGAACAGCTGTTGTAGAATTTTATGATTTCTTTAGTATTACAAGAAAGATGTTCAAATTAGTTATTTTTGTATCAGCTGCAGATATGGGATACGGCGGGTCAGGAGAAGTTTCGATCAATCACCCAGAGTTACTACAGAGCTGCTCATGGCCTCATTCTGGTGTATGATGTCTGCTTACAGAACACATTTGATGCTCTTCCACAGTGGTTGACAGATATCGAATCATTTGCTAATGAGAAAGTGCTCTCCTATTTAGTTGGTGTGTATATTACTTTTATGACTCAGTTAAGCAGACATGCGTAATTATACCTGCAAAAATGAAGCAGGGATGTAGGAGTCATCTAACGTTTGGTTGGTCTGTTGGTCATACCGTCAGTCGGTCAGAAACAAAATATTTGTGGAGTGAACTACTTCAACAGAAATGTTTAGTTGTAAATAAAATAATTTTCTGTGGCAGACAAAGTTAGATGGCACTGGGGGACCTACGCCCCTCAAAGTGGATTTAACTACTTTAGCAGTTTTAAAGGGATTCCAATGAAACTTCATACACATGGTCTCCAAGAATAATTATTGTAGATTTGCATAATTATTTTGTCAGGTATTGACAATGGTTCTAACCCTTAGGCACCGCACCCTCTCAATTTTGTGGAATGAACTATTTCCACATCTTTTAGGGGGATTGCAAGTAAGGAATAATTTATAGCAAAACTGGTTTTAACACTATTTATACATAATGAGCAGTTTTGCATGGAGCTTAATAATTTCACGAGAGCGTAACCCGAGTGAAATTATTACGTATGACGTATAACCATCAAAGTATAAAAATAGTGTTCAAACATGGTATGCCATAAATTATTTCGATTCTTGTATGTCTTTTATTGTAAAATTTAGATCAAATGTGATAGAACTGTTTCTTTGCGCATGTATGGTACCAAATGGTAGGTCATCACACTCCTTTGTTTATATACGCCTGGACCAGAAATGGTTATACGTCTTGCTGAATATTCCGTTGTCGAATTATTCTGCACAGCAAATAACAAACTCAGTTGGTGTGTAAAAAAATCAAGACAGTTGTGCATTGTGACATTTTGTTTTAAACATGTTTTTAAGGAAAATATTTGATCAAATTTGAAAGTACTATTTCTCGATGCATACATGGCGCTAAATTATAAATATCACATCAACGTGATGTCAGCATAATATCTTTGTGAGGATTTAAGCATTGCTAGTCATATTAGATGAATCTTCATACAGGTGATCACCATGAAGTGTAGTTTTATATGACATGTTTTGTTTTTGGGATGGACAAAGGTGGGGGCATAGGGGCACCCATACCCTATCAAGATTGTGAAATGAACTACTTTCTCAGTTTTGAAGGTCTTCATACAGCAAATTACAGGTAATCACTATGATGTTTAGTTGTATAGGGGTTTCATGAATGGCCAGGGGTGAGGTGGTTGTGGGGGCCAATTTTCCACTTGCTGTAGTTATCTGAAATCCTGGCTACTTTTCCTATAGCAAGCAATGTTTTAAATGGAAGGGATCCCAGGTCTGTGTCTAATCCTCAGCTTCCATGATCTGCTTCAGTAATTAAAAAAAAAGTCCTGCAAGGTTTGTGTAACATCTGTTGTTTTGGGATAGACAAGATGTGGGGCCCAGGGATACCCCTGAAGTTGGTGATTAATTTAAATGTAGAAAACTACTTCCACTAGTTTTAAAGGGACTCTAATGAAACCACCATGGGTGGATGAAGGTAGGGGCATGTCTCAGCTTTTGTTTTTTGTTACCTTTTTTAGCTCACCTGTCACAAAGTGACAAGGTGAGCTTTTGTGATCGCGCGGTGTCCGTCGTCCGTCCGTCTGTGCGTGCGTGCATCCGTAAACTTTTGCTTGTGACCACTCTAGAGGTCACATTTTTCATTGGATCTTTATGAAAGTTGGTCAGAATGTTCATCTTGATGATATCTAGGTCAAGTTCGAAACTGGGTCACGTGCCTTCAAAAACTAGGTCAGTAGGTCTAAAAATAGAAAAACCTTGTGATCTCTCTAGAGGCCATATATTTCACAAGATCTTCATGAAAATTGGTCAGAATGTTCACCTTGATGATATCTAGGTCAAGTTCGAAACTGGGTAACGTGCCATCAAAAACTAGGTCAGTAGGTCTAAAAATGGAAAAACCTTGTGACCTCTCTAGAGGCCATATATTTCACAAGATCTTCATGAAAATTGGTCAGAACGTTCACCTTGATGATATCTAGGTCAAGTTCGAAACTGGGTCACGTGCCGTCAAAAACTAGGTCAGTAGGTCAAATAATAGAAAAACCTTGTGACCTCTCTAAAGGCCATATTTTTCATGGGATCTGTATGAAAGTTGGTCTGAATGTTCATCTTGATGATATCAAGGTCAGCTTCGAAACTGGGTCGCGTGCGGTCAAAAACTAGGTCAGTAGGTCTAAAAATAGAAAAACCTTGTGACCCCTCTAGAGGCCATATATTTCACAAGATCTTCATGAAAATTGGTCAGAACGTTCACCTTGATGATATCTAGGTCAAGTTCGAAACTGGGTCATGTGCCATCAAAAACTAGGTCAGTAGGTCAAATAATAGAAAAAACTTGTGACCTCTCTAAAGGCCATATTTTTCATGGGATCTGTATGAAAGTTGGTCTGAATGTTCATCTTGATGATATCTAGGTCAGGTTCGAAACTGGGTCACGTGCGGTCAAAAACTAGGTCAGTAGGTCTAAAAATAGAAAAACCTTGTGACCTCTCAAGAGGCCAAATATTTCATGAGATCTTCATGAAAATTGGTCACAATGTTCACCTTGATGATATCTAGGTCAAATTCAAAAGTGGGTCACGTGTCTTCAAAAACTAGGTCAGTAGGTCAAATAATAGAAAACCATTGTGACCTCTCTTGAGACCATATTTTTCATGGGATCTGTATGAAAGTTGGTCTGAATGTTCATCTTGATGATATCTAGGTCAAGTTCGAAAGTGGATCACGTGCCATCAAAAGCTAGGTCAGTAGGTCAAATAATAGAAAAACCTTGTGACCTCTCTAAAGGCCATATTTTTCATGGGATCTGTATGAAAATTGGTCTGAATGTTCATCTTGATGATATCTAGGTCAAGTTCGAAACAGGGTCATGTGCGGACAAAAACTAGGTCAGCAGGTCTAAAAATAGAAAAACCTTGTGACCTCTCTAGAGGCCATACTTTTGAATGGATTTCCATTAAAATTGGTCAGAATGTTCACCTTGATGATATCTAGGTCAAGTTTGAAACTGGGTCACATGCCTTAAAAAACTAGGTCAGTAGGTCAAATAATAAAAAAACCTTGTGACCTCTCTAGAGGCCATACTTTTCATGGGATCTGTATGAAAGTTGGTCTGAATGTTCATCTTGATGATATCTAGGTCAGGTTTGAAACTGGGTCAACTGCGGTCAAAAACTAGGTCAGTAGATCTAAAATTATTAAAATCTTTTGACCTCTCTAGAGGCCATATTTTTCAATGGATCTTCATGAAAATTGATCTGAATGTTCACCTTGATGATATCTAGGTGAGTTTCGAAACTGGGTCACATGCGGTCAAAAACTAGGCCAGTAGGTATAAAAATAGAAAAACCTTGTGACCTCTCTAGAGGCCATATTTTTCATGAGCTCTTCATGAAAATTAGTGAGAATGTTCACCTTGATGATATCTAGGTAAAGTTCAAAACAGGGTCACATACCTTCGAAAACTAGGTCACTATGTCAAATAATAGAAAAACCTTGTGACCTCTGTAGAAACCATATTTTTCAATAGATCTTTATGAAAATTGGTCAGAATTTTTATCTTGATAATATCTAGGTCAAGTTCAAAACTGGGTCACATGAGCTCAAAAACTAGGTCACTATGTCAAATAATGACATCATACTCAAAACTGGGTCATGTGGGAAGAGGTGAGCGATTCAGGACCATCATGGTCCTCTTGTTTAATACATTTTTGTCCAAAACTTGACAGCTGGTATCACACTACTATGGCATGCACTATTGTTAAAAATAATTTGCTTTTATTTATATTCTTTTTATGGTATGAATTCTTAAACTGAGAATGTCTTCTTTTCTCTGACAATGCGGTATTTGGGATATTACCAACATTTAGTGATAGTTCTAGGTGTAAAATATTTTTTTAAATATAACATAGAATATTGTACCATCAAAGTTCCTTTGTCAGTTCTTTTGTTTAAGATAGACTATAAGCAGGGTATAAATACACCTCAGATTAGTCAGAACATTTGAAAATGTTTCTAGGCACTGTCATACCTAACTGGTTTCAGGAAACCACACGTAACTAATTTCCATTTAAATATCATTTTATATTGGGTATCATGTTTTACTAATGTCTTTATTTGTGGTTTGTTTGAGTGAATCATGCCATAATGTGTGCGTAAAGAAATGGTAAAAATATAGCAACTCCATTACTTCTGATTTGAAATGTCAAATCACCACAACATTTATCATAAATATTTATGGCTGTGTAGCATTGATGAAAGTAGCGCATATATTTAATTCAAGTTCTACATGGAAATAGGATTCACTTAGATGTGTAGCCACATCAAATAGTGATAGGTTGTTTGTATTGACAAATATGCACTAATTCTGTAGTGGAGATATTGGGCCTAACGTAAGGATTACATTTTTTTCTGCAAAAGGACAAATGCTAACAATTATTTATAACATATGCATCTACAATGCTTATTATTATATAAATGGAGAAAAAAAGTCTTTTACATGAGTACAGTTGAAAATACCACCAAAGATGAACATTTTAATGCAACAAGTTTCAACACATTAGAATGACTTCATGCACCAAATATGAAATTTGGATGTCAGTAAGGAAGAAATTTGATGTCTCCAGTCCAGTTGTAAATATTTATTTACAAATATTGTTATTATTTTAATTGTTGGATGTCAATGTACATGTGTCCTATTTTCACAATGTTTATGTTTTCCAAGGTAACAAGATAGATAGAGGAGATGCCAGGGAGATCCCTACACATATAGGTCAACAGTTTGCTGATCGCTACGAAATGAAATTCATAGAAACTTCTGCTAAAGAGGCAGACAATGTAGATAAACTCTTCCTGGATATTGCAATGAAACTGACAGCCGACGCAAGAGAGATGGGTAGACTGGCACCAGATAGTTCACCAATGAACATTTCCAGTAATACCAAAACCATTAGTTCCTGTTCACAGTGCTTCAAGTTTTGATGAAGGAGTTGTGTGATATTACAGTTATGTGAATGTTATAAAAGCTGTATCATTGGTGTATTTTTAGAGATTGATGGTTGAAAGGTCTAATATTTCAGACCAGTTACAGTATGGTAGTTATTGTGAGATTATTTTTGCACAACTGAATGCCTGTAGTATTGTCTTACCCCTGAGTAGGGAACTTTTTCCATAAAGTTTAAACATAGTCTATCAGAAAATTAATGATTTTCTGAGTTGTTGCAGTGAGTCAGGTGTGTGCAGACAGGAAATTTCATTTTAGAAGATATATCAGAAAGAATACATTAAAAATACTGTTAAAATTTTGGGCATAAACTTAAATTTTGAGATCATATTAGGTATATTACTGTTAAGCCATTTTGGAGAAGGATTTGATATCCAATTTTTTACATAAACTTACTTGTATAGGAGAGATCGCCGTTACGTCACGCATTAACACCTGTTTATCTGGTGGTGGGCAAAACCAATGTTTTTACATTTGTGTATGGGATTGGAATTTTTAATTTTTAATAACTTTTTCGCTCATTTATGGATTTTGAAAATTCAAAAAGTTTTGAAATGCTTACGATTTTCATATTTTCTCATTTAAATATCTTTTTAAAATTAATAAACATTTTAAATGACATATGATTTTAATAGCGGCGTAGCGATGCACCAAGCTTTTAGAAAAAACACTGTTTTTAAAGTTAAGCGTTCATAATTATTCCATTTTATTTCGAAATAATAATTAAAAGTAATCAGTAAATTGCTTGTTTTATATCCTTTCAATTGATCATAAAAATATTGATGTCAGTTATGTTTTAAGAAAGTTTAAGCCGTTAGAAAAACAGCACTGTTTACAGAAAAACATCGGAGCTCGGCATCTGCCCACCCAATCATTGCCTTATCAGTTCTAAAAATAGAAAAATACAACGGATTTGTATACAAACACGATCTCTCCTATAGGAATAAAAACTTTCTAAGATACAGATAAATATGTATACAGGGTACTTTCACTTTCATATACTAACAGAAAGAGTCATATAGTAATATACATGCAATAATACATTGCTTTTCAAGACTTTCCATGCTTAAATAATTTCTTAAGAAATAATGTCTATTTTCAATCTTTCAAATATTGACACAATATACAGATTTTTTTGTAGATGATAACCTCTGTGATATTTTTCATCAGACTTATTAATCCCCCGCCGTGGCGGAGGGATTATAGGAATGGTCTGCGTCTGTCCTTCCGTCCGTCTTTCCGTCCGTCCTTCCGTCCGTAATAAAATCGTGTCCGGTCCATATCTCCTAAACCCCTTGAAGGATTTTCATGAAACTTGGGTCAAATGATCACCTCATCAAGACGATGTGCAGAACCCATGAGTCAGCCTTGTTGGTTCAAGGTCAAGGTCACAACTCAAGGTCAAAGGTTTGAGCTTTCCATTTTGTGTCCGCTCTATATCTTCTAAACCCCTTGAAGGAATTTTATAAAACTTGGGTCAAATGATCACCTCATCAAGACGATGTGCAGAACCCATGAGTCAGCCATGCTGGCTCAAGGTCAAGGTCACAACTCAAGGTCAAAGGTTTGAGCCTTCCATTTTTTGTCTGCTCTATATCTCTTAAACCCCTTGAAGGAATTTTATAAAACTTGGGTCAAATGATCACCTAATCAAGACGATGTGCAGAACCCATGATTCAGTCATGCCGGCTCGAGGTCAAGGTCACAACTTGGGGTCAAAGTTTGAACCCTTTCCCTTTTGTGTCCGCTCTGTATCTCCAAACCCCTTGAAGGATTTTCAATCAAACTGGGTCAAACGATCACCTCATCAAGGCGATGTGCAGAACTTATAAGTCAGCCATGTCGGCTCAAGGTCAAGGTCACAATGGAAGGTCAAAGGTTTGAGCCTTCCATTTAGTGTCCGCTCTATATGTCCTAAACCCCTTGAAGGAATTTTATAAAACTTGGGTCAAATGATTACCTCATCAGAACGATGTGCAGAAATTATGAGTCAACCATGCCAGCTCAAGGTCAAGGACACAACTAAGGGTCGAAGGTTTGAGCCTTCCATTTGGTGTCCACTCTGTATCTCCTTAACCCCTTGAAGGATTTTCATCAAACTTGGGTCAAATGATCACCTCATCAAGAACTCATGAGTCAGCCATGTCAACTCAAGGTCAAGGTTACAACTGAAGGTCAAAGGTTTCAGCTCTGTATCTCCTAAACCCCTTGAAGGATTTTCATGAAACTTTGGTCAAATGATCACCTCATCAAGACGTTGTGCAGAATTCATGAGTCAGCCATGTCAGTTCAAGGTCAAGGTCACAGCTAAAATCAAAGGTTTTACCCTTTCACTATCCATAGCAGTGGCGGGGGATTTAGCTGTCTTTCAGACTGCCTTGTTCATGGAATGCATTAACAGTTACCAAACACCATTTAAGTGGAGATTCACCTAAAATTACTGATTACTTGCAAGTGAAGGGTTTGCATTTTGTCTTCAGATGTAAATTACCTTTATAGCAGTAATTATATTCAGTTTTTGCTTCCATACGGCTAGATAATTGTTAGAGGGAATTGAAAAACAAATACAATGAGGGTTTGATTGTCTTGGGGTTTTTTTTACCTTAAACCAGGTTGTAGTTTAATCGAGGTATTACTAAAAATGTAGATAAATTGACATCCCAGTAGAGTGGGGGTTATTTAGTAAGAAAATGCCAAATGGTTATGTTCTATATTAGACTTTGTAGTAGAACTTATTCTTTATTGTGAAGCAGGTAACACGTTTATACTTTTTTACTAAAATATTTTTGTTTTATTTAGTAGTTGGTTAGTTTATACTTCTGTTTTTTAATGCGTGTATTTATTTTTTACTTTGTTCTAGTCAACATTGTTGTTTTATTCTCTTTTTTTTACATAAAAAGTCATAATATTTATATCTAGTCCCTTAAATGTTGTCATTGATGAATATGTCTTCCCCACTTAGTGAACAGAGACAGGATGGGATGTACCGGTCAAGGTTTCCCTCCTGGTCTTACCAGCTGTGTTTTCAGTTGCAACTTTTGACAACCCTTCATTAGAAATCCGTGAAAAATATGAAGCTTGGTGGAAAGTGTTACTTACTTAAGTAGATACCTACTTTATAATATGAATATAAGCTTGAATGTACAGTTATTTAGCTCGACTATTCAAAGAATAATAGGCCAAGCTATTCTACTTACCCTGGTGTCGGCGTCACACCTTTGTTAAAGTTTTGCATGCAAGTCCATATAGCAATCATTTGAAGGCATATAGCTTTGAAACTTATTTTTTCTTTTTCTAGGTCAGTTACCAATCTCACTGGCTCAAGTGTCATAACTCTAACACGTATTTTGGCCAAATTGTGCCCCCTTTCGGACTTACAAAATCCTTCTGGTTGAAGTTTTGCATGCAAGTTACTACCTCCAAAACTATTGCAGATACTGGATTGAAACTATAGATATTTTAACATTTAGGGTAATACTCCTGCTTCTGGGACAACATTGGAATAGTCGAGCATTGGCTGTCTTTTGGACAGCTCTAGACTAGCTCTTGTTGAGATTTTTGTCAATTTGTATTCTGCAAATTATTTTTGTTCTTGTTGCTATAGAATCTCAGAATAAGTTCTGTGCAGAAAGTGAAGTTGATGTTAACTTTGTCCTGTAATCAAGTTTATGTCTTATGTAATGTAGTGGACCCCTATTGATGATTCCATGTGGTCACATGTTCTCGTATGCTATTTCAGCATGCTTCAGGTACAAATGCAGCTTATATTCCAATTCAATTTGTTTATTCACTTTATTTCATGATATCATGACATAATGAGGTAAAATACATACCATATTATTATTAACTTATCAGGGTTTCCTCTGGGTCAATTTCACTTTGCGCCAACAAATTCGCCAATCAGGAAAAGTTTGCGCCAGTGGCTCTCAAGTTGGAGCCAATAGTCTGTGATGGGCGACATACCATTTTCTTTTTCAATCTCTTTTTCATAAGATTCTTTACAGTAACCATGCAATTTGCTCTTTACCCAGTCTATCCTAATATCACATTGAATAAAAAATAGTTTTTAATCTTCTCAACCATTTTCAAGAACATTTTCTAAACAAAAGTAATTGCTCAATCTATAAAATTATCTCTTTATATAGTTTGCCATTTTTAATTATCTCCCTTTAAGGGATATTTTCACTAATTAGATGTTTTCAAAACATGAATATTTATCCTAATATCACATTGAATCAAAAATAGTTTTTTTAATCTTCTCAACCATTTTCAAGAACATTTTCTAAACAAAAGTAATTGCTCAATATATAATTTATCTCTTTATATAGTTTGCTATTTTCAATTATCTCCCTTTAATGGTCATTTTCACTAAATAGATGTTTTTAAAACATGAATCTTTATCTCTTTATTCTTTTAACTTTTTATTTAAAAATTTATTTAGGTCTTTTATGAAAAACAGTGTTGTTTTATATTATTTTATAACTTTTGAAAAGCTTTTTAAAATGCTTAAGTTTCATTAGATATATAACTAAATTTCTATTTCCTTTCATACATACTATTGTATAGCGAAAATACCACCTACAGGTATTATTAGCACTTTGTTTTGAAGCTTTGGGGTTGAGCTTTTTAAAATTATCCCCGTGTACCAATGCTTTACGTTGGGCACGTAAAAGAACCAAAAGAACTGCTTTAGTTCATTTGTATCTCAAAAATTCTTGATTGAAATTATACGACCGCGACTGAAATTTACGAACGCGTAGATTTATTTAACAACGTTTGTGCAAAATTTATCTATTTACGATCGGAGAATATGTGTATCTTTTCATCGCGCTTTGACGTGTCATTATTTCCGGCATTTTCTCGGCCTCATTTTCTTCGGCGAATCGGATTGTCATTAAAATAACCTGTAAATTTATCTTTATACAAGCTTTATATACAGAGACATGGCATTCTGTAACAGAAGATGAATGCTGAAATTGCATACAGAGAACATGGAATCAAATTTGAATTAGGGGTCTGCTACCTAAAATTTCATTGTATATTTCAGTGGGTGACATTTATTTTGCATTAATGATTATTTGGTTCTGAATTTGATACTGAATGTGCCAAATACATTGTTTGATTATATTATGTTCATCTTGTTTTTTTGTCATATTTTATTTCTTTTTTTAGCTCGACTATTCGAAGAATAGTCTAGCTATTCTACTCACCCTGGCGTCGGCGTCGGCGTCACACCTTGGTTAAGTTTTTGCATGCAAGTACATACAGCCATCAATTAAAGGCATATAGCTTTGAAACTTATTTTATCTTTTTCTAGGTCAATTACCAACCTCTCTGGGTCAAGTCCCATAACTCTGACATGTATTTTGAGCAAATTATGCCCCCTTTTGGACTTAGAAAATTTTGGTTAAAGTTTTACATGCAAGTTACTATCTCCAAAACTAATGCAGATATTGATTTGAAACTTCACATGTGTCTTCGGGGTTATAAAACTAGTTGATAGCAGCAAGTCCCATAACTCTGACCTTCATTTTGGCCAAATTATGCCCCCTTTTGGACTTAGAAAATTCTGGTTAAAGTTTTGCGTGCAAGTACATACAGCTATTTCTAAAAGGCATATAGATTTTAAACTTATTTTTTCTTTTTCTAGATCAATTACCAACCTCACTGGGTCAAGTTCCATAACTCTGACATGTATTTTGGGAGAATTATGCCCCCTTTTAGACTTAGAAAATTTTGGTTAAAGTTTTACATGCAAGTTACTATCTCCAAAACTAATGCAGATATTGATATGAAACTTCACATGTGTCTTTGTGGTTATAAAACTAGTTGATAGCAGCAAGTCTCATAACTCTGACCTTCATTTTGGCCAAATTATGCCCCCTTTTGGACTTAGCAAATTCTGGTTAAAGTTTTGCGTGCAAGTACTTACAGCTATTACTAAAAGGCATATAGATTTGAAACTTATTTTTTTCTTTTTCTAGATCAATTACTAACCTCACTGGATCAAGTCCCATAACTCTTACATGTATTTTGAGCAAATTATTCCCCTTTTTGGACTTAGGAAATCCTGGTTAAAGTTTTGCGAGCAAGTACATATAGCAATTACTAAAAGGCATATAGATTTGAAACTTTTTTTTTTCTTTTTCTAGATCAATTACCAACCTCACTGGGTCAAGTCCCATAACTCTGGCATGTATTTTGGGCAAATTATGCCCCCTTTTGGACTTTGAAAATTCTGGTTAAAGTTTTACCTGCGAGTTTCTATCTCCAAAACTAATGCAGATATTGAATTAAAACTTCACATGTGCCTTCGGGGTTATAAAACTAGTTGATAGCAGCAAGTCCCATAACTGATATGCATTTTGGTCAAATTATGCCCCCTTTTGAACTTAAAACTCTTTTAATATTTAACCTTTTTGGGTAATATTTTCCTGCTTCTGGGACAATATTTCGAATAGTCGAGCTTGGCTGTCTTACGGACAGCTCTTGTTTATATATATATTTTTATTTCATTATTGGAAGTAGAAGTAGCTGCATGTTGTTGATGTGCTTTATTTTGTGAGTATATATAGCCTTTATGGTAGATGTACATTTGAGCCGCGCCATGAGAAAACCACCATAGTGGCTTTGCGACCAGCATGGATCCAGACCAGCCTGCGCATCCACGCAGTCTGGTCAGGATCCATGCTGTTCGCAAACGGTTTCTCTAATTGCAATAGGCTTCGAAAGTGAACAGCATGGATCCTGACCAGACTGCGTGGATGTGCAGGCTGGTCTGGATCCATGCTGGTCGCAAAGCCACTATGTTGGTTTTCTCATGGTGTGGCTCATTTACCTTTTTTGCAGATTGATTTATACAATTATATAGCCAAGTTTTTGCCATTAGCTAGATATTGTATTTTGTATTTTTCTTAACAATTTTCTGGGTATGTTTCAGCTCAAATTTTTTTGTGCCAAATTAATGTTGCATTATATGTTATAGCCAGTCCTTTACAATGATTTTACTGTGTTTAAGTTTTTCAAGAGATTTAGTCTCATGTTTGATACTAGGTTTCAATTTCAAT
Organism: Mercenaria mercenaria; assembly: GCF_021730395.1. Lineage (NCBI taxonomy): Eukaryota > Metazoa > Mollusca > Bivalvia > Venerida > Veneridae > Mercenaria > Mercenaria mercenaria. The sequence goes on along the minus strand of NC_069365.1, from coordinate 27,347,933 downwards.
TAAGAAACTACTTAAAACACTATATAATTATACGAGAACTCGCATCAAAACACTAGGACAGGTTTCAAAGATTTTATTTAGGGTCTACTGGTTTCGGTCTACAATGACCTTCTTCAGGATAGTTTGCAGTCAGAAATTCAGAGGTAAAGTATACAGAATGTGGATTATAATACTAAATAATTTTAGTATCACATGACACTGAAAAATAATTAAAATTTGGTATTGTTCCAGTGTCTTTTTGCAGAGTTCCAATATGTGCAATGATAGTCAGACTACAGATTATATTTTCTATAATTTATGAAATTTAGAAGTCTTAGAAAATGGGAAGAAAATGTAATTTTGTAATTACTGACCAAGTCTATTAGGTTTATTTGGTCATAGATTATTTTAAGGGGGAGACATATTGTTTTTGCCCTGTCCGTCCGTCCGTATGTCACACTTCATTTCCGAGCAATAACTGGAGAACCATTTGACCTAGAACCTTCAAACTTCATAGGTTGGTAGGGCTTATGGAGGAGACGACCCCTTTTGTTTTTGGGGTCACTCCGTCAAAGGTCAAGGTCACAGGGGCCTGAACATGGAAAACCATTTCCGATCAATAACTCGAGAACGACTTGACCCAGAATGTTGAAACTTCATAGGATGATTGGTCATGCAAAGTAGATGACCTCTATTGATTTTGGGGTCACTCCGTCGAAGGTCAAGGTCACAGGGGCCTGAACATGGAAAACCATTTCCGATCAATAACTTGAGAACGACTTGACCGAGAATGTTGAAACTTCATAGGATGATTGGTCATGGAGAGTAGATGACCCCTATTGATTTTGGGGTCACTCTGTTGAAGGTCAAGGTCACAGGGGCCTGAACATTGAAAACCATTTCCAGTCAGTAACTTGAGAACGACTTGACCGAGAATGTTGAAACTTAATAGGATGATTGTTCCTGCAGAGTAGATGACCCCTATTTGTTTTTGGGGTCACTCCGTATAGGTCAAGGTCACAGGGGCCTGAACATTGATAACCATTTCTGATCAATAACTTGAGAACCTCTTGACCTAGAATGTTGAAACTTCATAGGATGATTGAACATGCAGAGTAGATGACCCCTATCGATTTTGGGGTCACTCTGTTAAAGGTCAAGGTCACAGGAGCCTGAACATGGAAAACAATTTCCGATCAATAACTTGAGAACCACTTGACCCAGAATGTTGAAACTTCATAGGATGATTGAACATGCAGAGTAGATGACCCCTATTGATTTTTGGGTCAGTCTGTTAAAGGTCAAGGTCACAGGGGCCTGGTCATGTAAAATCATTTCCGGAAAATAACTTGAGAACCACTTGACCTAGAATGTTGAAACTTAATAGGATGATTGGACATGCAGTGTAGACGACCCCTATTTATTTTGGGGTCACTTGATCAAAGGTCAGGGTCACAGGAGCCTGAACAGTGACTTGAGAACCACTAGGCCAAGAGTGTTGAAACTTAGCGGGATGACTGGACATGCCAAGTAGATGATCCCTATTGCAGCCAAGCATCAGTGTCTCTTTGACTTTCGCTCCTGACCCCTATTGACTTCTTGCCTATAGGACTTTGCATTGAGGGAGACATGCCCTTTTTTACAAAAGCAATTTCTAGTTGTTTATGATTTCATAATTTTTATGAATTTTATGGTTGTCAGTCCATGAACTTATTTCTCATTCCCAATAACTTTATCTTTAACATTTGAAATCTGGGAATTTATCTTACCGCAAAATAGATTGGTCAGAATTGCAACAATTCTTGCCCATGAAATTGAAGGAGTTCATATTAGATTTTTCTCGTAAGTGGGGGATTGATGATATGCCTGCAATGAAACGGCATTTACTTCTCAAACTACTGTAGATTCCAAGTTAGATGTCAAATTCTTTATTTCATGTTGAAAAATTAAAAAATAGTAACATTCAAGTCAAATATTCTGTCAAGCATTTTGTTTAGACAATCAAAGTTTACTTTGAACTTAGCTTTTATTTTGATTTACATAGATTTATGTATATGATTTTAGTTTTTGTTTTTGATGGGTTTAACGTCACACTGACCCATAGGTCATACAGCAACTTACCAGCTTTTGATGGTGGAAGAAGACCCCAGGTGCCTCTCTGTGTGTTATTTCATCACAGGCCTGCACCTTGGTAGAACCGCCCATCTTCTGTAAACCAGCTGGATGGCTTCCTCACATGAAGAAATTCATGCCCTGAACGAGGCTCAAACCCACATGGGTCAGGGGCAAGTGATACGAAGTCAGCAACCTTAACCATTGGCCACAGAGATTTAGTTTTCGAGTTGTTAAATTATACAGGATGCCAAATGCTTTGCCACATTTCTTGAATATCATTTGTAGTTTAACAGTCATTCTGAGAGAGTTGTTAAACAAGGTCTGAGCTATTTATAGCCTGAATTTACTTCATTCAGGTACAATGTAATATGTATTTGTTGTTGTGAAGTTGTTTACCTGGATTGTTGAGGGAGGTGGTTGTTACTGATGGTTCTTAAACACATGATGTTAGATTTGGAACAATAAAACAGACACCTGCTTGTCCAGTTTACTCAATTTATTATTACAAGACATGTAAACATTATTGTTCATTAATGTTATGTGCTGTAATTTGAAATATTTCATTTAATTTGAACAATTAATGAGTTGATCGGATGGAGGACTAGCTTTAGCATAGTTTCTCAAAGACATGTTTCATAGCTTGTTCTTGTCTTGATGTATGAGAGAATTCAAGACTGAGTTTTATTTGCAAGAAATGAAAATGAAATTGGCAGATTATACACTGGTTGTGTCATTTTATTTCTCATGACTGGAATACTGTGAAATTATTAATTTTTGTGGAGGAATAACTTTTATGGACTTTATAGTTACATCAATCCACAAAATCAAACCCAAAAGAAGGAATAAAATATTGATCCTTAGCCTGCTTGTGGCAAGTGATTTTGCCTTTGCAACCAATACAGACCAAGATCAGCTTACACATCCGTGCAGGCTAATTATGGTCTGCACTGTTCGCTATTCAGTCAGTAAATTTCCTGGGAACACCCCTTCGAATGATAAATGGTACTGCCCAAATTGAATGATGGACCAGTCCATTTTAGAAATTTAGCAGGGTAAGGGTTAATATATACAAAAAATTAAGGTCCCCACAAAATAGCTGTTTTGGCCAAAACTACAAAATATCTTGCCAATGAAATTAAAGTAAACAATTAGTGGATGTACAGCTGATATAATCTGCACTGAAATGATCTAAAAGTGCACACTTTCAGGTTCTGCCCAATCTGCCTGTGAATAATGTAAGCAGACTGTTTAATACTGTGATAATTTTAGTTATATATTCTACAATTTCATGTGTTTAGTTTTTGAAATCAGCCATGCATTAAAGAAAAAACATGATAAATTAAATGCGATATTAGTGGTTAAGAATGGTGACATTCTCTTCTCAAGCAACTGTCAAATTGGAAAAATTATTTTCTCTTATTAAGTATAAACTTTTTAAATGTCTGCATTTTTCCAAGTCAACTTACATGAGGGATGAATTCATAACACAGTTTGAAATTTGGAAGTACTTTTGTTCAAAAGAAGAGCTTATTTTGTTTACAAATTTATGTTTAAAACAATGTAATTTGTTTTCCTAACAAAACATGTTAAAATTCCTTTTTCACAAAACTGAAAACACATCAGCCTGTAGAAGAGCTGTTTCGTTAACATCTAAAATTCAAGGTGAATATGCAGGAAAATAGGCAGTGTAAATCTTAAAACTATTATAAGTATTAATCAGTAAATGTAAAATCTTTAAAAATCTTATAGTCAGAAACCGCTAGCCCTGTTCAGACTATTTCACAGATATTTTCCTTGAGCAGCTCTCTTCCCAATAGTTTTACTTATATAGCTATATGGAATACTTTGATTGAAAATCTTCAGTTGTGAACCTACTGGTCAACATGAAAAGATGACATTCCAAAACTTGTTACCTTTTTTAGCTGCGAAGCTCTCATAAGTGACCTTAGGCCATGGTGACCCACTTGTTTTTCTGAGTTTGACACATTTGGTCAGTGAAAATATTTTTGGTTGAATAGTTTTTATTAAACAATAAAATCTAATGTATACCTTTGGTGTTTTCATCTATAAACCCAAGTGGTCAATGTCTTTTTGCCCTTGACTGTCATACTGTTTTTAAATTATGAAAATTGATTGCAAAAATAATTGTAATTGATATTTTTTTCTTTGTTTTCATGCTTACAAAAATGTAGGTATGAATTAGCATAATGTTGATTTGTAAAAAAAAAATATTGTTACAAAGATTTTTTAGCTCATCTGATTTTTTGCAAAAATTCTATGAGCTATTGTCATCACTTGATAATTAGTGTTTGCTTTGGTTAAGCTTTTTGTTTATGTAGTTTTTTTTAACTAGATATGGCTCTGAAGCTTTGTACACTTAACTCTTTTTCTTGAATTTTGTCAAGAGATCTGGCCCTTATAGATAAAAAGAACTTCTTGGTTATATTTTTTGTTTCGGTCCACATGTCCAGTACCTTTGAAACTTTATATATTTTTAATTCAACTTTTCAAAGAATGAGAGCAATTCTCTTTCCGTGGATGTTGGGTTTACAGTGTCATCTGCATCACACCTTGATTAAAGTTTTGCTTGTAAGATCATAACTGCAGGGTTACTACTGCATGTATTAGACTGAAACTTTACACAAGGTTTCCTAGTCATCAAACCTACTGAAATAACCAAGTTATGTAACTCTGGGTTGAATTTTGTACAAATTATGGCCCTTTTTCAAGTTAGAAAAATTGTTTAAAATTTGCATACAACTATAGAGCTGATTCTCAGTAACTGCTGTATGTACTGGATTGAAACTCGATATTATGCTTTTAACTCATCAGACTTACTTTAGTTACCAAGTTAGATAACTCTTGGTGGAATTTAATTTACATTATAGTTTTTAGCTCGACTATTCGAAGAATAAGTAGAGCTATCCTACTCACCACGGCGTCGGTGTCGGCGTCACACCTTGGTTAAGTTTTTCGTACCAGTCCATATTTTGGCAAAGTCTTTTGAGATAAAGCTTTGAAACTTTCAACACTTGTTTACCATCACCATGGCCAGTTATAGGCAAGAGTACATAACTCCATCAGGGATTTTGGCTGAGTTATGGCCCCTTTTGACTTAGAAATCATGGTTAAGTTTTTCGTACCAGTTCATATTTTGACAAAGTCTTTTGAGATAAAGCTTTGAAACTTTCAACACATGTTTACCATCACCATGTCCAGTTATAGGCAAGAGTACATAACTCCGTCAAGGATTTTGGCTGAATTATGGCCCCTTTCGACTTAGAAATTTTCGTACCAGTTCATATTTTGACAAAGTCTTTTGAGATAAAGCTTTGAAACTTTCAACACTTGTTTACCATTGCCATGTCCAGTTATAGGCAAGAGCACATTACTCCATCAAGGATTTTGGCTGAATTATGGCCCTTTTTGACTTAGAAATCTGGGTTAAGTTTTTCGTACCAGTTCATATTTTGACAAAGTCTTTGAAGATAAAGCTTTGAAACTTTCAACACCTGTTTACCATCACCATGTCCAGTTATAGGCAAGAGTACATAGCTTCATCAAGGATTTTGGCTGAATTATGGCCCCTTTTGACTTAGAAATCTTGGTTAAGTTTTTCGTACCGGTTTATATTTTGTGTAAAGTGTTTGACATATGGCTTTGAAACTTTTTATCACTTGTTCAGTATAATAGTCTCTATCTGTAGGAAAGAGTACATAACTCTGTCATATATTTTGGCTTTATTATTGCCCTTTTTGGACTTGGAAATTGGTTCTGATTTCATACAAGTCCACGTTTTGTCAAAACTATTTGACATATGGCTTTTAAACTTTGAACACTTGTTTATCATCATGATTTCCATCTGTAGGCAAGTGTACATAACTCTGAAAACTATTCTGGCTGATTAATGGCCCTTTTTGGACTTTGAAATTGGTTCACACATTGCCATTTAGTGCAAGACTTATTGAAATCCACAAATATGGGAACATTGTTTGTCTAATGTATTTTTTTCTTTTGTCTGAATATCTGTAGAAATATTTTGACCCCATTCTTCAATCAGTTCTTCGAATAGTCGAGCGCGCTGTCATCCGACAGCTCTTTTTGTTCTTACTTAGATTTTGTGTGTAACTAAATATTATCTTCATATTGGATTGACATTTTACACAATGTTTCCCAGTCTTCAAACCTACTGAAGATAACAAAGTTTGATAAATCTAGGTTTACTTTAATATAAATTATTTGATTTCATTGTAGAATGTTTGGTTAAAGTTTTGTATAGAGCTATCTATCAAGCTGTATCTCAGTAACAAGTATATAACTATACTGGACTGAATCTTCACACACGGTAGCATTCTCATTCAATGCACTTCTGAAATCAAATGAGAGAGGTCTTGGTAGAAATTAATTCAAATTCTTAGTTGACTTGGAAAATTTATTGAAGTTTTACATGCAGATTGTTATCACTGCCGAAATAAAATTTTAACTTCTAATAAATTTGTAATAAAATAACTCGGTTACATATATATTGCCAAGTTATGGCCTGCACTGTCCTGGGAACTGCTCTTGTTTTATCATCAACAGTTGATTAAGAAAGGCAAGGACACTCATTTCATGCTTATTGTCTTATGTCAAACACTTACACATGAGCGTTGGCATCTGCAGATGGTGCCCTTCTTGTTTTATAAAGGTTACAGTTTTTACTCTTTCCTTAGCCAAAGTGATGCTGTATTTATATTATCTGTGCAATAAATCATGCATAATATAGTTGTACATAATAAAGTTATAAATATATTCAGGACTACACTTTCTGATTTTTTTGATTCCATAAAAACAAGGTTTAGACGGGTATATAGAGTAATGGCACATTTGCTTGGATGGTCATGTGGTTGGTTGGTCCCCGTGTTTGTGGAGCAAATAACTTCCACATCTTTAGTGGGATTCCAGTAAAACTTTATGCACATGATCACCATGAAAATTAACATAGATATGCATAATACACATCTGTCTTTGGTGGACAAAGGTGGGGAGGCATCTATCCCCTATTCTACAAAAAGTTCGTGGAGGAAATGGGTTGGCACAAAAGTTATTCCAGCATTATCTAGGCCTCCCATTCTTTTAAGGGATTTCCGATGAAAAGTCGCACACATGCTCACCATAAAGTGTAGATAGGACATTTTTTCAAGGATGGACAAAGGTGGGGGCCCCCATTCCGCCTTCTTCAAATGTCATAGTTTTATAGAGATTCCAATAAAAGATATACATTCAATCACCTTAAAACGTAGACGTGTATGACATTTTTATACGCCTGTTTTGAAAAAAAAAAAAAACCGACATTATCATGTGATGGCGCGTGCGCCCGTCCGTGCATCCGTCCAAGGTCACAAATCGAGTTCAAAGGTCAAATTTTACCCTCGTATTTGTGTCCGGAGCATAACGTAATAACTATTCTAGGTATTGACTACAGGTAGCTAGTGATTAGACGATGTGCAGAGCACATTAAGCAGGTTGATCTGTCAAAGGTCAGGGTCATAAATGGAGCTCATAGGTCAAACTTGTCCTTCATATTTCGTGTCCGGAGCAAAACTTAAAAGTCATTTAAGGTATTGACTTCAATCTTTGGATATAGGTAGACTGCATAGAGACTTTTAAATTCAAGCACGTGAACTTGGTCGATAGGTCAACGGTCAAGATCACAAATGATTTCAAATCTGTCCTTTGTATTTTGATTCTGGAGGACAACTTTAAAACAATTCAAGGTGTTGTAAAGTGAACAAAAAACCTGGAATAAAGGCGGGTGGTGAAGAAGTGACTTTGAGGAGTGCAACAAATCACATTACTCCCTACCCCAACATCACACACAAATTAACCCCAACCCCAGCAATTCTGCTGGCAAATGGAGCTAAGTCTGAATGCTGGAGACTTACTGACAGTAATTCCGCTGGCGAATGGCTCTATGTCTGAATGCTGGAGACGTACTGACAGCAATTCCGCCGGCGAATGGCTCTATGTCTGAATGCTGGAGACGTACTGACAGCAGTTCCGCTGGCGAGTGGCGCTATGTCTGAATGCTGGAGACTTAATGACAGCAGTTCTGCTGGCGAGTCCAGCTATGTCTGAATGCTGGAGACTTACTGAAAGCAGTTCTGCTGGCGAGTGCAGCTATGTCTGAATGCTGGAGACTTACTGACAGCAGTTCTGCTGGCGAGTGGCTCTATGTCTGAATGCTGGAGACTTGCTGACAGCAGTTATTCTGGCGAGTGCAGCTGAATGCTGGAGACTTACTGACAGCAGTTCTGCTGACGAGTGCAGCTATGTCTGAATGCTGGAGACTAACTGACAGCAGTTCTGCTGGCGAGTGCAGCTATGTCTGAATGCTGGAGACTTAATGACAGCAGTTCTGCTGGCGAGTGCAGCTATGTCTGAATGCTGGAGACTTACTGACAGCAGTTCTGCTGGCGAGTGTGCTATGTCTGAATGCTGGAGACTTACTGACAGCAGTTCTGCTGGCGAGTGCAGCTATGTCTGAATGCTGGAGACTTACTGAAAGCAATTCTGCTGTATGCTATATGTGAATGCGGGATACATTCTACTCTAAAGTTATTGATTGTCGGGATATTGATTAAGTAAATAGACACTGTATTCAGACTGGCTGGATATGACCTGTCTGTTACAGTTATATATATGTATATATTCCGTGTACGTTTTACAGTCAAATTTTAACCAAATGGACAGTCTCTAAGTTATATAATATATACTTAACTAACTGGTTTATATTAAAGTACCGGATTTTGAAGATATTTAAGCGATGTACATTTTATGTACATTTATGATAAAAAAGACGCTAGTTATTGCGCGGAATCCCCGTGAGGGAAAAGCATAAGGATCGGGGAGGGGGTATTAGGTAATAAAAGGTCGAGTGTCACCACCTTTGTCCATCCCATATGGAGCTGCGTTTTGAAAACGCAGTCATGCTACGGGTTATGACCAAAGACGTTTTTTTTTTAGTTTTAAGTTCATAAAGGTAGTTATTTATTTATGTTTTTTTAAACTATTCTGAAAAGAGATTGACTGCATAAGTTTACAGACGAAACACGTTAAGATGATGACCTAATGTTTTATACCAACTAGTATCATCAGAATGTTTTTCACGAAGTTCATGTGGGATGTAAAAGTAGGTCAAGAGGTTGTGATGGGTCTTTGAACAAAAACTGATGTCTTAATTAATGCTATCATCTGTACCATAAAATCTACTATATCCTTAAGCACTAGCTGTATAGCTCCATTCACCGGCAGAATTGCTATCAGTAGTCTCCAGCTCTGTATTTAACCTTTAGCCTGCTAAATTATTTGGGCAGTACCATTTATTATTCGAATGGGTGTTCACTGAAAATTTACTACTGTAACTGCATGAATAGCGATTAGAGCAGACCATGGTCTGCACTAGTCGCAAAGGCAGAATCACTTGCCACCAGCAAGCTAAAGGTTAAAACGTTACGTTAAGGTACCGTAGCATCTGCAAAAGAAAGGAACTTTACAGCTTAAAGAAGAAAAGATACAGTTACCTGTTCATAACAACATGTAAAATTTATTGATAATCCTTTTAATTATTTGGCATTTTGGATATATGAATAAAGGAAATAGCATAACATCTCTAACGGAGTCATGTAAATATAAAAATACGCGGTTTAAGACTAGGCTACAATGTCGTCTTGAAAAATACCGTATATGAAGCGGCCACCCTATGTACATGTTAAAGTAAACCCGCGGGCGCCTCTTCCCTCTGTCATATATCATATGACTACTAATAAACTGTATAATAGTGCACAGATGGAAAAGGAAGATTTGGTTCTGGTTGGATTTGTTGCTGCAGCACATGCATGGCAATTAGGTAAGCCAATTTCTTTTCATATAGGCTCACTTTATCATTTTTTTTCTTTTGCAATGATATATTCAATATACATTTTAACCCCGACCTCGTTATGGTATAACTTTTGCATATACATATTTAACTGTTTGATCTAGTTTTGTGATATCCTCCCTTCCGGTCCACGTCAAGCTAATAAGACGTAAGCTTTGCAGTGGGGTCATTAAATGATGAAAATCATTTTTAATTACAAAGTAAAATTAATGTCCTAAATCTTGACACGTAACAACTAGGACACACATGTTAGAATAGGGATTTGGAAAACATGAGCACCCCATTCATATTGATGGTTTGATAATTCTATTCTATATATTATGTGAGACTGTTCCCATCTTATCAAAGTTTAAAGTTCACATTATAAAGATAAAAGGGTATAGGAGGTACATGAACTAATAGTCCTGCATATGTTGTCTCCCTTGCACATAATTAAGCGTCCCATTTTTATCAATACTGTACAGATGCCGTGTAAAATATTTCAATATAAGTGTTAATCTTTTCCCAAATTAACATTTTTGAAATGTAATATTAATTGATCATTCAAATTTTCAAAATTTGTTTACATTTTATTCTTACTCAGTTTGTTATATTTAATAGGGAATCGATCTTACCAACGACGAAAATCGGGATCGATCCCTCTGCGGTAACATGCGATATACCGAATGAGATATATACCATCGAATGAAAAAATGTGTCCTTCCGGCACGTGCACAGAGCGTCTGACTTAGGATTTTTTTTTTTTGGAAGAATACGCTATTCCTTGTGCCGTATAGCGTCCGCATAACTTGTCCGAACCGCAACGTCTTGCATGGGCAGTCGTTGCCCGATTGAGGCACTGCCTTATTTCATATTATACTAGTATTGGCTGAAAGACAATAAGCAAAAACGAAGTAATGATAAAAAGTAAATTATGATTTACAGAAGGTATCCATAAAATATTTATAATAAAAAAACTGGCCACATAAATTTACTATATAACATATTATCAAAGTGGAGAGTGTAAAATTTGAAAATGGGTACAAGTGGTTTCACAATATGTAGAAAATAAGTTACCGTTTAATAAGAAACCTGCCACATATAGCACGAAAACAAAAAGCTTCACAGAGACGTCAACTCTTTCCGATTTCTCATAAATTCTACACATTTTCTTTGTGAACAGAAGCTTTAGAGGATCGAACTCAAAACAAAAAAATATATATATAGTTTCAGTCGCGTCATGGAACTACACATGTGTATATAGAAATGTAATAGAGTAAGACACAGTTTCAGTGTGTGTGTACACGTGACTCAAATCCATTATTTCAAGATCAAAGCCGTCAGTGTAACGTCATTGAAATAAAAAAAAAGCAGATATCCGGAGTAAACAAAAAAGTACCTGTCAGTTTGCATTTTTTTCTGCTAAATCATGTAATTTCGTTGACGAAATATTTCGGGTTTTTTTCCGGGGAAAACGGCTATTTCGTCGAGGTGGTTGGTGTGAACTTGTGGTTTTAATTTGTTTAAGGTGGATTAATGCAATCACAAAATCCACGAACATTTGAACTTTATAATTTGTTAATTTTGTTATTCAATGTTGATATCTCTATTCCAGGAGCGGCGGCGACGGAGGTTGCTGTCCTTAGAAGAAAACACAAGATTTCCCCGCCGATAACGGATGGACCACCAGATTTCATACGAGCTCTCAGGGCGCAGTGAGTTTTTCCTATTCCGTTTCAAAGATACCTCGTTTTAACTTGTTTCTTTACGGGCTCATAGGACACAATGAGTTTCCTCGAATACCTCGGTTTTGTCTTGTTTCTGTTTGTTTTGCTTAGCAAATTATCATTTTTGAGTCGGCTAAAGGCTGAAAGCCTTTTGACGAGTCCTTGCTATCCAGCGATTCTCTAAATGGACCAAATAACACAGTGAAGGGATGTAGTTCCATTAGATTTCTCAAACTTCAAAGAGTTCACTGCATGAATGAAGTTAAGTTGTGTCAATTCCCTTTGCTATGACCAATATACGATGTAATCTGTCATATTTATGACTTGTAATTGTGCAATACTCGAATGTAACTCATTAAGCATAAATATGCATTTTAAGAATTGCGCAGGCTTACAAAGCTTGGGTAACATTCAGCGAAAGACAAAAAATAGTTCCACAGGGCTCCAGATAAGATGCGTATTAGCGTAAATTACGTATAGAAATAATGCAAATACGCATGTCTAATAATTTCTAAGCGTATAAAAACGTATATAAAATTACAGAAACGCACACAATGCTTTTTTAAAAACAAAATCTGAATCGTCCGGATGCGTTAGGTAACATAGCCGATCAGCCTTAATTCTCCCACATTGAACGTAAACACGCATCGTATGATTTCTATAAACTTTGCGTGGGTTGAATTTTGCAGTCAGTAAACGGATAAATTATCGGAAGAAGAAGCTCTTACTGGTTTGTTTAGTTACTACTGATATTAAAAATGATTTTAATTCTTATTTTTCGAGAAATAAACAAATCGGCGAAACATTAAATTGTATTTTCTTGTAGTTTTTGAAATCGAAAGTAGATCGTCTATGTTTGGCTGCTTTCACGAAACGAAACAACTTTTTTATGAAAAGATTTAAATAAGAGGTAATTTAACCGTAAACTTCAATGTCAGATACTGCCAATTGCTGCTAAATGTCTTCGTATCATCACAATTTGTAAAATATATTGTTCAAACTGGAGAAAAGTGTAATCGTATCCGGATATAATATTTTGGATAAATATCGAGCTGTGTTATGAAATTTTAAGAAAAAAACTAAAAACAAACTGAAACTGGTAGACTATACTGTCAGTACATCAATCATTAGCCGACTCAGGCCATTCAGGCCTTTGATTATACATTTATGTTTCTTTCAGGCAAAACGGTTTGGAGTTTGGTGTGATGTTTGAGGTAATCCTATGGACTGCCGGTATATTTGGACATCAAGGTTCGTTGATACATGTACTTCATAAATGACAGAAAATCCCATCATTCGGTACACGTTTCGTTCCTTTCAGGGGCATAAGTTTCAGATAGCGGAATTTGTGATTGTAACGATAAAAAGTTCTTATGTATCTGATACCACAAAAGTTTTTTTATTACTACTAACACGCATATAATTGAAAACAATGCAGTCTGAAAGACAGCTATATCACCCGCCGCTGTTATGGAAAGTGAAAGGGTATATGATATTGGATGGAAGCATTGACGTTGTTAGTATATTTTATAGTCCATGTATGACGACATCAATCAATTTAAAATCCTTCAAGGGGGTTATGAGATACAGAGCAGACATAAAATGGAAGGCTCAAATCTTTGACATTGAGTTGTGACCTTGACCTTGACCCGACATGGCTGACTGATGAGTTATGCACATCGTCTTGATGAGGTGACCATTTGACCCAAGTTTCATAAAAATCCTTCAAGGGGTTTAAGTTATATGGAGCGGACACAATTGTTACGGACGAACGGACGGAAAAACGGACGGAGACCGTTCCTATAACCCCCACCACTCTTCGCGGGTATAAAAAGTCGGTCGTATTCTAACAAGCCAAACCCTTTCTCATTGAAGGGAATACATTCATTTAGTTTCTTTTCAGTACCTGCAGCGGCCCTAGGCTGTTACTATCTGGTTGCTAGACATTTTTACGTCAAGGGATATATTCAAGACGCCGAGAAAAGGTAAGATGGTATTTTTGAATATCTCTTCTGCTATCTACAGTATATAGAAAAGGCCTACTAGGGTTGTGTGGTAGTTGGACTTCTTACTTGGACATCACACTACATCTGATTAAGTAGAAAAGTTAGATTTTTAACAAAGGTATCCAAACGTTTTCATTACTGTTTACCTGCAGCTGGTATAGTAAGTGTATGAGACGAACCTTGTAGATAAAATAATAGAAACGTTCAAAGAAATTAACCTTACTTACTTGTTTTACCCCAACGGGATATATTTCTCCTTCCTTTCGTCCGTCTGTTCATATGTCTGTCCTTATTGTATCGTGTCCTTCAACGATAATCTAAGTTGATACAACTGTTCATCAGAAAGGACATATAGAATAATGATTTCAATTACCGACTGACCTTTTTTAAAAACAACATGGTGGTGAAGAATATGGCTCCCGGTGACACGGCACTCTTGTCACATTTGTAATTTATACTTTTCAGAAAGGCGCCATTTTATCACAGCGTACGTGCAGTGAAGGGATTACTTGCAGTGTCGTTGCTGGGCATGGGAAATATCGTTCTGAGAAATTACGCGAACGTAGACGTTGTATCCATGCTCAAAGTTAAATTCTTCCCGGCTTGATACCGGCTGAAATTGCTACTACTAGTGCCATCTACTGTCAAATATGACAAACAGTATTTTTAATGGGCTTGAACACGGCTGTCGTGACAACAGCGTTTTGGATCAGATTCAGAATTGATCATGTTTGAAATGATAAAATTGCGGTCAATGTCTGTTAATTTTGTGTATTTTTTCAGAATCAGTAGATGCGTTTCCCAACTGGTATTTGCAAAGGTTCCACATTGCATGCGGACACAGTATTTTGTGTTGATTAGCATAGGATAAAAGGGATATTTAAAATAAATTTTGAAGTAGCATCAAAGTTACTTTTGTTAATAAGCATGCTTACATTTAAGTCTACAAAATGTCTACTGATATATTTTTTAATGTCTGATTTCAATAACTTTTATGACAAAATATTTGTGAAAATATAAAAAATAATACTTAGTTGTTTTAGCATTATTGATAGAACATTCGTTTTGTACGATTTTAATTAAGTTAAGCAGATATGTGAAAAGAATTATAAGATACATTTATCTCACAGTTGACATGTGGAGAGTTCTCTACACATTTATCTAGAGCTGACATGTAAAGAGTTCTCAACACATTTATCTCGCAGTTGACATGTGAAGAATTCACTACACATTTATCTCGCAGTTGACATGTGAACAGTTTTCTACGACATTTATCTAGCAGTTGACATATGAAAAGAATTCTACTACATTTATCTCACAGTTGACATGTGAAGAGTTCTCTTTTATCTAGCAGTTGACATATGAAAAGAATTCTACTATATTTACCTCGCAGCTGACATGTGAAAATAATTATAAGTTACATTTACCTCACAGCTGACATGTGGAGAGTTCTCTACACATTTATCTCGCAGTTGACATGTAAAGAGTTCTCTACACATTTATTTCGCAGTTGACATGTGAAGAGTTCTCAACACATTTATCTCGCAGTTGACATGTGAAGAGTTTTCTACGACATTTATCTAGCAGTTGACATATGAAAAGAATTCTACTACATTTACCTCGCAGCTGATATGTGAAAATAATTACAAGTTACATTTACCTCACAGTTGACATGTGGAGAATTCTCTACACATTTATCTCGCAGTTGACATGTAAAGAGTTCTCAACACATTTATCTCGCAGTTGACATGTGGAGAATTCTCTACACATTTATCTCGCAGTTGACATGTAAAGAGTTCTCAACACATTTATCTCGCAGCTGACATGTGGAGAGTTCTCTACACATTTATCTCGCAGTTGGCATGTGAAAAGAATTCTACTACATTTACCTCGCAGTAGACATGTGAAAAGAGTCTTAAGTTAACATTTATCTCGCAGTTAGCTTGTGAAAAGTTTTCTGCTATGCTTACCTCGCAGGTAATATTTGAATTGTATTTTACAACATGATTTGTCTAATAGCTGACATCTGATGTTAATTATATATGAAATTCAATGGTAAGCTATTGAAATGCTGCATTGTGTATACGTTTTAGAAATAAAGAGAAATAATATTCATACCCGTATACAATAAAATAAAATACTTTTAAAATGCTTCAAATGTTTATTTTTTTCTGTGAAATATTAAGCGATTGCTTGTAAAATACAATGTATATGTATCTGCTATTTTCACAGTAAAAAACATAGTGTGTTTTACTGGTAAGCCACTATGGAATGGGAAAAAATTCAGCTAAAATATAAAGGAAAAAGATATTATCTTTTTAAGTATGTCACTGGTGAAAAGATTGCAGCTGGCGTTCAAAGCGTAATATATTTCGATCTTATATACTAGGAAAACAAACATCCCGTCTATGTACTGTTGCGATATGACCGTATACTGACCGTGCGCGAATCGTGAAATCGCGATGGTAAGTCAAGTTGCGAAACGCGAGACATCGATGGCGGAGCGAAAATGATTGCGCAGGTCCGTCATCGTGATCTCGCGTTGAGCCACCATGGTCCCGCGTTTTGCTTCTGTAATCTCGAGATCACGACGGCGAAGCGCAAACTTCTGACGCGAAAACAAGAGACGGGAAAATACATTTTTTTTTGTTAATTTGCTCTTCGCGGTCGTGATTTCACGCCATACCATCACATTCGCCGTCGTGATTTTGCATTTTGCCATAGTGTGAGATTACCAATATTTTCCGATTTCTCGGTATGCCATATGAAATCACTATGGTGAAATATGAGTATCTCCATCCAGATCTCGAGCTTCACGTACAGCAAGCAATGCACGAAATATGAGATAACAAGTGCGAAATGCAAAGCACGAGACCATAGTTGCAAAGCGCAGGATCGCGATGACAAAATTGCAAAATGTCTTCGCCCTTTACCATGATTATCTAGCATTGAGCAATTGTGGTTTCTCGCGATCTGAAAACATGGTCACTTGCTTTGCCCTTCGCGCACGGCATTATCAGAGAGGAGACAATGGTCCTAATGGGACACGGTACAGGTCATTCTACATTGGAAACTTGTCGTTTCTATTTCTGTCATATAAGAAGGGCTATCGTAACTGCAATGGTACCAAGAAGCGCATACTGGAACTGCCATTATGTCCAGAGGTGCACGTAGTAAAGCTAGACTTGAGCTAATTCAGAGAACTGAAATCCCCAGCCGAATGAGATAAAAGTTTCAACCTTGAAAAACCTACCTAGAATGCAACCTAAACATTGGTCTCTATGAAAGCTATTTACCAGATTTGGTCTACTTACCTTAGTTGTAACTAAAGTGGGTGTTTTTATATTTGTAATAACAATGATAAATCTTGACCCAGGCAACCAAAAATACAACTAAAATTATTACATGTACTTCCTTGCAAGCTTCTGAAATTCCAATTTTGATCGCAATATCTTATTCCTTACTGAAGTTATTCAAACCAAACAATTTTCTAATTTTAGTAACAACGACCTTGACCCAGTGACCAGCACGCATACTGTACCTCAGTCTCCAAGAACGCTATACACATACTAAGCTTGGTCGCAATATTATCCTAAAGTTAAAATGGACCCTTGCTATTTTTTATTTAAATACCCAAAACCATGTCATGCTTATGGCTTAGGACGGACGGACGGACGGACCACGCAAAAACTTTATCCCTTTGCCTTCAGCGAGGGATAATAATAACACGAGGCACAGAACAAAAAATGAAATAATGACCCTATAAGCAAAATGTAAAGCTAGATCAGAACCGAAATAGTGTCCATTGGCTAGTCCTGACCTGTAATAATGTCCCGAGATACACGTAGTAAAGCTAGTCCTGACCTGTAATAATGTCCCGAGATACACGTAGTAAAGCTAGTCCTGACCTGTAATAATGTCCCGAGATACACGTAGTAAAGCTAGTCCTGAACTGTACTAATTTCCCGAGATACACGTAGTAAAGCTAGTCCTGAACTGTTACAATGTCCCGAGATAAACGTAGTAAAGCTAGTCCTGACCTGTAGTAATGTCCCGAGATACACGTAGTAAAGCTAGTCCTGAACCGTAGTAATGTCCCGAGATACACGTAGTAAAGCTAGTCCTGACCTGAAGTAATGTCCCGAGATACACGTAGTAAAGCTAGTCCTGAACCGTAGTAATGTCCCGAGATACACGTAGTAAAGCTAGTCCTGAACTGTAGAAATGTCCCGAGATACACGTAGTAAAGCTAGTCCTGAACCGTTGTAATGTACCGAGATACACGTAGTAAAGCTAGTCCTGACCTGAAGTAATGTCCCGAGATACACGTAGTAAAGCTAGTCCTGACCTGTAGTAATGTCCCGAGATACACGTAGTAAAGCTAGTCCTGACCTGTAGTAATGTCCCGAGATACACGTAGTAAAGCTAGTCCTGACCTGTAGTAATGTCCCGAGATACACGTAGTAAAGCCAGTCCTGAACTGTAATAATGTCCCGAGATACACGTAGTAAAGCTAGTCCTGACCTGTAATAATGTCCCGAGATACACGTAGTAAAGCTAGTCCTGAACTGTTGTAATGTCCCGAGATACACGTAGTAAAGCTAGTCCTGACCTGTAGTAATGTCCCGAGATACAAGTAGTAAAGCTAGTCCTGACCTGTAGTAATGTCCCGAGATACACGTAGTAAAGCTAGTCCTGACCTGTAGTAATGTCCCGAGATACACGTAGTAAAGCTAGTCCTGACCCGAGATACACGTAGTAAAGCTAGTCCTGACCTGTAGTAATGTCCCGAGATACACGTAGTAAAGCTAGTCCTGACCTGTAATAATGTCCCGGGATACACGTAGTAAAGCTAGTCCTGACCTGTAGTAATGTCCCGAGATACACGTAGTAAAGCTAGTCCTGACCTGTACTAATGTCCCGAGATACACGTAGTAAAGCTAGTCCTGACCTGTAGTAATGTCCCGAGATACACGTAGTAAAGCTAGTCCTGACCTGTAGTAATGTCCCGAGATACACGTAGTAAAGCTAGTCCTGAACTGTAGTAATGTCCCGAGATACACGTAGTAAAGCTAGTGCTGAACTGTAGTAATGTCCCGAGATACACGTAGTAAAGCTAGTCCTGACATGTAGTAATGTCCCGAGATACACGTAGTAAAGCTAGTCCTGACCTGTAGTAATGTCCCGAGATACACGTAGTAAAGCTAGTCCTGACCTGTAGTAATGTCCCGAGATACACGTAGTAAAGCTAGTCCTGACCTGTAGTAATGTCCCGAGATACACGTAGTAAAGCTAGTCCTGACCTGTAATAATGTCCCGAGATACACGTAGTAAAGCTAGTCCTGACCTGTAGTAATGTCCCGAGATACACGAAGTAAGCTAGTCCTGAACTGTTATAATGTTCTGTAATAATGTCCCGAGATACACGTAGTAAAGCTAGTCCTGACCTGTAATAATGTCCCGAGATACACGTAGTAAAGCTAGTCCTAAACTGTAATAATGTCCCGAGATACACGTAGTAAAGCTAGTCCTGAACTGTAATAATGTCCCGAGATACACGTAGTAAAGCTAGTCCTGACCTGTAGTAAGGTCCCGAGATACACGTAGTAAAGCTAGTCCTGAACTGTTGTAATGTCCCGAGATACACGTAGTAAACTAGTCCTGACCTGTAGTAATGTCCCGAGATACATGTAGTAAAGCTAGCGGGTCTGATTCATGTGTAGTTTATAATTATATAATTTTGCGACGTGTCATAGTTGTCATGAAGCCAGACCGGACCTGAAATAATGTCCTTTGTAAACTATAAGCAGAAACAGTATATGACCAGAGACCAACTGTGAGCAGAGACTGCATATAACTAGTGACCAACTATGAGAAGAGACAGCATATGACCAGAGACCAACTGTGAGCAGAGACAGAATATGACCAGAGACCAACTGTGAGAAGAGACAGTATATGATCAGACACCAACTGTGAGAAGAGACAACATATGACCAGAGACCAACTGTGAGCAGAGACAGCATATGACCAAAGACCAACTGTGAGCAGAGACAGCATATGACCAGAGACCAACTGTGAGCAAAGACATCATATGACTAGTGACCAACTGTGAGAAGGGACAGAATATGACAGAGACCAACTGTGAGCAGAGACAGTATATGATCAGACACCAACTGTGAGAAGAGGCAGCATATGACCAGAGACCAACTGTGAGCAGAGACAGAATATGACCAGAGACCAACTGTGAGCAGAGACAGTATATGATCAGACACCAACTGTGAGAAGAGACAGCATATGACCAGAGCCCAACTGTGAGCAGAGACAGCATATGACCAGAGACCAACTATGAGCAAAGACAGCATATGACCAGAGACCAACTGTGAGAAGAGACAGCATATGACCAGAGACCAATTGTGAGCAGAATCAGCATCATCCATGATGACCAGAGACCAACTGTGAGCAGCGACAGCATATGACTGAAGACCAACTGTGAGCAGAGACAGCATATGACCAGAGACCAACTGTGAGCTGAGACAGCATACGACCAGAGACCAACTATGAGCAGAGACAGCATATGACAGAGACCGACTGTGAGCAGAGTCAACATATGACCAGAGACCAACTGTTAGCAGGTATATATAAGAAAAAAGTAACAAAGGGCCAATTGTGATAAGAGACAGCATATGACCAGAGACCAACTGTGAGCAGAATCAGCATCATCCATGATGACCAGAGACCAACTGTGAGCAGCGACAGCATATGACTGAAGACCAACTGTGAGCAGAGACAGCATATGACCAGAGACCAGCTGTGAGCTGAGACAGCATACGACCAGAGACCAACTATGAGCAGAGACAGCATATGACAGAGACCGACTGTGAGCAGAGTCAACATATGACCAGAGACCAACTGTTAGCAGGTATATATAAGAAAAAAGTAACAAAGGGCCATAACTGGTGGAGCAAATCCAAATTTCTTCCTGCACAACTAGGCATCGGTAGTAGTAATCCCTGAAAGTTTGAATCAATTCCGTCCATTAATGAATGAGGAGTTGCGGTCACAAAAATGTTGCACGGACGCACGCACGGACGGCTGTCATTACCATATTCTCCTCCGATGCCTATCGGCGGGGAATGATTATATTGTAAGTGAACCTTAGATGGGTTAGGGTTAGGGTTAGGGTTAGGGGGTCGTTATTCTATAGGGGGTCACAATTCTATGTGAGGGTCATTTTTCTACGTGTGGGGAGTCATGGTATTATGACCCCCGGTCATTATATTATGACCGGGGAGTCACTATTCTATATAAAATAATGACCGGTGGGTCATAATACTATGACCGGGGGTCATTATTCTATGGGGGTCAGTTTACAACGTTACACCTGTAACAATGTATTTGTTAATGGTCGGTTAAAAAGCTCATCAGAGCTTATGTTTCATATGTTTGTGTCTTGCCGACTTGAAATAAAACTTATTGTATTGTATTGTATTGTATTGTACACCGGCTTTTAAATTAATTCCAGACTGCAATCGTTGCTTCTAAGAAGTGTCTGCATTACATTGAACTGACAGGCATTTTGTAAGAGTTAGTCCCCTTTATTTCCACTACGCCATTTGCATTTATGATAGTCTTGCCACAGGAGTAAGTAGATATCTACTTTTTTAAAGTTTTAAATCAATCAAAATATGACATAAATCTACTTGGCAATATACAGCTACTTACTTATATGTTAGAGGCGTAATTTGAGACCATATAAATCATTTGACGAAGTGTGTTTTAAAAACTAACTGGTATACGCCCACGTCTACGGACCAAAACACGTTACAAAACGCGTTATATAAGGTGTAAGACACCAGCCACCACATTTTGGTTTTTGATTAAAAGATGAAAATAATGCTTTTGAACTCTTATATGTGTATGAATGACGAATCAATTGTGGTTTTGAACACAAAATCTACTGATAAATCTTTATGGGGTGTTGAAATCGTGTCCTAGATTTTGACATACATGTAACAACATTTTCAGGTGTGTCAACAGCTACGTACATTTTTTCTGCTACATGCATTTGGTTTATTTTAATACAACTTATATATTCATCCATTACAAAGGGACATTTTTTCTCTTCTTTTAAATTTAGCTCACCAGAGCATGAAGTGCTCAAGGTGAGCTATTGTGACCGGTCGTTGTCCAGCTTTGTTCATCTGTCAACATTTGCCTTGTTAGACTAGAGGCCACAGTTATGACCCAGTCTTTATGAAACTTGGTCAGAATATTTGTCTTGATGATCTCTAGGTCTAGTTTGAAATTGGGCCATGTGGGGCCAAAGATCAAAGAAAAATCTTGTTAACACTCTAGAGCCTACATTTATGACCCTCTCTTCACCAAACTTGGTCAGAATGTTTGGCCATGTGGGGCCAAAGATCAAAGGGAAAATCTTGTTAACAGTCTAGAGGCTACATTTATGACCGTATCTTCACGAAACTTGGTCAGAATGTTTATCTTGATGACCTCTAGGCCAACTTCGAATCTGGGTCATGTGGGGTCAAAAACTAGGTCATCCGGTCAAATCAATGGAAAAGCTTGTCTATAGGCTACATTTATGACCTTATCTTCATGAAACTTGATCAGAACGTTTATCCTCATAATCTTTAGGCCAAGAACTAGGTCACTAGGCTAGATCCAAGGAAAATCTTGTCAACACTGTAGAGACCACATTTTAAGTTTGAAACTCATGAGAATTGGTCTGAATGTCTTAGTGACCTCTAGGTCAAGTTCGAATCTTGGTCATATGGCGTCAAAAACTAGGTCACCCGGTCAAATTAAAGGAAAAGCTTGTGAACACTCTAGAGGCCAAATTTATGACCCTATCTTCCTGAAACTTGGTCAGAAAGTTTATCTTAATGATCTTTAGGCCAAGTTTGAATCTGGGTCATGTGGGATCAAAAATTATGTCACTAGGTCAAATCAAAGGAAAATCTTGTTACGGAAACGTGAGAATTTGCTGTTTTTACTACTTTTTACGATGAACATCGAAAAGTGTTGTCACGCTTTTACTCCAGGTAAACTGTCTCGATTATAAATATCTATATTTTGAAGTCATTATTCACTACTTCAGCTATAGCTCTATTGGTTACGACGACAGGAAAATGTCTTTATTGCCGCGGCGGTCCGGGGTTCGATTCCCGACGCGGTCATCTTTTTTTCTTGATTTGGAATTTTTAAAATATTTTAGAAACAAAAATTCATATTCTAATGTTCATAATATGACCAAAATTTCAATTTGAAAGAAAGATTATTTTTTAGCCAAATCTGGAGGCATGCTGCTTTAGGCGTGAAACTCATGAGAATTGGTCAGAATGTTTGTCTTGATGAAATCTAGGTAAATTTGGAAAGTGGGTCATCTGGGGTCAAAAACTAGGTTACCAGGTCAAATCAAAGAAAAACTGTGTGTGCAGTAGGGGCTACATTTTTCAATGGATATTCATGAAATTTGATCAGAATGATCTTTTTGATGAAATGAAGGTCAGGTTCGAATATGGATCATCTGGGGCCAAAAACTAGGTTACCTGGTGAAATCAAAGACAAACCTTGTGTATGCAATAGGGGCTGTATTTTTCATCTGATGTGCATGAAACTTAGCCAGAATGTTTGTCTCCATGAAAACTCGTAGGGGTTTTAATCTGGGTCTTGTGGGTCAAAAACTAGGTCACCAGGTCAAATCAAAGTAAAAGCTTCTTTACACTCTAGAGGCCACATTTTTAGCTCAATGCCCAGTTGAGTTATTTTGATTGCTCGATGTCCGGCGTCTGTCGTCTGTCTGTCTGTCTGTCGTCTGTCCGGCAACATTTAGGTTGTGTATGCGATAGAGGCTGTATTTTTCAACTGATCTTCATGAAATTTTGTCAGGATGATAACCTTGATGAAATCTAGGCCAAGTTCGAAAATGGGGCATCTTGGGTCAAAAACTAGGGCACTAGGTCAAATCAAAGAAAAACTTTGTGTATGCAATAGAGGCTGTATTTTTTAACTGATCTTCATGAAATTTTGTCAGAATGATAATCTTGATGAAGTCTAGGCTAAATTCGAAAATGTGTCATCCTGGGTCAAAAACTAGGTCACTAGATCAAATCAAAGAAAAATCTTGTGTATGCGATAGAGGCTGTATTTTTCAATTGATCTTCATGAAACTTTGTCAGAATGTTTATCTCCTTTTAAACTCTGACGAGTTTCAAACTGGGTCGTAGTGAAAAACTGGGTCACTAGGTCAAACATGTTTACGCTGTTATAGTGTGATACTCTGGTGAGCGACCTAGGGCCAATTTGGTTCTCTTGTTTCAGTGGGATTATGGAGCTATTTACTATATAAATTAAATTTTAACCCCACCCCATTTAGTTGCTACATAGGGTTGCGTTTTGCAAACATCAGTGAACTTTTTAAGTAAATTTTCAAGTGCGTATGTACTATACTGGAAATGTTTGACAAAGAAATGTTCCCTGACCATGCATTTGTATACTATTCATACCGTCTATAACTGGGGCTGGCTGATGGTTTTTGCATGTTTCAAAGCTGGTAGAGTGCTACTTCTCTGTTATTGAGGGCAGCCTTTCGTTGGGGAGGTTTGTACATCCCGTTACAGAACTTTGAGATCATGAACAGATTGTATGAAACTGAGTCTGCTGCTGTTTTAGCTTGGTTGGTCCTATACTTCTTAAGGACCTTTTACAGATTTTATGATATACTGAATTGTTCAGTCGTTTTGCTTGTGTAACAGATATTTTGCCCTTTTCATTTGAAAGACAGTGTAAGACTCCAAGTAACATAATTATGGAAAAACCATTTAATATATTTTGTCGAACAATTATTTAATTCCTGGAATATAGAATAACTTGTTATTTCAAATAAACTTTACAGAAAATTTTCCTATTTGCTTCAGAACTACAGTGTTTAAACAAAATTTCCAAATAATTTGGACTTTTTTTTAATTTCACAAAAGGATAGTTTTCTGTCTCGTTTTCTTAAATGCATGCATGCATGGTTGCTGCACAAGTTATGTGTGTGAGAAGTTTTCCTTCATTTGATTTTTATATCTTACCGGAAAGCGAATTCAAGTCATTCGGTCAGAAGATATTTCGTCTTTCATATTGAGTAAATGTCTCAATTCTGGCAAAGTCTCTGACCTGTTCATAACTTCAGCTGTTCAATATTTAATTCATAGAGGATATCAAATGAGCCGTGCCATGAGAAAACCAACATAGTGGGTTTGCGACCAGCATGGATCCAGACCAGCCTGCGCATCCGCGCAGTCTGGTCAGGCTCCATGCTGTTCGCTTTTAAAGCCTATTGGAATTGGAGAAACTGTTAGCGAACAGCATGGATCCTGACCAGACTGCGCGGATGCACAGGCTGGTCTGGATCCATGCTGGTCGCAAACCCACTATGTTGGTTTTCTCATGGCACGGCTCAAATATCTAGAGCTTTATTTTATTTTCTCCATTTTCTAGCTGGCCTGTCCAAACCCTGTGTCCGTGTGAACTGACACTGTGACAGCAACAAAACTAGGACTTAGAAACCTAGGGTGAAAGATGACTGTGATCAGTGTAGTGGATCAAATTTTGACAGGGACAGTGGCAGTTTTACATGCCAGGCAACTTGGTAAAGTATTTTTCTGATAAGTTCATACATGCTTTAAATGACAAAGTCAGTTACTTTTATTTGTGTGTTACTGACATCTTATTTGGTAACAACAAATTCTATAGTCACATTTCTGAGATATTGCTGTTTGTAGTTTAAGAAAATATTTTCTAGTTCATTAGAAATCTTACTTTGTTTTTTTCTAAAACGTAATTTGCTGTAAAGAAGTCTATTTTTTTTTAAATTTTCATTATAATGAAATACTTATTGAAAATTTTGTTATTAATGATTTATTGCTATACTTTAAGTGATTTAATTAACTTCAGTGAATTGTGAAGAAGTATTACAGAAAGAAGGTATAATTTCAAATGGTCAAGATACTTCTAAATATACTTTTATCATGTAAATGATAATGTCACATGCCATATTAATCCAGAACTCTGAACCCAAATACATTCTGAATATAAGCTTAGCAAGTTAGAGAAATAGACAGTTAATTTATGTTTTTATTCATTGTCAAGTTTCTTATTTACTGAGGATTTTCTACATTTAAAGTTAGTATTTTAAAAATAAACATTTTAGTGAATTGTGTGCATTGGATATGTTTAAGGTCAGACATCTGCAAAGGTTGGAGCTTTGAGGAGAAAGCACAAAATAGCTCCACCACGGACAGACGGTCCTGATGAGTTTATACGAGCGTTAAGAGCACAGTAAGTTAACATAATATACAATAACATTCACATCAGCATTTTGTTAAATTAAGGCTAGTTTCAATGCCGTTTTAAGCTAGGCTATTTTTCATTTAGTCGACCATTTGCATATTCCCATTCTTTGGCGCCTCTTCTCACATCTACGTCCTAATTTAGGCAAGATTTTGTGTGTAAGGTGGTATCTGATTATGGTAACCACTTGCAGGAATGAATCATGTGATGATTTGATTTGTAGTTTACAGGTTTCGTAATGCTTTTTTGCATTTTTAGCTCACCAGAGCCAAAAGCTCAGGGTGAGTTATTAGGATCAGTCACCGTCCGGCGTCCGTAAACTTTTACTTTAAATGACATCTTCTCATAAACCGCTAGGCCAATTTCATCCAAACTTCACAGGAATGTTCCTTGGGTGAAGCTCTACAAAAATTATTCAAAGAATTAAATTCCATGCAGAACTCTGGTTGCCATGGCAACAGAAAGGAAAAACTTTAAAAAAATCGTCTTCTCAAAAACCAGAAGCCCTAGAGCTTAGATATTTGGCGTGAAGCATTGCCTAGTGGACCTCTACCAAGTTTGTTCAAATCATGACCCCGGGGTCAAAATTGACCCCGCCCCAGGGGTCACTTGATTTTACATAGGAAAATCTTAAAAAGATCTTCTTCCCAAAAACCAGAAGCCCTAGAGCTTAGATATTTTACATGTAGCATTGCCTAGTGGACCTCTACCAAGTTTGTTCAAATCATGACCCCGGGATCAAAATTGACCCCGCCCCAGGGGTCACTTGATTTTACATAGGAAAATCTTAAAAAATTCTTCTTCTCAAAAACCAGAAGCCCTAGACCTCTACTAAAGTTGTTCAAATCATGACCCCGGGGTCAGAACTGACCCCGCCCCAGGGGCCACTTGATTTTACATGGGAAAATCTTTAAAAAATTTCTAAAAATAAACCAGAAGGCCTAGAGCTTAGATATTTCACATGTAGCATTGCCTAGTGGACCTCTACAAAATTTGTTCAAACCATGACCCCAGGGGTCAAAATTGACCCCGCCCCAGGGGTCACTTGATTTTACATAGGAAAATCTTCAAAAATTTTCTAAAAATAAACCAGAAGGCCTAGAGCTTAGATATTTCACATGTAGCATTGCCTAGTGGACCTCTACAAAATTTGTTCAAATCAGGACCCCCAGGGTCAAAATTGACCCCGCCCAAGGGGTCACTTGATTTTACATAGCAAAATCTTAAATTTTTTTCTAAAAATAAACATGAAGGCCTAGAGCTTAGATATTTCATGTGTTGCATTGCCTAGTAGACTTCTACAAAATTTGTTCAAATCAAGACCCACGGGGTCAAAATTGACCCCGCCCCATGGGGTTACTTGATTGTATATAGGAAAATCTTCAAAAATTTTCTCAAAATAAACCAGAAGGCCTAGAGCTTTGATATTTGAATGTAGAATTGCCTAGTGGACCTCTACAAAATTTGTACAAATCAGGACCCCCAGGGTCAAAATTGACCCCGCCGCAGGGGTCACTTGATTTTACATAGGAAAATCTTCAAAAAATTTCTAAAAATAAACCAGAAGGCCTAGGTCTGAGATATTAGACGTGTAGCATTGCCTAGTAGATTTCTACAAAATTTATTCAAATCATGACCCCCAGGGTCAAATTGAGCCCGCCCCATGAGGTTACTTGATTGTACATAGAAAAATCTTCAAAAAATATTTAAAAATAAACCAGAAGGCCTACAGCTTAGATATTTCACATGTAGCATTGCCAAGTGGACCTGTACAAAATTTTTTCAAATCATGACCCCCGAGGTCAAAATTGACCCCACCCAAGGGGTCACTTGATTTTACATAGGAAAATCTTCAAAAATTCTCTAAAAATAAACCAGAAGGCCTAGATCTTAGATATTTGACATGTAGCATTGCCTAGTAGACTTCCACAAAAAAGTTTCAAATCATGACCCCTGGGGTCAAATTGACCCCGCCCCATTGGGTTACTTGATTGTACATAGAAAAATCTTCAATAAAAATAAACCAGAAGGCCTAGAGCTTAGATATTTGACATGTAGCATTGCCTAGTGGACCTCTACAGAAGTTGTTCAAATCTTGACCCCCCCCCAGGGTCAAATTGACCCAGCCCCAGGGGTTACTTGATTGTACATAGGAAAATCTTCATAAATTTGCTAAAAATAAACCAGAAGGCCTAGATCTTAGATATTTGATTACATTGCCTAGTAGACTTCTACAGACTTTGTTCAAATCATGACCCCCGGGGTAAAATTTGCCCCGCCTCAGGGTTACTTGATTGTACATCAGAAAATGTTCCAAAAAATTTCTAAAAATCATCAGTTTGACATTTGAAACATGTAGCTCATATTACTCTGGTGAGCAATCCAGGGTCATCATGACCCTCTTGTTACAAAATGTGTCCCTTTTTAGCACACTGTGCTCAAGGTGAGCTTTTGTGATCGCCCTGTGTCCATCGTCCGTCCATCGTCGTCAACAATTTGACTGTTAACACTAGAGGTCACAATTTTGGCCTAATCTTAATGAAACATGGTCAGAATGTTACCCTCAGTAAAATCTTGGAAGAATTCGATATTGGGTCATATGGGTTCAAAAACTAGGTCACCAGGTCAATTCAAAGGAAAAGCTTGTTAACACTCTAGAGGTTACAATTTTGGCCCAATCTTAATGAAACTTGGTCAGAATGTTACCCTCAATAAAATCTTGGACGAGTTAGATATTGGGTTATCTAGGATCAAAAACTAGGTCACCAGGTCAAATCAAAGGAAAAGCTTGTTAACACTCTAGAGGTCACAATTTTGGCCCAATCGCAATGAAACTTGATCAGAATGTTACCCTCAATGAAATCTTGGATAAGTTTGATATTGGGTCATCTAGGGTCAAAAACTAAGTCACCAGGTCAAATCAAAGGAAAAGCTTGTTAACACTCTAGAGGTCACAATTTTGGCCCAATCTTAATGAAACTTGGTCAGAATGTTACCCTCAATAAAATCTTGGACGAGTTTGATATTGGGTCATCTGGGATGAAAAACTAGGTCACCAGGTCAAATCAAAGGAAAAGCTTGTTAACACTGTAGAGGCTATATTTATGACTGTTTCTTCATGAATCTTGGTCAGAATGTTACTCATGATGATCTCAAAGTCCAATTTGAATCTGGGTCATGTAGGATCAAAAACTAGGTCACAAGGTCAAATCAAAGGAAAAACCAGTTAACACTCTAGAGGCCACATTTATGACCATATATCTTAATGAAACTTGGTCAGAATGTTAATCTTGATGATCTATAGGTCAAGATTAAATCTGGGTCAGTTAGGGTCAACAACTAGGTCACCGGGTCAAATCAAAGGAAAAGCTTGTTAACACTCTCTGTATCTTCATGAAACTTATTCAGAATGTTAATCTTGATGATCTTTAGGTCAAGTTTGAATCTGGGTCATGTGGGGTCAAAAACTAGGTCACTGGGTCAAATCAGAGGAAAATTTTGTTAACACTTTTAACTATCTTGATGATCTTTAGGTCAATAGGTCAGGTGAGCGATACAGGGCCTTCATGGCCCTCATGTTCTACTTAGCAGCTTTTGTTCAAGATGTTGTATGTATATTGGTATCTTCTTAACCACTATTGTAAATGAACTGAAACTTCAACACATGCAGTGCATTGGTTCAGCAACTTCATAGTTTTCATTTTTACAAAAGTTGTGCCCCTTTGTTGACTTTAATAGCAAAATTTTGTTATTTTCAGCTCACCTGAGCCAAAGGCTTATGGTGAGCTATTGTGACCGCTCAGTGTCCGGCGTCCATCATCCATCCGTCAACATTTCCTAAAAAAATCTTCTTCTTGAAAACCACTAGGCAGAATTACACCAAACTTCACAGGAATGATCCTTGGGTGGCCTCCTTTCAAAATTATTCAAAGAATTTAATTCCATGCAGAACTCTGGTTGCCATGGCAACCGAAAGGAAAAACTTTAAAAATCTTCTTGTATAAAACCACATGGCCTAGGGCTTTGATATTTGGTATGTTGCATCATCTAGTGGTCCTCTACCAAGATTGTTCAAATTATCCCCCTAGGGTCAAATATGGCCCTGCCCTGTGGGGTCACATGGTTTATATAGTTATATAGGGAAATCTTTGAAAATCTTCTTGTACAAAACCACATGGCCTAGGGCTTTGATATTTGGTATGTAGCATCATCTAGTGGTCCTCTACCAAGATTTTTCAAATTATCCCCCTAGGGTCAAATATGGCCCTGCCCCGGGGGTTGCAAGTTTTACATAGACTTATATAGGAAAAAAAGTTTAAAAATCTTCTTGTCTGAAACCACAACTCTTAGACCTTTGATATTTGGTTTGTAGCATTGTCTTATGGTCCTCAACCAAAATTGTTCAAATTGTACCCCTGGGGTGAAAAGAGGCCCTGCCCTGGGGGTCCCAAGTTTTATATAGACTTATATAGGAAAAAGCTTTAAAAATCTTCTTGTCAGAAATCATACGACCTAGGCTTTTGATATTTGGTATGATGCATTGTCTAGTAGTCCTCTACCAAAATTATTCAAATTATGCCCCTGGGTTTAAAAGAAGCCCCGTCCTGCGGTCACTTAGTTATTATGTGAGTTGGGGGCCTCCGTGGCCGAGTGGTTAGGTCGCTGACTTCAAATCACTTGCCCCTCACCGATGTGGGTTCGAGCCTCACTCAGGGTGTTGAATTCTTCATGTGAGGAAGCTATCCAGCTGGCTTACGGAAGGTCGGTGGTTCTACCCGGGTACCCGCTCGTGATGAAATAATGCACGGAGGGGCACCTGGGGTTTTCCTCCACCATCAAAGCTGGAAAGTCGCCATATGACCTATAATTGTGTCGGTGCGACGTTAAACCCAACAAAATAAATAAATATTATGTGAGTTATATAGGAAAAATACTTAAAAAATCATCTGATCCTATTTCCAAGACTATTTAATTATAATAACCTGATGACCCCAAGTAATATGATGTCACTTGATTGTGACCTTGACCTACTGACCTACTTACTTGTTTTTTAAGATACAGCCTTGAAATTTTGATGACTTACACAGTTTTGCACACAAATCGTAAAACTGAATTTCATTGACCATGAATGTTACCTACTGACTTTCTTAATATTTTATCATCAGTTTGACATTTGAAACATGTAGCTCATATTACTCAGGTGAGCGATTCAGGGTCATCATGA
The DNA here is from genome assembly GCF_021730395.1 of Mercenaria mercenaria. Classification (NCBI taxonomy): domain Eukaryota; kingdom Metazoa; phylum Mollusca; class Bivalvia; order Venerida; family Veneridae; genus Mercenaria; species Mercenaria mercenaria. Next base: position 27,316,631 of record NC_069365.1, on the reverse strand, counting down.
CCCTCTTGTTTATGTTAGCTGATAAGATAATCACTTGTGGGAATGGATTGAAACTATACATGATTGTTCACTGAAATGAATGGACCGGCAGTGATCAGATTTCACAAAAGTTGTCCTTTTTGAATTTATTCTGTTATGATTATTAGGGACAAGGCTTTTGAATAATCGAGCATTGCTGTTATCTGACAGTTCTTGTTCTAACATAACATCATTCCAGTTAGTTACATGCTCTCTATCTATCACACCCCACAGACAAAACAGTCTTGAGTTTGGAGTGACCTTCGAAATAGTGTTGTGGTTAGCCGGGATATTTGGACACCAAGGTAAGGTATATATATATATACATAAGTATAGTTAAATAAAAACATCTTTACTTTTAATGATACAGGTATTTATATCTCAGGGATCGTTTTACACAGAACCTGCATTATTCACTGCAACGTGGCAGTTATAAAAAAAACCATCAATGTTGTTGGATTATGTGATGAACTTGGAAGATTTTCGAGAAAAATAATTAAAAATGTCAGGAGTTAAGATTCTAAATTTTAAATCCAAAAGTTAAAAAAATATATAACACTTACATAATAATAATAACAAGCAAATTCGATGAATCGGAATCCCCCGCCGAAAGGGTCAGAGTTGAGGAACGGCAAAAAAATATATCCTGCAAAAAGTTAAGAATGTTACCAAGAAGCAAATCATTTCATTAGTCAAATCAAATTAAAAGAAAATGAATGGTTTGTTTGGGTGTGGGGGGGGGGGATGAGGATACAACAGTTTACATGTTGATTATAAATATTGGTAGAAAACGAAAAATGAAAAAAAAAAAAAAAAATGGGGGGTGGGGGGGTGGGTGGGGGGTGAGAGGGAGGGGGTGACCAATGTGGGAGGGGGGTGACCAATGTAAGGTGGTGACCAGGTGTAGGTACACAACATCACATGTTTATAATAAATGTGCATGGAAAAGAATGGAAGAAGTTAAATGAAATTCTTCCAATTGGTTGGTTTGTTATGTACAGATCTGTGGATTTTTAAACAATTAAAGGGCAATAACTAAATGGAAAATTGACCAATCGAAAAAAACTTGAAGGGCATCGTCGCAGTATCTTGGTTCATGTCTATTTCAAGTTTGATGAAATTCTACCTGCTAGTTACTGAGAAATGGCTGCAGACGGACATTTTTCATTAAATCAAGGGCAATAACTCCGAGGGAAATTGATCTATCAAAAAAAAAACTTGACGGGCATCAGCGCAGTATCTTGGTTCATGTCTATTTCAAATTTGATGAAATTCTACCTGTTAGTTACTGAGAAATGGCTGCAGACAGACATTTTTTATTAAATCAAGGGCAATAACTCTGAGGGAAATTGACCAATCAAAAAAAAAACTTGACGGGCATCATCGCAGTATGTTGGTTCATGTTTATTTCAAGTTTCATGAAATTCTACCAAGTAGTTACTGAGAAATGGCTGCGGACGGACGGACGGACTGACGGACAACGCCATTTCAATACCCCCCTCCCGATTTCATCGGCAGTATTTTCAGTACGTAATATGTTGTCTACTAGAACAAAGAAGTAAAAATACATGTGAGCCGTGCCATGAGAAAACCAACATAGTGCATTTGCGACCAGCATGGATCCAGACCAGCCTGCACATATGCTAAGGATCCATGCTGTTCGCTAACGGTTTCTCTAATTGCAATAGGCTTTGAAAGCGAACAGCATGGATCTGCGCAGTCTGGTCTGGATCCATGCTGGTCGCAGAGCCACCATGTTGGTTTTTTCATGGTGCGGATTTATAGCTCTTTGACTAGAAGCTTTAAAGCTAGTTGTTGTTGTTGCATATGTTGTGTCATTTGAATTTTGAAAATCTTAAGTTTTGATGCACATGATTTAGTTTTTGCCTTTTCATGATCGCTTAAAAATGCTGACTTGTTACTCTTAAATTTACAAAATGTATATTTATTATACCTGAATATAATAATACTGCGTTTTGTTGATATATTCTCAGTTCCGGCATCAATATTTGGTGCAATGTATATCTATTCCCGGGAACAATACATCAACGGATATATAGAAGATGCTGAAAAGCGGTTAGTTATACTTTGATAAAGTCTAGTTTAATACAAAGACCTATCTGTCTCCACCAGTTTGGCAAGTAATATATAGTATGATACAAGTGAATGAATATGTCTTCTTCTCCTGTCACAAAGAATCACTTGGTAGAGTGATTATAAAGATATTAACTTGGTTGTGCTTACGCCATTATACTACGGTATAACTGGTTATTTCTGCGATATTTTGTGGGTCTCTTCCAGCTGCAAAAATTAAATTCGCATGTATTTCGTAGTTTCATATAATGGATTGACCCGTTTGTTGCCTCTTTTTACCTGTGTACTTTAAATTACTTAATCAATACACGTATCCCGCTAGTAGCCCCTCGCGTAACTTTTATCGATAAAGATTTGTAACACTAGCAGTAAAGTACAAAAGAATTTATAAGTTAACCGTGTACAATCAATTTTAGCCAGTTTGGTGTTTGCGATAGTTCAGGCAAGATTTGTAAATTAATGGCTCTGCTGAAATACCTTGTTAGAAAGGGCTTGCCGGATCCCAACGAGCCCTTGTCTGATAGCTTGTCGCCATGGGAAATATATGACTGCAATGTGTTTTTAACTATATTTTATGCATGAAATAAATTTTAAACCTTGTAACTTGTACCTCACTATACAGAGCCATGTCCCAAACATTAAAGCAACTCTCCATGGATAAACGCAGAAATTAAATTAACCTCTCTACAGAAATTCGCAGAAATTAAAATCGTAGAAATTAGTATACCTATTTTCATGCCCAAAACGCAAAAATTTGCACCCACAGAAATAACCAGTTATACGGTATCAGCTTTGTTCTGGACTTTGTCTAGTTCTTGCTTCTCATGGATAGACTTCATCATCATAATTCTATTCAGTCACAGGGCAAACAAAAGAGACCAGATCATTACTAAGATGCGGCAATCTAACATATTTAAGGTTACATTTACTACCAATTTTCATACGCCCGTCGCTGAAAGAGTGAGGCGTATTATGAGAACACCCGTGGCAGGCGGTCGGCTGCCAAAACATGTCCGCTCTCAAGTAGAACAGTTTTCATCCGATCTTCTCCAAATTGGCTGACAATGTTTATGGGCATAATATTTTGACCAAGTTCGATAACCACCCAAATTACCCCAGGCACTCCCTGGATTATGGCCCTTGAGTTACTCGAAAAAAACTGAATTTAGCCTTGACACCACTTTAAGTCGAACAGTTTTCATCTGATCTTCACCAAACTTGATGACAATGTTTGTGGGCATAATATCTCGGCCAAGATTGATAACCACCGAAATTGCCATAGGCATTTTTGGATTATGGCCCTTGAATTACTCGAAAAACTGCGAATTTAGCCTTGTCCGCTGTCTATGTCGAACAGTTTTCATCCCATCTTCACCAAATTTGCTGACAATGTTTCTGGGCATAATATCTCGGCCATGTTTGATTACCATCCAAATTGCCATAGGCACTCTTGGATAATAGCCCTTGAATTAGGCGGGGCATAAAAAGGTCCATCCGTTGGAAAACACAGAATGCAACCAAACAAACTAGAAAATGCTTTTGTAAAAAAGCGCATGTCTCCCCCAATGCAAAGTCCTATAGGCAAGAAGTCAATAGGGGTCAGGAGCGAAAGTCAAAGAGACACTGATGGTTGGCTGCAATAAGGATCATCTACTTGTCATGTCCAGTCATCCCGCTAAATTTCAACACTCTTGGCCTAGTGGTTCTCAAGTCACTGTTCAGGCTCCTGTGACCTTGACCTTTGATCAAGTGACCTCAAAATAAATAGGGGTCATCTACTCTGCATGTCCAATCATCCTATTAGGTTTCAACATTGTAGGTAAAGTGGTTCTCAAGTTATTTCAAAAAAATGATTTTACATGAACAGGCCACTGTGACCTTGATCTTTAATAGACTGACCCCAAAATCAATAGGGGTCATCTACTCTGCATGTTCAATCATCCTATGAAGTTTCAACATTCTGGGTCAAGTGGTTCTCAAGTTATTGATCGGAACTGGTTATCAATGTTCAGGCCTCTATGACCTTGACCTTTAACGGAGTGACCCCAAAAACAATAGGGGTCATTTACTCTGCATGAACAATCATCCTATGAAGTTTCAACATTCTGGGTCGAGAGGTTCTCAAGTTATTGATTGGAAATGGTTTTCCATGTTCAGGCCCCTGTGGCCTTGACCTTTAACAGAGTGACCCTAAAATCGTTAGGGGTCATCTACTCTGCATGACCAATCATCCTATGAAGTTTCATCATTCTGGGTCAAGTGGTTCTCAAGTTACTGACCGGAAATGGTTTTACAGTAAAAAGGATCATCAGATGTTGGAATATTTGAAAAGTCTCTAAAAGAAGCCGTTCCAGACGAAACCTAGAAATTGGTATCAGCTCTGACTGTCTGAATAGCTACCTCAGCAGTTTTTATTTAACGGTAAAGAAAACAAAATGGAGAAGATTATGAATGGCAGTGGACGGGTGGTCAGCATCCAAAACATGTCTGCTCTATAATTCTATATTTTCGTAGGATCTTCACCAAACTTGCTGACAATGTTTGTGAGCATTACATCTCGGCCAATTTCGATAACCAGCCAAATTGTACCAGGCACTCTTTGATTATAGTCCTTGAATTACTCGAAACCTAGAAATTGGTATCAGCTCTGACTGTCTGAATAGCTACCTCAGCAGTTTTTATTTAACGGTAAAGAAAACAAAATGAAGAAGATTATGAATGGCAGCGGATGGGTGGTCAGCATCGAAAACATGTCTGCTCTATAATTCAGTTTTCGTAGGATCTTCACCAAACTTGCTGACAATGTTTGTGAGCATTACATCTCGGCTTATTTCGATAACCAGCCAAATTGTACCAGGCACTCTTTGATTATAGTCCTGGAATTACTCGAAAAATGGGAAATTTAGCCTTGTCGCACTTTTAAGACGAACAGTTTTCATCCTATCTTCACCAAACTTGCTGATAATGTTTGTGGGCACAATATCTCAGCCAAGTGTTATTACCACCCAAATCGCCAAATGGCTGTTGTAGGGAGGTTGCACCATATACTTTTTTTAATGATGATACGCAGAAAAAACAACATTCAATGAATTACGTATATTACATATGAAGTGAAATAAACATAGAATAAAAAGGTTATTTAAGGTCTAACTTGTTCTGTATAATATATATTTGCACTCATACCAAGCTGGGAAAAACTAGAAAAGGCAGGAATACAATACATTCTGTGTACTCGTCCAAATATATCTCCGTATTGTACAGAACAATGTTAAATAACCTAATAGTATCACATGGAATTCAGACGGGCTAGTTTAATCTGCTTTTTATTACAATTGTCTTAGATGCTTCTAATTTTCAACATGCATTTAAAATTGTATTTGTCACAAATATTTTATCATCCTTTTCAGAATTAAACCATTCTGGATGGGTATCTGGGCTTTGAAGGGTCTTATTGCAGCAGTAGCAATACTGGGTCTTACCAATACAGCACTTACCCACTATGCCGGAATTAACCTTCCCAACATGCTGAAAGAGAAGCTCTTCTAGACAAACAGCAATACTTTCACATCATTTATATTTGTCTATAGAAACAAAACTTTTTTTTTTTACATTTGTATATAAACAAAACATTTATTAACATTTGTACATCAATGATACATTTTTCAACAATACATATATTTATATTTGTGTATTACAAAGCATTTTATTATAATGCAGATTGTTAGTGAATGTTTTAAACATTATTTGATAAGCAATTATTATATTAAAGCTTTTTTTAGCTCACTTGTCACAAAGTGACAAGGTGAGCTTTTGTGATCGGGCAGTGTCGTCGTCCGTCGTCCGTCCGTGCGTCCGTAAACTTTTCCTTGTGACATCTCTAGAGGTCACATTTTTCATGGGATCTTTATGAAAATGGGTCAGAATGTTCATCTTGGTAAATTCTAGGTCAAGTTTGAAACTGGGTCACGTGCCATCTAAAACTAGGTCAGTAGGTCTAAAAATAGAAAAACCTTGTGACCTCTCTAGAGGCCATAATTTTCAATGGATCTTCATGAAAATTGGTCAGAATGTTCACCTTGATGATATCTAGGTCAAGTTCGAAACTGGGTCACATGCGGTTCAAAACTAGGTCAGTAGGTCTAAAAATAGAAAAACCTTGTGACCTCTCTAGAGGCCATATATTTCATAAAATCTTCATGAAAATTGGTCAGAATGTTCACCTTGATGATATCTAGGTCAAGTTCGAAACTGGGTCATGTGCGTTCAAAAACTAGGTCAGTAGGTCTAAAAATAGAAAAACATTGTGACCTTTCTAGAGGCCATATATTTCACAAGATCTTCATGAAAATTGGTCAGAACGTTCACCTTGATGATATCTAGGTCAAGTTCGAAACTGGGTCACGTGCCGTCAAAAACTAGGTCAGTAGGTCAAATAATAGAAAAACCTTGTGACCTCCCTAAAGGCTATATTTTTCATGGGATCTGTATGAAAGTTGGTCTGAATGTTCATCTTGATGATATCTAGGTCAAGTTTGAAACTGAGTCACGTGCGTTAAAAAACTAGGTCAGTAGGTCTAAAAATAGAAAAACCTTGTGACCTTTCTAGAGGCCATACATTTCATGCAATCTTCATGAAAATTGGTCAGAATGTTCACCTTGATGATATGTAGGTCAAGTTCGAAACTGGGTCACGTGCCATCAAAAACTAGGTCAGTAGGTCAAATAATAGAAAAACCTTGTGACCTATCTAGAGGCCATATTTTCCATGGGACCTGTATGAAAGTTGGTCTGAATGTTCATCTTGATGATATATAGGTCAAGTTCGAAAGTGGGTCACGTGCCATCAAAAGCTAGGTCAGTAGGTCAAATAATAGAAAAACCTTGTGACCTCTCTGAAGGCCATATTTTTAGCTCGACTATTCAAAGAATAGTCTAGCTATTCTACTCACCCTGGCGTCGGCGTCGGCGTCACACCTTGGTTAAGTTTTTGCATGCAAGTGCATACAGCCATCAATTAAAGGCATAAAGCTTTGAAACTTATTTTTTCTGTTTCTAGGTCAATTACCAACCTCTCTGGGTCAAGTCCCATAACTCTGACATGTATTTTGAGCAAATTATGCCCCCTTTTGGACTTAGAAAATTTTGGTTAAAGTTTTACATGCAAGTTGCTATCTCCAAAACTAATAGTATACCAATTATTTTCATATATGTGGCTGGAAAACACCCACGTAGGCATTTCGTGAAGATGAAAGTTTTATGTGTTATATGTGAAGTATATGATATAAGTAGTTCATTGATGCCGGTAGTCACAATTCTAAGGTCAAATTAAGGTCAAGAAATTAGGTCAAAGGTCATTAAGTGCAGTGTTTACTAATTTCACTTATATGGCATCATATCTTCGCCATTTTGATGAAATAAGTGAGCAAAATTGGTATTTGATTGAAGCCGATGTATTTAACTATGAAATAAAATCACTTTATGCAAATTAGCTCATTTGCATATTAACTAATATTAATGAAAGCGACAAACTCATACAAAATTACGATAAAAATTGGCATGTATGTACAGCTGTACAATATTTATTGTTTTATATATAATTTTCATGATTTTATAAACAGAAAGGTAACAAATGATATGTGGGATACTCATTTAATAAACGCAACTGTATATCACCATCATATGTGTTTTATGTGTAGATACTGCTAGAAGTTGGTGGGTTGAGCTGACTTCTGACCAACAGTTATCTGAAGAAAGAATAATTCTGTAGTTGTTTTCACAAAAGCAAGGCAATTCTTTTACATTAGGTACATATCTGCCAGTTATTTCAAACTGTGAACCTATGTCACACAGCCAATATGGCTGCCATTTTTTTCAAAATAGCTACCAAAACAACCACCAAAGTATGCATATATATGAGCGTTTACAGAAGTTTTAATGTAATTTATAGCAATATTAAGATTGATAAATACAATTGATAATAAGACCATATGCCATGTAGGCAACCTCAGATAACTAAAATGGCGCTCATTTTTCAAAATGGCTGCCAAATGTCAATATGTTAAGGTTTCTTTGCATACATTATAGAGTTTACATAGTTGTTTTATGTAGTTTAGCATAGTATTGTGATTGAAAAACATTACTATTTTAAATCAGGTTGACACCATCTCAGACAACCAATAAGACAGCCACTTTTCACAATGGCCGTCAAGAAGTCAGTATGTTCAGTTTTTCCAATATACTGGAAAATGTTTACAGACAGAATAGCCTAAATTGGTATCAATAGTATACTTGGTATAATAACGACTTGGCACTAAATGTATCTAGTGGTAAAGAGAAGGCAAACATGTATATCTTTGGCATATCGGCAGGCAAACTTGGCTTTTCATACATGCCACTATGGATATTCTTAGGATACAGACAGGCAAACTGTGTATAAGTGATATATAGTCAGGTCATTTTTGGTATCATTTGTTTACAGACACGCTATCCGAGCCTAATATTGATGCCGCTATCGGTCATGTACAGGTCATGTGTATACAGAAAGGCCCTTTCTCGGTATGCATATCCTGTGCATACAGACAGGTCATATTGGCTACACATGTATACATACTGACAAATACTGGTATACTGAATACACAGACAGGCAATTCTGGGTATTCTGGACATACAGAAGGGCCAACCGAGTTTCCTTGCAACTCATGATATTCTGGGTATACAGGCAAGGCATTCTGGCTTTACTGTTGTATATAAAGGCTACTAAGGGTATCTTTGATTTACATACACACCATTCTGGGTATCTTGGGTATATAGAAATGCCATCACGGCTATACATTCAGGTCAGTTTGGATGGCATTGGTATACAGACAGGTTACCTATGTATCCACGGTATATAGCCATGCCACTCTGTGTGGCCTGGATATACAAACATGTCATCGTGGCCATATATACTGGCCATTACGGATATCCCGGTTTTACATAATAAGCCTTTCTGGGTAAAAAACTGGGTATACAGACAGACCATCGTTGCTATACACTAGGCCAGTATATGCGTTGAGTATGCTCGGTATATAGACAGGTCACCTGAGTGCTTCCTAGGTGGGCCACCTTGAGTATCCTGGGTATACAAACAGACCATCCTGACCGTTTACTTAATGTCACCACTATGAATATCCTGGGTATAAATACATGCCACCGGTGTACTGTGTACCCTAGGTATAAAGGCAGTTCTATCTGGGTATCCTTGGTATACTGTCAGGTCTTCTTGGCTATAAATACAGGCCACTATTGGATCCTGGGTACCGCTATTTGTAAACTTGCTATACATAAAGACCACTCTGGGTATACTGGGTATATATAGGTCTTCCTGGTTATATAAACAGAAAACTATGGGTATCTTAGGTGTACAAACACCTCTCGTGGTTTCCATTGTATACATACAGGCTATCTGGGCTATATATGTATGCCAATACGGATATCCTTGATATACAGAAAGACTGGCAATGTATCCAAGGTAGACAGGTCACTCTGGGTAATATGGATATACATACAGGTCAGGGTATCGATACATACAGATACATTTTGAGTGGCCGTGGCATAAAAAGAGGCAACTATCGGTACCTTAGGTATAGATGCAGGACATTTTAGCTATCTTGGTTATACAGACTGACAGCATGTGTATCCTGTGAATACAGACAGACCATCATAGCTATACATATATGCCAGTTATATACATACTAAGTACGCTTCACAACTCTGCATCGATCGCGTAAAATAATGGATCTAAGTTTGCATGCATACAAAGGATATTACGGGTGACATGTATGACTGTATTCCTATAATACCTAAAGAAACATGTCATATACTAATGTGGATTGCAAGACGAAATGTGGCAGTTCAATGTGCAAATGCTACCGATCCAACCAGGTTTGCATGTTTGAATGTGCATGCGAGGCTATTTACATACCAACTGTAGAAATGTACAAGGCAACAAGTACAATAAAGTTATGGCATTTTTATAACAATGTCCTCTGGTATTGTGTATAGAGAAAAGACTAGGAGCAAGATTGAACTGTGTAAACTATGTTGTGCAGTATTTGTATAAGTGTTAAATACTAATTATATATATTCTTAATGCATGGAATATTTACAAGCTTTACTTGGACATTTATAAAACTGATAAAATTCTTATCAATGGTTACAGATATATGTGTACTAAATGAATGTTTTTAAATGCATATTTGATACATTTCAATTAATATTCATGAGTATACAAATGAGCTGAAAAACTCTTAATTAATATTTATGAAGAACATTATTCCAAATTCCAAATATCTTACTATCTGAAAATATGATTTATATTTGAGAAATATAGATATTGTCAGTTTTTTAATATTTGTTTTTTTTTAATGATTAATATACCCCACCAACTTTTGACAGTATTTACTCTTGCAAACAATAAATAATGCTACAAACAGATATATATTTATATAAAGTAATGTTTCAAATGTAATACTGCTTATTTTTGTCCATTTATAAACACAAATAGTGAAGATTTGATCTTTGTATTATTTGAAAATAACATTTTTATTGAATTATCTGCCCAATTTTTAAGTTTTCATGAATATTCATAAGTATGTAAATGAGAAAATATTTGATTAAGTGTTTGTAAATAAATGTACAAAGCCCTAGCTTTATTTTGATACCATTGTTGTTATTCTAAACCAATGAATGACCAAGATACAAGGTATTTTATGTGACACACATAAAAATATGCACCGAATGACCTTTGACCTTGTTTATTTCATTACTAAGGGTCTCTCAAACGTGACTACCGGGCAAGTCTTTCTTGTGGCACCTAGTAGATAACGTTTAACATGGTAGTCGTCCATCTTCAGAGAATGCCTATGCAAGTCACAATTTTGAAAATTCTAGGTATACTATAATGCAGATATTGATTTGAAACTTCAACTGTGTCTTCGGGGTTATAAAACTAGTTGATAGCAGCAAGTCTCATAACTCTGACTTTCATTTTGGCCAAATTATGCCCCCTTTTGGATTCTGGTTAAAGTTTTGCGTGCAAGTACATACAGCTATTTCTAAAAGGCATATAGATTTGAAACTTACTTTTTCTTTTTCTAGATCAATTACCAACCTCACTGGGTCAAGACCCATAACTCTGACATGTTTTTTGAGCAAATTATGCCCCCTTTTAGACTTAAAAAATTTTGGTTAAAGTTTTACATGCAAGTTATTATCTCCAAAACTAATGCAGATATTGATTTGAAACTTCACATGTGTCTTCGGGGTTATAAAACTAGTTGATAGCAGCAAGTCCCATAACTCTGACCTTCATTTTGGCCAAATTATGCCCCCTTTTGGACTTAGCAAATTCTGGTTAAAGTTTTGCGTGCAAGTACATACAGCTATTTCTAAAAGGCATATAGATTTGAAACTTATTTTTTCTTTTTCTAGATCAATTACTAACATCACTGGATCAAGTCCTATAACTCTTGCATGTATTTTGGGCAAATTATGCCCCCTTTTGGACTTTGAAAATTCTGGTTAAAGTTTTACATGCAAGTTTCTATCTCCAAAACTAATGCAGATATTGAATTGAAACTTCACATGTGCCTTCGGGGTTATAAAACTAGTTGATAGCAGCAAGTCCCATAACTCATATGCATTTTGGTCAAATTATTCCCCCTTTTGAACTTAAAACTCTTTTGATATTTAACCTTTTTGGGTAATATTTTCCTGCTTCTGGGACAATATTTCGAATAGTCGAGCTTGGCTGTCTTACGGACAGCTCTTGTTCAATGGATCATCATGAAAGTTGGTCTGAATGTTCATCTTGATGATATCTAGATCAAGTTCGAAACAGGGTCATGTGCGGTCAAAAACTAGGTCAGTAGGTCTAAAAATAGAAAAACCTTGTGACCTCTCTAGAGGCCATACTTGTGAATGGATCTCCATAAAAATTGGTCAGAATGTTCATCTTGATGATATCTAGGTCAAGTTCGAAAGTGGGTCACTTGGCTTCAAAAAGTAGATCAGTAGGTAAGATAATGAAAAAACGTTGTGACCTCTCTAGAGGCCATATTTTTCATGGGATCTGTATGAAAGTTGATTTGAATGTTTATCTTGATGATATCTAGGTCAAGTTTGAAACTGGGTCAACTGCGATCAAAAACTAGGTCAGTAGGTCTTGAAATAGAAAAACCTTGTGACCTCTCTAGAGGCCATACCCTTGAATGGATCTTCATGAAAATTGGTCAGAATGTTCACCTTGATGATATCTAGGTCAAGTTTGAAACTGGGTTACGTTCCTTAAAAAACAAGGTCAATAGGTCAAATAATAGAAAAACCTTGTGACCTCTTTAGAGACCATATTTTTCAATGAATCTTCAGGAAAATTGGTCAGAATTTTTATCTTGATAATATCTAGGTCAAGTTCAAAACTTGGTCACATGAGCTCAAAAAGTAGGTCACTATGTCAAGTAATAGAAAAAACGACGTCATACTCAAAACTGGATCATGTGGGAAGAAGTGAGCGATTCAGGACCATCATGGTCCTCTTGTTACAGACTGGGGTCATGATGGTAAACAAGTATGCAAAATATGAAAGCAATATCTCAATGGACTTTGAAAATATTTGGGATGGTACGCAAACTTTAACATTTATTCTAAGTTGAAAAGAGGCCATAATTCAGTCAAAATGCTTGACAGAGTTGCCTCCTCCTTTTTAGCTCACCTGTCACAAAGATGAAAATGGGTCAGAATGTTCACCTTGATGATATCTAGGTCAAGTTTGAAACTGGGTCACATGCCATCAAAAACTAGGTCAGTAGGTCAAATAATAATAAAAAAAACCTTGTGACCTCTCTAGAGGCCATACTTTTCACGGGATCTGTATGAAAGTTGGTCTGAATGTTCATCTTGATGATATCTAGGTCAAGTTTGAAACTGGGTCAACTGCGGTCAAAAACTAGGTCAGTAGGTCTAAAATTAGAAAATTCTTTTGACTTCTCTAGAGGCCATATTTTTCAATAGATCTTCATGAAAATTGGTCTGAATGTTCACCTTGATGATATCTAGGTCAATTTCGAAACTGGGTCACATGCTATCAAAATCTAGGCCAGTATATATAAAAATAGAAAAACCTTGTGACCTCTCTAGAGGCCATATTTTTCATGAGATCTTCATGAAAATAAGTGAGAATGTTCACCTTGATGATATCTAGATAAAGTTCAAAACAGGGTCACGTACCTTCAAAAACTAGGTCAATAGGTTAAATAATAGAAAAACCTTGTGACCTCTCTAGAGGCTATATTTTTCAATGAATCTTCAGGAAAATTGGTCAGAATTTTTATCTTGATAATATCTAGGTCAAGTTCAAAACTGGGTCACATGAGCTGAAAAACTAGGTCCATATGTGAAATAATAGAAAAAACGACGTCATACTCAAAACTAGGTCATGTGGGAACAGGTGAGCGATTCAGGACCATCATGGTCCTCTTGTTACAGACTGGGGTCATGATGGTAAACAAGTATGCAAAATATGAAAGCAATATCTCAATGGACTTTGAAAATATTTGAGGTGGTATGCAAACTTTAACATTTATTCTGAGTCGAAAAGGGGCCATAATTCAGTCAAAATGCTTGATAGAGTTGCCTCCTCCTTTTTACAAACTGGGGTCATGATGGTAAACAAGTATGCAAAATATGAAAGCAATATCTCAATGGAATTTGAAAACATTTGTGGTGGTACGCAAACTTTAACATTTATTCTAAGTCGAAAAAGGGCCATAATTCAGTCAAAATGCTTGATAGAGTTGCCTCCTCCTTTTTACAGACTGGGGTCATGATGGTAAACAAGTATGCAAAATATGAAAGCAATATCTCAATGGACTTTGAAAACATTTGTGGTGGTACGCAAACTTTAACATTTATTCTAAGTCGAAAAAGGGCCATAATTCAGTCAAAATGCTTGATAGAGTTGCCTCCTCCTTTTTACAGACTGGGGTCATGATGGTAAACAAGTATGCAAAATATGAAAGCAATATCTCAATGGACTTTGAAAACATTTGTGGTGGTACTCAAACTTTAACATTTATTCTAAGTCGAAAAAGGGCCATAATTCAGTCAAAATGCTTGATAGAGTTGCCTCCTCCTTTTTACAGACTGGGGTCATGATGGTAAACAAGTATGCAAAATATGAAAGCAATATCTCAATGGACTTTGAAAATATTTGAGGTGGTACGCAAACTTTAACATTTGTGTGACACTCACGCAGACGCTCACACTTACGCTGATGCCGGGGTGAGTAGGATAGCTCCCCTATTCTGCGAATAATTGAGCTAATAAAATAGTTGTTTGCCTTTAATTTTTTACCTATATGATAATGAGGAGTTATCATATCAACCCTGCTAAAAAACCTGTTACTTTATGATGTACTGAAAAAGCTGTATTCATAGACCGCATTCTGGAAAACCAAAAGGAAGAATTTGCTGTTTTTGTAAAATCATTCCATTTTGTGGGCATAAAATTTTGTGGATTAAGCAAATGTGCCTTTTTTTCGGTGAAAGTGAATTTATGGATTTTGAATTTTAAAGATGCAATTAATAATATGAAGAATATCTTTTTTAATGAGATTAAATTTCGTGGATTTACACAATGGAAATCCACGAAAATAAGTCCTTCACAAATATTAATGATTTCAAAGCACACGACAAATGTTCAAATTTGAAATGAAACTTGTACTTATGACGTTGATCTCGTGGTCTAGGTTTGAAAGTAAAACCGTAACTACTTACTTAGGTTACAGATTCTTAGCTTTTCTTTTCCTTCTGAAACCCTCTTGATAAATTAATTGGAGACAAGTACATCTATGTTTTATATTTTTCAAGGAATAGTAATAATTTCCTGTGCATTTCTCAAAAGATGTTTAAATTGTATTGTATATTTGAGCCGCACAATGAGAAAACCGACATAGTGTATTTGCGACCAGCATGGATCCAGACCAGCCTGCACATCTGTGCAGTCTGGTCAGGATCCATGCTGTTCGCTAACAGTTTCTCTAATAGCAATAGACTTTGAAAGCGAACAGAATGGATCTTGACCAGACTGCGCTGATGTTATTTTATTTTATTTTTTTTTTTTTGATTTAACGTCGCACCGACACATGATAGGTCATATGGCGACTTTCCAACTTTAAAGGTGGAGGAAGACCCCAGGTGCTGCAGGCTGGTCTGCATCCATGCTGGTCACAAATGCACTATGTTGACTTTCCCATGGCGTGACTCATTTATTTATTACTATGATAAAATAAAGGTTCAGTTGTTACAGCATTTTTATTGGTTGTTATACATGTAGGAGTGATGTTAGCATATGTTGAGGTATACCAGTTATAAAGAATACATAAACACAAACCTAATATTACTATACGACCACCTGCTGTGGTTCAGATAATTCCAAATTATTCCTTTGCATTGGAATATTTTGATTGTCTAAGCTTGAATGAGTGTTACAACATTAAAGGCTGTTTTCCACAAAATTTCAGACATTGAAGTAGGATCCTTGTTGTCAGAAATATTCTATTTTGAGACTTAACATTTAGAAGGAAGTTTTAATGACTTTGTATCAGTCATTAATAATTATAATAAAATGTATTGTTTTTTGTTGCCAATACATCTGTTCACCATTTGTTTTTAGATTGTCTACACTACCTCTCCAAAAGCCCGTTTCAGATTTCAGTGAAACTTCAAAGAAATGATTCTGTTTGTATTACTCCTAGCATGACGTATCATTTGCATGGTCTTGTCATCAATTTAATGCCCCCTTTATATGAGCCGCGCCATGAGAAAACCAACATACTGGGTTTGTGACCAGCATGGATCCATGCATCCGCTGGTCATTTGACTGGTTTCAAGCCTGGTCGTTTGACTGGTTTCAAGCCTGGTTGTTTGACTGGTTTCAAGCCTGGTCGTTTGTCTGGTTCCAAGCCTGGTCATTTGACTGGTTTCAAGCCTGGTCGTTTGACTGGTTTCAAGCCTGGTCGTTTGTCTGGTTTCAAGCCTGGTCGTTTGACTGGTTTCAAGCCTGGTCGTTTGTCTTGTTTCAAGCCTGGTCGTTTGTCTGGTTTCAAGCCTGGCCATTTATCATAGTAGATAGAAGCCTACATATATGGATTTTGGCAGCATTGTTTCTTCCCCTTAGATTTAGGGATACTGAGTAACAACGCAAAGCAGCTGTTGGTCTGTTCTCTTGCTCCATGCATTGTCCAAGTAGATTCAGGGCTGTTTCCCTGTGTCCTAGATTTGGTTCCTGGTCAATGGTCCTGATCAGATTGGAAAGTGCTTTTTTTGTATCATCTTGTCTCCCAAGGTGGCTGTAAGTCTTGTATTGTAGGAAATACAGGTAGGGGAGAGAATCAACCAATGCAAAGTCCATCCATTTATCCTCGTTACGTCGGAAAGCAAGATCCTCTTCTGTAGATTTGAACAGTTCATATTGTAGTTCTTTTGGAATGCAGTTGATTTCACATCGCAGAAATCTTACACAGAATGCTGTAGCGTACTGAAGTGCATCTTCATTGTGATTGTCAGATATTGCAATGAAACCTCTTATCTATACATTTGTTTGATGTAATTATGGCACGTACATACTGGCTCAACAATATTTGGGTCATAGCATCTTTCGATATCTCTGAGCACAGTTTCTGTTTTTTGAACATCACCTGTGCAGTAAAAGACTGATGCTAGCTTCAGTTTTCCAGATGAAACATCTGTGTTCAGACCGAGTGAGATCCATGTGAGAGCTTCTTCTGATATACCATTGTTCTGTCCAGTGTTTTGGGATGCCAGGATTGATCCCAGTGTTGTACAAAACCGTGGTGCAAGAAGGCTGCAAGTTGTTTTGTCCAATCCTTGGCATTGAGAAAGGATGACTAGTTTGGAAAGATACTTCATCAATGTTCTTATAGTGATTTCATCACTGCTGTTTCTAACTGATATTAGACTTTTGCATATGGTACATTGAACTATCGCTGCAGTAGCTTCTAATAATGATGCTGAAACACTGTTAATTATTTTGACTAGGCATAAAGTATTCAACTTCAGCTGAAGCAGTTTACCAAGATCGTCACACTCAATCTCTAGTAATGCTGTTCCTTTGCTGTTTATGATATACTGCAGTATTTCAAGAATGTGAGGTTTAGACTCAAAAGAAATATACCCTGCCATTAAATTGTTTCCTGGTATGATGAAATGTGGACAGTTTTCATTCAAAATATAGTTGTATAAGACAGATAGACAAAGTGATAGGCAAACAAGTAAGTTATTTTCTCTCCAGAAACTGGACTGTGTATTTGCAGTTAATTGTAACAAAACTGTTTTACACATGAAACTTGAAATGGTGTCTTCATAGTGCGGCTTGATGTAAGTTTTTAATATCATCTTCATCAGCACGTAGCACCGAATCTGTGTGATGTTGAGATTGAACATCAGACACCTTTCTGCGAAACATGTTGATATCCTCCATTCAAGCTCCTCATTTTGACTACCCTTGCTACCAACACCAACAACAAAACATCCAGAATTGCTACAATATCTCTTCATATCAACTGAAGGCCACTGACCTACACCTTGCCAGTCTAACCATTGTCTAGCTTGTAGAGGCCATGATTTACAGTGTAAAGCACCAACAGTGTCAGTATCTATAACCCCACCTCCTTGTGTGAATGCTGGACCATGTCTTATTCCTCTCCCTAAATTAGAAGCTAATTCATCACACAGTACACTATTCCTCATAAACAGTCTCCCTGTCATATCTCTGAAAAAAATGACTTCACATATACATTCATTAAATACATGTTCACAAATGCTTGGAAGAGGGGCATCTGCTCTCAGACTTTGTAGTAAACAGTAGCCTGGTGATACAGATTCATCTTGGATCATCAATAAATTTAATACACCAGGTTGCCAATCTTTCCAGTCTTGTATCATATTACATTTATTAAAACAGCAAAGTCTGTCACTGTCAGAATTAAGTCCTGTTGTGGTTGTGCCTTCTGAGAGACTGCCTAAATAATACACTGAAAATATCTTATCCACTAGTATGCTATCTGTTTTATCAATAGATTCCATCAGCAGGTATGCTCTTCTCCTCTTCAACACAGTTCTCTCGTCTACTCCTATATCATCAAGTACATCTGATAGTTTTAATGACACATTGTGTACATAATCTGGTTCTTGAAACATTCTGAAAATAAAGTAAGCTACACAATTACTTTGTAATCTGATTCCTGTCCCTTTGTTTTTATAGCATTTTGTATGATACTTCTGCAGATACTTTTTTCATGTCTGTTTCATTTTCCTGGTACCAAACGTTAAAGTTCAATAATGGTTTAGATTTTATATCAAAAAGAGATGAAACTCCTGTCTAAACAGTTCTTAATAATGTGTTATAACATGGTTAGAGTAACCTAACACGATACTTTTGATACTGCACATGGGGGTGGGGGGCTTCCATGACCAAGAGGTTAAGGTCGCTGACATCAAATCACTTGCCCCTCACCGATGTGGGTTCGAGCCTCACTAAGGGCATTGAATTCTTCATGTCAGAAAGTCATCCAGTTGGCTTATGGAAGGTAGGTGGTTCTACCCAGGTGCCAGCTCGTGATGAAATGATGCACAGAGGGGCACCTGGGGTCTTCCCCCACCATCAGAGCTGGAAAGTTGCCATATTATGACCAGTAGTTGTGTTTGTGCGAATTAAACCAAACAAAAACAAGAGGGCCAAGATGGCCCTAGGTCGCTCCCCTGAGAAACACATCTTAACAGTGTAAACATGTTTCCCAGATGATCCATATTTGAATTTGGCCCAGATTTCATCAAGACTATCATTCTGACTAAATTTTATGAATATCCAGTGTAAAATGCAGCCCCTATTGTCTACACAAGGTTTTTCTTTAACTTGACCGGGTGACCTAGTTTTTGACCCTAGATGACCCATATTCAAATTCAACCTTGACTTCATCCAAACAAATACTCTGATCAAATTTCATGAAGATCCGGTGTAAAATGCAGCCCCTAATGCATACACAAGGTTTTTCTTTGATTTGACCTAGTGACCTAGTTTTTACTCAAGATGACCCATATTCGAACCTGACCTAAATTTCATCAAGGCAATCATTCTTACCAAAATTCATGAAGATCAATTGAAAAATACAGCTTCTATCGCATACACAAGCCTTTTCCTTGATTTGACCAAGTGACCTAGTTTTTGATGACCCATTTTCGAATTTGGCCTAGATTTAATCAAGGAAATCATTCTGACTAAAATTCATAAAGATCAGTTGAAAAATACAGCCTCAATCGCATACACAAGGTTTTTCTTTGATTTGACCTAGTGACCTAGTTTTTGACCCCAGATGACCCATTCTCGAAATTTGCCTAGATTTCATCAAGGTAATCATTCTGACCAAAATTCATGAAGATCACATGAAAATACAGCCTTTAACGCATACACAAGGTTTTTCTTTTATTTGACCTAGTGACCTAGTTTTTGACCCCAGATGACCCATTTTCAAACTCTACCTAGATTTCATCAAGGTAATCATTCTGACCAAAATTTGTGAAGATCAATTGAAAAAATACAGCCTCTAACGCATACACAAGGTTTTTCTTTGATTTGACCTAGTGACCTAGTTTTTGATCCCAGATGACCCATTCTCGAATTTGGCCTAGACTTCATCAAGGTAATTATTCTGACTAAAATTTGTGAAGATCACTTGAAAAATACAACCTCTAATCGCATACACAAGGTTTTTCTTTGATTTGACCTAGTGACCTAGTTTTTGATCCCAGATGACCCATTCTCGAATTTGGCCTAGACTTCATCAAGGTAATTATTCTGACTAAAATTTGTGAAGATCACTTGAAAATACAACCTCTAACGCATACACAAGGTTTTTCTTTGATTTGACCTAGTGACCTAGTTTTTGATCCCAGATGACCCATTTTCGAACTTGGCCTAGATTTCATCAAGGTAATTATTCTGACCAAAATTCATGAAGATCAATTGAAAAATATAGCCTATAACACATACACAAGGTTTTTCTTAGATGTGACCTAGTTTTTGATCCCAGATGACCCATTTTCAAAACTGGCCTAGATTTTATCAAGGTAATTATTCTGACCAGAATTTATGAAGATCACTTGAAATCACTTGTTTCCCACCCAACTAGAGGTGTACTGGTCAGAAACCCAGGCAATCCTTGCGTGTACCAGTGCTATACACTGGGCACGTTAAAGAACCAGGCTGTCTATTCGAAACGAGCTAGGCTAAGTTAGCCGGACAAGCCTGTATCTGATTTCTGATTTCTCTCTGTCGTGGGGGCTTTGTCTCACTCTGTCCCTCTGGTCAGATCGTTCTATGTCTGTACTAGTAGAGGATGAATTATGCGCCCTGCATATGTGGCTGCATTTGAACTATGTAAAGCGCCTTTAAACGTGAAATTGATCATGAAAAGGGCGCTATATAAATCTGGTATTATAATAATATAGCCTATAACGCATACACAAGGTTTTTCTTTGATTTGACCTAGTGCCCTAGTTTTTGACCCCAGATGACCCATTTTCGAACTTGGTCTAGATTTCACTAAGGTAATCATTCTGACAAAATTTCATGAAGATCAGTTGAAAAATACAGCCTCTATCACATACACAAGCTAAATGTTGACAGGCAACAGACAGACGCTGGACATCAAGCGATCACAAAAACTCACCTGAGCAAGCATTGCTCAGGTGAGCTAAAAAGAAGAAAGAAATTAATACTGCACATGACCTCTACATTAATAGCCGCATTAAAAGCGGTAATAAAAACAATAGATTTAAAACTTTCCTCTGTGATCATCAGTATTCAACTTTGGGCAAGTATTAGAGAAGACAATAATTAATATTAAGAAAAGGATATAACAGTAATACTTTTTCTTGAGTCCGCTTGTGGAGAGTGAAGACATAGTAATGTTGTCCAAATTGCTGTTCAGTGTATGAATGTTAGTGTGTTCGTCCGTCAGGATTTTTTTGTCCGTACAATTACTTTAACTTTAAAATGCATGGAAGAATCTTGTTTATTTTGGCTTGTATATTTAACTCTGTGAGACATGGTGTCATGTGCAGACCTCATATTCCTATCTCAAAGTTCAATGTCAGACTTGAATGTCAAATGTCATGTCAGATCTTGTTAACATGCATGACAGAGTCTTGCTTATATTTGGCATGAATGTTAACCTCCATGAGACAGTGTTGCACATAAAACCAAAGTTCCTGTTTCAAAAGTCAGAAGTAATTTTAGAGCTTGTATTTGGCATAAATATTTGCCTTGAGGAGATAGAGTGTGATGCAAGCCCCTAATCCCAAAGGTTAAGGTCACACTTAGGTATCAAAGGTCATATTAGATTCTAGGCCATAACTTTGACATGTATTGATCAATCTTTTTTTTTTATGGCAGATCCATTTTTTATGGGTTCATAAATTTTAAGTTGGACTGTTCTACTCACCATGGCGTCAGCATCACACCTTGTTTAAAGTTTTGCATGCAAGTGCATAATTATGGCTATCATTTAAAGGCATACAGCTTTAAAAAGTTTTTTTCTCTTTCTCGGTCAATTATCAACCTCATTGGGTCAAGTCCCATAACTCTGTCATGTATTTTAATGAAATTATGCCCTCTTTTGGACTTCTAAAAATCCTGGTTAAAGTTTTATATGCTATATATCCAAAACTATTGCAGCTATTGAATTGAAACTTCACATGTGTCTTCAATATCATAAAACTAGGTGACATGCATTTTGGCCAAATTATGTCCCCTTTTGGACTTAGAAAAATCTGGTTAAAGTTTTGCATACAGGTACATATGATAAGCTACATTATATTTCAAGCCCATAATTCTGACATGCATTTTGGCAAAATTGTGCCCCCTTTTGTACTTTGAAAATCCTGGTTCAAGTAAAGCGTGCAAGTACATAGCAATTACTTAAAGACATACAGCTTTGAAACTTATTTTTCTTATTCTAGGTCAATAACCAACCTCTCTGGGTCAAGTCCCATAACTCTTACATGTATTTTGGTCAAATTATGCCCCTCCCCTTTTGGACTTTAAGTTAGAAAATTCTTGTTTTAAGTTTTACGAACATGTTACTATCTCCAAAACAAATGCAGACATTGAATTAAAGATTCACATGTGTCTTAGGTGATGACATCAAGTCCAATAACTCTGACATGCATTTTGGCAAAATTATGTCCCCTTTTGAACTTAGAATTTCTGGTTAAAGTCTTGCATGCAAGTTGGAACATATAATATTCAAAACTGAATGCTGATACTCAGGATTGAAAATCTATAGATATTTTAACATTTAGGAAAATATTCCTGCTTCTTGGACGTTACAATTCCAGAAATCAATCATTATTAAGGACAGCTCTTGTTTATCTTCTACTAACATTATTTTTGTGGCTTCAACAGAATGCCAAGGATGTGTCTAGGTCCCTGTAGACAGCAATGGAAGATAGATAGATACTAGTAGATAGATAGATACTTTGAATTTCAATTTAATCACATTAGATTCACAAGGATAAGAGAACAGATTCATTTTATATAATTTCAGTGAATTTGTAAGTAATGTTAAAATTATAAACTGAAGTAAAGACAGGAAATTATATAAAAACATTTACAAGTACATTTCGTTCCTTTTTCATATTGAATGTCATGGCAAAAATATGAGCTGCGCCACGAGAAAACCAACATAGTGGCTTTGCGACCAGCATGGATTCAGACCAGCCTGCGCATCTGCGCAGTCTGGTCAGGATCCATGCTGTTCGCTTTCAAAGTCTAAGAGAAACTGTTAGCCAACCCACTATGTTAGTTTTCTCATGGCACAGCTCATATATTTCCATGTTTCCAATAGATCTCTCCACTTCCCCCTAAAACCTCTCTAATAATCTGCCTCGGTAGCCTAGTGGTAGAGCGTCCGCTTCAAGAGCGGGAGGTCATGGGTTCGATTCCTGGCGACGTCATACCAAAGATGTAAAAAATGGTACAAGCTGCAAGCTTCCTTGCTTGGCGCTCAGCATTAAGAGGATACTGCTAGGACTGGTCAGCCCGGTGTCAGTATAATGTGACTGGGAGGGATATCATACCACGTGTCTACAGCGTGATATTCCAGTGAGGCAGCACTATAAAGTTGGACATTGTGCTTACTGCTACAAGTAGACACCATCGTTAATATGACTGAAAAATTGTTGAAAAAGACATTAAACCCAAAACACACAGAGTCTACAATAATCCTTATCTTAGCTGAGATAGAAGTGACTTCTCTCTGCCCTGGGCACATCTAACAGTGTAGAGGTCAGGACAAGTTAGTATCTGGTCAGGAGAGTACTTGTCTGACTGGACAAGTGAAAATAAAAGTTAACGTGGAGCCCTGTAAGTGATGAAAGGAAATAAGTTTTTGAAGTCAAAAGTCAGAATTATCAGACATGTTTTAAGTTTCAAAATGATATCTGTGTGGGTTATAGAGATCTTCAAGGAAAGTGAATAGGACGGGACACTGGGACAGAGAGGATACAACAGTGATTCCCATATAGCCATTCCCAAGACAAAGTTTGGCAGGGTATAAAATGACATTGTAGATAGCATTTCAGTATAATTAGAAAGATGATAAAAACCATTTGCCCAGCTAGACAAGATGTAGCATCTTCATATTTATGCAAAATATGCTAACAGATTCTAACAGAATTACATGACATTACATGCTAACAGATTACATTAAAACATTAAATATGAATTTTGTGAAATTAGTTACCTTTGGTTTGGTATAAAGTCAACAAATTGATTATTATTCTCTTCAAATTGTTCTGAAGTTATTAACTGCGTAGTAATTTGTGTGTAGGCTTATGGGATGTTCCCTTTTTTCCTTCCTTTTTTTCTGTTTTAACAGGAAAATGACTCTCCGAGTGTTTTAACAGGAAAATAACATGTAACGCTTAGCCTTAATTGCATCTTGAGAAATTTAGCCTTATATTTTGAGAAAAAAAATCAGACAACACCAAACCATCATAGAAAGAAAGATTTGTTTCACATGTAGATAGAACAGCATAATTATAAAGCATACATAGTACTCTTTAAAATGATTATCAGTTTAATGCTACATGCATTGAAATCCGGAAAAGGGCTACATAAAGGGGCCACACTTAAAAACTTACCATTTTCAAAGAACTGTTGCATATCCTTGTTTTGATGCATTTGCAATAATGTCCCAGTGCTGAAATTTCACGTAACTAGTTGGAACGTAGTTTTCAGCAATAGTTTACTTTTATTATGCCCCCAAAGGTGGGCATATTAAAATCGCACTGCCTGTCCATCCGTCTGTCCGTCCGTGCGTGTGTCTGTCCGATAAGTTCTTGTCTGGGCTGTAACTCTGCCATCCATAAAGGGATTTTGAAATAACTTGGCATTTTCCACCATAATGAGATGACTTGTCATGCGCAAGACCTAGACCTCTAGCTCCAAGGTCAATGTCAAACTTAGAGGTCAAAGGTTAACAGGGTCTGTTTCCTGTCCAGTCCCTAACTCTGCCATCCATGAAGGGATTTTGAAATAACTTGGCGAAGTTGGCGTAAATGTTTACCATAAAAAGCTAATGTGTCATGCGCAAGATCCAGACCCTAGCTCCAAGGTCAAGGTCACTCTTAGATGTCAAAGGTGCATGACGGGGTCTGTTTCATGTCAGGTTCATTACTCTGCCATTCATCAATGGATTTTGAAATTACTTTGCAGAAATGTTCTCCATTATTAATGAGACTACTTGTCTTGCACAAGTTTCAGACCCTAAGCTTTAAGGTCAAGGTCACACTTAGAGGTAAATGGTTAACATCTGGTCCATGACTCTGCCATCGATAAAGGGATTTTAAAATTACTTGGCATAAATATTCCTTATTGTCGAGCAGGCTTGTGGTGAACTCGACTTAGTCATCACTTTTGGCAGTTCTTTGTATGTGCGTCTGTTGGTGCATGCGTTTGTCCGTCCGAATTATAGATTTGACATGCATGGACCAATCTTGTTTATATTTTGGATGAATGTTAATTCAATGAAATGGATTGTCATGCACAAACCCCATGTTCCTATCTCAGAGGTCAAGGTCACAGTTGGAGGTCAAAGGTCAAATTGAAGAATGAGTTTGTTTGGAGCATTTCTTCTTAATTCATAGTGGGATTTTGATGTAACTTGGCATGAATATTCGTCATTATGAGACAGAGTGTTATGTGCAAGAACCAGGTCCCTAGGTCTAAGGTCACACTTAGAGGTCAAAGGTCAGATACAGGAATGACTTTTTTTTCATGCACAGAGGGATTTTTTATGTAATTTGGCACAATTGTTCACCATCATGAGATGGATCATGTCATGCGCAAGAACCTAGAATTACTTCCCTTTGTTGTTACTATAAATAGCTATATTTGTAACTTTTTTATTACTGATCGCAGGGAAAAATCAAGACCACTTTTCTGTAGTACAACATGCATATTACATTCAATTTAAGTGACATATTATTACTCTACCAGTAAGGATATTTTTGTGGATTTAGAGTGTTGTATGCAACTCTCAGTCCTTTTGACACTTTCACTCTATCTCAGTTATTACTAAATGGATTTGATTCTAACTTGAAGTAGTTGTTCCATATCATCACCCACATTATATGACACAAGGTGCATAACTCTTGCACCAATATTTTATGAAATATGCCTACTTTTTGATTAGAATTATACTTACATAGTGTTTTGATACACTTTATCTTTTCCTCTCTCTTAGTACTTCATATTTTTGACACAGACCCGAGCTATTGTGCAATATCTTCATCCACCATTGGAGTCATTAAACACTCCAGTGACAGCTCCAGTTTTCTCGGATGTGCCCAGTTTCACTATCCAGCATCGAAATGGTCGAGTGTGCTGTCTCCTGTGACAGCTCTTGTTTTTCTTCTGGTCACTAAATGATTCATACCTAAATTATACTGGCATATTTTGCTTAGACAACTGGAGCATTCTTGGGCTCGCTTCGGGGACATTTGTCACTAATAGCTCTTGTCATTCATTTTTAAAGGGGGACAACCTTTTGAGGTTATTTTAGTACCCATCTTACGGGACAGTTTAGCAGAACATGTAATGGAAAGTTAGATTGTTGGTAAATCATATATGATTATCATATGTAGAAGGAATGAGGAGATAAAAAAAGCTAAATCAGAAGATCACATCAAAGTAATTTAGAACATATATAAATTGAAAAATTGGTCATCATGGTTGGTCATCAAAAATTGGATTAAACTTGCTAAATCTATACTTAAATTGCATAGTCTGAAATGACTGTTTGTACACTCACTGTTCAATGAAGGTAATATGAGCCGCACCATGAGAAAACCAACATAGTGCATTTGTGACCAGCATGGATCCAGACCAGCCTGCGCATCCGCACAGTCTCGTCAGGATCCATGCTGTTCGCTTTCAAAGCCTATTGTAATTAGAAAGTCCATTAGCGAACAGCATGGATCCTGATCAGACAGCGCGGATGCGCAGGCTGGTCTGGATCCATGCTGGTCGCAAAAACACTATGCTGGTTTTCTAATGGTGCGGCTCATGTAGCCAGAATGGTTACAGAAAGGCCAGTTTTTAAACTTTTTTTTTTCTGCAAAACAAATTCACCATAAATGACAGCAATACACAGCCACCCAATTGTTAAACATCTTCTTTGAATCTCTTTCAAACAACATACATATTTAATCATTTTCTCACTTGAAGAAGAGGGAGGCATTTTGTTTAGCTCTGTCGTTGGCCGGTAGGACTTGCATTCTGATCACTAAATCAAATACATTCTAACACTTACTAAAGTTGCCTCTTTTTCACTCTAGAACACATTGTAATGTTTATTTCTATTTCACAGTGGTTGTACATGTTTGTGGTCAGGTATAGCGAAAGAGATCACTCTAGAACGGGAGCTGATGTTATTCTCTTTTTCACAGTTGGTTGTACATGTTGAATGTCGTGATATGTTCTCTGAAATAGGCCTCTTAGTAGTCTGGTGGGAAATTAAGAGCGCTTAAGAGCAGAGGCTGGGTTGGCTGCCCACGTCATATGAAAGATGAAATTGTCCCAGTTACTAAGTTTCCTCGCTTGGGTTCAGCATTAAGAAAATAGTTCTTGGGACTTGTCGCTAGTGACAGTATAATGTGACTGGGTGGGTATTATGTCATGTGTATGGGTGATATTCCAATCAGGCTGTACTATAAAGTATGGGCATTGTGCTCACTGCTCAATGGCACCCATCTTGTTTTGTCTGAAAAGTTGTTGAAAGACATTAAACCAAAAACAAAAAAGTAACTGTTATGATGTTTTCTCCTATTCTCAGTGGGTTGTACATGTTGGGGATTTTCAGTATAGGCAAAGAGATCATTCTAGACAGCAAGTCACATGATGTTATTAGAGAAGATATACAGGTAAATTATAGAAAACTTCAAAACTCAAAGTTGTTCAACCCTATGGGCTTATCACTGCCCTCAGTCTCATATGACAACAGTGCTTAAGTTTTTATGGAAAGAACTAGAATGATTAATTAAAATGGAAGATACTGGTCTGGTAGCTAATTAGGTAGAGCGAAGAGAGGCGATTTCAGTCTAGGCTAAGATTTGGAGTCATTTGACCTCCGCCTAGCCCATTTTGTTGGGTTGTTAATGGAGACATGAGAAATATTTTGTAAGGCGATGTCTTATTTCCATGTCTATTTATGCGCAGACATGACAAATAAAATTAAGTTGTTGGGAATGAATGATTTGAGCAAAATGGCTAAGCTTTTTTAATCCCCCGCCACAAATG
This sequence comes from Mercenaria mercenaria, assembly GCF_021730395.1. Classification (NCBI taxonomy): domain Eukaryota; kingdom Metazoa; phylum Mollusca; class Bivalvia; order Venerida; family Veneridae; genus Mercenaria; species Mercenaria mercenaria. The sequence goes on along the minus strand of NC_069365.1, from coordinate 27,288,602 downwards.
GTGAGGGGTTATAGGAATGGTCTCCATTTGTCCTTCCTTCTTCCGTCCTGTCCTTTCTTCCTTTCCTCTGTCCATAACATTTTGTGTCTGCTCTGTATCTCATATAAAAAAATGGAGGATTTTCATGAAACTTGGGTCTAATGATCCCCTTATCAAGACGATATGCAGAAGCCATGAGTCAGCCATGTTGGCTTGAGGTCAAGGTCACAACTCAAGGTCAAAGGTTTGAGCCTTCCATTCGTGTCTGCTCTGTATCTCCTTAACCCCTTGAAGGATAATCATGAAACTTGGGTCAAATGATCACCTCATCAAGGCGATGTGCAGAACTAATGAGTCAGCCATGTCAGCTCAAGGTCAAGGTCACAATCAAGGTCAAATGTTTGAGCATTCCATTTTGTGTCCGCTCTGTATCTCCTAAATCCCTTGAACTTCAAGGATAATCATGAAACTTTGGTCAAATTATCACCTCATACGGTCAGGGTCACAACTCAAGGTTAAAAGTTTGAGCCACTTCCAATAACTGCGGCGGGGGATATAGCTGTCTTTCAGACTGCCTTGTCTGTTCTGATATTGTTACATAATGATGTTTACAGTGGATAGATCATTTTAACACAATAGAATATCCAATATAATTGTTTGTTTTACAAAAAGTATGTATATAATAATCATGTTGATCAACATTTTATAAGGATGTCGTACAAAATCCTAAGACAAAAGTAGCATTTTAAATCTTAACAGTACAATCATGGTAAATTTCAATGGTGTATTTGACTCTGAAAATAGATAAATGTCTGTTCTTGCAATCTGTGTAATGACCATTTTAGTACATATTGAACAAAAATTTATTGTCACCCGCCTATTTTGTAGGAAAAAAAGGGGGTCATAGAAATAGGCTGTGTCCTTCCGTCCGTCCCTCCGTCCATCTGTGCGTCACACTTCGTGTCAGGTCCATAATCTCTGCCATCCATGAATTTCAAAGGATTTTGAAATAACTTGGCATAAATGTTTCTCATAATAAGATTACGTGTGATTAAATAGCCAAGTAATAGATATCTTTAAACTTTAACAACTGATCATTTATATATGTCTTTCTTCACTTCTGTGCTTGATACATGAAGTTAGATTGTCACTGAAAACATTTTTCAAAATTTGAATCTCCAATCCTGGTTGCCCAGCCAAGATAGAGTTATTTTAGCCTATTAAGTATGATTCTATTAAACATCAGTCTAGAGAATTATGTGAGTATTAGAACTTTTTTATTATATTTGTCAAAGATTTGCAGTGACAATTTTTATATCTAGTCAGAATTTATTAGAAATTCAAGTATGTAAAATTATAATATTACCTCCCTTAGCCTGTTTTGGTTGCAGAACCAAGATAGAACTAAGATAGAACCAAGATAGAACTAAGATAGAACCAAGATAGATTCGAAATAAATTAATGCGGAAGCTACACCCTGATTAAAACTAGCCTTGTGGTTCAGACTGTTGAAGAAACCAAATGTCAAGTTTAAATGTAAAACTAGAAATGATATTAAAATGAAAAGACATAAACAGCTTTTTAGCTCACATCTGTAAATATTGTTTAAATTGTGCCCCTGGGGGTGAAAGGAGGCCCCGCCCCAGAGGTCAAAAGTTTAACATAGACTTATATAGGAAAAAACTTTAAAAATCTTTTTGTCTAAAACCACAAGACCTAGGCCTTAGATAATTGGTGTGAAGCATTACCTTGTGGTCCTTTACCAAAATTGTTTAACATAGACTTATATAGGGGAAAAAATAAGAATGGTCTTGTCTGAAAGTTCAAGGCCTAGGCCTTTGATATACATAGCCTAGTGGGTCTCTAACAAGTTTTAAGTTTAATGCCCCTGGGGTAAAAGGGGCCCTGCCTTGGCGGTCACTTGTTATATGAGTTATATAGGAATATATACTTAAAAAAGTATCAGATCGTATTTCCTAGACTGTTAAATTATAATTACCTGATGACCCTAAGCAATTAGGGGTCACTTGACTGTGACCTTGACCTACTGACCTAATTTCTTGTTGTTTAAGATACAGCCTTGAAATTTGGATGACATGTACAGTTTTGCACTCTGATCTTAAAACTGACTTTCAATGACCATGAATGTGACCTACTGACCTACTTTCTAATATTTTAGCATCAGTGTGCCATTTAAACATGTGGCTTATATTACTCAGGTGAGCCATTCAGGGTCATCATGACCCTCTTGTTAAAAGCTTTTGACTGAGGGGTGGGGTTGTTTTCAAATTTCATAAAAGATGGCAGTTATTCAGTAAAAAAATCTGCTTCCCATGAAAAAGTCCATAAAAATAGATTATAATTATTCCATTTTAGCACATACTATTCAATACTCCTTTTTCTTTTCATTTTCTTAAAGCAAATGTATGGATGTCTTGGGGAAAAAATTAAGGTCTATGTTGGAGTGAAAATCGTGAAATTGTATCAAAATGAAACAATTCTTTTACTGGTGTATAACCTAAAACCTACATTCCTAAAAGAGATCTAACTCTGTGTAAGTTACTGGTCCTTTTGTTCTCTATAATTGAACCGCGCCATGAGAAAACCAACATAGTGCGTTTGTGACCAGCATGGCTCCAGACCAGCCTGCGCATCTGCGCAGTCTGGTCAGGATCCATGCTGTTTGCTTTCAAAGCCTGATGCAGTTAGAGAAACTGTTACCGAACAGCATGGATCCTGACCAGATTGTGCGGATGCGCAGGCTGGTCTGGATCAATGCTGGTTGCAAATGCACTATGTAGGTTTTCTCATGGTGCGGCTCATATAAATCTCTAATGTAATAAACAAACATTTTAACTGATAAATATCATAAAACGCTGCTTAAATGTGATTGACCGTCTTTAAAGGAATGAATGATGTAGCTGGTGAATCTCCATTCATAAATTTAAAATAACACTTAAAAAATACTGCTGCCTGGCTGTTTTGTTAAAAGACTCTACATACTGAAATAAAATACCAGTGTCTGGCTGTTTGAGGAACCTCTCCAAACCAAACTAAAATACTGGTGCCCAGCTATTTAGTTTAGAGGTGTTACACTGTGTCACATGTTTATTTGACAGAACTGTAAGGCAGACGACCTTTGCTGTGTGCCGGGAGCCGATGACTGTTTAATTGCTGGACTAGATATGGAAAATGTCTGTGATAAAGTGAACAAGTCAGGGACCAAAACAAAAGCTGTTGTATCTCATGATGCTGGGAGGTAAGGTGGTAAAATGAGCCACGCCATGAGAAAACTGACATAGTGCGTTTGCGACCAGCATGGATCCAGACCAGGCTGCGCAGTCTGATCAGGATCCATGCTGTTTGCTTTCAAACCCTATTGCAATTAGAGAAACTGTTAGCGAACAGCACGGATCCTGACCAGACTGCGTGGATGCACTCAAATATCAAACTTACCTATATTTTAAATTTTGAAAAAGTCAGCTAATGAATCAAATAGATTTTAAATTCTATAATTATAGTCTTACATTTCTACCTTTCTCTGATCTTATGAAGCCATGTTCTATGGCTACTGGGGGTTCAGTACCTAATATTTTGATAAGAACATAAATTTTGTATGTAGGAGAGGGACTTGCATCACATTGTAAAATCAATGATAGTTGCATTTAAATTAGATTACAATGAAAAGTTTTAAGATTCTCATTATTTTGCCATTTGAATTTAAAACTCACTAGATTAATTCATGTTCAAACAAAATAGCAATTCTTGGCGAAAGTGCAAAATTTTATCTAGGAGAAAATAAATGATTTCACTAGCAGGTAACTATATAATAGAGTGATTTACACCTTTGTCATTTTGGCACAGTACACAGTACGCTTTGTAGGTAAATGCACTTTGCAACTTTAGTTATTTGTATTCAAAACCTAATGGAAAAAATGGCATTGTCTGTGTTAAAAAATAGTTCTGTTTGTTTCTGTTTATAGTAAAAGGTGTGCTGAATTTGAATAAAAAGTGCCATAAAGCATTTGATTCTGGATATCTGTAGTTTGACATAAAAGAATAGTATAACTTATGTTGTCTGTTGATTATATTAGACGTTAGATAAAGATTACCTTCAGGGCCTCCGTGGTTGAGTGGTTAAGGTCACTGACTTCAAATCACTTGCCACTCATCGATATGGGTTCCAGCCTCACTCGGGATGTTGAATTCTTTATGTGAAGAAGCTATCCAGCTGGGTAACAGAAGGTTGGTGGTTCTACCCAAGTGTCTGATCATGATGAAATAATGTGCAGAGGGGCACCTGGGGGTCTTCCTGCATCATCAAAGCTGGAAAGTCACCACGTGACCTATAACTGATTTGATCTGACATTAAACCCAGCAAAAACAAAACAAAAAAGCTTGCTTTCACCTTTGATGTGCCAACAAGTCCACTTTATTACTATGTTCAGATACTTAATAGCTCTGCTTTCAAAGTGCCTTACCAAAAAGTAGCCGGTAACCTGTTAGTAGATCCAGTCCCAAAGGTGAACACTTCATGCTGGTTAGAGTGCTATCCTATTTTCATATTTGTCTCTAATTTCCAGGTATCTATGTGACTTTTCCTACTTCACGTCACTACATATCAACAGAAACCGCACAGCATTTATCCACGTACCACCTCTAGGTCAACCATACAGTATAGAGGAACTGGTTGAAGCCCTCAGAGTCGCTATCCTCGGCATGTTGGAGCAAGCTGATAGACATTCATGATGACGTCTGCTTCGAGATGATGTCGTCTGCTTTATTCTTATGTTGTCTGCTTCATTGATGATTCATGATCTATTATCACTGATGTTCTCAAATTTGTAATTGTTTCAGTGGTTTTAAAACTGAATTTGGAGATCAGTCAAAACTTCAGCAGCTGATTGGTGACTGGTCACCAAATTCAGCTTTATAACCTTGTTTATTACACGTTTTTCAGTGAATTTTTGAAATATTAGAGTGAAATATGCTGTATATCTGGTATCTTCACAGTGAAAAATGTCCAACGTAGTTTTCACTGGTAAGAAACTATAAAATGGGTAAATTTAGTCAAAACACACATGACCACCATATCTTAAAATATTGCATCTGTTGTTTACTTGTGAAAGATATTTCAATCTTACACTGAACAAATGTCCTAGGTATTTTTGGCCAATTTTTTGTGTGTTTTGATGTTAAAAATGGCAGTATAACAGACATACATGTGATAAGGTCAGAATCCCAAAACTGGAGGGTTGCTCTTTTCAGCTGGAGTTGGGGTCTCAAAACTTGAGGTTTTGCTTTGAACGTTTGAACGTAATTTCTTATTATCAGTATACACTGCCGATGCATTTTTATACGCTAAGGGACGTATTATGTTATACCCACCACTGGCATCAGACCAGAAAGAAAATGCCTCTGTACATGTTATACCCTTCCCCTAGGTACTCTATTATAACCATGGTTATGAATGGGTAAGTGCACTTACCCATTTCAGTCGTACATTTCTCACCTAAAACGCACAGTTCGGTGAATGGGTACCCGGCATACTAAACATGCGGTAATTTACCTTCCGTCGTGCACCAGTCACATTGTCTCAGTATTTCATATTGCAGAGATACTCCACATATTTGATGCTTTCGTCAACGTTACAGAAAAAACTTGCATGAACTTCCCTAATGAACATCCGGTCTAGAGGTCACAGCAGTGTGCACATCTTAGGCGAAATGTAAACAAACAAAAACTGAATGCAAAATATTCACAGTTTTACAATAAAACTCAAAATGATGAATGAAATTCATCTTAGATATGATTTTGAATTTAAAGTCATACATTGGTATAATTCTATACTGTTTATTTAATTCATATTGCACATTTATGCTGCATATACACATTTTAGCATACACATGTAGTTAAACGACGACTGACATACATTTTCACATCAGCCAATCACAATGGTTTTATAATCTGGACAGGAACTTCACTAGGGAAGTTCAGCCAAGTTTTTTTGTGTAACGTTGAAAAATCTATAAACTGTGCGTTAGTTTCTCTAAGATAAGAAATATTGAAGAAACATGACCGGTACACTTTGGAAGATAAATTACCACTTGTTCAATATCCATAGTACACATTTACCAAACTGCGCATTTTAGGTATGAAATTGGCGATTGAAAAGGGTTAGTATATTTTCCCGTTCATGACCATGGTTTTTCGGCGACGCCGTCTAAATTCGTTTTCGTTTTCCTATGCCACGCGACTTCAGTTTGCCAATCAAACTACTTGATAACGCATTATAGATAATTCATCAAAACGGAAGATTTATGCAACACTCTGCCTGATTGGACGAGAGTGTCAACTTCTTTCACTCTGTTGACTGTGCTACGCTGAGTGAAATGTAGACAAAGCGTTTATCCTAAACGACGCTGCTAACAGTTTTAAAGCCAACTTTGGCTCAGTATATTTAGCAAGAATATTGATATATCTCAAAATAATAAGTAAGGTTAATAAATATGATAAAAACCTGTTCAAATACCAACATATATCAAATTAAAGAAAGAGCTGAATACGGTCTGCGTATCACATGAATAAGGGTGTGATAAGAGTCTCTTATGTAGAGAAATGCTTTTTAAAAGATTTTCCTTGTTACAATTGTCGTCTGTATATGAAAAGGTTTCTTGCTTTTGTGACTTAATCAGTTTGCATATTAAAATGAGTACTTGTTTGCTTTGATATATTTGTTACAAATTATTTAACTGATTTGTTATATATGAATATTTTTTTTTAGTATTGTATGCAAGTATTGAACTCAGTTGAAATCTGTTTCATTATATATATGCTATATAATGACTGAATCTCATTTTACACTGAAATGAAGGTACGTTGCATACAGTTTATCTATGTGATATAACTGCGGTCAAAATTTGCTTATGAAACAGAAATATTGAAATAATAACAATTGTATGCTTTGCTTGACCTTCACTTTTTCGGCGACGCCGTCTAAATTCGTTTTCGTTACCTATGCCACGTGACTTCAGTTTTGCATCAGCCAATCACAATGGTTTTATAATCTGGACAGGAACTTCACTAGGGAAGTTCAGCCAAGTTTTTTTGTGTAACGTTGAAAAATCTATAAACTGTGCGTTAGTTTCTCTAAGATAAGAAATATTGAAGAAACATGACCGGTACACTTTGGAAGATAAATTACCACTTGTTCAATATCCATAGTACACATTTACCAAACTGCGCATTTTAGGTATGAAATTGGCGATTGAAAAGGGTTAGTATATTTTCCCGTTCATGACCATGGTTTTTCGGCGACGCCGTCTAAATTCGTTTTCGTTTTCCTATGCCACGCGACTTCAGTTTGCCAATCAAACTACTTGATAACGCATTATAGATAATTCATCAAAATGAAAGATCTATGCAACACTCTGCCTGATTGGACGAGAGTGTCAATTTCTTTCACTCGGTTGATTGTGCTACGCTGAGCGAAATGTAGATAAAGCGTTTATCCTAAACGACGCTGTTCACAGTTTTAAAGCTAACTTTGGCTCAGTATATTTAGAATATTGATATATCTCAAAATGATAAGTAAGTTTAATAATTATGATAAAAACCTGTTCAAATACCAACATATATCAAACTAAAGAAAGAGCTGAATACGGTCTGCGTATCACATGAATAAGGGTGTGATAAGAGTCTTTTATGCAGAGAAGTGCTTTTTAAAAGATTTTCCTTGTTACAATTGTCGTCTGTATATGAAAAGGTTTCTTGCTTTTGTGACTTATTCCGATTGCATATTAAAATTAGTACTTGTTTGCTATGATATATTTGTTATAAATTATTAAACTGATTTATTATATATGAATATTTTTCTTGAGTATGGTATGCAAATATTGAACTCAGTTGAAATCTGTTTTATTATATATATGCTATATAATGACTGAATCTCATTACACTGAAATGAAGCAGAAATATTGAAATAATTACAATTGTATGTTTTGCTTGACCTTCACATTTTTATAGGTGTGACGTCATTGTCCAAAGATTCATGAATAGCGAATATGCTATTTGTTAAAGCGGGATCAGTTGGCCTATTTTAGAAATAAATAAAAATAATAAATAAAAAATCCTTTAATTGATTTTTTCTCATGTATTCTAATCAAACTTGATTTGTAGCATCTTTATTAGGCACGCAGCCAACATTGTTCTGCTGGGACATTTGACCCCTTTTAGGGGCTGCTAGAGCTATAACTAGAAATATACCTGCCTTTATACAGCGTCTCATGAACAGCTTGGTGGATCTTTGTAATACTTGGTCTGGAGCATCATTATAAGGTCCTCTTCCAAATTTATTTATATAGGAACTTGGGCCCCATTAGGGACCACTATAGCTAAAAGTAGATATGCCTTTCTTCGCATTAACCATTAAAATGTAATGGGTTTTTATCAAACTCGATGTGTAACAATATCGTAACGTCTCCTGCTATTTTGTTACAAATGGGGATAGGGACCAATTTAGCTAAAAATATGAACACGTTTAATGACCTCTTCTCATGAACCGCTTCATGAATCTTCATCAAACTACTGCTGTAATTATTCGTCTAAGGATAAACGAAACAAAATTGCAACCCTACGGAACCTTTGCGAAAAATTAAAAGAGAAATATTTAAATTGTTAAAGTGCGGTGTTTAGTTTTGCAATTTGAAAAATGTTAGATGAAAGATGAATGTTAGATGAAAAATTCATAAACTTCTTTCCTTATTACAATTCGCCGACCATCATTTTTAAAGATATTTCTTGTTATAGTTGTGACGTCATTGTCCAAAGATTCACGAATAGCGAATATGCATTTGTTAAAGCGGGATCAGTTGGCCTATTTTAGAAATAAATAAAAATAATAAAAAAAAAATCCTTTAATTGATTTTTTCTCATGTATTCTAATCAAACTTGATTTGTAGCATCTTTATTAGGCCCGCAGCCAACTTTGTTCAGCTGGGACATTTGACCCCTTTTAGGGGCTGCTAGAGCTAAAACTAGAAATGCCTTTATACAGCGTCTCATGAACAGCTTGGTGGATCTTTGTAATACTTGGTCTGGAGCATCATTATAAGGTCCTCTTCCAAATTTATTTATATAGGAACTTGGGCCCTATTAGGGACCACTATAGCTAAAAGTAGATATGCCTTTCTTCGCATTAACCACTAAAATGTAATGGATTTTTATCAAACTCTATGTGTAACAATATCGTAAGGTCTCCTGCTATTTTGTTACAAATGGGGATAGGGACCAATTTAGCTAAAAATATAAACACGTTTAATGACCTCTTCTCATGAACCGCTTTATGAATCTTCATCGAACTACTGCTGTAATTATTCGTCTAAGGATAAACGAAACAAAATTGCAACCCTACGAAACCTTTGCGAAAAATTAAAAGAGAACCATTTAAATTGTTAAAGTGCGGTGTTTAGTTTTGCAATTTGAAAAATGTTAGATGAAAGATGAATGTTAGATGAAAAATTTATAAACTTCTTTCCTTATTACAATTCGCCGACCATCATTTTTAAAGATATTTCTTGTTATAGAATACCTAGAGGTAGGGTATAACATGTACAGGGGCATTTTCTTTCTGGTCTGGTGCCAGTGATACCCCCGGTGTCCGTCTGTCCGTCCGTTAGCAATTTCGTGTCCGCTCTGTAACTCTTAAACCCCTTGAAGGATTTCGAAGAAACTTGACACGTCAATTGTTTACCACATCAAAACGAAATGCAGAGCGCATGTTTCGGATGGCTTGCTTCAGGGTCAAGGTCACACTTGGGGGTCAAAGGTCATATGAGTTTGTTTCATGTCCGCTCTGTAACTCTTGAACTGCTTGAAGGATTTCAAAGAAACTTGGCACAAATGTACACCACATCGTGCAGAGCATGTGTTTGGATGGCTTGCCGCTTTTAGGGGTCAAAGGTCATATGACTTTGTTTCGTGTGTATATTGCTCTGCATTGCGGTTTTCTTGTTTTTATTTGGTAGATCCCTTTTTTGTTCACTTACAATAATTTTTTCGAATAAGCACCCTTTTATGTTACTATAAATAGCTTATTTTGTTACTATTTTATTATAGGGAAAAACCCAAACCACTTTTCTGTGGTACAACATGGATGGTACCTACAATTTTTAGCTCACCTGAGCACAGAGTGCTCATGGTGAGGTATTGTGATCACGCTGTGTCAGTCATCCGTGTGTCAAGTCGTCCGTCGTCAACAATTGTGTTTAAACGACATCTCCTCCAAAACCACTGAATGGATTTTGATGAAACTTGGCCTGAATGGTCCTCTTCCAAAGTTGTTCAAACGGTTCCGCTTGGTTGCACATAGGGGCCGCCAGAGCTAAAAATAGTAAAATCTTCAAACGACATCTCCTAAACCATGATGGTCTGATTTTGAAATAATTTTACACAAATGGTCCTTCTGTCACCCTCTACCAATATTGTTCATATTATTTTGATTCGTCAAAAAACATGGCCGCCAGAGGGCGTGGCCACTTTTTACTATATGTATTTAGTGGAAACTTTAAAAATCTTCTTTTGTGAAACTGCTGGTCCAATTTTAAAACAATTTTACACAAATGGTCCTTTTATAACCCTCTACCAAGGTTGTTCAAGTTATTCCAATTCGTCAAAAAACATGGCTGTCAGAGAGCGTGGTCACTTTTCCCTATATGTATAAAGTGGAAATTTAAAAAATCTTCTTATGTGAAACTGCTGGCCCAATTTTAAAACAATTTTGCGCAAATGGTCCTTGTTTGACCCTCTACCAATATTGTTCAAATTATTCCGATTTATTAAAAAACATGGCCGCCAGAGGACGTGGTCACTTTTCATCAACAATTTCTTTAAACAACATCTCCTCCAAAACCACTGAATAGATTTTGATGAAACTTCACACAAACGATCTCTGGGTACCCCTCTTTCAAAGTTATTCAAATGGTTCCAGTTCATTGAACATATGGGTCTTTTTGGTTAAAAATAGGTTTTCAGCTATCACACTTTAAAAACCTTTTTCTCTTGAGCTTTGATATTTGGCATGTGATATAAAGGTTTAACCATAATTGACCAAATTATTGCCCTAAGGTCAAAAATGGCCACGCCCCTGTATGTGACATGTACTTACTATAGGCTTTTATATAAGAAACTTTGAAAATCTTCTTCTCTGAATCAATTATAGCTAGAGTCTTGATTTTTTGCATATGATATCCGTGTTTTACTGTCTATTGCCCTAGGTTAAAGAATGTGACGGCTAGCATAGAAGAAACCTATCAATACTTGTAACATTACGTTATACAAACACACTTAAAGCCTTATACAAAGGTGAGCACTTTAGGGTCAATGACCCTCTTGTTAGGTGTATTTTGACATATCTGTACCTGATAAGGATTTTTTTGGACATATCTGTACCTGATAAGAATTTTTTTTGTGGACAGCATTTTTTTTTTTGAATTTCTTCCCTTTAAGGTTTAGGAGTATATCACCAAAACACAGAAATATTTTATAAACGAACAACATCGTTACCAATATTTTACCTGACCATTACATGTTCTGCCGTACTGTCCCGTACTGAAAACATTCTGAAAAAGTTGTCCCCCTTTGAAAATGAATGCCATTTGTAAAGAAATAAAAATAAACAATCGCTGAAAACTGTGTTCCACCTACACGGCTACTAAACGCTAGCGCCACCACCAAATTGTGGTGATAAGGAAAAGAGCTATCGACATTTCCGTGGTGCAGCTATCGCCCATTTCTACTTGTTAACACGTAAGTAAAATTTATATTTTATCTCATATTTTCATTGATAGAACTTTTTTCGAAAATCGGAGAATGTAGTTCCGTGTAACAACACTTTTACTACATGTTGGCTGTAATTTCATTGAAATATTATGCAAATTGTGGCGCCAGGAGCTTTTCTCCCAAATTTGACAGTGGCATATTTTCATATCGGCCAGTATTCGAACAGCATTCCGATGAATAGACACACTGTAAGAACATACCTGCTCATGCAAATCGTGTAGAAATGAATTACACCTATTCCCATACACCAAACAATTACGATAAATACAGGAAAAAGTTATAACACGAGTATTTTTGAAAATGGTGGCGCTATCACTCAAGTGGTGGCGCTATACAGTAGTGGTGGCGCTGTTGTATATGATTAGTGACTGATATATTCAATTTAGATTCGGGAGAAAAGCTCCTGACACCACAATTTGCATATTATTTTAATGAAATCACTGACAATCTGTAGTAAAAATGTTGTTACACGGAACTACATTTTCCGATTTTCGAAAAAAGTTCTATCAATGAAAATATAAGATAAAATATAAAATTTACTCAAGTGTTTACAAGTAGAAATGGGCGATAGCTGCACCACGGAAATGTCGATAGCTCTTTTCCTTATCACCACAATTTGGTGGTGGCGCTAGCGTTTAGTAGCCGTGACCTAGTTATGTGAAATTTCAACACTCGCACGCTATTACAAATGCATCAAAACAAACATGTGTAACAGTTCCTTGAAAATTGTGAGTTTTTAAAAGCGCTTGACTGTCTGGAAGTGGGGCTTGTTTAAACAGTTCTTTTTTCGGAATTCAATGCTTATATCAGTATACTGACACTTGTTTTATAGAGTAATATAAGTAATATACATGCTATCATTACAAAAACAACACAACAAGTGTCAGTATACTAAAATAAACATTGAATTCCGAAAAAAAGACTTCCTAAATGGGACCCACTACCGGGCAGTCAAACGCCTTCAAAAACTCACCATTTTCAAAGAACTGTTACACATGTTAGTTTTGATTCATTTGCAATCGCATGCGAGTGTTGAAATTTTACATAATTAAGTGGAACACAGTTTTCAGCAATTGTTTATTTTTATTTCTTTACAAATGGCATTCATTTTTAAAGGGGGACAACTTTTTCAGAATATTTTCAGTACGGGACAGTACGGCAGAACATGTAGGCATAGGAAATAGAGATTAATATAATTGCACCTTTACTAATCCTTGGAGGTGTTCTGTATTACAAAAGTGCTTCTATTGTGACATTTTGATACAAGCAAAACTGTATTATCTGCACTATTAGTTACTTACTGGTACTTCGTTTTATTATTGGCTTGTTTAAAGTTAATTTTTTACCATGTGCAAGTTAACAGAATCACAGGAACCATGTTTTGAGGGGTAAATCAAACACAAATAAATAAATCCTTAATGTTTTTATTGTGCAAAAAAGTATGATATTGTGTCTAAAACAGTTTTCATTTTCCATTCAATTGTGTAATTGCAAGGGAAGTAAACTAATAGATATCTACGCTTATAAGTACTAGCCCAAGGCAAGAGTTGTCATTCTTTGTGGATCACGACTTTAAATTAAAAATTAAAACTTCTGTTATTGATATTAACAAAACTACCATACACTTCACATTTGTGATATCATTTTTGGTTATTTCAAGGACTTGGAAATCAATTTCTAGATTTTATTTAATGTATAACTATCATTGAAAATTTTAGGGTATATTTGATATATATACTCCTAAACCTTAATTTGTTGTTCTTGTCCTTTGGGCTTCAACAGTCAAGTTCTTTAAATTTTGCTCCCATGCTCTGATATAACCCTTCGGGCGTATATTGCCCTGCTTAGCGGAGCTCTTGTTTTTCTTGGTTTCAAATTTTTTTCTACAGAATATGCAGAATTTTGATGCTACTCTCTAGGCAAAAATGTAGAAATGGCTTGATGTATGGAAAACCTTTACCTTTTTCACATAATTATATTGTACAAGTGGTGATAAAAAGCTGCTGTCAGAAATTTTGAGATATATTTGATTTCAGAACATCAGCGAAAATCAGACCAGTGCAGTATTATGCCATTATGTACTCAGATACTTATTGTTGATGAAAGAGACTATTGTTCACTATGTTAGTCCTGTAACTGGGTTTTTTTGTCCCAACTGTTAAAATAGGTGTGCATGTAGTGTAAGCCTTGTCTGTGTGTGTCTATTGCATCCATTATTTCGCCCATGCATATGTGTTTGTGTGTACACAAAATCATGTCTGGTCTAAAACTTTGTTATGTATTGTCAGATTTTGAAGTATTTTGGCACAAATAACTACTTTTAACAACAGTTAACAAGATGTGTCATTTGTAAAATCCATACCATAAGCTCAAGGCCAAGGTCGCACTGAAGACCCCTACCCCTATTTTATAGGTCAAGGTCACACAGGTTTTACGCCATTTTTCGTGTCTGATCTGTAACTTGTATGATCAATATCTTGGCAAAAATGTTCGCTAAACTAGAAGACATTTTGTTATGTGCAAAACCCTACACCCCTAGCTAAATGATTAAGGTCACCCTTCATACTGCGATTTTATACAAACAAATTAATATTCATATAACTTAGCAAAACATCCACTATTACTAGATGATATGTCACATGTAGAACATAGAACTTTAACTCAAAGGTCAAGGTCACATTTTGAGGTCAAAAATTTAACTTGAAGGTTAAAACTTTTGTGTTTTTATGTATATAGATAGATATTCAAATAATATTATATATATTTGCCATAATGAGATAATGTGTCAAGTGCAAGACCTAGACCCCAAGATCAAAGGTCAAGATCACACTTAGAGGTCAAATAATTTATGTTATTATTCTTATACGGTCTATAAATTTTATATGCCTACAAATATCTTGGTGCAAACTTTTATCAACATGCAATTATTCTCAGGACTCGCACTTTCATGTCCTTACATCACATAGTGAGTGCATCCGTGTCTTGTGGGAACATTTCTTGTTATAAATGTTCTTCTTACTTTTGCAAAAACCACAGTTATATTAATTATGTTTCATTCTGATAGTGTCTGGTTGGTAAGTAGAACTGTTTTTAGCTCACCAGTCACAAAGTGACAAGGTGAGCTTTTGTGATCGCGTGGCGTCCGTCTGTCCGTCCGTGCGTGTGTGCGTCCGTAAACTTTTGCTTGTGACCACTCTAGAGGTAACATTTTTCATGGGATCTTTATGAAAGTTTGTCAGAATGTTCATCTTGATGATATCTAGGTCAAATTCGAAACTGGGTCACGTGCGGTCCAAAACAAGGTCAGTAGGTCTAAAAATAGAAAACCTTGTGACCTCCCTAGAGGCCATATTTTTCAATGGATCTTCATGAAAATTAGTCAGAATGTTCATCTTGATGATATCTAGGTCAAGTTTGAAACTGGGTCACGTGCGGTTCAAAACTAGGTTAGTAGGTCTAAAAATAGAAAATCCTTGTGACCTCCCTAGAGGCCATATTTTTTACAAGATCTTCATGAAATTTGGTCAGAATATTCACCTTGATGATATCTAGATCAGATTCTAAACTGGGTCATGTGCGGTCAAAAACTAGGTCTAAAAATAGAAAAACCTTGTGACCTCTCTGGAGGCCATATTTTTCAATGGATCTTCATGAAAGTTGGTCAGAATGTTCATCTTGATGATATCTAGATCAAGTTTGAAAGCGGGTCAAGTGCGGTCAAAAACTAGGTCAGTAGGTCTAAAAATAGAAAAACCTTGTGACCTCTCTAGAGGCCATACTTTTCATGAGATTTTCATGAAAATTGGTGAGAATGTTTACCTTGATGATATCTAGGTCAAGTTTGAAACTGGGTTATGTGCCTTCAAAAACTAGATCATTAGGTCAAATAATAGAAAAACCTTGTGACCTCTCAAGAGGCCATGCTTTCTATGAGATCTTCATGAAAATTCGTGAGAATGTTCACCTTGATGATATCTAGGTCAAGTTCGAAACTGGGTCACATGCCTTCAAAAACTAGGTCATTAGGTCAAATAATAGAAAAACCTTGTGACCTCTCTAGAGGCCATATTGTTGAATGGATCTTCATGAAAATTGGTCAGAATATTTATCTCGATGATATCTAGGTCAAGTTCAAAACTGGGTCACATGAGCTCAAAAACTAGGTCACTATGTCGAACAATAGAAAAAACGATGTCATACTCAGTTCAAAACTGGGTCATGTGGGGACAGCTGAGCGATTCAGGGCCATCATGGTCCTCTTGTTAAATTGATAGGTCGACAGTTTGTATATTCCCTCCAGGTAGTAGAGCAATCAAACATGATGATACAGGAGTACAATACAGTTCAAAACTCGTGTATAACAAATTATATACATACACACCAGTAAAATGTGAACAATAGCAAAATTTCCAAAGCATTTATATACAAATATGCATTGAATGAATTCAATATACAAATGACAAGAGTTCATTATATAAGATCATTTACATAAATACAGTAAACCTCGCTTATAAGGAACAGCTTGGGACCTCTAAAAATTGTTCGTTATAACTGAGGTTCCTTATATACATATAACGGACCAGTTCCTTGTAACCGAAGTTTGTATAACAAACACAATTTGTATAGTGAACACTAATTGATTGAAGTTTGAAAAGGGCTATGTGTTCACACTCTGGCGGGCCGACCATGAATCTTTGTGAGAAAGTTGCGAGTCTAGTAGGCATAGGAAATAGAGATCAATATAATTGCACCTTTACTAATCCTACCAGGTGTTCTGTATTACAAAAGTGCTTCTATTGTGACAGTTTGATACAAGCAAAACTGTTTTATCTGCGCTATTAGTTACTTACTGGTACTTCATTTTATTATTGGCTTGTTAAAAATTAATTTTTTTACCATATGCAAGTCGACAGAATCATAGGAACCATGTTTTGAGGGGTAAACCAGACACAAATGAATAAATCCTTAATGTTTTTGTTGTGCAAAAAAGTATGATATTGTGTCTAAAACAGTTTTCATTTTCCATTCAATTGTGTAATTGCAAGGGAAGTAAACTAATAGATATTCTGCTTATAAGTACTAGCCCAAGGCAAGAGTTGTCATTCTTTGTGGATCACGACTTTAAATTAAAAATTAAAACTTCTGTTATTGATATTAACAAAACTGTCATAAACTTCACATTTGTGATATCATTTTTGGTTATTTCAAGGACTTGGAAATCAATTTCTAGATTTTATTTAATGTATTACTATCATTGAAAATTTTAGGGTCTATCTCTAAGTCTAGTAGTAGTAACAGTCCTTTCCTGGAGAGATGGTTAGGTAAACTGCCTGCATGTATATGACTGAAACAGTGTTGAAACACAGCGTTAAACCTAAACTAAGCCAAAATTTATGTCGATATGAATGGCCGTAATTTGTGTTTATCTTTTGTCGGTTATTTGTATCTACTTTTTTTAGAGAGTGCTACGTTATAACTAGGCATATGACTGAAACAGTGTTGAAACACAGCGTTAAACCTAAACTAAGCCAAAATTTATGTCGGTATGAATGGCCGTAATTTGTGTTTATTTTTTGTCGGTTATTTTTATCTTCTTTTTAGCTCACCTGTCACGAAGTGACAAGGTGAGCTTTTGTGAGCGCGCAGCGTCCGTCGTCCGTGCGTGCGTCCGTAAACTTTTCCTTGTGACATCTCTAGAGGTCACATTTTTCATGGGATCTTTATGAAAATGGGTCAGAATGTTCATCTTGGTAAATTCTAGGTCAAGTTTGAAACTGGGTCACGTGCCGTCAAAAACTAGGTCAGTAGGTCTAAAAATAGAAAAAAAAACCTTGTGACCTCTCTAGAGGCCATAATTTTCAATGAATCTTCATGAAAATTGGTCAGAATGTTCACCTTGATGATATCTAGGTCAAGATCGAAACTGGGTCACATGCCTTCAAAAACTAGGTCAGTAGGTCTATATATAAAATATAAAAACCATGAAGATTGGTCAGAACGTTTATCTTAATGATATCTAGGTCAAGTTCGAAAGTGTCACTCTCCGTCAAAAACTAGGTCAGTAGGTCAAATAATAGAAAAACCTTGTGACCTTTCTAAAGGCCATACTTTTCATGGGATCTGTATGAATGTTGGTCTGAATGTTCACCTTGATGATATCTAGGTCAAGTTCGAAACTGGGTCACATGCCTTCAAAAACTAGGTCATTAGGTCAAATAATAGAAAAACCTTGTGACCTCTCTAGAGGCCATATTGTTGAATGGATCTTCATGAAAATTGGTCAGAATATTTATCTCGATGATATCTAGGTCAAGTTCAAAACTGGGTCACATGAGCTCAAAAACTAGGTCACTATGTCGAACAATAGAAAAAACGATGTCATACTCAGTTCAAAACTGGGTCATGTGGGGACAGCTGAGCGATTCAGGGCCATCATGGTCCTCTTGTTAAATTGATAGGTCGACAGTTTGTATATTCCCTCCAGGTAGTAGAGCAATCAAACATGATGATACAGGAGTACAATACAGTTCAAAACTCGTGTATAACAAATTATATACATACACACCAGTAAAATGTGAACAATAGCAAAATTTCCAAAGCATTTATATACAAATATGCATTGAATGAATTCAATATACAAATGACAAGAGTTCATTATATAAGATCATTTACATAAATACAGTAAACCTCGCTTATAAGGAACAGCTTGGGACCTCTAAAAATTGTTCGTTATAACTGAGGTTCCTTATATACATATAACGGACCAGTTCCTTGTAACCGAAGTTTGTATAACAAACACAATTTGTATAGTGAACACTAATTGATTGAAGTTTGAAAAGGGCTATGTGTTCACACTCTGGCGGGCCGACCATGAATCTTTGTGAGAAAGTTGCGAGTCTAGTAGGCATAGGAAATAGAGATCAATATAATTGCACCTTTACTAATCCTACCAGGTGTTCTGTATTACAAAAGTGCTTCTATTGTGACAGTTTGATACAAGCAAAACTGTTTTATCTGCGCTATTAGTTACTTACTGGTACTTCATTTTATTATTGGCTTGTTAAAAATTAATTTTTTTACCATATGCAAGTCGACAGAATCATAGGAACCATGTTTTGAGGGGTAAACCAGACACAAATGAATAAATCCTTAATGTTTTTGTTGTGCAAAAAAGTATGATATTGTGTCTAAAACAGTTTTCATTTTCCATTCAATTGTGTAATTGCAAGGGAAGTAAACTAATAGATATATCTGCTTATAAGTACTAGCCCAAGGCAAGAGTTGTCATTCTTTGTGGATCACGACTTTAAATTAAAAATTAAAACTTCTGTTATTGATATTAACAAAACTGTCATAAACTTCACATTTGTGATATCATTTTTGGTTATTTCAAGGACTTGGAAATCAATTTCTAGATTTTATTTAATGTATTACTATCATTGAAAATTTTAGGGTCTATCTCTAAGTCTAGTAGTAGTAACAGTCCTTTCCTGGAGAGATGGTTAGGTAAACTGCCTGCATGTATATGACTGAAACAGTGTTGAAACACAGCGTTAAACCTAAACTAAGCCAAAATTTATGTCGATATGAATGGCCGTAATTTGTGTTTATGTTTTGTCGGTTATTTGTATCTACTTTTTTTAGAGAGTGCTACGTTATAACTAGGCATATGACTGAAACAGTGTTGAAACACAGCGTTAAACCTAAACTAAGCCAAAATTTATGTCGGTATGAATGGCCGTAATTTGTGTTTATTTTTTGTCGGTTATTTTTATCTTCTTTTTAGCTCACCTGTCACGAAGTGACAAGGTGAGCTTTTGTGAGCGCGCAGCGTCCGTCGTCCGTGCATGCGTCCGTAAACTTTTCCTTGTGACATCTCTAGAGGTCACATTTTTCATGGGATCTTTATGAAAATGGGTCAGAATGTTCATCTTGGTAAATTCTAGGTCAAGTTTGAAACTGGGTCACGTGCCGTCAAAAACTAGGTCAGTAGGTCTAAAAATAGAAAAAAAAACCTTGTGACCTCTCTAGAGGCCATAATTTTCAATGAATCTTCATGAAAATTGGTCAGAATGTTCACCTTGATGATATCTAGGTCAAGATCGAAACTGGGTCACATGCCTTCAAAAACTAGGTCAGTAGGTCTATATATAAAATATAAAAACCTTGTGACCTCTCTAGAGGTCATATATTTCATAAAATCTTCATGAAGATTGGTCAGAACGTTTATCTTAATGATATCTAGGTCAAGTTCGAAAGTGTCACTCTCCGTCAAAAACTAGGTCAGTAGGTCAAATAATAGAAAAACCTTGTGACCTTTCTAAAGGCCATACTTTTCATGGGATCTGTATGAATGTTGGTCTGAATGTTCACCTTGATGATATCTAGGTCAAGTTCGAAACTGGGTCACGTGCGGTCAAAAACTAGGTCAGTAGGTCTAAAAATAGAAAAACCTTGTGACCTTTCTAGAGGCCATATATTTCAAAAGATCTTCATGAAAATTAGTCAGAACCTTCACCTTGATGATATCTAGGTCAAGT
Organism: Mercenaria mercenaria; assembly: GCF_021730395.1. Lineage (NCBI taxonomy): Eukaryota > Metazoa > Mollusca > Bivalvia > Venerida > Veneridae > Mercenaria > Mercenaria mercenaria. The sequence continues at coordinate 27,268,245 of NC_069365.1, read as the reverse complement.
TCGAAACTGGGTCACGTGCCTTCAAAAACTAGGTCAGTAGGTCAAATAGTAGAAAAACCTTGTGACCTCTCTAAAGGCCATATTTTTCATGGGATCTGTATGAAAGTTGGTCTGAATGTTCATCTTGATGATATCTAGGTCAAGTTCGAAACTGGGTCATGTGCGGTCAGAAACTAGGTCAGTAGGTCTAAAAATAGAAAAACCTTGTGACCTCTCTAGAGGCCATATATTTCAAGAAATCTTCATGAAAATTGGTCAGAATGTTCACCTTGATGATATCTAGGTCAAGTTCGAAAGTGGGTCACGTGCCGTCAAAAACTAGGTCAGTAGGTCAAATAATAGAAAAACCTTGTGACCTCTCTAGAGGCCATATTTTCCATGGGATCTGTATGAAAGTTCGTCTGAATGTTCATCTTGATGATGTCTAGGTCAAGTTCGAAACTGGGTTACGTGCGGTCAAAAACTAGGTCAGTAGGTCTAAAAATAGAAAAACCTTGTGACCTCTCTAGAGGCCATACCCTTGAATGGATCTTCAGGAAAATTGGTCAGAATGTTCAACTTGATGATATTTAGGTCAAGTTTGAAACTGGGTCAGGTGCCTTAAAAATCTAGGTCAATAGGTCAAGTAATAGAAAAACCTTGTGACCTCTCTAGAGACCATATTTTTCAATGGATCTTCATGAAAATTGGTCAGAATTTTATCTTGATAATATCTAGGTCAAGTTCAAAACCGGGTCATATGAGCTCAAAAACTAGGTCACTATGTCAAATAATAGAAAAAACGACGTCATACTCAAAACTGGATCATGTGGGAAGAGGTGAGCGATTCAGGACCATCATGGTCCTCTTGTTTTAGAGAGTGCTACGTTATAACTATAAGATATGTTGCAGTTTCTCCCCTTACTTTACTCGAGAATAGGCATCAATACTTATATAAAATAAATGTTCAAATTTTTATTTTGCACACATTGTCATGTACATATACAAGGGACTCAAATCTACATAAGGAGAAACAGTCATTAATATAGCAAAATCAGACCAATACATACAGATTAAAGTGTAAATTATACCCATATAGTTTTCCTTTTGTCCATTTTAGCACCTGCTATAATGTTTACAATTGAAAATTTGGTAAACTGGATTGTTTGCCATTGTTAATCACACGTAATTAGCACATTCATTTAGGATAGTACGAGACAATAATGACCAATATCAATATCCCAAGGTTTGGTGCCCATTACTGATTTTCGTTCACCATTGTGTCACAGGAAATACCCAATACATGTAGCTCTCGAACAAAATCTTGAGTAAATATAAGTCTACTATCGTCTAGTATTTGGTAAATGTTAATGATGATATAGTATATTTTCTTTTTATTGTATCCATGAATTAACAAACTAAAGATCATAGTTCTAAATGAAATTATTTGTTTATTCATATGCATGAAAGCGCGTGTAAGTGCCGTTACTCCGACGTCACCAGCGATTCTCCTGATTATTTCCAGTTTTCAATAATTTTTATTTCTTATGTCTGTTCGCTATAACCGAGGGGGTTTCCATTGAATTTCGTACTTTGGGACTAGAAAAAGTGTTCCTTATAACCGAGAGTTCCTTATAACCGAGGACTTTTACATTGAATAAAGAAGAAATTAGATCGGGGAATTGAAAACTGTTCCTTCCTTATATCCGAGTTCCTTATAAGTGAGGTTTACTGTATATAGGATGACTCTAGTTATTTTTATTGTCATAAATGTCTTACATTTTACATGAAACATAAAGCAGTGAGAAAGTTCATGTGAATACATAAAGTCAAAATGAAATAAAAGATTCATCAGCAGACAACATTTTGTAAATTGCATTGCAATAAATTATTTACCGCACTCCATACTTTTGTAATATATCTAATAGGACATTCATTTGTAATTTTGTAATGAATGACTTTTTCTTGTACACACAGAAAATGTTCCCAGATCTATAAGCCTTTCCTACTTGTCATAAATAAACATCTAATTAAGGGTTCTGCTCATTTTTTATGCTCTCCGAATTGGGGGTGGGGGGGGGCATATAGTTGCCACCTAGTTTGTCCGTCTGTCTGTCCATCATATTTCGTCCTTAGCATAACTCAAGTTTTGAAGGAGCTATGTTGTAACTTCATACAATGATAGAGCTTGTTTAGAGGAAGTGCAGTGATAAAGAACCATAACTGTAGGTGGTCCCATTTTTTGAATTATCTCCATTTTTAGCTCACCTGAGCCAAAGGCTCACGGTGAGCTTTTGTGACCGCTCAATGTCCGTCGTCTGTAGTGGGTCGTGCGTCTGTCAACAATTTCTAAAAAAATCTTCTTGAAAACCACTGAGCAGAATTACACCAAACTTCACAGGAATTATCCTTGGGTGGCCCCCTTACAAAATTGTTCAAAGAATGGAATTCCATGCAGAAAAACTTTAAAAATATTCTTGTCCAAAACCGCAAGGCGTAGAGTCTTGATATTTGGCATGCGACATCAACTAAAAGTCCTCTATGAAGACTGTTCAAATTGTGCCCCTGGGATGAAGAGGCCCTGCCCCGGGGGTCACAAGTTTTACATAGACTTATATAGGAAAAAAACTTTAAAAATCTTCTTGTCTAAAACCACAAGACCTAGGCCTTTGATACTTGGTGTGTAGCATTGCCTTATGGTCCTCTACCAAAATTGTTCAAATTATGCCCCTGGGGTGAAAAGAGGCCCTGCCCTTGGGGTCCCAAATTTAACATAAGACTTGTACAGGGAGAAAAAAAATCTTCTTGTCTGAAAGTTCAAGGCCTAGGCCTTTGATATTTCATATGTAGCATTGCCTAGTGGATTTCTAACAAGATTGTTAAAATTATGCCCCTGGGGTGAAAAGAGGCCCCGCCCTGGGGGTCACTTGTTATATAGATGGCTTTTTATCATGTCCAGTCCATAATTCTGTCATCCATGACAGGATCTTACTATTTTTAAGTGTTTCCCATAATGAGGCAATGTGTCATATATAATAGCCAAACTCTTAGCTCAAAGTTCAAGGTCACAGCCAACGGACAGTCAATATAATATCGTCTTTTTTTCTTGTCTGGTCAATAACACCACCATCAAAAGGGTTTGTAGTATCACCCTGCACAAATGTTCCCCTTAATGAGACGACTTGTCATATGCAATACTTAAACACCTAGCACAAAGGTCAAGGTCATACTTTGAGGTGAAAAGTGACAATAGCTTTTTTTTACTGTCCAGTCCATAACTCTACCATCAATCAATCAATTTTGATATTACCTGGCACAAATGTTTCTTGAATGAGACAACATGTCATGCACAACACCCTGATCCTAGCTCATAGGCCAAGGTCATACTAGGAATTCAAAGGTTCATAACTCTGGCATCCATCAATAGGTTGTGCTGTAACAACTGCCTGAAATTGCCTTAACTTGTTGGAAACATACATTTTTCTTGAAAAGCAAACTCTTTTTCAGTACATTTGATGACATGTTTTTGAAAGACAAATTACAGTTTTACAGTAATGAGTGCTATGCAAGATTTGTCATTATGAATAATAACACCACATACAGAAACTACAAGAAGTAGGCATAGGAAAAAGAGATCAATATAATTGCACCTTTACTAATCCTACCAGGTGTTCTGTATTACAAAAGTGCTTCTATTGTGACATTTCGATGCAAGCAAAACTGTATTATCTGCACTATAAAATACTTACTGGTATTTCATTTTATTATCGGCTTGTTAAAAGTTATTTTTTACCATAAGTAAGTTGACAAAATCATAGGAACCAGTGGTTCAGGGTTAAATCAAACACGTATTAATAAATCCTAAACGATTTTGTTGTGCAAAAATGTATATTATTGTGTTTTAAACCGTTTTCTTTTTCTACTCTATTGTGTAAATGCAAGGGAAGTAAACTAATAAATATCTCTGCTTTAAAGTACTAGCCCAAGGCAAGAGTTGGCATTCTTTGCGGATCACAACTTTGAATTAAATATTAAAATTTCTGTTATTGATATTAGCAAAACTATCATACATTGCACATTCGTGAAATCATTTTTGTTAATTTCAAGGACTTGGAAATCAATTTCTAGACTTTATTTAATGTATTTCTATCAATGAAAATGTTAGGGTCTATCTCTACAAGAAGGCACACCCCATTCTATTGGTAAGTGAAATAGAAATTTAAAATGGTATAAAAAGAACTAAAGGAAATGATATCATTAAATTACAAAAGGAAAATCAATCTTCATTATAATTTGCAGGGCTCTCTCTGGAGCACTGTATATAAAAGAACACAGTGAGATGAACAACTTGGTAGTGTTGAGGTAAAAATAGTTAAAACACTTAATGGCGGTTGGCCAACCCTGACTTGAAGGTGTCCAAGGTCTGGGTTGACGCAACTTGCTGCAGAAGCTGATTCATAAGGGCCAGAAATGCATGCAATAGTGCTTTCATTTATAGCTAATCAAGCAGCAGTTAATTTACCTGTTATTAAACATAGCTGATATTCTAGATAACTTCAGCTTTAACCCTCATCATGCTGGACAGGATTTATTCTGCCTTTGAGACCAGAGTGTAGATCATGATCAGCCTACACATCCATGCAGTCTGATCAAGATCTTCACTGTTCACCATTCAGTCAGTATCTTTTTGGTAAGCACCCCTTTAAACAGTTAATGGTACTGTTAAAACTGAAAGATGGATAAGTTTATATAGAAATTTAGTAGGGTAAGGGTTAAATATGTTGTAAGTTTGATATTATAATACTAATATGTTACAGTACTAGCTATGATGTTCTGACAGGAGTTGATGGGCTATGGAAAACTGGGGGCTGTGGAATACTAGTACATGTATGGTAAGTAGACTTGATATTTGTACAAAATAAAAGTAAATTGGTCCCATGATGTCATAACAGCCAGAATTTATGCTTTAAAGGTGTCTTTTTTTTGTCATGATTACTGGCATGGCCATGCAGTCGACTACCAGTAGGTAGATTAGAACAATCTTGTGCAAGCCTGCCAGATGACTTCCTCAAAGAATTTAACCTTTACCCTGCTAAATTTCTATAACGGACTGGTCCATCATTCAATTTGGGCAGTACCATTTATCACGGATGTGCAGTCTGACCTTGGTCTGCACTAGTCGCAAAGGCAGAATCACTTGCCGCCAGCAAGCTAAAGTTTAATCAAATATAATACCTGCACAATTTTACCAAATGTGGTATCTACATAATGCATATTAGACAGGTTATGGACCACCTGAATTGAATATATCAATATATTTTTTACTTGTACAGAACAACAGAATGGGTAACATTTGGTTAAAACACTTACTCAACATGAATAACTTTCAAATAACAAAAAAATAACAATCAAAATAACTTTAAATCTTGAACAACAGATCTTAAATATTTGCTTGTGACAACTTGTGAGAATATCAGTTGCATCTCGTGTTCTCTTGATGCAAGATATTTCAAATATACATAAAAACAACCAAATATCATGTTTGTTTCATAATTCTTGTTGATACAGTAACACAACATGAAGTGTGGGGACTTGTAACTTGTAATTTCAGGTTGAAGTTTAGTTTAAAGTTTAAACATATTTTATTTCAGTAATACATGAAACATTTACAAAACATTACGGAAGTGGACAGTTATGGTTGTCCTCTCCTTGAATTTCCACATACAAGGCCCAATTTTAAAAAGAACTTTGACCTGATGTTGCCCTTATCAAGATGAATTGCTGTGTTCATGTCCCAGAAAGGTCGAGTTCTTACTTTGAGATAACAATTCGACAGGCTCTGTAACAATGTCAATGCATGTGGCCCCAGCTGTTTCCCTTTTATGTGAAATTACCATGGTTGATCGAGTATTGATAACTCAATCACTCAAGCATGACACTTGGTCTCTGTGTATTAATCTATTTGTTGCTACTGGCAAACTCCGGAACAGCACTTGTGTATGAACTTTTCACACCTTCGGGGTACGGAATGATATGTTTTTTTTTGCAAAATTTTCGCAAGCTACCAGAACAATATATTCTTAGATTATCTAAAATGTTTGCATGTCAATAGGTAAGAGCTGATCATGTGATTATTTTTATAAAGGGTTAGTAAAAGTTTCTTTGGTCAATAATTATCCCCCATGGAAGACGGAGGGATATTGTTTTGGTGTTGTCCCTCCAGCTGTACATCTGTCCATCTGTGTGTCTGTGCATCATTCTGAAATTAGAAATGGTTATAAATCAAAAAGTACTTAACTAGAAATGCTAAATGTCACAGTTATTAATCAGAACATGTCCTTTTGTCACATATTATCCCCCTTGACCCAGTAAAACAGAGTTTTTCCCCTTAATTTGTTTGAAAGAAATTGAAAATGCTCATTATTCAAATACTATTTCAGCTAGAATCACCAAACTTCACATAATTATTAATACATGACCTTTGCTCAAATGTTGTATTATTCCCCCTTGTCATGTCCCTGTGAGTAAATGCAGAGTTTTTTTTCCCTTGATCTGGTTAAAAAACTGAAAATTTTAACTCAAGAATCAGTAAACCTCATAAATTTATTGATGAGCAAATGCCCTTTGCTCACATTTTATTCCACTTGACCCAGTAAAATTTTTCTCCCTTGTTTGGGCAAAGAAGGATTTTTGACTGTAACATTTAGATGGATCTTAATGTAGATCACTATAGGGAGGTGGTGCACACACAATTCCATCAGGATCATTTCATTATCTTTAGAGACAATGCCCTTTAATTACTTTACAATCCATAAATTATCTTATTACAAAGTAATCCATTGGTAGATCTTCATGAAATTTTACACAAATATAGATCACAATATGATGGTTGTGCATGTACATCTTTCATTTAATAGGATCTCTTCAGTAACTTTAAGACTTAATTTTGTTAAAAAAGGAACAAACCGTTGTATGGGCCTTTTATACATAACTTGTGTATCATCCGGAATCCATGCTGGTCGCAAAGCCACTATGTTGGTTTTCTTATGACACGGCTCAAATGTGACAAAGCAGCGTATTTGGCAGTAGATATAAATTCACTGAATTTGCTGTTATTGTAGTAATCAGACTGTCCACTTTGTCCTTCCTCTTGGTTTCAGATCAATAACTGAAGAACACTTCAGCTCAGGAATCTCAAACTAGGCAAGTTACTCAGCTGTCAAGATGAAGGTGACCTTGAGCTGAAAGTCAGTTTCTGATTAAAACTAGAATGTGTCTGTAGGACAAAGGGTGTGCCCCCCACTGGTACATTTGTCACAGATAAGGAGAAATCATCCAAATGTTTGCAGTCTTAATGGGGTATAGCCTCAAAAAAAAATTATGAAATGGATTCATTATTCTATACCATATACTTTTTGAGCTATGAGCATTACAAACAAAAAATCCACTATTTTGGCTATTTCAAGGGCCATAACTCTGTAATAAACGCTAACATTTTCAAGAAGAATGCCAAGTGTGCAAGGTCACATTATGATAAAGACTCAAGCAAGGTTTCATGAACTTACATTAAATACTTTTTGAGTTAGGCACATAATTAGGTGAAACTGTGCATTTTTTTACTATTTCAGGGGCCGTAACTCTGGAAATAGGGGGCGGACCCAGATGAAAAATAGTAGGTGCACAAGTTCATATCATGATAAAGACTCATGCAAGGTTTCATTAATTTATATCAAATACTTTTTGAGCTAGGCGTGTCACGAACTTCGGACAGACACACGGACGGAAGTTCCTATATATGGATACTTATGTGGCTACTCTTTTGTTCTCTCTATTGTTCTTTTAGCCACGTAAGAGAAAAATAGCCACATAAAAGCCTTACGGAATGAATGACATCAAGAAAAAGTACAGTTACCTACTGTTCCTATAGCCACCTAAGTATGCAAATGTGAGCTCGGACGGACACACGCACGGACGCACGGATAAGAGCAAATCTATATGCCCGCACCACTCATGGAGGGGGGCACAAAAACTGAATAGCACTTTGGCCTGAAGTAGTCAAACTTCATAGGATGATTGCCTGTGATCTGTGGCTGACCCCTTTCATTACGGGTGTCAGATTTCCAAGGTCACACTGACCTGGAGCTGAAAATCGGTTTTCTACCTTTAGTGAAGAATGCATTGCAAATTTGAGCAGAGTTTGATTGCAAGACAATAAAGTTTTCAGAGAAGCGACCAAAACCTTAAGCATATGACTGCTAAGGATTGTAAATGATTTACATTAATATCAATGTACAGAACAAAAGGCACCACAAAATAACTGTTTTCTTTTGTACTTCCATGATGGTAATTATACATGCTTTGCATGAAGAAAATGAGAAATAACAAGTATCTAGTTACAAACTGACAGTGACATATATAAGGCCAAGACAATATGTGTTTAATGTCTTAACATGTTATTGAATTAATGTAGCAATATGCACAAAAATCAGTGTATTTAATCAAAATTTCAATCACATTTTTGTTTCTACAATGTAAGATAGTTATTCCTCTATATTCTTAAAACTATGCTGAAAAAAGATTGACTGAATAAGTTTGCAGATGAAGTTTTGTAAACATATTTATTCAGGGAGGGCCTAACTTGTTCACCTGAAAACTTGAAGAATAGCTGTATATTACCAGTATTATAAGAATGATTTTCATGAAGTTTTTGTGGGTGAAAAAAGTAGGTCACTAGGTCATGGTGGGTCTTTAAAAGAGTTGTTATGGGAGGCTTATATGTGTAAGCACTGATGATCATTACTGTATTTTTTTGCAGCATATCTAGAACATTATTTTGTACACACTTAATACCCCACTATTACAGACAGTGAAAGTTTCTAATAAGATCATGTTATATTCCAGTAAACCACTGTTAAACATGAATCTAATTTGAACTACATTAAAGACAGTTATTGTTTTCTTGCCTAGAATTTTTATAATAGATTTGCCCCTGTCCATCCGTCCATCCTTCCGAGAATGTTGTGTCGTGCCTAGCTCCAGAAGTATTTGACGTAAGGTCACAAAACTTTACAGGAATGTTGGTCAGCATGTGAAGTTGTGCACCTGGGGTTTCGCGTCCAGATTCATTCAGTCATGCAGCAGTTATGGCCCCTGATTTTGTAAAAATTGGTAATTTTAGTGTTGTGTCGCGCCTAGCTCCAGAAGTATTTGACAAAGAGTAACAAAACTTTACAGGAATGTTGGTCAGCATGTGTAGTTGTGCACCTGGTGTTTCACGTCCGGATTCATTCAGTCGTGTAGGAGTTATGGCCCCTGAATTAGTTAAAAATTGGTCATTTTAATGTTGTGTCGCGCATAACTCCAAAGTATTTGACCTAGAGTCACCAAAGTTTACAGGAATGTTGGTCAGCATGTGCAGTTGTGCACCTGGGGTTTCGCCTCCCTCCCCACCCCCACAAATTTTTTTTTTCATTTCTTATTTTAGATTTTTTTCAAACTTTCCAAGTTGATCTGTGTCCTTTGTCATGTAGTGGGGGCATCTGTGTCCGATGGACACATTTCTAGTTTTATATCATATTGAACCAAGTGTAATTCAATTCCATATAAATCTTGGCAGTCCTTTGGCAGCTGTGCTCCAGACAAAACTGTGCTAAAAGGAATGACTCACAGATAAGCAACTATTGCAGTATAAACCTCTCCATTTTAAGCTCTAATCTTTGTCAGTTTTATATTCTCATCATACATATTACTCAGTTTCACAGCTGACATTTGTAACCAAACTGAAAAAATAACCCTCATTTCCTCTGGGCTTCATCTTAAACACATGTCCTACGGGTCTTTGACCATGCCTCCTCAGATGCTTTAGTTCCATTTTAAAATCTGAAAAGACAAAAAAAAGAGAAAAACATCTCCATAAAATCTATGTAAAGATCCCTTGGAAGCATAGAATTGCAGCCAAGCAACATGATAGCAGACTTGATTGGAATAAATCTGTTCATGAGATGTAATGAAATGAAAACACCCCTTACACCCATTAGCACCAGCTAAAGCAGTTCCAACAACTGCAGTGAAATTCCAAATGTATTTACCAGTAGGTATCAATGAGGGGAAATATGCTAGAATATTTCTGAATAATCTTCCTTTTGTAATTAGCAACTACTTAATGGGATTTATATAATCTATACATAACAAAATATTTCAATGATAGAATGTGCAGTCCACATCAACATTGATTATCCTTCCTCAGAATACACACAAAATATATTGAAATTTCCAAAATTATCACCTCTTTCTGTGCAGTGTGTGGTCACTTTTACTTACATGTATATAATGGGAACTAAGAAATCCGTAATACCCTGAGCTTAGATATTGGACAAGTAGCACTGTGTACTGATCCTCTCGGCGGGGGATACCAATTCATCGAATTTGCTTGTTTAATTAGCTATTTATAGACCGGGGTCATAATCTATAACGGAACGGTCAACAGTGTTGAGTTACGAAAATGTTCCATTCATACAGACATTTCATTCATAGGGGCGAATTAATTTACCATCATTGTGTAATATTTTCTAATATTATCTTTCAAGTATTTACCGTTAGAAAAATAAAACATTATTATAACATGTTAAAGCAAATAGATTTATTGAAACTGGTAAGTTTAACAATCTTTATACAACACTGTGTCAAAACTGATAAACGTGGCGAACTATTTGAATTGCGCATGAAATTATATTTTGTGTTGTCAGTCTCAGCACCTCTCTTTATGGAATCTCGATTTATGGTTATAATAGTCTGGCGAATAAATCGCCAGCCTAAAAACTAATTTTAAACTATGTAGAGAATCGCTACACAATGCTTATACCAATAGTTCCAGGGCTTGTTGTTTTAGATAAGAATTCTATTTTTATGCCCCTGAAGGGAGGCATATTAGTTTTCAACTGTCCGTCCGTTCGTCTGTTCGTCACAACGTTAACTTTTTGCATGAAAGCACTTTACTCGCGAACCACTGCACCCAGGACCTTCAAACTTCAGAAGTTGATAGTACTTATTGAGTATACCACCCCTACTGACTTTTGGGTCACCAGGTCAAACGTCAAGGTCACAGGGGCCAACGTTAACTTTTTGCATGAAGGCCTTTTACTTGCGAACCACTGCACCCAGGACCTTCAAACTCCACTTGCTGATAGTACTTATTGAGTACACAACCCATACTGACTTTGGGGTCACCAGGTCAATGGTCAAGGTCACAGGGGCCAACGTTAACTTTTTGCATGGTGCCACTTTACTCGCGAACCACTGCACCCAGGACCTTCAGACTTCACATGCTAATAGTACTCATTGAGTACACGACCCATATTAACTTTGGGGTCACCAGGTCAAAGGTCAAGGTCACAGGGGCCAACATTAACTTTTTTCATGAAGGCACTTTACTCGCGAACCACTGCACCCAGGACCTTCAAACTTCACATGCTGATAGTACTTATTGAGTACACCACCCCTTCTGACTTTGGGGTTACCAGGTCAAAGGTCAAGGTCACAGGGGCAAACGTTAACTTTTTGCACGAAGGCACTTTACTCGCGAACCACTGCATTCAGGACCTTCAAACTTCACATGCTGATAGTACTTATTGAGTACACCACTCCTACTGACTTTGGGGTCACCAGGTTAAAGGTCAAGGTCACAGGGGCCAACGTTAACTTTTTGCATGAAGGCATTTTACTCGCGAACCACTGCACCTAGGACCTTTAAACTTCACATGCTGATAGTACTTATTGAGTACACCACTCCTACTGACTTTGGGGTCACCAGGTCAAAGGTCAAGGTCACAGGGGCCAACATTAACTTTTTGCATGAAGGCACTTTACTAGCGAACCACTTACCCAGGACCTTCAAACTTTACATGCTGATAGTACTTTATGAGTACACCAACCCTACTGACTTTGGGGTCACCAGGTCAAAGGTCAAGGTCACAGGGGCCAACATTAACTTTTTGCATGAAGGCACTTTAAATGCGAACCACTTCACCCAGGACCTTCAAACTTCACATGCTGATAGTACTTATTGAGTACACCACCCCTTCTGACTTTAGGGTCACCAGGTCAAAGGTCAAGGTGCTGCGGGGGCAGTTGTCACCATTAGTGACAGCTCTTGTTTCTTATATATGTATAAGTGACTCCCAGGCTGAATCAATTCTCACCCTCAGGGCATGCTTCGGACAGAACTTGGCAGAGGATCAGTACACAGTGCTACTTGTCCAATATCTAAGCTCAGGGTATTACGGATTTCTTAGTTCCCATTATATACATGTAAGTAAAAGTGACCACACACTGCACAGAGAGAGGTGATAATTTTGGAAATTTCAATATATTTTGTGTGTATTCTGAGGAAGGAAAATCAATGTTGATGTGGACTGCACATTCTATCATTGAAATATTTTATTATGTATAGATTATATAAATCCCATTAAGTAGTTGCTAATTACAAAAGGAAGATTATTCAGAAATATTCTAGCATATTTCCCCTCATTGATACCTACTGGTAAATACATTTGGAATTTCACTGCAGTTGTTGGAACTGCTTTAGCTGGTGCTAGTGGGTGTAAAGGGGTGTTTTCATTTCATTACATCTCATGAACAGATTTATTCCAATCAAGTCTGCTATCATGTTGCTTTGCTGCAATTATATCCGGCAAAAAGTTAAGGATGTTAATAAGAAGCAAATAATTTCATTAGTCAAAAACAATTTAACAGAAAACAAATGTTTAATAAAAGAGTACATAATAAATGTATGATACTCTGATCCTGACTAAAGAATTTATTTTGAATGGGATATGCTTACTGTAATAAGCTTAGCTTTTAAAAGTAAATGCAGTTAATTGAAATGTGAGCTTGAAGTTTAACTGGAACGAAATATTTCTTTGAGTGGTTTGGCACCAGGTGTTGCTGTTTAACATGTACATTTGAACTTAAAAGAACAGATGTTCTTAAGAGAACACAGGTAAGATATCTTGAACATGGCAGTGAAGTTTAACTGGAACGAAATGTTGTTTTTGAGTGGTTTGGCACCAGGTGTTGCTGTTTAACATGTACATTTGAACTTAAAAGAACAGATGTTCTTAAGAGAACACAGTTAAGATACAACTTATTTCCAGTATGGCCTTCAACTGATATACATTCACACATACACACAATCATACAGTCAATTTATAATTTAACATTTATACAAAAATACACATATCAGAATTACTTAAATTTTCTCGACAAACACGTCTCAAATTAAAGAAGTCTTAAATAAACGTAATATAACAATAACTATGTGGGGGAATGGTACAACTTGCATGTTGATAAATAATCATGGAAGGTTTGAAAAAAATCTAAAATAAGAAATGGAAAAAAAAAATTTTTTTTTGGGGGGGGGGGGGGGGGGGGGGGGGGGGGGGAGGGGGTGTGACCAAGGCAAGTGGGTGACCAGGTGTGGGTGCGCAACTTCACATGTTTATAATAAATGTTCACAGAAAAAAATGAAAGAAATTTAATAAATTTCTGCCAAATGGTAAATTTGTTATGTACAAATATGTGGATTTTTAGAAAATTAAAGGGCAATAACTCTGAAGTTACAAAAGAAACCCGTTTGAAATTGTGTGTGCACAACCACATTATAGTGCTCTAAATTCTGTTAAAGTTTCATAGTTCAAGGTCAAATATATCAAAAGTTATGATGCAGAAATTGCCAGATCTATAGAACCCTATATAGTTAACACTGGAAACTTCTAAGGGCCATAACTCTGGCAATACGTCTGAAACTTGATGGGCCCCATAATCTCATAGTGGTGAACATGTATATATGTATATAAGTTTGTTTAAAAAAATTTAAATAAGGAATTTTTATTTTTTTTGGGAGGGGGGGGGGGGGGGGGGGTCGGGGGATAGGGAGGGGTGTGATCAAAGTAAGGGGTGACCAGGTGTGGGTACACAACTTCACATGTTTACAATAAATGTTCATGGAAAAGAATGAAAGAAATTTAATGAAATTCTACCAAATGGTAAGTTTGTTATGTACAAATATGTGGATTTTTATACAATTAAAGGGCAATAACTCTTAATTTACAAATAAATCCGAACGAAATTGTGTGTACACAACCACATTATGGTGATCTAAGTTCTGTTTAAGTTTCTTAGTTCTAGGTCAAATATATCAAAAATTATGATGCAGAAATTGCCATATTTATAGTACCCTATATAGTTAACACTAGAAATTTCTAAGGGCCATAACTCTGGTGTTACTTGGGCAATCTGACTGAAACTTGACGGGCCGCAAGAACTTATAGTGGTGAACATGTATATTAAGTTAAATAAATATTCCCAACCATTTCTTAGATACGGCTCCGGACGGACAACGCCAAAACTATATCCCTCCAACGATAACAAACGCTGGTTCCGAGAAACAATTGTCAATATGAGTTATACTGCGCATTATTCGACAACCTGACTTAACATGGAAAATAAGAAATATGAAATATCAATTAAAATGAACTTATAGTGATATGAGTTATGTCAGGTCTTGTATTTAGGGCTAAAGTTATAAGAATCTATTCTTTCAGATCATTTGCTACAGGTACAATGGGACGTAAACGCTGCATGGAATTGCCACAGTAACGTGAGAAGAAACAAATGACCACTTTCTACAAGTTGTATACCTAAAGAGCGTACATGCTATATATATATTTTTTTTTTGCTATTTCTATACTAAATTCGTTTTAGAAACATTCTGGCGAATGCTGAAAGATATATTGTAAAAAGTGCTTTGTCATAATTTTGTTTAAAGGGTGGGGTGTAGATGTAAGCGATTTTTGTTTAAACACAAGTATTCAACTGTATTTCAGGTTATATTAAGATAGTGGACCCATAATGGTAATGTTTAACAAATGCATTAATTGATACAGTCCTGAAGTTAACATTGTTTTGCACTGTGTTGCATCTTTAAACGACTTTTACAGTGTCGTTGTTGTTTGATTTTTTTTTTATTTGTTAATCTTGTACAAATTCTGTTTTTTCCTCCAGCTGAAACAGAGACAAATTTCAAAGTGATAGCCATTGCGCAAAACAGTCACAGAGGTCATTTTACCTCATATTTTTCTAAATGAAACCTCAAAGTATTGCGTAACAATTATAAAACAAAAAATAAAATAGTCGATAACAATTTTTCTCGGGAGCCTCGAGTAAGAGAATTAAATCGGACAGAAATTAAGCTCCAACTCTTAAGAGTTATAGCCTTGCTCCTTGCATTCAAAAAGAACCATATGGCAGAAGTAAAACCTACCTACATTTCTTCCAAACTTTGTAAACTAAAAAATAAATGCAAAATCAAGAACTTATACAAAATGTAACAAAGTATTTTCAAAGATGTCTAAACATTCACCCTTCAGGTTAAATTCATTTTAAACAGCAAGAAATGGCTAATAAAATGAAAAATTTCCGCTTTTGTATGACAAATCAATGATAATAAGTATTGAAAAAAACAACAGTTTATCTTACTTGAAAAAAAAAGAAATATAATGAAGTTTTGTCCTAGTGGGGCTTGAACCTACGCCTTCCTGAAAAATTAGTTAAAGTAGTCTTATGGTAGGAATGGAATACTCTTTAAAAAAAAGGAGGTACACTATTACGGGTCCGTCAATTTTCCTAATCATCGTATTAAGAAAGGAACACGACTAGACCATAATCATTAACAGTCCGGTTTGTAGCGGGGTTCGAGCCCAAAATTTCCCCCATACCGACAAGAAAATCACCCCATCTGATCAGTGTTCATACATTCATACAATGTTTATTATCGCTTATAAACATATATAAACGGTAATGGCACGCCAATTGCTCAATTATAATGTGAACCCAGGTTGACGGTCAAAAAACTTGATTTAACAATCGATAAAGTAGGTTTTTTCAACGTAAAACCCGAGTTTTTCAAAAACTTACCCATACTTTTGAGCGAAACATAAGATAACGGGCTTTTAAACTAGTTTTGTTTTTTCAACTGAACTCTGAATTTTGGTCGTTAATCTAAGTTCACGAGTGTGAACCTAGGTTATGGGCGTATTTGTTTGGTTTTGGGTTTAACGCCATTTTTCAACAGTATTTCAGTCATGTAACGGCGGGCAGTTAACCTAACCAGTGTTCCTGAATTCTGTACCAGTACAAACCTGTTCTCAGCAAGTAGCTGCCAATTTCCCCACGAATTACCAGAGGTGGAGGACGAATGATGTCAGACGCAATGTCTCTTATCAAATCGTCACGGAGAACATACGCCCCGCCCGGGTGTTTACAGGCGAAATCCAGGGTTCACGAGTGTAAATCATAGTTTATGAATGTGAACATATGTTAACGATTGAGAACTTAAGTTAACGACAGTGAAAATGGGTTTAAAACCGTAAATATAGGTTCACGCCCATGAACATAGGATTACGACCAAAAATCATAGTTTTGTTCGAGAAACCAATTTTACTAAACGTAAACCTAGGTTCACTTTCCTAAACTATGGTTCACACTCGTAAACCCAAGTTCATGATCGTAAACATAGGTTCACGCCCGTAAACAATGGTTCACCGCAATCCAATTATCCAATAATTACATTCTTGGTCGAAAAACTAGGATTATCGAATACTAACATATATTTTCGAGCGAAAACATAGGATAGCGGGCGTAAACCATAGTTTACGCGCTTGAACCCATACTAGGATTCTCGATTGAACTTTAACTTGGGTTTACAAACGTGGACCTATGTTTACGAGCGTGAAGTATGGTTACGACGTTATCCTTTGTTTTCGCTTGTAAGAATAGGTTTACATGCTTTTAAGTTTGAAAAACCTAGTTTATCCATCTTTAATCCTAGTTTTTCAACTGTGAACCTGAGTTCATGTAATTATTGGACGATTTCCATACATGTCACGTCTGTAAGCTACGGTTCAAGATCATAGGCCTAGGCTCACATTCGTAAATGCAGGTTCACAACCGAAATTAATATTCGATTTTTTAATCCTAATATATTTGTATATCGACCGTAAACCATGGTTTACATTTGATAAACTAAGTTCCTCGAATAAATTATGAATTTCATTCATTATCATATGTGGTTTGATTGGATTACGTTCTCAGAACCTGACTTTTTATAAGATATTAATTTTTGTGGTTTCAGATTCCCAAGTGAGAATGATGTGCCATTTGTCTCACTAATTATGTTTTCCCAAATGAAGTAAACACAATGTATTTTTTCAACATCAATAGTCTGTAATATCTTTACACTACCTTTACAAGTTAATCAAGATGGTTCATCACAACAATACCCTATGCTCGCCTTAGTTTGATATGGTAAACCCATATCTAAGATTTTCAAACATCTTTCCCGCACAGATTTCATCCAGTGTTTTGTGGTAGCCAGTCTTTCTGTACTTTCAGTACTTTTAATCATGCCACTGGAGTCAAAATTGGTTCTGCCTGGGGGTCACTTTTTTATCAGAAATACTAGGATGATTTGTGTATACTTAAGTTTAATTAGCTCTTGCATTTTATAGACAGTGTACTTGTTACTCACTTCTCCTCTCATTACCAGCTGTAGAATATACTTGTTCCTGATTTTGAACCATATTATAATATAGTATTTGCAAAATACAGTCAAATTTCGTTAACTCAAACTAGGATAATTTGTTCACCACCCTTCCCTCAAACTAGTTGTCAGGTCTTGGAAAAATCCCTGTATAATGAATTTTGTTTGATAACTTGAACAACCGTTAACTTGAACAAATTTTGCTGGTCCCTTTTAGTTCGAGTTAACGAAGTTCAAATGTACATTGATATTGCAATTATGATCAAATGTTGAGTACTGTTAAAGCCTGGAATGCAAAATATCATTTAATAATCATATGTTAAAACCACCAGTTTGGACTATAAGTAACAGGTTGCTTTGTTTAGTCAAGGCTATATATCACCGCCATGGCCCTCTTGCTTTTTTTAAGTCGAGGCCACAAGAGATACTGGGCTGTTAAAATAAATGTATATTAAAGTGAATTATTTTTTATTTTTTTAGGTGACAGATGATTCAATAGATATTGTAAGGGCCTGTGATGGTGTTGAAGAGATGCCTAGGGCGAACTGCAAAAGAAAACACAACCCAGATAATAAGTATTACTGTTATTTAATGTTTGGAGGAAAATTGGCTGAAAAACCTAACACACAAAGTATGCTTGCCTGAAGAGAGAGTGAGCACTTTACTTTTGGAAAAAAATACTTTGTCAGTTAAAATTTTAGAAAGATATTTTTGGAAGCAGATGTGGTTTGATTGAGTCTGATGAAATGTTCAAGACCCCATCTGCCCCTTTTCAGCTCGAGAAGTTTTAGAATTCATTCATGTGAGAAAGCCACAAAGCTGGATTATGGAAGGCTTTAATCATTGTCAAATATCTCAAAAATAAGCATACGGACCTATACATTTTATTTCACCATATTAAAGGCCATATGTTTATTTACAACTGTGAGAAGTTTCATCAAAATCTACATTGTAGAAAAAATTCTCTTCGCGAAATTGATTTGAAAGTTATGATTTTCCCATAGACTCCCATTATGAAAAACTGTGAGGTCAAAATTTTTCAAATCAGTCTAGCAAAAAATCAAGCACATGACCCTATCCTTTTTATGTACTGAATTATGTAGGTACATTCTGAAGTTTTGAAAAATCAGAATTTAATCAAATTCTACATTGTAGAAAACGTTTTGATCCAAACGTGCAGAACTACCTTTAAATAAAGAGATGTTTTGCTTGCTAAAATATAAGACAGTAATATTTTGTTTATACTGACTAGATTTCAATTGAGTGAAACTCATGAAAATTTGATTATTTAGATAATGACTTAATGTTCAAGTGGTAAGGAAGCAAAAGAAAACTTATTTACAGTTGATAGAAGTTAATACACATACCACAGACTTCAACAGTTATGGTGAAAGGGCCAGTGCCTGATGCCCATACCTCAACTATAACGGTTTGTTTTTATTGTGTTTTTGGTCTAAGGTAAAATTTAAAATCATAACACCACTTTGTAGATTGCAGTTGCATCAATGACATATGGAACAGATAGAAGTCATTTTATCTTCAAAGGTCTTAAATTCATATCCCCATCGAAAAGCTGTTTTAGCTGAGACTAGGGCTGACAGTGTTGTGTACCACTTGACAGATTTCAACAGTAAAACTCTTATGAAGAAAATATTGTAAGAATGAATAACTTCCACATTAGATAACATTTTCTGTTGTTTTAATCTACGAAAATTCTCTGTATAGTGTAAGCATAATATAAATATCATGTCTGTCTGTATGCCTGTCTGTTATGTCACAAAAGTCTGTCCAGACTACTTGTCTGAAACTACTGATGGGATTTCAACCAGACTTTGTAGGAATACTTGGCACAATTAGTATTGCATATTGTTGTAAAGGCTAAAAAAAGTGATATGTGTGGTTCATGTAACCAGACCGACCCTATTTTTTACAGCCGACCCTATGACTTTTTATCGATTTTTGGAACGAAAATGTTTTGCCAGGGATGAAAAATATTGAGTACGAACTGAAACGCTTTCCTCAAAGCTTCTGTCAATTGATAATCATATATTTGGCAATACACGAAGACCAAGACATTTATTCACCAATACACAAAGAACGTGTCAATATCAAATTAGACTTCGGGGCATAATTTAAAACTTCCCTGAGAGTTGCGAGAGTGTTCCTTCACACAAGAACGATTATCAGTGAATCTGATTTGCCAAACTTCACCCCGCCTACTTCTATGAAAGCAAATGAAACAAAATATTAGCTGCGTGCTTCGTCTAAAGCTCCAACCATTTTTATGCTAAAATCACAAGATAAATTTACAAGTTTTTAATATCAAGCTGATTCGTCGAGGAGAACAGGGGAAAAAAAGCACTCACAAAGAATAAAAAATAAATTGTAACAAGAGCTCGTCGAACACGAAATGCCCCCCTTGATGCATTTAGTAATTGCACAAGGAACAAATTATATGCTCACTTATGCATGTGGCTCAAATTTGAAGGCTGCAGCTTGAAAAATGTGAAAGTAGGTCACTAGGTCAAAATCAAGGTCAAATTTTATTTCGGAACACAAAACTATGCATGTGATCCAAATTTGAAGCCTGTACCTTCAGAAATGTGAAAGTAGGTCACTAGGTCAATCTCAAGATCAAAGTTAATTTCAGTACACAAAACTATGCTTGTGGTTCAAATTTGAAGGCTGTAGCTTGAGAAATGTGAAAGTAGGTCACTAGGTCAAAATCAAGGTCAAATTTTATTTTGGAACAAAAAACTATGCAAGTGGTCCAAATTTGAAGTCTGTACCTTCAAAAATGTGAAAGTAGGTCACTAGGTCAATAACAAGGTCAAAGTTTGTTTCAGTACACAAACCTATGCATGTGGTCCAAATTTGAAGGCTGTAGCTAAAGAAATGTGAAAGTAGGTCACTAGGTCAAGATCAAGGTCAACTCATGTCAAGGTTCATCTTGCCACTCAAAACTATACATCTGGTCCAAATTTGAATAATGTAAGTTATGGACATGAATATTCTAAGTTTTTCCCTATATAAGTCTTTATGAACCATGTGACCCCTGAGGCGGGGCCTATTTGACCCTAGAGGGATAAGGTTCATCTTGCCACTCAAAACTATACATGTGGTCCAAATTTGAATGATGTAAGTTATGGACATGAGGGTTCATATTTGACCCTAGAGGGATAATTTGAACAACCTTGGTAGAGAACCACTAGATGATGCTACATTACAAAATATCAAAGCCATAGTCTTTGTGGTTTGGACAAGAAGATTTTCAAAGTTTTTCCCTATATAAGTCTATGTAAACCATGTGACCCCCAGGGCGGGGCCATATTTGACCCTTGGGGAAAAATTTGAACAATCTTAGTAGAGGACCACTAGATGATGTCATATACAAAATATCAAAGCCCTAGGCCCTGTGGTTTTGGACAAGAGGTTTTTCAAATTTTTTTCCTATATAAGTCTATATAAACCATGTGACCCCCGGGATGGGGCCATATTTGACCCCAGGGAAATAATCTGAACAATCTTGGTAAAGGACCACTAGATTTTGCTACATACCCAATATCAAAGCCCTAGGCCCTATGGTTTTGGACAAGAAGATCAGAAACTGTTTAACTGTTCCTGGCCAATGCGACCTTGACCTTTGACCTAATGACCTCAAAATCAATAGGGGTCATCTGCTGGTCATGGCCAACCTAACTATCAATTTTCCTGAAACTAGGCCCAAGCGTTCTTGAGTTATTGCTCGGAAACCATTTAACTGTTCCTGTTCACTGTGACCTTGACCTTTGACATACTGACCTCAAAATCAATAGAAGTCATCTACTGGTGATGACCAACCTCCCTATCAACTTTCATGATCCTAGGCCCAAGCGTTCTTGAGTTATCATCCGGAAACCGTTTTACTATTCAGGGTCACTGTGACCTTGACCTTTGACAGACAGACCTCAAAATCAATAGGGGTCATCTGCTGGTGATGACCAACCTCCCTATCAACTTTCATGATCCTAGGCCCAAGCGTTCTTGAGTTATCATCCGGAAACAGATTGGTCTACATTCCGACCGACCGACCGACAGACCGACCGACCTACCGACCGACATCTGCAAAACAATATACCCCTCCTTCTTCGAAGGGGGGCATAAAAATATATGCGCGCTCGTAAAATGTGTTGAATAAATCTACGTGTTCCCAATCATAAAATATGTTAAATAAATGTACGTGTTTGTAAAACTTTAAGTCGCGTTCAGTCTAAAGTTAAAAGCCCCATCAAAGAGCTTCAAAACAAAGAGCGACTAATACCTTTAGGTGGTATATTCGTTATACATTAATATGTATGGATTGAAATAGAAATTGAAATACATATATAATGAAACTTTAAAGAATTTTAAAAAGCTTTTGAAAAGTCATAAAATAAAATAACTCTGTTTTGTGATAAATGACCTTATATAAATTTTGAAACACAAATGGTAAAAAATAACGAGCTAAATATTCATCTAAGTAGTGAAAAATGCCAATTAAAGAGAGATAATTAAAAAATGGCAAACTATTAATGGGGTAATTTTATACATGGAGCACTTACTTTTGCTTTGAAAATGTTCTTGAAGAATGGCTAAAACATTTTATTATATATATACTATTTTTGATTCAGTGTGATATAAGGATGTACTGGTTCAAGAGCGAATTGCTTGGTTAAAGTATCAAATGAAATAGATTTTTAAAACAAGAGCTGTCACTAATGGTGACAAATGCCCCCGCAGCACCTTGACCTTTGACCTGGTGACCCCAAAGTCAATATGGGTCGTGTACTCAATAAGTACTATTAGCATGTGAAGTTTGAAGGTCCTGGGTGCAATGGTTCGCGAGTAAAGTGCCTTCATGCAAAAAGTTAGCATTGGCCCCTGTGACCTTGACCTTTGACCTGGAGACCCAAAAGTCAGTAGGGGTCGTGTACTCAATAAGTACTATCAGCACGTGAAGTTCTGAAGGTCCAGGGTGCAGTGGTTCGCGCGTAAAGTGCCTTCATGCAAAAAGTAAACGTTGGCCCCTGTGACCTTGACCTTTGACCTGGTGACCCCAAAGTCAGTAGTGGTTGTGTACTCAGTAAGTACTATCACTATGTGAAGTTTGAAGGTCCTTGGTGCAGTGGTTCGCGAGTAAAGTGCCTTCATGCAAAAAGTTAACGTTGGCCCCTGTGACCTTGACGGACGGACAGTTGAAAACTAATATGCCTCCCTTCGGGGCACAAAAATATGGCTTCTAATTCTGGCACTTTTGGATATAAAATGGCTCCATGTTTTTGCAATTGGCTAGTCATGGCTACAAGCTTCAAATGACATCTCTTAAATCACTTTGCCAATTTTGATCAAACTTCACAGGAATGTTCCTTGAATAGTCCCCTTTTAGAATTGCTCAAAAAATTGAATTCCATGCAGAACTGTGGTTTAATATTTTTGCCAGGACAAGGATTCGAACCTTGGTTTCAATCCGAAGAAGGGACCATCCTTGTACAATATGACTGTATGTAATAACAAAATGCCATTAAGAATTGCATAAACTAGTATAAGTGATATGTTTATTACATAAGTGTGACTACTTCTGTCTGTAACCACTTGCGTAAATGAAGCTGCTATTGTGCAGACAAATTCAAAATAGCTAATTCTGGCCCTTTCAGGGGTCATAACTATGGAACCCATAATGGAATCTGGCCAGTTCAAGAAAGGAACCAAGATTTTATGGAGTACAAGTTGTGTGCAAGTTTGGTTGAAATAAAATCATAAATGAAACCACTATCGAGCAGACAAGAAATTGTTGACGGACGGACGCACAGACGACGGGTGATCACAAAAAAAAAACCTACCTACCTACCCTGTTTTTTTGTCCAATGTTACCTGAACTAAACATATTTTATTTTTTTTAGCCTTAGCATTTTTGGGTTGAACTGTATTTTGATGAAGTAATTGCCACTTCAAGGTCCATTTTTGCTAATCAATTCTTAGATTAATAATCATTCATATTACTTTGAGTGCAACATTAATGGGAGGTAATATAAGGCCTAAAAAAAAAAAAATTCTTTGTTTCCGGTAACATGCTAAAAAAAATTAGGGTAGGTAGGTCGGAAAATATTTTTTTTTGGAATTTTTTTTTATTAAGGGAGACTTTTCGGAAATTATTTTTTTATCAAAAAATGATTACAAATAAGTGGGATATGCCTTTAGAGCATCAGTAAGTTGATTTCTAACATCACTGGTCATGTTTAACGCATAAAAAGTGCAGTTTTGCATCATTTTGTTAAAAAGTTGAAAAAAATATTCTCCAAGGCCATAAAAACATTTAGGGTCGGGCCAAAAATTTAGGGTAGGTCGGGATACCGGAAACAAACATTTTTTTTTTTACGCCTAATAAGAATATTGTTAGAATTACTGTTGGTTGATGATATCTAAGATAATTGAGTTGTAATCAAGTTATTAATATAAATATAACACGGGCTGTCAGTGGACAGCGCGCTCGACTATTCTCAGTGCTTGATAGTATAGTATAAGCAATGAGTAAAACTTTTAACATTACAATAAGCATATTCTAAGTCAAAAAGGGGCCATAATTCAGTCAAAATGCTTGATAGAGTTGCCTCCTCCTTTTTACAGACTGGGGTCATGATGGTAAACAAGTATGCAAAATATGAAAGCAATATCTGAATGGACTTTGAAAATATTTGGGATGGTACGCATACTTTAACATTTATTCTAAGTCAAAAAGGGGCCATAATTCAGTCAAAATGCTTGATAGAGTTGCCTCCTCCTTTTAACAGACTGGGGTCATGATGGTAACGAACCATGCAAAATATGAAAGCAATATCTCAATGGACTTTGAAAATATTTGGGGTGGTACGCAAACTTTAACATTTATTCTAAGTCGAAAAGGGGCCATAATTCAGTCAAAATGCTTAATAAAGTTGCCTTCTCCTTTTTACAGACTGGGGTCATGATGGAAACCAAGTATGCAAAATATGAAAGCAATATCTCAATGGACTTTGAAAATATTTGGGGTGGTACGCAAACTTTAACATTTGTCTTCGAATAGTCGAGCTAAAAATAAGAAAATGGTGAAACTGTAGGAAAGTGAGTGAGTGAGTTGGGTTTTATGGCGAATCGACACAAAATGGTCATCAGATTCTGTAGGAAAATCCACTGGATGAAGTACATTGGTGATTTTTGTATAAACAAGGCAGTCTGAAAGACAGCTAAATCCCCCGCCACTGTTATGGATAGTGAAAGAGTAAACATTTGACCTTGAGCTGTGACCTTGACCTTGAACTGACATGGCTGACTAATCAATTCTGTGCATCGTCTTGATGAGGTGATCATTTAACCCATTGGTTTGATGAAAATCTCAAGGGGTTTAGGAGATACAGAGTGAACACAAAATGGAAGGCTCAAACCTTTGATCTTAAGCTATGACCTTGACCTTGAGCCGGCATGGCTGACTCATGAGTTCTGCACATCGTCTTGATAAGATGATCATTTGTACCAGGTTTCATATGAATCCTTCAAGGGGATTAGGAGATACAGAGCGGACACAAAATGGAAGGCTCAAACCATTGACCTTGAGTTGTGACCTTGACCTTGAGCCAGCATGGCTGACTCATGAGTTTTGCTCATTATCTTGATGAGGTGACCATCTGACCCAAGTTTCATGAAAATCCTTCAAGGGGTTCAGGAGATACGGAGCGGACACGAAAGTGTTATGGACGGACAGAGACCATTCCTGTAACCCCCCACCACGAGTGTTTAAAGTCTTTATTTAAATTTCATATGTCAGCATATCCCTGTTGAATGAAAAACAAAAAATGAGTTGCAGCTATTAGTTGTTTTTTTTATACTGATTGTAACTCAGTAGTGAATACGCAGTATATAACTGTGTATATTACACAAAATGTTTCAAAGTAATCACAGATAGGGAGTTTCTATAACTATTACACTGATAAATTTTAGAAGAGCTACTTCCTTAGTCATTCCAACTATTCTGACTGTCAGAACCCTGGCCAAGTCAAGAGGTGTGCCGACAGACTTTCTGATGAAGAAATCTTCTTACACTACCAGTTTCTTGGGTTCATCATGCCAGTGTTAGAGGAGTTCAACACCACCTTTCAGGTACTTCTATATCCATGGTAACCAGTAAAGAGCTTTCTAAAGTATTGAAGTTAATACAGCTTTTAACCATTGAGTCCATGGCAGTGACTTACAAATTATGATAATCTTACATTTTTTCTTTATCAATTAGTTTGCTATGTTTTATGCTTTGCATAAACAGAAATGTATTTTTCAGTTCGACAGTGCACTGATTGGCCACCTACATGGGGAGATGATCAGACTACTGTGTCGCTTCATGGGAAAATTCGTGCGTACACAAGTCATCAAGAGTAATGAGGATGTTACAAAGGAAGATTACAAGAATCCCAACAACCAACACAGTGACGAGACCATTGCCATTGGTTTGAAAACTAGAGAGTTCTTGTGTACCCATGGTGAAGAAGTTGATCAGCAGATAGTCACTAGGTTCTTTAGGTAAGTCTTTCACTTAAACTTACAAAAATCAATTATTTTATAAACATGATCTTACCAACATTTTAAACATTGTGAGGCTTGATAGTCAGTGTGCAGTAACTGTTACTATAGCATAAGTAGTAAATATTTAGTCATTTCAATTTT
The DNA here is from genome assembly GCF_021730395.1 of Mercenaria mercenaria. Classification (NCBI taxonomy): domain Eukaryota; kingdom Metazoa; phylum Mollusca; class Bivalvia; order Venerida; family Veneridae; genus Mercenaria; species Mercenaria mercenaria. Next base: position 27,241,964 of record NC_069365.1, on the reverse strand, counting down.
GCTCCATAAATTGCAAGTTTTCTTGATGCATTTTGCTGTCACAATAAATAATTTTACATTTGTCTGTTTTACAGGAACATCAGAAATTTCTACTGAATGACCAAACTCTGTTGGCCCTTGGTTTTCTATCACCTGATTCCAGAGACAACGTAACAGCAGAGCAAGGTAGGTTAATGTTTTTTCCCAAATATTAAGATGTATAAACTGTGTATGCTCATATTCTTATTATAAATTGCTGAATATATCATATAGAACATACAGAAAATGCTGATTATTCTTATTTCTAATTTTGAAGTATGGGGAAGATAGTAATATAGCTGTACTGTTTGATTTTACATAACCGTGATTATTATGTTTTTGTTTTTAACAATCCTAAATGACTAATTTTTTTTAATTCACTGTTTGCTTTTTTCAGTTGTATGTCTATCAGAGAAAGTACTGCCAGAGATTGACAGAGAGAAACTGATGGAAGAATCTGAAGAATACTTACTTATGCCTACCAGAGATCTTCCAAAATTCAATAGAGAAGAAACACCATTAGATGTGTTCTGGGTTGAAATGGCAGAAAGAAAACTTCCAAATGGCAACCCACAATATAAACTGTTGAGTGATTTGGCCCTTGTGACACTGACTTTACCAAATTCAAATTCTTCTACTGAAATACTTTTCATTATGTTGAGAAAAATACAGACTGATCAAAGGGGAAACCTTGGCTTAGATTCAACAAAACATCTCATGTCGGTTAAAATAAACAATACAAATGACTGCCACACTTTCAGGCCGACAAAGGAACTAATTAAGAGTGTAAAAAGTGCATGTAATTAAGAGTGTTAAAAGTGCATGCTGTTAAAGAGTGTTAAAAGCACAGTCATGTAACTAACAAACCATGTTAAATAGGAATAAGAGAAATGTTCTGAGAACACCGAGTCTGTCATATGAACTGTGAACATATACTAGAGTATATGTATTGACATTTTAAATTTTATCATGTACATTGTTCAATAAATTCTGTTATATCTTATTGTGTCTTTATTTTTATGAAGAACAAGTAAATTCGATGAATTGGTATCCCCCGCCGGAAGGGTTTGTGGTGAGGAATGGCAAAAAAAATATATCCGGCTAAGTTAAGGATGTTAGTAAGAAGCAAATAATTTCATTAGTCAAAATCAATTTAACAGAAAACAAATGTTTAATAAAAGAGTACATAATAAATGTATGATACTTTGATCCTGACTAAAGAATTTATTTTGAATGGGATATGTTTACTGTAGTAAGCTTAGCTTTTAAAATTAAATGCAATTAATTGAAATGTGAGCTTGAAGTTTAACTGGAACGAAATATTGTCTTTGAGTGGTTTGGCACCATTTAGCTGTTTAACATGTACATTTGAAAGAACACAGGTAAGATATCTTGAACATGGCTGAGGACAAGGTTTGTGCAGTCACAACTTAATATATATATTTTATTTTGGGGGGGGGGGGGGGGGGGGGGGGGCTGGGGGAACGGGAGAGGAAACAAAATTTCACATGTTGATTATAAATACTGATGGAAAATAAAAAATAAAAAAAAGGGTAAAAGGGTGAAGTTTGTGGTGGAGGGCAGAGGATGCATGATCAGTGGTGGGCATGACTAGGTGTAGAAGTGAGGTGGGGGAATGGTACAACTTGCATGTTGATAAATGATCACAGGTTCTAAAATAAGAAATGAAAAAAAATATTTTTTTTTTTTTTTTTTGGGGGGGGGGGGGGGGGGCGACTTCACATGTTTATAATAAATGTTCACAGAAAAGAATGAAAGAAATTTAATGAAATTCTGCCAAATGGTAAATTTGTTATGTACAAATATGTGGATTTTTAGAAAATTAAAGGGCAATAACTCTGAAGTTACAAAAGAAACCGTTAGAAATTGTGTGTGCACAACCACATTATACTGCTCTAAATTCTGTTAAAGTTTCATAGTTCAAGGTCAAAATATCAAAAGTTATGATGCAGAAATTGCCATATTTATAATACCCTATATAGTTAACACAAGAAAATTCTAAGGGCCATAACTCTGGTGTTACTTGGGCAATCTGACTGAAACTTGATGGGCCCCCATAACCTCATAGTGGTGAACTTGTATATGAAGTTTGTTTGAAAAAAATCTAAAATAAGGAATTTTTTTTTTTGGGGGGGGGGGGGGTGGGGGTGTGTGATCAAGGTAAGGGGGTGACCAGGTGTGGGTACACAACTTCACATGTTTACAATAAATGTTCATGGAAAAGAATGAAAGAAATTTAATGAAATTCTACCAAATGGTAAGTTTGTTATGTACGAATATGTGGATTTTTATACAATTAAAGGGCAATAACTCTTAATTTACAAATAAATCCGAACGAAATTGTGTACACAACCACATTATGGTGATCTAAATTCTGTTTAAGTTTCATAGTTCTAGGTCAAATATATCAAAAGTTAAGATGCAGAAATTGCCATATTTATAGTACCCTATATAGTTAACACTAGAAATTTCTAAGGACCATAACTCTGGTGTTACTAAGACAATCTGACTGAAACTTGGCAGGTCGCAAAAACTCATAGTGGTGAACATGTATATGAAGTTTTATATAAATATTCCCAATTATTTCCTAGATATGGCTCCAGACGGAAGGACGGACAGAAAGACGGACGGAAGGACGGACAACACCAAAACTATATCCCTACGACTTTCATCGGGGGATAATCAGTGGGAAATTTATATGTTGTTTCATATTGATATTTAATTTTATAGTGGGTTAATGCAAGTATATTTTTATTTTATTAGAGTCTCATCCATTTACATTTTATACACATATACAAACAATAAAAAATCACATATCATACAAGTAAATGGCCATTCTATATAGAATTACAAGAGACTTTTTTTTTTTTAAAAATAGTACATTACACTATTAAAATCACAGTAAAACTATTACAAATGTATTGTGTTGCATATTGTGTTGTGTTCATTTCAAGTGGTGCATGTTTGTGTGTGTGTGTGTGTGTGTGTGTGTGTGTGTGTGCGTGTGTGTACTGAAGTTGTGTGTATGTGTATACTATGTTGTGGTTGTGGTTGTGTTGTGTTGTGCATGTATGTATTGTTTTATTTTTTATTTTAGTCTCATCTTTATGCAAACATGCAAGTTTACAATTCAATTATACATAAATAAAACTAAGTACATAGCCGCTCTATAAATAGGACTATAAGAGACTGTATCAGCTGTGACATCACTTGCTCCAATGCACCTGGGACCCACCACTCAGAAACCATAAATGCAACCAAGAGCTGTCCGTAATACAGCACGCTTGACCTTTCTCAGTGCCTGACTCTTAATTAAGAGTTAAAAAACAGGCATAATTCTACCCAAAATTCAAATAAGAGTTATGGAGGTTGTTTCTCCTGGTGTAGAACTACTATAATATACTACTTTAAGCTTCAAGTCAAAATCTGTAATAGTGACAATAATATGTAACTTTCAGAAACTTTATCCAAAACCACTACATTACAATTAAAGGGGCATTTCTGTCAAATTCAAATATAGTTATGGTGAGTGTCACTCCGGGCGTACATTTTGATAATCAACACCTATTTAGATTCTAAGTCAATAGCCAGTAACACAGACACTTGACTTTATCCGCATAGGCGAATGCAATAGCTCTACATATCCTTCGAACAGACGAGCTAATAAATTCATGAAATTGTTTCAGAGTCGTGCATTCCAAATGCACCACAGCAAGAAGGGGCCATTTTGCCTCTTACAATACAAAATGATGCACTTTGAAAGGTACATAATAAAATTGATTATATAATCTACAGTACATGGTAAAACTAAGTAGTAGCTGCTAATCTTCATTAAAACACAACTAAGACGAAGTTCAAGATTACAATTTTGAGAAGAAATACAGGCACTAATGCGCTTATAAAAAAACTTTTTAAAAAATCATATATCACCAGATCAGATCTAAGATGAACTGATTAGCAACTGTTACTTAGATGAGCTAAACGAATATGACTAGGTTAAGAATTATAATGACATTATTTACAAAGGTAAGACTTTCTTCTATTAAGAATAAGAAAACAGGTTCTGGCACATGATCTAATTGTCTCCTTATTTGTAAAAATAAATGCTAGCTTTTCGGATTCTGGCATATTTCAAACAAAGGATTTACAGACAAAGCTTTTTCAAAAAGACTTTTTCGTAAGTCATCATACAAGTAGCAGTTAAACAGTACATGTGACTCTGTCTCAACGTATCAAAAAATGGGCATTTTCTTTCTTCAATGGCTAAATTCTCATACCGACCAGTTTCCAGTCTGATTGGTGCTACCCCACACCTAAATTTACAGTATGCCGACCTGTGTGAAGGTGTAATATCATTTGACAATATTTTTCTACACTAAGTTCTCTTTGAAGTACAATATGTTCTAAGCTTATTTCTACCTTTTCCCTCGATTTACCAACTTGACTGTTTAAACTTTCCTTCCAATCATTTACAAACTTGTCCATGAGTCATTTACAGACGGTCTCAGTAATATATTGCTTAGGAGCAGGATTCCTAATATCACAGTACATATGCAAATGACATTCAATCAGTTTAGCCTTTACTACGGTGTACCAAGTTTTACGAGAGTTGGTAGCCTTGATGCTGCCCACAGTGCGACCCGCTTATTCAAACGAACATTACCAGTATTACACAGCCGAGCCCAAAAATTAATCACACTTTTCCACTGGCGGACAACTGTAGGCTGCCAGGCCCATCTCTCCAACCAACGCTGCATTTGGGGTATACTTTCCAACACCCAAAAAGAACCTCATAGCCCGATTATGAACAGCGTTGATGGAAGAGAATGACCGACAGCCCAGACTGCGGCACCGTAATTTATAACAGGCCAAACAATGGAGTCGTACAGTTTTGTATACACATTATCGGGACTCCACCAATTGATTTGCATTTAGCAATTACCAAACCAAGTGCACGGCTCGCACTCTGGGCAACAAATTTAGCTGTTATGTGGAAGTCAAGGTGCTCATTAAGTACAAGCCCAAGATAGGTATATTTATCTACAATTTCAATAATATCTTCACCACATGTAAAAATAATGTTACTGCGATCAACAGCTGTTGGTCTAAAATGAAAAACCCTTTGCTCTTATTACAATTATATGCATATCATTCAGATTACACCAATCTTTCAAGGCATTCAACATGGTTTGTAAATCTTGAGAATTTTCTGCTAGGAGGACTATGTCGTCCGCATACAAAAGAATGCAAACTTTTTCTCCGTCAATATCAATTCCGATATCCAAAGATTTTAGATATACTACTAGGTTGTTTATATACATATTAAACAATAAGGGAGATAAACACACAACCTTGACGTAGCCCAATATTAACATCAAACCAATCGGTGCAGAAATTGTCAACTCTAATGCTGAAGACACAGATGTATATAATGATTTTAAAGCATTTAACATTTTCCCTGATATTCCAGCATCTGAAATGTGTCTCCACAACTTATCTCTATTTATAAAATCATACGCTTTTTGAAATCAATAAACGATGCAAAGGTAGATAACTTAAGCTTTTTTCTTGTTTCAATTATATTACACAGAGATGAAACATGATCAATCGTGCTACGTTTTTTACGAAAACCATTCTGCTCATCCTCTAACTTGTCATAATTTCAGCCCAAATACTAAGTCTTGCATTTAATATCATACAGTATATCTTATACATAGCAGACGTTAACGATATGCCTCTGTATGAGAGTGGATTTCTTGGATCAGCAGTGGCCGATTTCGGATCGGATTAATTAATGCATTTATTCCAAATTACCGGGATTACTCCAGAGTTGAAGCAACATTATACAGCACATGAAGAAAATATATTGAAATATCATTTCGTAAAACCTCAACAGGAATATTATCAATACCACACGCCTTTCCAAGATTTGCACTCTCAACAGCTTTCTTAACTTCTAATACAGATATACTTTCATTAAAGCTATACTGTGATTCATCATTATACTGGTTATCACTTTCAGTTGACTGGGGTTGAAGATTAACATTGTCAAAAAGTGATCTAAAATCATGTTTCCATCTATTTAGAACATCTTGATATTTGTTGATACAGAACCATCCTCAAGTACAATTTCTAATGGAATTTGATTACTCCCTTTGCATTTGCTTATACCGATTTTTCCATGGATTTCCAAAAAGAATTACAATCAACATTACAATCATTTAGGAGTCCATTTTGCAGAGAGAACCAGTACAGACGCTTGGCTCTTTGGACTTCTCTATCAAACACTCTACGACTGGAAACATAGATAGACTTCAAATGCAAAAATTTCATTCTATTCGTAACAATTCAGCCACCTACGTTCCTTACCACACATGTCATTCCATAGCTCAGTCAGTGTGTTGACCACCAAGGTTTACCCGGACGGCGCTTTTTTACGGACTTTCTTACTGCCCAAATTTTTACAAAAGGTAACGATTTGTACATAATTCTTTACAATTTCACACCAGTTACTGAAAATAGCATCAACATCATATTGAGTCTGTTGAGATCTCTCAAGCTTTTCAATTACCCTATTTACATTAAGGATAGACTCTTGGTCGCTTAAAAAAGTGTTAGGTACATCTGTAACATCGAATTTATCAAAGATACCGGTTGCACATTACATTTATCATAATTACAAGCATTCGAAATATTACATGTAAGTTTCCATGACAAAATTGAGTGATTGGTAAACTAGTGTTTGCTAGTGCAGGGAACATTATTGATATTATTTATAACATCCATAACACGCAGCACTGAAATTCTGAAAAAATGTCTAACTTTTCATGGGGGATAATGCCGTAATCCACAACCGAGCTACCCTTGCTCGAGATTGATGTGAAATCATTTTTTGTAAATTACGCCCATTCAACATACACATGTTGGTATTTATAAGAAAATCATAAAATAGATCACCATAAGCATTTGAGGTAAAATCAACAACATTGCGTTCTGGTATATTATCAACACCACAAATGTAATCCCCATGGTCACTACAGCGACTATTAAAGTCCACCGCAAATAAAGACAATGCCATCGTTTAAAAATTCATATACATTTGCTAAAAGGTTATCATAAAAGGGATGAACATCAAACTGTCTAGACGAATTTTCTGGAGGTAGATAACACACGCATGGGTATAATACAAGGTTTGAGTACTTATGACACATTTTAAGACATAGAATACCTTCTACTGAGTTTTCAACAATGGAAATAACAAAATCATTGCATAAGTCATTTTTTATGAAAAAGCCAATTCCACCAGATCCCAACTTAGCATTTCTATGAATAGCCTTTCTATTAAAACCAAACCATTTATAACCCTCTAAAGATAAAATGTTATCATTTAAAAGGTGGGTTTCGGCTACACCGATAATATCAAAATTACAATCTAAAAGACATGATGAACGCAAATGATAACTATCAGAGTCAATGTTTGGGTTCCATCCCCGGACATTCCAGAACCCGGCGTGCACCTAGCGTCTGTCACCGTCAAGTATGACATCCAAAAAAAGTATTCCCCCTCAGATATTAATCATTTCATAGTGATTACCCATTTTATCTACTTAAGCAGTGAAACTTGGGCGACTGTCATTACAGCAATGTACTGTTCAGGTCTGAATAGCCAAAGTTCTTGATCTTATTTTAATGAACTATCAAAGGCCTGAAGGGCCTGAGAGTCGGCTAATGATTGATGTACTGGTAGTATAGTCTACCAGTTTCAGTTTGGTTTTAGTTTTTTTCCCCAACTGAACAGAGATTTTGTTACAATAGATGAAATGGACATTCAATCGATGCCAAGTAAAACTTTGATTGACATTATACAAGTATTTAAACCCAATATATTTCTCTAAAATTGAAGAGTGGTTCGCAAAAATAAAAATGTTGAAATACAAACTACAATTTGACAGGTGACACTAGATACTGCCCATGACTATGATATTTTCCAGTAAACATTTGCCTCCAGCATTACCAAAACAGGCAATTATCGGCTGGTATATATTCGCACATGATAAAATTTGAATATGAAAATTATATATTGAAATTTTATAGCGCGGATTGCCACATACAATTTGTAACGGATGGACGAAAGAACTGTTCAGATATTTACAGATAAGGGGCCTGGCAATAACCGTGTCACACCTAGTATTGTTCAATCATATCATAAGGGATGTGAAATTTAAAGTATACTTACTTTTGCGTTTAAAGGTATGTAAATGTTGCTGAGTGTCAATATATAGTGTCATGAATGTTTACACTGACCAGGAAAATTGCGCATTCGAAACTAAGAGAAGTTACTCGGACTAGCTACCAATTTCGGAAAAGATAACCAATATTAATAAATGCAGTTCTTTTTTAGTTAAAACCATCAATTATTCTATTTCAGACCTGTTAACCCCTTCAAAACCATGTCAGTAGTCCCCAAGTCTATGTACTTTCAATTATCCGTTTTGATTCATGTAGACAGACAGGCCCAGACTGGGCTGAAAAATGTTTGAGCCATTTTTACGTGGTCGTAGCAGGGTGGGTTTGGGGAGGGGTTCCTTCCCGCTTTGAACTGCAGTCGATTTTGAAATGGGCATTGTGGCAGGTGGTAAAAGGCAAATGTATCAAACTGTAAAGTGGCAATATGGGGGGGAGGGTGTGGGAGGATACCCCCTCCTGCAATTAGGGTTTGGGGTATCACCACAAGGAAATTTTGAAAATGCAGACCCTTGATACAGCCTTTGGTGCGATTTCTAACTGAAAATTTTATGTTTCAATTTCTAAATATTACCTCTAGATTCTTTTTAGTATTACAATATTCAAAGTATGAATGACTGTCACGTCATATTTTTACTTTCAGGTCATGCCTCAGCACTAGAATATAAGTCTGATATTGATTCTATGTATGTATTATAAAAATAAATTCTAGAATCATTTCTGTTACAATAATATCTGTCATGTCTGTTACTTTAACCCTTTACTCCATATACATTTAGCCTAATTAGGCTTATCATATCCATACAGCTTTACTGATAATCAGTACACTATCTCCATACAGGATATTGGGGAAAAAATGCAGAATTTATACCTGTGTTATTCAATTCAATATTACTATATTTAATGTTGTTTTAAACACTTAGTAACCAACATAAGGTTTTTTCACAATTAAATTTTCTTTCTAATGGTACATTTTACATAAAAGTGTGATAAATATTTCTTGACATACAAACTTTAAACCCATTAATTTACTTCTATAATAATTTTAGCTACTTTTCTATTGATAGGTACTTATTTATTTCTGCATTTTTCCCCTGGTAATTAGTTACATATTGTTTTTATAAGAATAATTGATCAAAAGCAATTTTATCAGCTTATAAAAACACTTATCAGTAAAATTTCTTAATTGGATTAACATCAAAGTTGCCTACAATTATCGATAGCACAGGCCAATTATCCAAAGATCACCCCAATCAACCATACCCCACACTGATAGGTAATATACAGACATATGTCATAAAATTCCTTAGTGCAGCAGGTAATTAGCTGTTATTTTGTCTTCAGGGTAAATCAGACCAATATGTATTTGCAACAGTTACTTTTTTAATCCATCATAAAGTGTATATTTTTTATATAAATCCATTGAAAAAAAAAGTTCCGCTTTCTAAATCACCTGGGAAATGCAGAAACCTAAAAAAATTACAGTACTATTTTAGCTTGCACAAATTCACAATTTGTACAAATAAGTACTACACAAATTCATAATTTGTAAAGATAAACTTGGGGGTATAATTAGCCTTGATCAGGCTAATTTTAGCTCAAGATGAAACTTTCCTCACAATATTTCCATAAATACACTACCTCATTTCGGGTTTAAATTACCATTAAAAATCAAATATAAACCATATATTTTTTTGACAGATATCATTTGTACATGGTTTAAACTTTACAAAAATGCTTTTGTGGGATTCCTTGATGTTGTACTTTATTCATAATTTGCTTTTAAACTTGAAGGCATCAAAAAGAGAATCTATCAGGGAATGGATACAGGTGGTAAAAAGGGTATCTATCAGGGAATGGATAGAGGTGGTAAAAAGCATATCTATGGAGTAAATGGTTAATGTTTAAATTTCATAACACAGCTCGATATTTACCCAAAATATTATATCCGGATATGATTACACTTTCTTTTATACCGCCAAAATCTCCAGTTTCAACAATATGTTTTACAAATTGTGATGATATGAAGACAGTTTAGCAGCAATTGGCAGTATCTGACATTGAAGTTTACAGTGAAATTATTTAAATCATTTCATAAAAAAAATTGTTTCGTTTCGTCAAAGCACTCTAACATAGACGATCTACTTTCGATTTCAAAAACTACATGAAAATACAATTTAATGTTTCGCCGATTTGTTTATTTCTCGAAAAATAAGAATTAAAATCATTTTTAATATCTGTAGTAACTAAACAAACCAGTAAGAGCTTCTTCTTCCGATAATTTATCCGTTTACTGACTGCACAATTCATGTGTGTGTGTAGAAACCCACGCAAAGTTTATAGAATCATACGATGCGTGTATACGTTCAATGTGGGAGAATTAAGGCTGATCGGATCGGCTATGTTACCTAACGCATCCAGACGATTCAGATTTTGTTTTTAAAAAGCATTGTGTGCATTTCTGTAATTTATATACGTTTTAATACGCTTAGAAATTATTAGACATATTTCTATACTAATTTACGCTAATACGCATCTTATGTGGAGCCCTGTGGAACTATTTTTTTGTCTTTCGCTGGATGTTACGCAAGCTTTGTAAGCCTGCGCAATTCATAAAATGCATATTTATGCTTAATGAGTTACATTCGAGTATTGCACAATTACAAGTCATAAATATGACAGATTACATCGTATATTGGTCATAGCAAAGGGAATTCACACAACTTAACTTCATTCATGCAGTGAACTGTTTGAAGTTTGAGAAATCTAATGGAACTACATCCCTTCACTGTGTTATTTGGTCCATTTAGACTTAGAGAATCGCTGGATAGCAAGGACTCGTCAAAACGATTTCATCGTTTAGCCGACTCAATAATTATATATATTGTAAAAGACTGAAAATTTCAGGAAGAGATGTCAATAAATGAAGTTTGATTAAAAAGGTGTGCAGTGCGCAAATGAAAGGAAAGTCCTTAAAGAAAAGGGAAAAAAAGAAGCAATATGAACAGTTTATGTCATCGACTTCCCATGCACCAGAAATTAAATCAAAACTGATTGACAGCAAAGTAAGGGAAAATTAAAAAGCAATGAAACAAGAGCTGTCGGATGACAGCACACTCGACTATTCGAAGAATTGATTGAAGACTGGGATCAAAATATTACCACAGATTTTCAGGCAAAAGAAAAAAATAGATTAGTTAAACCATGTTCCTGTATTTGTAGATCTCGATAAGTCTTGCACTAAATGGCAATGTGTGACCATGATGGTAATGAAGAGTTCAAAGTTTGAAAGTCAAACAGTTTAATCAAAATAAGAAATGGTATGAAAAGTTCAACTGATTTGATTTGATTTGGGTTTTACGGCACACCAACACAATATAGGTTATATGGCGCCAGATAGGACTACAAATTTTGGTTTCACATCTCATTTACACTGAACAAGAGGGCCATGATGGCCCTGTATCGCTCAACTGAGTACCATTGCTCAAAATGATATGATCAAGTTTGACGTAGAGCACATAGGCATACACATTAAATATCATCAGGATAAACATTTTCTTGTAACAGTCCCTTTTGACCTAGTCAGGGCCAATTTCCATACCAAGTTTGAGGGTCCTAGGCTCAAATGCTGCATTTTTGTACTAACATGTCTATTCCTTACCCTGGAAGACTTAATTAACATTTAAAACCAATCTCATTAGATGCTGCTGATATACATTCGTTTACATAAAATAAAGGGAGGTAATTTGTCATAAATTCAGTAAAAAATTATCTACTCTGATTGTCCAAGTTAATCTGATGGCACAAATGACATTTCAAATCAGTATCTTCATTGATTACTGAGATACATCCATTTTAATTTGAAACAAAGGGAGATAATTTGACATAAAATCAGTCCATAGCTATCTACCCTGATTGCCTAAGTCCAACTAAAGACAATAATGAATTTTCAAATTAGTTCTATAAATATTTACCAAGATAAATCCATTTTTATTAAAATCAGGGGAGGTAATCATGCATTAGTATATGCATGTAGATGATACAGAGTACAAGCCTATACAACAATATATTAATAAAGTATTCATATCGATAAATGTTCAATCAAAAGTTATCTAATGTGACTATTTCTTACCATGGAAGACATAAATAGCGTTTCAAGCCAATCTCATTAGAAGCTGCAAAGGTGTATTCATTTAGATAAAAAATAAAGGGAGGTAATTGTCATAAATTCAGTCAATATGTATCTTCGCTGATTGTCCAAGTCCATCTGTTGACATAAATGAAATTTCAGAACAGTATCTTCATTAGTTACGTATAGGGCTGGGATGATTTCAAAATTTTGAAACCGGTTAATCTTTTGTATGAAATCGAACCGAACCGGTTAATCGGTCGCCATATTGAAAATGCTGTTTTCTTTTCTGACGTCGGTATCAAAGTACTTCCAGCAGCTGATTACATTAGGAAATAACGAACTCTATCCTTTGCAAACAATGTGATAATTAATAAGTCATATTTTGGTGACTTTTATATTTTACAAATATCACGACAGCCAAATTCGAGACTTTTGACTATCATGTTCAATGTGTTTTAGTGGAAATATATTGCGGGCCTATGTGCTAGTCAAAGAAATGTATAAAGATAAAGTACAATTCGTGATGTTTATTGTTTGAGAGCAATTAGCGATTTTGCAAAATTGAAACCGGTTTCACCTAGTAATCGAATCGGATCCGATTAACCGAGTAATCGTCCCAGTCCTGGTTACGGAGATATACCCATTTTAATTTGAAATAAAGGGAGGTAAATTGACATAAAATCAGTCCATAGTTATCTACCCTGATTGTCTCAGTCCAACTTATGACAATAATGAAATTTCAAATTAGTCCTATAAGGACTTACTGATATAAATCCATTTTGATCACAATCAGGGGAGGTAATCAGATATAAAATAACTCTGGGACCTACAATTGGATCTGACAGATTCGTCATGGAATCCAAGATTTGTTGATTTTGGAAGTTTGTATCAAATCAAACCATAAATGAAGTCTCTATATGGCTGCAAAAGCCAAAATAGCAAATTTTGTACCTTTACCGGGCTATAACTCTGGAAACCATGATGGAATCTGGCCAGTTCAAAAAAGGAACCAAGATCTTGTAGTGATACAAATTGTGTGCAAGTTTGGTTAAAATCAAATCATAAATGAAGCTGCTATTGTGCAGACAAGGTCAAAATAGCTAATTTTGGCATTTTCAGGGGCCATCACTCTGGAACCCATAATGGGATCTAGCCAGTTCAAGAAAGGAAACAAGATCTTATGGTGACACAAATTTTATGTAAGTTTGATTAAATTCAAATCATAAATGAAGCTGCTATTGTGCAGACTATGTCAAAATAGCTAATTCTGGCCCTTTCAGGGGCCATAACTCTGGAACCCATAACTGGATCTGGCCAGTTCAAGGAAAGAACCAAGATCTTATGGTGATACAAGTTGTGTGCAAGTTTGGTTAAAATAAAATCATAAAACTAGAGCTATCACTAAAGGTGATGAATGTACCCCCCGCATGCACTGACACAGTACATTGCAATTTGACGCACACATGATTGCATAATTATGTTGACTGTATGTATATAGACTGTATGAATACAGTTTAGTAACAAAAAACAAAGTCGCATAACTATGCAGAATATTTATCTAAAAGAACGTAACATGCACCATGCACAACTAGGGTTGGTACTGATCACTTGTGTGAAGTTTCATTAAATTGTGTGCAAGGGTTCGGAAGATTAGGCGCACACAAGACTGCATATGCAGACTGTATGTACATAGTATGTTAACAAGAAACAAAGTCCCATAACTCTGCAATTTTTGTCGTTGAAAGAACCTAACATGCCCCATGCACAACTACTGTTGTTACTGATCACTTGTGTGAAGTTTCATTAAATTGTGTCAAGTGGATGAGGAGAGATGGTGCGCACAAGATTGTGTCTATATATATAGTATAGTAACAAAAAACAAAGTCCCATAACTCTGCAATTTTTTTTTCTGAAAGAACCTTAACATGCCCCATGCACAACTACTGTTGTTACTGATCACTTGTGTGAAGTTTCATTAAATTGTGTCAAGTGGATGAGGAGAGATGGTGCGCACAAGATTGTGTCTATGTATATAGTATAGTAACAAAAAACAAAGTCCCATAACTCTGCAAGTTTTTTTTCTGAAAGAACCTAACATGCCCCATGCACAACTACTGTTGTTACTGATCACTTGTGTGAAGTTTCATTAAATTGTGTCAAGGGGATGAGGAGAGATGGTGCGCACAAGATTGTGTCTACGGACAGACAGACAGACGGACGGACAGACAGACAGACAACCTGAAACCAGTATACCCCCCCTTACAACTTTGTTGTTGGGGGTACAATGAAGCTGCTATTGTGCAGACAATGTCAAAATAGCTAATTCTGGCCCTTTCAGGGGCCATAACTCTGGAACCCATAATGGAATCTGGCCAGTTCAAAAAAGGAACCAAGATCTTATGATGATACAAGTTGTGTGCCAGTTTGGTAAAAATCAAATCATAAATAAAACTGCTATTGTGCAGACAATGTCAAAATAGCTAATTGTGACCCTTTCAGGGGCCATAACCCTGGATCTGGCCAATTTATGAAAGGAACTGAGATCTTATGGTGATACAAGTTGTGTTCAAGTTTGGTAAAAATAAAATCATATATGAAACCTTTATCGTGCAGACAAGAAATTGTTGACGGACGCACGCACGGACTGACAACAGACAAAGATCACAAAAACTTTCAGGGGCCATAACTTTGGAACCTATAATGGGATCTGGCCAGTTTAAGAAAGGAACTGAGATCTTATGGTGATACAAGTTGTGTTCAAGTTTGGTAAAAATAAAATCATAAATGAAACCTTTATCGTGCAGACAAGAAATTGTTGACGGACGGATGGACAACGGACAAAAATCACAAAAGCTCACCTATTCACTATGTGTCACTATGTGACAGGTGAGCTAAAAAAAAGCCATGAGGTATGGAATCAAAATTTGTATACCTGCTGGAATCACAGAGTTACAGCAAAACAAAGTGTTAAGACCCTATTAGTCGCCTCTTACAATCATGCAATGGTAAGACAGTGGTTCCAATTATTTTTATACACAGATCGTCCCAGAACCACTGATTTCCAAGTCCAAAAAGGGACATAATTTAGCCAAAATAGTTGTCAGAATTATGCACTCTTGCCTACAGATGGAAATCATGATGAAAAAATAATGTTAAACAAGTGTTGAAAGTTTCAAAGCTTTATCTCAAAAGACTTTGTCAAAATGTGGACTGGTACGAAAAACTTAGGGTAGCTCTACTTATTCTTCGAATAGTCGAGCTAAAAAATGCAAACTGTCTTTCTCAGCAGAAAATCTTAATTATGTAAACTATCGAATAAAGTGTTGTTATTAAGAGAACACTCAAGTCTAAAAATCTATAAAAACTAAATCAAACTGAGAAATTGTAGATGGAAAAGCCAAACCTATGTCAGTACAGTTACAAAGATAATTAAAGATATTGCAGTATGTGGCAATGTACCAGACTTAAATGGATCTTTTATTTGAAAAGACAAAGAACACCATGACTAACTGTTATGCTTCTGAGAAGAAAGTAAACAAAATTTTAATGGATGAGAAACTAGAAATGTGTCCATGGGACACAGATGCCCCAACTACATGACAAAGGACACAGATCAACTTTGGGAAAACAGTACGCGCGACAAAACATTAAAATGAAAATTTTTTCTTAGGTCAGGGGCCATAACTCCTACAATACTGAATGAATCCGGACGCGAAACCCCAGATGCACAACTGCTCATGCTGACCAACATTCCTGTAAACTTTGGTGACTCTAGGTCAAATACTTTTGGAGCTACGCGCGACAAAACATTAAAATGACCAATTTTTAACTAAGTCAGGGGCCATAACTCCTACATGACTGAATGAATCTAGACGCGAAATCCCAGGTGCACAACTGCACATGCTGACCAACATTCCTGTAAACTTTGGTGACTCTAGGTCAAATACTTTTGGAGCTATGCGCGACACAACATCAAAATGACACATTTTTAACTAAGTCAGGGGCCATAACTCCTATATGACTGAATGAATCCAGACGCGAAACCCCAGGTGCACAACTGCACATGCTGACCAATATTCCTGTAAACTTTGGTGACTCTAGGTCAAATACTTTTGGAGCTACGCGCGACACAACATCAAAATGACCAATTGTTACTAAGTCAGGGGCATAACTCCTACATGACTGAATGAATCCGGACGCGAAACCCCAGGTGCACAACTACACATGCTGACCAACATTCCTGTGAACTTTGGTGACTACGTCAAATACTTTTGGAGCTAGGTGTGACACAACACTAAAATGACCAATTTTTACAAAGTCAGGGGCCATAACTCCCACACAACTGAATGAATCCGGATGTGAAACCCCAGGTGCACAGCTGCACATGCTGACCAACATTCCTGTAAAGTTTTGTGACTCTACGTCAAATACTTTTGGAGCTAGGCATGACACAACATTCTCGGAAGGACGGACGGATGGACAAGGGCAAATCTATATGCCCCCCGCAGCCCCCAAAATGGGGGCATAAAAGATTAAATTGAATAGTTTTTAATGCTCTGTACATACAATTCTTCAAATTCAAGAAGTTTGTGAAAAAAGAATTGTTGCCCGTGAAAAGGAAAACAGAGAAAAGTTGATACTAGATGACAATATATTCACAGTCTATACCATCAGATGTGTTTCCAAGTTATTTTACAAAGATTATTTTGGAGACTCACTTTTAACTTCAAATTACTTGAAAAGTTTAGGGATGAAATCTGTACGAATTTTGATTTTAGAGGGAATTGATCAACTCATCTCTTGAATTATTTGTGTGAATCAAAGGCCTGGAGTTTAACCCTTAGCCTGCTGGTGGCAAGTGTGATCTGCCTTTGTGACAAGTGCAGTCTGATCTTGGTCTGCACTGTTTGCTATTCATGCAGTCAGTATCTTTTTGGTAAGCACCCCTTTTAACAGTTAATGGTACTGTCCAAATTGAAATATGGACAAGTTCATTATAGAAATTTAGCAGGGCAAGGGTTAAAGTTCACTCAGAACACAGTTTCAGTCAAATAAAATGTAAGAATGAAGTTAGAAATGGATTATTGATATTTATCGTATGCTTGACGTCACGGCACCACTGTGAAAATACAGTATTTGTTGATCACTCACTTTAGTTTTAATCATATTTTTTTGCTATCTTCACAAACAAACAAATCTCCCAAATGTACATGACAATAACATAATGAAAATCATAATTTCCAGTTGAAATGATTACAAAAGACACAACTACCACAATTCCTGGAAGCCACATTTATATACAGTTTTTTCTTACAGTTTCGGAAACAAGACAGGAAGGAAGCAAAATCCATTTGGTTTTGGTGAATCTGACTTCATGGTATTTTTTTGAAAACTCATTCACAGTGTCTTTATTCCATGCAAAATAACACCCTCAGAAAGAAAGCTACATCAGGGCCTTGCATCACATTCAATGAAATTGCAGGCCTTGCAGGAAGCCATAAGGCTCTCTTTAAAAATGAAAGTGACAGTGAAAAAAACATTTGTAAAGAAATAATCTGAATGGACATGCAAGACAAATTGTGGTGGATGGAAAAAACCTAGCAGCAGTTTCTTCTCATTGAGAGTGCAAAATGTTTTGCCGTGAGGAGATTGATGAAAATATAACATTAGGATATTCTTAACAGAACCATTTTGTGTGAAAAGATATTAAATCGGTTCATGGTAAAGTGCATTACGCTGATAAACTGTTCAGTGAAGAGTTTGCAAGCTTATGTTGAGTCTTGTGTAAAACTATTCCTTACAGTACGTGGGCTAGCATGGGTCAGGAAAAGGAACAGTGAAGATAAAAGTCAGGGGAACTCCCAACAATAAAGCACTGCACAAATCCCTTATGTACACTAAAACCTAAGTTAACTGCATTAGTTAAATAACGCCCAAAGTACTACTGTAGTAAGTCTTCATACTGAAGTTAAGGGCTGAAATCACTTTGTCTTGCTTACTTTTAAGTTCTAAAAAGCAGTCTACAACACATTCAGTTACTCTAATATTCAAAATTTGAGAGCAACTAGAGCTCAGTCACTTAAGGTGATAAATGTATGCCTGCACACACTGATACAGTACATTTCAATTTGACGCACACAAGACTGCATAATTATGTGGACTATGTATAAAGACTGTATGTATGCAGTATAGTAACAAAAAACAAAGTCCCATAACTCTGCAGAATATTTATCTAAAAGACAGTCCGTAACTCTGGAAAAAAAATTCTGAAAGAACCTAACATGCCCAACGCACAAGAAGACTTCTTATTCACTGCCAATGCAGCCAGTTCACCTTTCATTAACAACAGCGACTTGGTATTTAAATATTGTATCATTTTTCATTTTCTATTCACTGGAGAAACTTTAATTTCATGATTTGTGAATAAAATAGCTGCACCAGTTTTGGTGGCAAAGTGGTTTGTATTGTGTGAAATTCTGGACCAGATTTATGTGAATAGCATGGTATCAGCTTCAGAAAGTGCCTTCATATACACAAGGCATGTAAGTCAAAAGTAAAATGTGACATTTTTTCCCCATTTATTCAATTCATATAATTTTGAACAAATACAGACTTATTTTTGTCATCAGTTTTCATTACTTTGAATTCTTGTACATGTAAATGTATAGAGGTGTCCAGCTAATTCACTAGCTGCACTGTAAGTGCCAGGATGAGCTATTGTGATTGTTCATTGTCCGTCTGCCTTTTTATCCATCAACTATATATTTTCTTAAAATGATTACAACTTCAAGACAAGAAATGCGGCAATGCCACGAAACCAGGTTTTCAACACTTTTCATAAGAATAAACAAGAGTGCCAGAATGTCACAATATATGCCCGTCACAGCAAATTTCTTTACTCTAGCACCTGTATTTGCAGATGTAATTTTAATTTTGTGGTTGTTTAGTAATCATTGTAATTCTTTTGTTTTTCTAAGTCCACAAAAAAACTCCTTACCAGGTAGAGATACCTTAAAATACACCTAAAATTAGAAAGTAACAACTATGTTGTACCACAGAAAAGTGGTCTTGGTTTTTCCCTACGGTCAATTATAAAAAAGTTACAATATAAGTTATTTATAGTAACAACTAAGGAAAGTTAATTTAAAAAAAAAAAAAAAAAAAAAAAAAAAAAAAAAAAAAAAAAAAAAAAAAAATTGTAAGTCCACACAGAAATCCTTACCAGGGGTAGAGATTGGTCAAAATACACCTCAAAATTGGATGTAACATGCATGTTGTACTACAGAAAAGTGGTCTCGATTTTTCCCTTCGTCTAGTAATGAAAAAGTTACAATATAAGCTAGTTATAGTAACAACAAAGGGAAGTAATTCTAAAGAAGGGAACTGCGCAAGACACTTCGTCTCACGATGGTGTATAATTGTGCCAAGTTACATCAAAATCTCTCTATGCATGAAGAAGATATGCTCCGGACAAAGTTTTCATTCTTGTATCCTTTGACCTCTAAGTGTGACCTTGACCTTAGACCTAGGGACCTGGTTCTTGTGCATGACACTCCGTCTCATGATGGTGAACAATTGTGCCAACTTTCATCAAAATCCCTCCATGCATGTAGAAGATATGCTAACCCTAACCCTAATCCTATTTTTAGTAACAATGACCTTAACCTTGATCCCAGAAACCCCAATATCAATCCCAAGCTACAACTTTATATAAGTTTTCTATACACCAAGTTTCATCATGACAGCTCATTCCTAAGTTAAGTTATTGACCGGAAACCCTTTTTCTATTTTAAGTAACAGTGACCTTGACCGTGACCCCAGAAACCCCAAAATCAATCCCAGCCTTTGTCTTGATATAAGCTACATACATACCAAGTTTTATTCAAATATCTTTACCGAAACAAAGTTATTGACCGGAAACACCAGTTTGACGCCGCCGCCGCTGCCCTCCCGCCCGACCGACATCTACCCCAATCTAATAACTCAGGTTTTCGTTGAAAACCTGGTTAATAATCTCAACTTCATTCACTTTCCATTAACCGATCATTCACCACATCTACTCACCAGAGACCATTTTTTTCTGTAAGGGTTTGACAAAATGTTCTTTGCACCTTGTCATAACCTCGACTCTGGAGCCAGTGGAGGTATAAGTAGTCATCAATTAGCAATAATTAGCGATAATTGTTCATTCTCCAAAGAGTTTGCTAAACATCTTGTCATTATATTTAATTGCAGTTTGGTATTTGAATTATAAAATAACCTGTTCATATCTACTGTTCAAATTCTAGAATAATTTTTATGCAATCAATGTACGCTGAAATTATAATTTTTAATACACCGATCCCTTGGAAATGTGCTCAAAATTGTGATTTGAGAAAGTCTCGATGTTTTATCTCTGGACGATAAGGTCAAAGTTTTTAATAAACTAGATGCCGGCACCCCTGCGTATAAAATTGCAGATGAAATGGGTGTTGGCAAAACACAAAGTCAGAAAGCTCTAGAGTTTGCAGATCAACTGGGAAAGTCAGAGTTTAAAGCATCCAAAGGTTGGCTGGACTCATTCAAATTAAGAAATAACCTATCCTATGGAACGATGAGTGGGGAAAGAGGAGATGTAAATATTAAAACTGATGATTGGAAATCAAAATTGGGTGAAGTTTTTGATGCAAAGAACATTTTTAACATGGATGAAACTGGATTATTCTACAAAGACATCTTGCGAAAAACATTCTTCTTTAATGGGGAAGACTGTGCAGGGGGAAAGCGCTCAAAAGAAAGAATAATCGTGGTGTTATGTGCCAGTGCCACTGGAGAAAAAATTAAATCAATTGTTATCAGTAAAAGTCAAAACCCTCGATGTTAAAAAAAGTTAATTAAAGACTTATCTGTTTATTATTATTCAAATAGATAAGCTTGGATGAATTCGGAAATTTATGAAGACTTCTTTAAAAAATTCCATTTTAGAAAAATGAAACACCAAATAGAAAGGTTCTCTTAATATTGTGGATAATGTGCCATCACATCCAGAAAATGTTACTCATAGTAATGTACAGGTCGAATTCCTACCACTGAATATAACATCGATGACACATTACCATGGACCAGGGAATCATACAGTCCAGCAAACTGAAGTTCAGGAAATGTTAGGTTTGTACTAATTTCTGTGTTTTTGCTTAAAGACAAGCTCAAAAGCTAATTTGATCGCCGGCATGAAAAACAAGAAATTTCAGTGCTTGGCTATGGATTGGCTACGGTGGGTTGGCATGATTGTGCCCGATATAAGGGTAATTTTCAAGGCATCATTCTCTATTGTAATATCCCTGTCTTTTGAGCCTATCTTTAAAGTTCTTTCTTTGTGTTAAAATAAAAATCAAGGAAAAGTGAAAAAAAAAAGAAAAAGAATAACAGTTTGATAAAGAACTTGAAACTTTAATTTATCATACAGTGATTCATCAAAATAATTTTGTGAAACTGAAATAAAATTCTTATTGCAAATATTACTCTTGAAGAGCTAAAAACAATTCATTTTTGTAAAATTATAAAACTTGTAAAAAATACATTAATTTTATGGATTTTTTCAGATGACATGTATGAACATTAGGGTGCTCATTTAGTGATTTAGTATCAATAGATGATAATGTTCACACAAGTGATTCTGAGCCCACTGATTGGAACAAGTCTGCAAGTGACTTATTGAAAGATCTTTTTAAAAATTAAGATGATCATGATGATGAGGATGATGATGGTGAAGATGAAAACATTAACAGCATACCATCAATATCAGAAGCTGTCCAATTGGCCACTCAACTGAAAGCTTTTGCTCTCAAAAATGGAAACTCATCAATTGTAAATTTAGTGTCTCAAGTTGAAGAAGAACTAAACTAAACAATGTGCAGTGCCAAAAAACAAAAATATTTGACTTCTTCTGTAGACAATGAAGTGAATGAAAGTAAATACTGCGGCCCCCGGGACTTGATATGACAGGTTTTTTTAACTGATGTGGATGTTGTTGGGTGTTTGTACCCCATCTGTTGCATTGTTTCAGGCTCTTTGACTGTACAATGCATTCAGAGTTTAAATCATGATTTCTAATAGTCATTTAAGGTATGACCCACCTAATGGTGAATATTTCAAATGTTCATAACAATGTTACAGCAATATAATGTATACAGTGAGAGATTTGTATGCAAAATTTAAATAACTTTTACTGTGCCGTTTTTTTTTTATAAATTTTGTATAACTCATGACATTTCCTGATGGTCAACAATGGCATACATGTAGTTATATAAAACAACTGACCTTGCAGTTTAGTGAACCTGAATTAAAAGACTCCCTGTCATATGTGACCTTTTATGGTGGTCCCCTGGAAAGTCACATATGACAAGTTTGACTGTATAAACATTTCAGGTAACAGCAAAAGGGCTTATGTATAATGTGTTTTCTATACAACTTGTCCATTGTTGAAATGTTCAAACATTATCAGGTTTAATTCAATTTAATTTGTACTTAGATAAATGTTGTATTATTTGATTTTTTTGTGTATATTTATGTTTATGTACAATTAGCATTTAACATTTGAAAATAAGCGTTTGACAGTCAATATTTGACTAATAGCATTTTGCATTAATTTTTCTGTCATTTTACATTTTATCAATTAGCGTGGTACAAGATGTTGAGTAAGCGGATTTTTATAATATATTTTTCAGTTTGTATTGCATCTCAGATTCAATGATTATAATGCATATAGTACAAGGAAAGGTTATATTTTATTTCCAGGATCCAAGATGCTGAAGAAGCAAGCCGTCTTGCTACATTATTGAATGCAGTGAGGTCTGAGCATAAACTCACGGCCGCGTGCAAGGTGAAGCTTCCTGGGGTCAATACTGATGACATAAGTGGGGAAATGGATAGAACTTCTATGTAGATATTAGAGTTATTTCATCATGCATATTCACAGCAAAATATCCTGTATGTTGTCAGTGTATGCTGATGGCTACTGCCTGTATCCTGCAGTTTCCAGAGTGTTGACAGGAACTGAGAAATACCATATCCACTTATGATTTCTTACGGCCCTTGAAATAATTCTTAATAATGATTGTTATGATGAAAACAAGGAAACAGTGCAAGAGAATATGATGGTCTGTTTGCAGACAACAGAGTTTTAACAAGTTGCTATTCAAAACTGGTACATGTCTTTTGCAGATGTCTGTATTTTGTGGACTCATATCTTACTTATAACAAACCAAAATTTTTTCAAACCAAATAATTTTATTCCACTTGTAATAAATCATTTAGATGTTACAGTACGTCCAAGCTGGAAAGTCCAAGTGGACACCCATCACTGCAGTACCAGACCAGCATGTTCATTGTAAATTGACCACCCTTCTGGGTGTTTCCACTGAAAATTATGGCAATCAGTGTGTCACTGTGTTTCTGGGTGTCCATTCTGGGTGATTATCAACATGTCCATGAACATAAAAAAGAAACACTTGCATTTTCTTGCATTTTTAAAGTAGATATGGTTACAAGATACAGTAGTTCAATAGATTTTCGAGGGAAAAGTAATAATGGTACCACTGATAATTGTCTATATGCTAAAAAAAAGGTACGAAAATATCAATTCGGCCAAATTGGATGTATGTAGGCATCGAGTGTATGAGTATAGGTTAGGGTAGTTTTAACATACATGATTATAGTGTACATTCAATGCATTAATTTTGTACATTCAATACAGCAAAATTAATGCCTTCTTTGTTCTGCATGTTGTTTTTTATTTTTCTGGAAAATATCAAACACGAACGAGTTCTGTAACTATATTTCACTTAGATTCATGCTTGAGATTTTGAATCTAATATTACAATCTGCATGACATTGTTTTTTGTTTGTTGGGAAGTTGTTGAAAAATTCATTGTCTTTGTAGTTTTTATTTCATTTATACTTACACCTATAACTTGTAAAGCTTGGACTAGATCTATTCTCACAATGTAAGAAAATCCGTAAGACCAACCTCTAGAAATCAACTTTTAACTTACCTGCAAAGTATAGAGGCCGCCAAGGGATTACTACTGTGAGAGGTGGAGAAGTTGAAGAAGCAGATTGAGGCAACATCAAGGAAATATACAGATATCATCAACAACCCGAGGGCAATTAGAGAGTTATTGGAGAGGTTAGTTTCCCAGCGGTCGATGCCTTCAGAAAGACATTAAAACATCAAAGTGGAAAGAGGCACTGGAAAAGAACAAGGTAAGGTACGTTGCCATATTTTTAGAAACTTCATAAAACTAGAAATTGCTTTTGTAAAAAAGCACATGTCTCCCCCAATGCAAAGTCCTATAGGCAAGAAGTCAATAGGGGTCAGGAGAGAAAGTCAAAGAGACACTGATGGTTGGCTGCAATTGGGATCATCTACTTAGCATGTCCAGTCATCCCACTAAGTTTCAACACTCTTGGCCTAGTGGTTCTCAAGTCACTGTTCAGGCACCTGTGACCTTGACTTTTGATCAAGTGACCTCAAAATAAACAGGGGTCATCTACTCTGCATGTCCAATCATCCTGTTAAGTTTCAACATTCTAGGTCAAGTGGTTCTCAGGTTATTTTCCGGAAATGATTTTACATGACCAGGCCCCTGTGACCTTGACCTTTAATAGACTGACCCAAAAATCAATAGGGGTCATCTACTCTGCATGTTCAATCATCCTATGAAGTTTCAACATTCTGGGTCAAGTTCTCAAGTTATTGATCGGATATTGTTTTCCATGTTCAGGCTCCTGTGACCTTGACCTTTAACAGAGTGACCCCAAAATCAATAGGGGTCATCTACTCTGCATGAACAATCATCCTATGAAGTTTCAACATTCTGGGTCGTGGTTCTCAAGTTATTGATAGGAAATGGTTTTCAATGTTCAGGCCCCTGTGACCTTGACCTTTGACGGAGTGACCCAAAAAACAATAGGGGTCATCTACTCTACATGATCAATCATCCTATGAAGTTTCAACATTCTGGGTCAAGTGGTTCTCTAGTTATTGATCGGAAATGGTTTTCAATGTTCAGGCCCCTGTGACCTTGATCTTTGACGAAGTGACCCCAAAAACAATAGGGGTCGTCTACTCTACATGACCAATCATCCTATGAAGTTTCAACACTCTGGGTCAAGTGGTTCTCTAGTTATTGATCGGAAATGGTTTTCAATGTTCAGGCCCCTGTGACCTTGACCTTTGACGGAGTGACCCCAAAAACAATAGAGTTTGTCTACTCCAGCAGCCCTACAACCTATGAAGTTTGAAGGTTCTAGATCAAATGGTTCTCCAGTTATTGATCGGAAATGAAGTGTGACGTACGGACGGACGGGCGGACGGATGGAAGGACGGACAGGGCAAAAACAATATGTCTCCCCCACTCTGGGGGGGGGGGGGGGGGGACATAATTATGCAAGTTTTGGCAATGTAGATGGGTTCTCTCCTTCCTGTACACTGTAGTAGAAAGCCATTGTAAATTGTTATTTTATAGATTTTAGCTCACCTGAACACAAAGTGCTCATAGTGAGGTATTGTGAATATGCTGTGTCTGCCTGTCCGAAGGATGTCAAATCTGAGAATGTACCGGATCAGTCCAACATCAACCAGGCAGTGCTGCGGCAAATGGTTGCCGATTCCCACTGCCTGGGAAACTTTGCTGTGAAACTCATTCTAAGGTTTTTTCCTGAACTCTTCAGTATTGGAAATTTATGATTTCATTACAACTAGTACAGTGGTGGTAAATTGCAAAAAAAAATTATGCAAACAAGGAGCTGCGTTCAATAAATGCTTGATGCCCCCGGTGGCATCCTCGTCGATAGATTTTCCAAACCGAGGTCAAGGTCAAGGTCAAACTGAGGTCAGGTGATGTTTGAAGATGAGGAATGGTCACAGGTTACATCTGTATTAGTATCAATTCATTCTTGTATGCGGTATTGATGCTAGACGAAACGGTCCCATTTGGTTAACCAAGAGATGGCCCATACAAAGCAACCGAAGTCCAAAACGAGATCAAGGTCAATCTGAGGTCAGGTGATGTCTGAAGATGAGGAATGGTCACAGGTTACATCTGCATTAGTATCAAGTCATTCTTGTAAGAGGTATTGATGCTAGACGAAACGGTCCCATTTGGTTAACCTCCTACGGATGCACGCACGGACGGACGGACGAATGGACGGACAGGACAATCACTATATGCCTCCCGCATCAGTAGATGCCGGGGGCATAAAAAGTGAAAAGGGCCCAGTAAGGAAGAATGTGATTAGGAAGTACGTCATCTACTACTATCCTGACAAATCAGGTGAAATAGTATGGAAAGAATGTGTTTTGCCTAAAATAAATGAACTATTAAGAAGACAGAACCGTTATCAGCAGAAAGAGAAGGGGAAGGCCAAGACCGAGGCTGAGAAGGATGAGAACCCTGGGGTGTCATTGACTAACTTGTCCCTGTTCATTCATGAACTTTTTATGCCCCCCTTTGAAGGAGGGGTATATTGTTTTGCAGATGTTGGGATGTTGGCCGGTCAGTCTGTCGTAGGATCGGTACGTCGGTCGGTCAGTCGGTATGTAGACCATTCCGTTTCCGGATAACTCAAGAACACTTGGATCTAGGTTCATGGAAGTTGATAGTGAGGTTGGTCATAACCTTAGCCTTTATAAACCTAACAAGAGTGCCAGGATGTCACAATATACGCCCGTCACAGCAAATTTCTTTACTCTAGCACCTGTATTTGCAAACTGAATTTTAATGTTGTGGTTGTTTAGTAATTATTGTAATTCTATTGTTTTTCTAAATCCACATAAAACTCCTTACCAGGTAGAGATACCTTGAAAAACACCTAAAATTTGAAAGTAACATCTATGTTGTACCACGGAAAAGTGGTCTTGGTTTTTCCCTACGGTCAATTATAAACAAGAGTGCCAGAATGTCACAATATACGCCCGTCACAGCAAATTTCTTTACATTAGCACCTGTATTTGCAAATAAAATTTTAATTTTCTAGTTGTTTACAATGTTGTTTTTTTTAGAAATTATTGTAATTCTTTTATTTTTCTAAGTCCACAAATAAAATCATTACCAGGTTAAGATACCTTAAAATACACCCAAATTTGAAAGTAACATCAATGTTGTACCACAGAAAGTGGTCTTGGTTTTTCCCTATGGTCAATTATAAAAAGTTACAATGTAAGTTTTTATAGTAACAACTAAGGGAAGTTAATCTTTAAAGAGAGAGAGAGAGAAAAAAAAAATTACAAGTACACACAAAAATCCTTACCAGGTAGAGATAGCTCAAAATACACCTCAGAATTGGATGTAACATGCATGTTGTACTACAGAAAAGTGGTCTCGATTTTTCCCTACTACTTGTAATGAAAAAGTTACAATATAAGCTATTTATAGTAACAGCAAAGGTAAGTAATTCAAAAGAAGGGACCAGTGCATGACACTCCGTCTCAAGATGGTGTACAATTGTGCCAAGTTACATCAAAATCCCTCCATGCATGAAGTAGAAATGCTCCGGACAAAGTCATTCTTGTATCTGACCTTTGGCCTCTAAGTGTGACCTTGACCTTAGACCTAGGGACCTGGTTCCTGCGCATGACACTCCGTCTCATGATGGTGAACAACTGTGCCAAGTTGTATCAAAATCCCTCAATGCATGAAGAAGAAATGCACCGGACAAAGTTTTCATTCTTGTATCTTTGAACTGTAAGTGTGACCTTGACCTTACCCCTAGGGACCCGGTTCTTGCACATGACACTCAGGTCTCATGATGGTGAACAATTGTGCCAAGCTACATCAAAGTCCTTTCATGCATGAAGAAGATATGCTCCGGACAAAGTTTTCATTCTTGTATCCTTTGACCTCTAAGTGTGACCTTGACCTTAGACCTAGGGACCTGGTTCTTGCGCATGACACTCCCTCTCATTATGGTGAACAACTGTGCCAAGCTACATCAAAATCCTTCCAGGCATGAAGAAGATATGCTCCGGACAAAGTCATTCTTGAATTTTTCATTCGTGTATCCTTTGGCCTCTAAGTGTGACCTTGACCTTAGACCTAGGGACCTGGTTTTTGCACATGACACTCCGTATCACGATGATGAACAATTGTGCAAACTTTCATCAAAATCCCTCCATGCATGAAGAAGATATGCTCCGGACAGTCATTCTTGAATTTGACCTTTAACTTCTAAGTGTGACCTTGACCTTAGACCTAGGGACCTGGTTCTTGCGCATGACACTCCGTCTCATGATGGTGAACAATTGTGCCAAGTTTCATCAAAATCCCTCCATGCATGTAGAAGATATGCTCCGGACAAGGTCTGTGGATGCCGCCCGCCCACCCATCTGCCCACCAGGGGCGTTCCCATAATACTGAAGTGCCCCGGATTTTGATCAACTTTTTACATGACCTGTTGTTATCATTATGAACCGGTTGTTCAGACGGTTATAAAATAATACTTGAACACTAATTTATTATGCTGAAACACTACTTTACACTTGAACACTAGTCAAAAACTTGAACAAAGTGAACATTTACCTTTATTTTTCATAGTGTTTTAGGTATTCAAGATCTCCATACTCGTGCGAAGCATGTGGCAATTCACCATACATAAAATATGTATTCTGACCAGAAATATTTATCGGGCAGTCTACACATTAAACAAACAGTGATTGCCTTTATCTTTCCTGTCTTTTTCATAGTGTATCTGTTGAAATATTCCAGATTTTCCTTCCTGACATTAGGTCGAAGCCACATGATTCCGCGATATCCTAATCTTTCCAAGTGTTTACGCTTATTTCATTGTTATTCCATAAAGACTGTTAAATATGTCGATTCCTTCGTAAACTATGGTATTGAACCTGTATTTTAGCCAAGTGTCAGTTTTAAATCCACGTTTAAATCATTTTTAAAACGTAAAAACATGTTATTGATTTTTACAAATCCTACTGTATACGCCATTTTATCTCTTGCATTGTGGGATAGTTACGGCCGAGTAAATCGCTTAGTCATCGATATTTCGAGAATATAACCTCTCTATTTTACCTATACAGTATTTTGATAAAGGTTGTTACCGTAGTTACTACAATATTCAATGTTAAACTTAGTCAGTTGCATTTTTCATTAGATTTTAGCGGCCATTTTCTTGTCAGAATTAATACAGTTTTCTCTACCAATATTGGGTCACTACCCGTTTTGGGTAGTGGACATTCTACCAATCTTCGGTCAGCACTACCAAGTCCGGGTAGCAGCTACCCACTTTGGGTCAGTCTACCACTGCTTAGTATATAAGCTGCCCAATTTTTGGTCACCAGTCAGTCTAGCTTTCGAACCTCTTGAGCATACATCCTACGCTATTATTCCCTGTTTTATCACGAATAATTTAGATGTAAGCAAAATAAATTCACGAAGTAAAGAGCCGTTGAAGTAAATTGCTTAGACCTGGGATCATTGTTATTTTAACTTATTTCTACAGAATTTTACAACATTTTGATATATTTTTAAAGAAACAGTGCTTCAAATTATTATTTGTGTACAGTAAACTCTGGTATTATTGTCACAACGGTTGTTATACGGTTATAGAAACTACGCGTGTTGTGAAATGCTGTTATGCAACTACACGGAGATCTTGAAATACGCTCATTATATTTATTAGGTCTAGTCAATGTATTCTGATCAACGTTATACAATTCATAGAAAGTCGTATTTTATGAATTAACAGACTAATCTGAAGTTAACAGAATCCAGTTATTGTTCTCAATAGATTTACCTAATCTATAAAATAAAAGTTAATTGAACTGTTACATCAGTGTTGTTGAATATTTATGCAGATATTAACCAAGGTTATGGAAAGCCAACATTGTCCTCTGTTGTTTCCTGTGCCTAGAAGAAATAACTTAACAGGTCGGCAAAATTAATAAACCTTATTACTACTGTGTTCACCAGTACCAACTACCGTACTTACTCTTACTTAGATCAAGCCAGCTACCGTATTTAACTAAATTGGATTCAGCCAACTACCGTATATGCCCAAGTTAGATTCAGTCTACTACCGTACTTACTCTTACTTAGATCAAGCCAGCTACCGTATTTAACTAAATTGGATTCAGCCAACTACCGTATACCGATTCAGTCTACTACCTACTTACTCTTAGATCAAGCCAGCTACCGTATTTAACTAAATTGGATTCAGTCAACTACCGTATATGCCCAAGTCAGATTTAGCCCAGCTACCGTACTACCCCTATGAAAAGTACACCTGCATAATTTACAAAGATCGTTTGACAGATAGCCTGTTTGTTCATAGCCAGTATTAGGAGACCTCTACCCCCTGGATCGTAACACATTTCTTGGTGGCAGCGGTGGGATCTGTCAATTTCAAAGACAGATCCTGTGATACGAACCTTTTTGATCCAGAGAGGTACCGAAAGAGTACTGCACAACGAATTAGGTATTAAGTGTTGGTATTTGAGACACCAGTAACTTGAAGCATGAGCAGTCCGAATCCGGTTGACAGTTCT
Source organism: Mercenaria mercenaria (assembly GCF_021730395.1). Classification (NCBI taxonomy): domain Eukaryota; kingdom Metazoa; phylum Mollusca; class Bivalvia; order Venerida; family Veneridae; genus Mercenaria; species Mercenaria mercenaria. The sequence goes on along the minus strand of NC_069365.1, from coordinate 27,211,008 downwards.
GGTGAGATTAGCTTTAGACCTAGAAGGGAACAATTGCAGTCTGACGATTGTTCAGAAACATTAGATTCTGTATCCGAATGTGGAACTATCGACATGGTCGATAATGCTGTAAACACCTCTAACAATATGATCGAAGTAGAACTCCAAGAGCAGATGACCAGTATGGCCGGCATACTTAGAGATGTTGTTAACAGCTGCAGAGCATCAAAAGTAATAATCAGCAAAATCCTACATCAGAGCACGCTAACATGAATAATTTAAGTTCTAATAATAACAGAGCTAACGTGCAACTTGCTTCTTTAACTGCCAGCAGCAGAGGAGACCAGCCCATTAGAATTTCATCCAGTGAACAGTGTAGGACAGACCACCAGAGTCTCCATGTAGAAAATCACAGACCTATAGAAATAGACCACCAGGGTCTTGGTACAAGGGGCCATCGCATACAAGCAAGTACTAGTTGTCCTGAGCAATACGTTAGACAAAGTCATAGTCCTTTTGAAGGGGGTTTTCAAAATGGGGGTGATGATCATTTTAGGAATCAAAATGCTCCAGAAATACATTTAAGAGAATACAGTGAGTTTGAGCCAGATTACAGACGGGCAAGGGGTGATACACCTGAGTTACTTGCACCTTATGGTAGGCAGTTTTACGGACCTCAAAGAATTCCACAGCAGCCAGCACGGTTTTCAAGACAACCTTCAGTTAAGTTACCATGTTTCAGTGGGAAAGAAGAATGGGCGACTTGGATAGCACAATTTGAGGCTATAGCCAGAAGGTGTCAATGGTCAGATGATGAAAGGTTAGATAATCTACTGCCAAGACTCGAAGGCACAGCTGCTCAGTTTGTTTTCACTCAGTTGTCTCCCTTGATACTGAATAACTACTCTGATCTTATCTCTGAGATGAATAGCCGGTTCAGGGTGATTGAAACCGCACGATCTTTTGCAGCCAAATTTAGTCGCAGGACGCAAAGGCCTGATGAAACAACTGAAGAATATGCTGCCGATCTTAAGCGATTATATGATAAGGCACATGGTTACCGTGACCGCAGAACAAGAGATGAAGACCTTGTGAGGCGTTTCTTGGATGGTCTTCATGATGAAGAGGTTCGCTTTGAAGTTGAGTTTAACAAGGAACCACAGAATATAGATGAGGCAGTGTGTTATGCAGTCAACCTTATGCAAATTAGGGGAATCGGAAGGGGTGACAGGCGTAGTCGGTTTCAGACCCGGCGTGCTTATGATTATCCAGGCCCAGACAAGTCCTTTGATAGAAGTGAAAAGGAAAGAAATGAGAGAAGCAGACTTAGAAATGAAAAAGTAGATACTAATGCAGGGGTTAGGAGTCAGTCAAGGCAAGGTGATGCAAAACATGATGCAGCCAGTAACAAATTGATTCAAGAGCTGTTGGCAAAGATGGAAAAACTTGAAGGCAGACTTGAAAAGGCAGAACAAGACAATGGTAGAAAGGGCCAAAACAGAAAAGATATTGAGTGCTATAACTGCCACAGTATGGGGCATTATGCCAGAAATTGCCCTGATAAAGGAAAGAAGCCTCCAGGACGGCTAAACACCAAAGATGGGAATAAAGAAAACCATATGAAGGAACCTTTAAACTACAAGGGACCTACTCTGAAGGCCAACGAGGGGTCCAATTAAATTCTGCAGGCCAAATACAAACTTCAACATCTGACCAGGGAAAAAAAGAGCCTCAGTCTACGACAGAGGTTAAGGCAGAGAGAAAGAAAAGTCTGGCAGACGGTGTGTACGTGCGAGGAACTGTAAACGGAGACCCAGTTACGTTTACCGCAGACACTGGTGCTTCAAGAACCGTCATTTCTACGAGGGTATATAATAGGTTACGAGGCAGTAAACGTCCTGAACTTGATCACTCGTCCTGTATTGTTGGTGCAGGAGGTACTCCAATCAAGGAATCTGGGAAGGCAGTATTTGATCTGACGTTGGGGCCACTGGACTTGCGTTGTGATGTCTTGGTGGCAGAGATAGAGGATGAGGCTCTCTTAGGGTGTGACATATTGATGGGTAGTAAGAAAGGGCCAGCAGATATTTTATTGACGCATAACAAGATTGTCTTAAATGGTGAAAGTATACCAATTTTTCAGGTTGGTAGTACAAAGAGGGCAAGGCGAGTGGTAGTAGCAGATGATGTTAAACTGCCTGGTCAGGCTGAAGCAGTTGTGAGTGTGTATGTGGAACGTTTTGAAGAAGATGAGAATCATGAGGCTGATTATATTGTGGAGCCTTCAGACCATTTCAAAGGTAGTTACCCACTACAAATGGCATGTACACTGGTCAAAATAAATCAAAATCCAACCTGCAAAGTTCGAATTTTAAATCCCTTCCCATATGATGTGACACTCAAACAAGATGCAGAAATTGGCAAAGCAGAACGAATAGATAGAGTCCTTAGCACTATAACCAAAACAGAACACGCCGAGGAGACACAAAACTTTGAGAGCATACGCAGAGTCCAGTCAAGTAGAGCCGAAGATGAATTTGTAGAACAGTCGTTTTTTGAAACGGCAGACGCAGATAATGTGCCGGAACATCTGGAGAACTTATATCAGAAGGCAACCGAGGGCAGACCTTATCGAGAGAAACAGATTATAGCTGGGTTGTTATTGAAACACAAAGACACCTTCTCCAAGTCAGATTGGGACATTGGGCTTACTGATTTAGCAGAGCACCCCATAAACACAGGAGATGCCCTACCAATAAAACAACGTCCGAGAAGGGTTCCACTAGCTTATGCGGAAGAAGAAAAGAAGGCAATTGAAGACCTATTACAAAAGGGTGTCATTCGTAAGAGTACGTCTCCTTGGGCATCACCAATTGTATTAGTGAAAAAGAAGTCAGGGGCGATTAGGCCCTGCGTTGATTACCGTAGGGTCAACATGCTTGTCAAACCAGATGGTTTCCCCCTCCCACGCATTCAAGATTGTTTAGATGCTGTTGCTGGTGCTTCATTGTTTAGTAGTTTTGACCTGACTAGTGGCTACTTTCAGATTCCACTTAAGCCTGATGATATTCCAAAAAGCGCATTCTGTTGCAAATATGGCCACTTTGAAATGACCCGCATGCCCTTCGGTCTGAATAATGCCGCAAGCACATTTCAGCGAACCATGGAAGTCGCACTTCAGGGTTTACAATGGGAAACCTGTTTAGTGTATATTGATGATATAATCGTCTATGGCTCCAACTTTGAGCAGCACATGCAGCGCGTAGAACAGGTTCTAGATCGTATCAAGACCGCTGGGTTGAAACTTAGGCCAGACAAATGTCACCTGTTGCAGACAAAAGTAGTATTTTTAGGTCATGTTGTTTCAAAAGAAGGTGTCCTACCAGACCCCGCTAATGTCCTGAAAATTGCTGAATGGCCACGCCCACAAAACCCAAAACAAGTAAAACAATTTGTCGCCACCGGGTCATATTATCGCCGTTTTGTTAGAAATTACGCTAAAATAGCCCGTCCCTTGATTGACCTCACAAAGAAAGAAGCTACCTTCCACTGGACGGGAGCTTGTGAAGTGGCATTTAACCTCATAAAAAAAGCTCTAATGGGTCCTGAGATAATGGGCTATCCATTGAATAAGGCCGGAAGTTTCTATCTTGACACGGATGCGTCCGGAACTGGAATAGGCGCGGTACTTTCGCAAGTACAATCCGACAGAGAGCGCGTGATCGCTTATGCTAGTCGAGGTATGAATAAGGCCGAGAAAAACTATTGCATTACCGAGCAAGAACTCCTTGCAGTTGTTTATTTTATTCAGTACTTCCGCCAGTACCTCCTTGGTCGTCATTTTGTAGTTCGCAGTGACCATCAGGCTCTGGTGTGGCTTTTCAGATTGAAGGAGCCCAGTGGCAAAATAGCTAGGTGGATTGAGATACTAGCACCTTTCGACTTCGAAATAGAATATCGCCCTGGCAGCAGAATGGCCCATTGTGATGCCCTGTCAAGATGCCCAACACCAAAAGATTGTACATGTAGCAATGTTGATATGAGTGAGCCATTGAAGTGTTGACCCTGTGCCAAATGTACAAGGCGAGCCCAGACGATGGAGCTTCAGCAACATGTACCTAGCGAAGAAGTCATTGAGGCCGCTGAGGATAGTGACTTGCGAGCAGTTGATAAAACGGTACCGGTTAGAGCTATGACAGACTACGCGTCTGAAGAGCCTCAGCAGGGTACATCCAAGTCAGACAGCAGAAATACAGTAAAACAATGGTGTTTGTCCGTATCTCCTCAAGACTTTGCGGCGAAGCAGTTGCTGGATCCTGATATAGCACCCATCTTGTCGGCTAAGTTGGATGGAAGTAGACCTGGTCGTGAAGAAATGGAGTACAAGAGCCCAGCCTGTAGACATTATTGGGTAATATGGGATGATTTATTTGTGAAGAACGGTATCCTCAGCAAATCTTTCAGGAAAAAGAACGGAACTGGTGATTTTACCCAGATGGTGGTCCCGCAACATATACGCCCGGAAATACTAAATCAAATGCATAGCAGCCTTCTCTCCGGACACCTTGGGGTGCGTAAAACCAAAGAAAAGATTTCGCAGCGTTACTACTGGTACAACTTGAAGCAAGACATAAAGTGGTTCATTAGGAAGTGCGACGTTTGTGCCTCTGACAAGCACCCACCTCAAATTCCTAGAGCTCCTATGGGACATATCAAAAGTGGCGCACCTTGGGATACGCTTGCCTTGGACTATGTAGGGCCTCTCCCACTCACTCCACGTGGCAACAGATACATACTAGTAATGACAGATGCATTCACCAAATATGTTGAAGTCGCGGCAGTTCCAAACCAGAAAGCAGAGGACTGTGCAAGGCGGATATGTAACGATTTTGTGGCTAGATGGGGAACTCCGCTGAGGATCCACAGCGACCAGGGAGCGACTTTTGAGAGTAGGGTCTTTCAGGAACTATGTCGGCTATTGTCCGTGAAGAAGACTCGTACCAGTCCCAGAAACGCCCGCTGCAATGGCCAAACAGAGAGATATAACAGATCGCTTTTAAAGATGATACGAGCTTACTTGACTGGAGAACAAGAGGACTGGGACTTGTACCTCGGCTGCATAGCTGGAGCATACAGGTCGACACCAAATGAGTCCACCAACTTAAGTCCAAATCTGCTCAGCTTAGGTAGGGAGATACGGTTGCCGGTCGACATTGTCTACGGCCACAAAGAGAACACCAGCCCCAAGGACGTGCCACCCTTTTGTGATTACGTAGAAACGCTCAGGGACCGCATGTTACATGCCCACGAGGTAGCTCGCAAATATCTACACTTTAGCGCGAAACGTAGCAAGGAAGTGTATGACACCAGGGTATCACTGAATAACTACCAGCAAGGAGACCTAGTTTGGTGTCTTCACGAGACTAAAAAGGTTGGAGTGTGTCCAAAGCTCGAAAAGCGTTATGCAGGTCCATTCGTGATAAAACAGAAAATATCAGCGTTAAACTATGAAATCCAGCTGGACAGAGATGGTTACTCTAAGATTATCCACCATAACAAGTTAAAACCGTACGATGGAGACACACCTCCAAGATGGACTATCCCCGTGTCCAAGCGGCTAAAGAGGCAGCAGTAATCAGATGTCGTTAAACCAGTTTTGTTCGATTTTATAGTTTCATTGCTAAAACCGGACGGAAAGTCTATGTTACCTATTGATGTTGTAAAACTTGTAATGTGTCTTCATACTGAACTTTGCTCTTTAGTATAATTCATTCAGTGAATAGTATAATGCATACTGCAATTAGTGTAATTCATACTGGTTGTACTGACAGTATTCGTTGGTAAACAAAACTTAGATTTTTCTAGTAGTACTTGACCCTGTGTTTAGAACTGCTTTGAAAGCATAAACTGAGCTGTTAATAAACTGTTTCGTTGTTTTAGTGAAACGCTTGCACTGGTACTGCATACCGTAATAAGCTCAAACTCTGATATAGTTTGTTGTTGCGTAAACAAAAAAATCAATAAACAGTCATATAAAGTGATAAAATAATCTAACTAATGTACAAGTGTAAAAGTGTATAAGTTATATGAAAGCATATTATAACAGGTACGCTTGCGTACATTGTATAGTGACTATATAGTACAATTTAAAATATTAGTGCGATAAAAAAAAAGTTTTTCGCTTCACTCGAAATGGCAATATGATGAATTCTCGTGTTTGTTCATATGTGTATAATCGTTGTAATAGCGAACAGTTGTGACGTGGTAGGCATGGGCACATTGCAGCCGATCTTTGTAAAGCCATGAATCCGAATATATCACGTTTGGTAATTCATCGCTACCCATACCAAGTGACAATGGTACCAGACCACTTGCAATAAATGTTCCCTTATTTATAACCATGGTTCTTGTTACAGATCATGTTGGCGAGGAAACCATCGAAGGAGACAAAGCACCGACGGTACGCATGCAGGGTATGCGGCAAGGAAGACAGGAAGGGACGATTACTAGGCCATGTGTTGAAATATCATGTACCTATGGATCGTGTTCCATATAGCTGCAGTTTGTGTAACTTTCGGTGCACAGACCGAACGACTCTGGTTCATCACATCAACAACTACCAACGACACAAGGAGGAAGCATTGAGGTCTGGGGCACCTAACTTGGCGACCGTTCTCAATAGGTCGGAAAATCCAATCGATGTGAATACCCTCATCTATGCGGTCGTCGATGAATGCAGTATGGCAGACTTAGAATCTGTAGAATTTGACTCGAGCATCTACGACGCACAAGACACAGATGAACCAGCCTTGCCGGACTGGTTGGCAGACTTTGAGGTACCGCCACCGGTGGTAACGCCAAGGCCCAAGGCTACAAAGCCACAAGTACAGGTTCCCTCAAACCATGTCTATGGGGTCTTCCCACACAGTGGTATGCAGCAACCATCAATGCCTGAGACCACATTTAATGCACCTTCAAGCCACCATACTGTTCAAACAACACCATTAATGTTACCTACAGCAAACTTTCAAAGGCCTAGTTTACAAGCTGCGCTATCAGTCACACCAGTAGTTTCTCCGTTCGTACCAGCATCTCTGCCTAAACTTCTAACAGAGCCGTTACAAGGGCCTTCAGCCATGACTGCGGTATCGGGTACACATAACCCAGTATTAACTTTCGGTAGTCAGCTCGACATGCCTTCACTGAGCTGCCTCCCTGATTTCTCAAAATCAAACCAACAGGTGGTCACCACCACACCAGCTAAGGCGAAAATTTCAGGGACAAAGTCTAAGGGAACCCCACTACAAGATGAGGCGGTCTACTTGTTGGACGATATCCTTGACGGAGTATATACATCAGACCCGTTATACCAGGAGGGCCAGAAGGTCCAGACAGAAAAGTCTATGAGTGAGGAAGCACCTAGCCGGGAGGGACAGAAGGTCCAGACAGAAAAGTCTATGAGTGAGGAAGCACCTAGCCGGGAGGGACAGAAGGTCCAGACTGAGAAGTCCATAACTGAAGAGACACCCAAGACGGCACCCAGTACAAAGCAAACCAGTACTAGGAGTTCCAGTAAACCGGAAGACACGCGGTTTATCAAGATCCTGCAGGCTATTGAGTCCAATGGTAGGGAGCTGCATACAGTAAACCGGAATCTGCGGTCAGCAATCACGGAAATGCAGAACCTCCACCGCGCAGTCATGTCTCTTGAACGAACTTGCGCACGCAGAACCTTTCCAGTGCATCCACCAGCTCCCCGGGGAAGATCTAGGACACCCCTATTTCAAGTAAACAACAGGAAACGTAACTCTCCTCCTGGAAAGGAAAACACAAGTTTAAAAAGCACTGTGAAAAAGGTTAAGAAAAATTAGGACTCAGTCCGAGCCCCAGCACGTTTACAGTTCTTGTTTTGGGTTTATCGCCTGCTTTGCAGGTCCTCTCGTTGCAAGTAATGCCAGGTAGCAATGAGTTGGTAAAACGCCTGTCAGTGAGGGCTATGGCAGGCCCACTCAGTGCCCGTCAATGGCGGGAGGGCTCTGAGGGGGTATGGAAGGACCAGCTTAATCACACTAAGATGTTCGTTCGGATATAATTTTCTATTTGACTGAACAAAAACATTGACTTTAAAGCTTATTCAGAGTGATCGAAGTGACATTTTAGGAGAACTTTACTTATTATAATTATTAACTAACTTAAGTGCTTTAAATTACATACGTCCATTTTGAGAGACATTTAAAAGACTCAGTTCGTTATGTGTAACTTTGCGAGTAACTGTGACTTAGTGTGGCAACAGGAGTTTAGCCATAAGGCCGAGGGGGTGGTGAAGTGCCCCGGATTTTGATCAACTTTTTACATGACCTGTTGTTACCATTATCAGGCTGTCTAGCATACCCTGACAAAAAATTAGGGCTAATTTTAGGGCAATTTGTACAAAAAAATAGGGCTAAAATTAGGAATTTGGTACAATTTTAAGGAAATTTTAGGGCTAAATTTAGGAATTTTCAAATTAAAATATGGACTTTAAAGACCATGTAATGTGCTTACCTTTATGTGATTGACATAAAAGTAACTCACAAATAGTGCTTTATTTACAGAAAAGACGTCTACCACTGGTAAACTGCTTTGAACTGTGCTAAACTGTTTTTTTCTGAATTAGAAGAACTTTTAAACACCATTTAAAACATTTTCCCTTTTTGATCATTGCAAAAAAGTTAAAAAATTAGGAATTTTTGTGAAAAAATAGGGCCTTTTTAGGAATTTCCTTTGATTTTTTTTAAAAAAAATAGGAATTTTAGCCAAATTGAAAAAAAATAGGAAAAAGTAGGAATTTTAGGGACGCTAGACAGCCTGCCATAGTTTACGAAGGAATCGACATATTTAACAGACTTTATGGAATAACAATGAAATAAGCGTAAACACTTGGAAAGATTAGGATATCGCGGAATCATGTGGCTTCGACCTAATGTCAGGAAGGAAAATCTGGAATATTTCAACAGATACACTATGAAAAAGACAGGAAAGATAAAGGCAATCACTGTTTGTTTAATGTGTAGACTGCCCGATAAATATTTCTGGTCAGAATACATATTTTATGTATGGTGAATTGCCACATGCTTCGCTTGAGTATGGAGATCTTGAATACCTAAAACACTATGAAAAATAAAGGTAAATGTTCACTTTGTTCAAGTTTTGACTAGTGTTCAAGTGTAAAGTAGTGTTTCAGCATAATAAATTAGTGTTCAAGTATTATTTTATAACCGTCTGAACAACCGGTTCATAATCATTGAACCTGTATTTTAGCCAAGTGTCAGTGTTTAAATCCACGTTTAAATCATTTTTAAAACGTAAAAACATGTTATTGATTTTTACAAATCCTACTGTATACGCCATTTTATCTCTTGCATTGTGGGATAGTTACGGCCGAGTAAATCGCTTAGTCATCGATATTTCGAGAATATAACCTCTCTATTTTACCTATACAGTATTTTGATAAAGGTTGTTACCGTAGTTACTACAATATTCAATGTTAAACTTAGTCAGTTGCATTTTTCATTAGATTTTAGCGGCCATTTTCTTGTCAGAATTAATACAGTTTTCTCTACCAATATTGGGTCACTACCCGTTTTGGGTAGCGGACATTCTACCAATCTTCGGTCAGCACTACCAAGTCTGGGTAGCAGCTACCCACTTTGGGTCAGTCTACCACTGCTTAGTATATAAGCTGCCCAATTTTTGGTCACCAGTCAGTCTAGCTTTCGAACCTCTTGAGCATACATCCTACGCTATTATTCCCTGTTTTATCACGAATAATTTAGATGTAAGCAAAATAAATTCACGAAGTAAAGAGCCGTTGAAGTAAATTGCTTAGACCTGGGATCATTGTTATTTTAACTTATTTCTACAGAATTTACAACATTTTGATATATTTTAAAGAAACAGTGCTTCAAATTATTATTTGTGTACAGTAAACTCTGGTATTATTGTCACAACGGTTGTTATACGGTTATAGAAACTACGCGTGTTGTGAAATGCTGTTATGCAACTACACGGAGATCTTGAAATACGCTCATTATATTTATTAGGTCTAGTCAATGTATTCTGATCAACGTTATACAATTCATAGAAAGTCGTATTTTATGAAGTAACAGACTAATCTGAAGTTAACAGAATCCAGTTATTATTCTCAATAGATTTACCTAATCTATAAAATAAAAGTTAATTGAACTGTTACATCAGTGTTGTTGAATATTTATGCAGATATTAACCAAGGTTATGGAAAGCCAACATTGTCCTCTGTTGTTTCCTGTGCCTAGAAGAAATAACTTAACAGGTCGGCAAAATTAATAAACCTTATTACTACTGTGTTCACCAGTACCAACTACCGTACTTACTCTTACTTAGATCAAGCCAGCTACCGTATTTAACTAAATTGGATTCAGCCAACTACCGTATATGCCCAAGTTAGATTCAGTCTACTACCGTACTTACTCTTACTTAGATCAAGCCAGCTACCGTATTTAACTAAATTGGATTCAGTCAACTACCGTATATGCCCAAGTTAGATTCAGTCTACTACCGTACTTACTCTTACTTAGATCAAGCCAGCTACCGTATTTAACTAAATTGGATTCAGTCAACTACCGTATATGCCCAAGTCAGATTTAGCCCAGCTACCGTACTACCCCTATGAAAAGTACACCTGCATAATTTACAAAGATCGTTTGACAGATAGCCTGTTTGTTCATAGCCAGTATTAGGAGACCTCTACCCCCTGGATCGTAACAATACGTCCCATTTTTCAAATGGGCATATAAAAAGTTACAATATAAGTTATTTATAGTAACAAGTAAGGGAAGTTAATCTTAAAAAAAAAAAAAAAAAAAAAAAAATCCCCCCAAAAAATTGTAAGTCCACACAAAAATCCTTACCAGGTAGAGATTGTTCAAAATACACCTCAAAATTGGATGTAACATGCATGTTGTACTACAGAAAAGTGGTCTCGATTTTTCCCTACGACTAGTAATGGAAAAGTTACAATCTAAGCTATTTATAGTAACAACAAAGGGAAGTAATTCTAAAGCAGGGACCTACGCATGACACTTCGTCTCATGATGGTGTACAATTGTGCCAAGTTACATCAAAATCCCTCCATGCATGAAGAAGAAATGCTTTGGACAAAGTCATTCTTGTATCTGACCTTTGGCTTCTAGGTGTGACCTTGACCTTAGACCTAGGGACCTGGTTCTTGCGCAAGACACTCCGTTTCGTGGTGGTGAACATTTGTGCCAAGTTATATCAAAATCCCTCCATGCATGAAGAAGAAATGCTCCGGACAGTCATTCTTGAATTTGACCTTAGACCTAGGGACGTGGTTCTTGCGTACGACACTCCGTCTCATAATGGTGAACAACTGTGTTTCATTAAAATTTCTCCATGCATGAAGAAGATATGCTCCGGACAAAGTCTGTGGATGCCGCCTGCCAGGGGTGTTCCCATAATATGTCCAGTTTTTCAAACGGGCGTATAAAAAGGATCTTTGTGATATGTGTACTGGGCATGAAGCAGGGACTGTGAACGAAGAGGATTACTCAGAACATATAAGGAAGAAGGAAGCTGCACAAAGATCTAAAGATGAAGACAAGAAAATAGCATCTGAAAGTGACAAAAGAATTAAAGTCATCACAGCAGATTTGCAAAGTTTACTTCTTTGTCCAAAAATGAATGCAAGCTGTCTGTATTACAAAACAAAACTGTCACGCCATAATTATACAATATTTGATTTGGTGTCACGTGATGCAATCTGTTATTTCTGGCATGAGGTAGACGGAGAACTTACGGCTAATAATTTGGCTGTTGTTATCAAAATAGAAATGTGACTTTATCAAATGCCTTATCGAGATTTGCACAAACGAAAAATGTAATAATTATACAAAAGTATTTGGAAAAGGGACACATGCAAATGGAATGCGTGTTTCATATTATTATGCGGTGCCGACACAGTTATACCATAGGCAGTTACCACTAAAGCGAATTAAAAACATAACTGTCAAGACACACGCATTGCGCGTGTGTCACATGCATTTCGGCCCTAGATCACGCTCACACGCCTACTATTCCAAGTCACACGCATTTTAAAACAAGAGTGCAAGAATGTCACAATATACGCCCGTCACAGCAAATTTCTTTACTCTAGCACCTGTATTTGCAAATGGAATTTTAATTTTGTGGTTGTTTAGTAATAACTGTAAGTGTTTTGTTTTTCTAAGTCCACAAAAAAAACTCCTTACCAGGTAGAGATACCTTAACCCTTACCCTGCTGTATTTACAAAATGGACTGGTCCATCATTCAATTTAGGCAATACCATTTATTATTCGAAGGGGTGTTCACTGAAAATTTACTGGCTGAATAGCGAACAGTGCAGACCATGATCAGACTGCACGGATGTGCAGGCTGATCTTGGTCTGCACTGGTCGCAAAGGCAGAATCACTTGCCGCCAGCAGGCTAAAGGTTAAAATACACCTAAAATTGGAAATTAACATCTATGTTGTACCACAGAAAAGTGGTCATGGTTTTTCCCTACGGTCAATTATAAAAAAGTTACAATATAAGTTATTTATAGTAACAACTAAGGGGAGTTAATCTTAAAAAATAAAAAAAAAATAAAAAAAAATAAATAAAAAAAAATAAAAAATTGTAAGTCCTCACAAAAATCTTTACCAGGTAGAGACTGGTCAAAATACACCTCAAAATTGGATGTAGCATGCATGTTGTACTACAGAAAAGTGGTCTCGATTTTTCCCTACGACTAGTAATGAAAAAGTTACAATATAAGCTATTTATAGTAACAACAAAGGGAAGTAATTCTAAAGAAGGGAACTGCGCATGACACTTCGTCTCATGATGGTGTATAATTGTGTCAAGTTACATCAAAATCCCTCCATGCATGAAGAAGAAATGCTTCGGACAGTCATTCTTGTATCTGACCTTTGGCCTCTAAGTGTGACCTTGACCTTAGACCTAGGGACCTGGTTCTTGCACATGACACTACGTCTCGTGGTGGTGAACATTTGTGCCAAGTTATATCAAAATCCCTCTTTGCATGAAGAAGAAATGCTCCAGACAAGGTTTTCATTCTTGTATCTTTTGACCTGTAAGTGTGACCTTGACCTTAGACCTAGAGACCTGGTTCTTGCGCAGGACACTCCGCCTCATGGTGGTGAACATTTGTGCCAAGTGATATCAAAATCCCTCTTTGCACGAAGAAGAAATGCTCCGGACAAAGTTTTCATTCTTGTATCCTTTGACCTCTAAGTGTGACCTTGACCTTAGACCCAGGGACCTGGTTCTTGCGCATGACACTCCTTCTCATGATGATGAACAATTGTGCCAACTTTCATCAAAATTCCTCTATGCATGAAGAAGATATGCTCCGGACAAAGTCATTCTTGAATTTGACCTTTGACCTCTAAGTGTGACCTTGACCTTAGACCTAGGGACCTGGTTCTTGCGCATGACACTCCGTCTCATGATGGTGAACAACTGTGCCAAGTTTCATCAAAATCCCTTCATGCGTGTAGAAGATATGCTCCTGACAAAGTCTGTGGATGCCGCCCGCCCGCCCGCCAGGGGCGTTCCCATAATACGTCCCGTTTTTCAAACGGGCGTATAAAAATAGAGCAGTCAATTGTTTTTCCGTAGAAAATTATTGAATCGAACATGCGAGACAGCGTTGACACGGTGTTTTCATACCATATAATACAGATTTTTCATTCACCGGTGCAACGTGTCATTTATAAATGGCACAAAAAGTAAACATGGAGGGAGACTATTCAAAAGCAAGTCGATTATATGTGTTCAAGAAGTTTTTTTTTTCCTCTCGTGGCCTTTGTAGAGCCTTGACAGCTATGTAAATATAATCATCTACAAGAGATTAAGAAAGTTCTCTCCAAAGACTATCACACATTCTATGACAATTTGCCTCATCAGTAAATGCAATGCATAGTTATGATATGCCTGTAGCAGCTCTAGTTATAATAACACAATCATGTACCAGTAAGATCACATTCAAACGATTGTCATGTTCAAGTAACATGTTGTACTGCAAATAGTAAGTCAACAGAGATGAGCCCAAAGTTGACTATCTAAAGTTTTATTATTGTATTGTCACTGTTAAGCTACATAAATATTCCAATATTTTCTAACATGTCATTTCAAAAATTGTTAGTTCCTACATTTTAATGTTTATTTTTGCAATGACTGTATCTTTTTTTTATTTATTCCAAAGTTTTTTTATTCATATTACAAGCCCGAAAGTATAATGATTAAAGTAGCTTTTTCAAATCCAGTGACTGGGTGAATACACATTTGTACCGACACTCAGATAAATATGGAAGCCAGTATGATTCACTGATAATGTGATATTTTAAACCAATACTTTAGATATTTTAAGGGAATTACTAAAATTGTCATCAGTCCATTCCATAACGAAAGTGTGACCGTTTCAGGTTATTTAATATGCTTGTTTATCCATGAAAGAGATTTTATTGTCATAATGTCTTGACAATTAGTGTTTTGTTATCAGTTAAAACAATAGACAATAAGTAAAGTTTATAAAAAGGGTAATAAAGTTACTTGTTCACAGAATGCTTTATGTTTTAGCTTTTTATTTGCAACACTGTCAATGTTACTTGACCGAGTGGTAAATGCGTCAGACTTGTGATCAAAAGGCCCGGGTTCGAATCCGCCAAGCGTCCTCGTCATGCAACATGATAAGTTTTATTTGAGCATGGGATGCTCTAAATCAAAACCAATGCTACTTCTGTATCGGGTTGGGTTACATCTGGGATGTGTTGAGTCCCAAAAATAGTACATGTCTACGTCCCTGAAAAGGGGTTTGACATAATAAGAACATGGATAGATTGTTATCTTGTCCCTTAGGCATTGATACTTACTTAAATTGACAGCTACTGATACATGTGCTTGGGAGGTAAATTAATGCTAGTGAGTATTCTGTTACAATGTTAGAGGAAAATTGTAAGGAATACTTGTTTGTCGTAACCTTAGGCTTATGTTAATTGTTAATCATATGCGATGTTAAATAAAGGTTCTATAGATATTACACCAGAAGACAATGAGAAATCCTTTTGGTCATACTTATTTGGAAAATATGTTATAAAATAGTATTGTTTTTTGCAAATTTGGAGATACATAGGCAACACAACGAATTCAACACCATTTCGTTTCAAGTTTGGTCCCTTTAAAGGCATAAAATGAGGTAAAGATTGTAATTTAAGTGAAAAACAAAATATTGCAGCTCCAAAAAAATGTTAATATTGTGATGACGAAATATCATAACTCTCATAACTTGACACAGATTGGATTTACACACATGTAGATTAAGCAGTATTTGTATCTTCATTTGTTGGATATTCGCACAAAAAATCAATTTAAGAACCTCATATCAAAACAAGAGGGCCATGAAGGCCCTCTATCGCTCACCAAATTATCAAATTAGTTTCATAAAGATATGGTCATAAATGTGGCCTTTAGAGTGTTAACTAACTTTTTCTTTGATTTGACCTGGTGACCTAGTTTATGACCCCACATGACCCAGATTCGAACTTGACCTAAAGATCATCAAGATTAACATTCCACTAAGTTTCATGGAGATACAGTCGTAAATGTGGCCTCTAGAGTGTTTACTAGCTTTTCCTTTGATCTGACCTGGTGACCTAGTTTTTGACTCTACATGACCCAGATTCAAACTAGACTTTGAGATCATCATTATTAACATTCTGACCAAGTTTCATGAAGATACAGTCAAAAATTTGATTTGACCCGGTGACCTAGTTTTTGACCCCAGATGACCCAATATCAAACTCGTCAAAGATTTCATTGAAGGTAACATCCTGACCAAGTTTCATTAAGATTGGGCCAAAATTGTGACCTTTAGAGTGTTAACAAGCTTTTCCTTTGATTTGACTTGGTGACCTAGTTTTTAAACCTAGATGACCCAATATCGAACTTGTCCAAGATTTTATTAAGGGTAACATTCTGACAAAGTTTCATTAAGATTATATAAAAATTGTGACCTCTAGAGTGTTAACCCTTTTCCAATCATATCGCCCCAATCCGCCCTTACCGCTTATCCAACGAAACGCCTCAATCCGCCCGTGCTGTCTACAAACGATTCGGCTGAAACCGCCCGGATAATGCACTGTTTAATATTCGTCTTTTTCCGATTGAAAACGACGAAAACTAATTGGTTTAAAAGTTTAAATCGGTTAGGAAAAGTTCATTTTACGATCATGTCCGAGTCTCGCTTTCAAAACGTTACTATTTATACAGCAAATATTGGAAATCCCCAACTCATTTTCAGAAAATAAAATTGTACATGTACCAAAATGGCGGATAGCGATAGAGATTTCGGACAATTTTGTCACGACGATATTTACGAAATTCTACGTCGGGATCCAGATTCAGATGTGAATATTAGTGATATTTGGTCAGAGAAATTATCAAGCAACTCCGATACGTCTGAAATAGTAGAATTATACTCGTGACAAATAGAAAATAACTCAGAATGTGACACCCCTTTGGAAGACCTACGACCGTTGATGAATTATTGAAATCTGACTCGAATATTTCATCGAGGTATGTTAGGGACTTTATTCGTGATGGCGAACAAAATTTCACTGAAATATCAAATAGATTTTATAATTTTTTAACACAAAGTTCGATTCATTTTTTTTAATGATTGCTGAAGAAACCAAATTTTAAAGGCAAGAAATTCAACATAAACAGCAACAGTTTGACTGAAGGGATGATGATGTTTGGGAGGCTCAGGGAGAAACAACAGCAAATGAAATACGTACTTTCTTCTTTGGTTATGATAATCATCAGAAAACGTAACATTATGTGAAATATTTCTGGAGCTCCGATGACCAACTTCGAGTAGAGGGTTTTACCAAATCATGCCTATTCAACGTTGGTGTAAGTTGAAAAATCATCTCAAATAACCGTGATCAGCCTGATCCGACCGACAATATCGCGACAGGTTATTCAAAGTCTGGCCACTTATACACCTTTATAACAGAAATTTCAAGAGTGATATTACCCATCCAAGTCGTAATCTGTCAGTTGATGAAGCAGTAATTGGTTTCAAAGGCCGGTTTTTGCTGAAACAGTAAATACCTAACAAGCCGACAAAATGGGGACTCAAATCACGAATGTCAGCAGACTCTATTTATTCATTTATTAAATTTTATTTATCTATTTATTTATCATAGTTTTCGTACAGGCAATCATAGCTTTTCAAAGAAACATTTGGTCAGGCCAAATAAAAAAATATGCATGTTTCCGGTGACCTGACTGACCCTAATTTTAGCCCCCGACCCTAAACTTTTTTTCGGACGAAAATTTGCGGGTACGAAAAAAATCATATGCTCTCATTTAGGAACATCGGATCGATGTACATTCACCGAGCTGTTTGAACAAGTCCACCCGCCGACAGGCAGTTTCTTGTGAAGGATCTTCCAGTTCTATATTCTTATTCATCGTACATCGACGAGTTAAATTCCGGATAGGACGAGTGGACTTCGCTGTATACTCGACCGATCGGGCGAGTGGTTTTTACGTCGTAACTTTACCAAATTCAGAAATTATATCAGAAAAAATACCTGGATTGACTGGAATTAACCCGCGAATCGTAAAGATATCAAACGTCATGCCGGTAATTTTCCATTCCACGAGCACGTGCGACCTATCTTTACATCTATTACATCGCCGTTACTTTTGTTTATCGACACGTACACAGAAAACGCGCGTAGTGCATTTATTTTTAATATAATTGCTTCAAATTTTCAACACCACTTGAGAAGTAATACAGTTTGAACTCTATAATAATTTTAATAAGACAACGGCAAAAATGTAGGCAAAATTCTATAAAAACGGCCGAATTTTCCTATAATCACTTGTAAAATTTCAAACAGCGCGATCTTAATTACTTATTTCTTTCTTAAAGAAAATAATCGATACATAATATGGTCATAAAATTCAGACTTTTGACCAGAAAGTATAAAAAACAGAATTAAAAAATCTTACATAATGAAAAAGCGGCAGCTATTTAAATACAAGGAGTAAAACGATTTTTCGCAAACAAATATCTGTTAGTGCGGCAGAATAGGTTACGTGACCTCGTGAATGTAAATAGAAATGTGGCTTTAGAATAAAGCAGTATGATGTTGTTGTGGATTTTAATTATTTTTTAAATGAATCTTCGTACAAGTATTATTTTTGACACGACACTTTGTAAGATATTCTTCTCTAACAATAATGTAACAATAATGTAAATTCTTTGAGGGCAAACAGGTCACAGAGGTAGGATCAGTATAATCTTTTGACACATTTACCTGTCAGTTCATTCGTGATATTGTTCATTCGCTTTAAAAAAAAAAGAAGAAACTTATTTTATTGATTTCTTCTCAACAATTTAAAGAAGCGTGGCGGTACGATCAAACAGTGATGTTTCACATGGCGCGAAAACATGACGTAATGCTATGACAATCTCAGGCAACTATACCGTGCTTTGATCTCCACTTCAGAACAGAACAGAACAGAACAGAACATATCTTTATTTTCACCCAGGTATCACACAGAATACAACATGGGGTATAACAAAGAAACATTTGCAAGTTCAACATTGAAATTTTCCAGTACAAGAGAGTGACTAAAAAGAAAAATGTTATTGCTACATATATACTGTATACTATAACAAACCGGAGATTTAATTACTAAGTACTGACTGTATATAGTACAAGGGGGAGAGACAGCTATTACAGATAGTGAGTCTCAGCTACGCTCTTTGGTTTTGACCTTATAACTCGAAAATAGTTCCTTTATTAATTTAGCAACAGTCATTCTAAAAATAAACCGCTATATAAACATTGTATAAGCGGCGCTTGCACAAAATAAACATGCTCCATTTATAAAATATCGTAGTACACACAAATTTCTTAAAATAGTTTCATTGATGTAGATTGTGTAAAATTTATTTATCATCAAGTAGGTTTCATAATAGTACACAGGCTGAAAATAGGACTAATTCCTAGCACGAGAAAGTTGTTATTACTTGCAAAATCTGGGTAAAAAAAGAAACTTTCTCTATAATAAATATAATTATGGAAAGGAAGAAAGAACAAATATCTTCCGAGTTAATAAGGTCAAGTTACCGCTGTGATTGTCTAGCGACAAAAATTTCAAGTACATATATAGTGGTATTAGTGCTATACAAAGTAAGATGATAGAATTTACACATTTATAGTGGTATAAGTGATACAATTAGTTGAATTTTTCCATAATTTTTTTTAAGAATTTACACAAGTGTTTGAGTGTAATTGTATTCTCAGATGCTAAACACAGCTTCAAAGTTAGATGTGGTGTACCACTTAGTTCTGATGCAGTTAAAAATTGTTCTCTCCGATGTGAGAAAAAATCACATTGGAGCAAGTAATGCGACTCAGAACCGACTTGATTTCCACTACAGAGATCACATTTTCTGTCCTCGTATGGAATCGCTTCGTAACGCAGACGTTCAACCGGGAGTTTGAAGTTGGCCGTTCTGTATTTAAACAAGATTAGAGAATCGTTGTTATCTAATATCTTAAAGTAATTCTCGAAAGCATGGGTGTCTTTAAAACTATTATAAGTTCCACCTTTATTAGATTCGCGAAGCTGTGCAAACCAGGTCTGTTTGTATTGATCAATCAGCATTTGTTTTACTTGTTTATGGATTGATTTACTAATTATGCTATCCTGATTCTGCCATAGGTCTGGTCTACCGACTGAGTTTAAGATGCTTTTAACTTGAGATGCCCATTTAAAATCTCTATTTGGTTCTTTTATCATATATTGATACAATTGAAAAGATAATTTTGAAACTTTTCCAGTGATTAAACGATTCCAAAACGAAATCATACGCGTTTTAACTATTATGGAAATAGGATATCTCCCGAGTTCGCCCATCAGCATGTACAAGGGGGTTGATTTTCGCGATGCCATGATACCGACACACTACTTTTAGCTCTTTGGAGGGTGTTAATTAATGATGAAAACAAGGCCAATTACTTAGCTTATAAACAGAATAATTTCCGATAATTGTTTTTTTTTTCGCCTTCCCAACGGGTGTGTGGATGATGATAATTATGTCCATATTTTGGGGACACTTTTCAAAATAATTATTTTCGGGAAATAAGTCTTGAGAAAATGAAAATAACTAAATATTTTATGCTGTCCTAACACTTAGGAAAATACGGTAGGGGATAGACTTTAATTATCATTAATATCGCTGCAGTTGTTTTGGAGAGCAACTGGCTGGTGTACTGACAAAAATAGAGGAAAGAAAAATAAAAATGTCTGCTGTAAAAAGGAAATTTAAAAAGAACAAACATGCCACCTTAAAAAGGAAATGTAGTGTACAAGAGAACAGTATTTGTCTACTGTGTGTTTCATTTAAAATTTACTTATTGTACATGTATAATACTCCTTTCAAAAAAGTGACAATATTAAACATGTCAATTATAAGGACAAGCGACTGTTCACTAGTGCGAGTAATTTTAGGGGTTTAAGTCCTGCGGGGCGAGTGGTGTGAAAAAAATTTTACACCCTCCCTTTAAAAATTGACATAAAAAATCATGATTTTAATAGGTTGAACCAAGGGAAAACAAAGGTGCACTTCGGAATATTCTGAGGCTGTATTTAATAATTTGATTTTAAAGCCAAATGTAACAAAAGCGTGTATTAAAGTGTTAGCATCTCCTCTAGTACGAATATATATGTTTTGTTAAACAATAGGCAAAAGAAAAGACAATGGAATTCTACTACTGTGAAGATGCGGGGTTCTGCTCTACCCTAAAAAAAAAAAAAAAAAAAAAAAAAAAAAAAAGAAGAAAAAAAAAATCGACCTCCCTACCCTATTTTTTCGGGCATGTCACGGGAAAAACATACATATTTTTTTTTTGGCCTCGGGTCAAATTGAACTACTTGTATAAAATAAAACGTATTAATTTTTTTTGATTTTTTTTTTAATTTAATAAAAGTACAAAAAAAAAAAAACAAAAACAAATCAAGGGAAGTTTTAAAATGTAAATATCAATGGAGATATTTTTTTAGTCGTGTTTAGCAAAATTTCAACTATGATATAAAAATAAAATTTCATTTACATTATATAGTATTTTTTTATGTTTTATAATAATTATGAATGTATTGCAAGTTTGTCATAATAATTTTTAATTTGGCAAAAATAATGTCATGTAAGATTGATAAAAGGGAAAAATTTAAAGCAATAAAAAGGAATTTATGGGGAAATCAGAAAATACAACAAAGTGTCAATGACGGGAAATTATTATTTTAACTGAGGGGGGATTAAATGCATACCCCCCACTAAAATTTTTAGAAAAGTGTCATCTACTGAATTTATTTAATTATCCCCCACCTGTGCAGGTTTTGTTTTGTTTTTTGCAGGGCCTTTGTTACTTTAAATAGTTTAAAGTAAACCCCCCCTCTTTTTTTTGTGAAAAAGGCAAAATATTATCATAGGCAAAATATTCTGTTCAGACAGGCTTATCAGATCACACAGATCTATGTTCCAGTGGGTATGGGTTTTCCCCAGGAGTACGATTGGAAAAGGGTTAAAAAGGGTTTTTTTTTTTTTTTTTTTTTCCCTTTTTTGAAAATTTTTAAACCTTTTTTGACCTTAGGTTTTTTTGAAATGCCCCAAATCCCCCCAATTTTATCGGGGAACAATTCGACAATTTTTGTTGGGGCCCCAAAAATGTGCCTCAAGTGTAAAAATTTTTTTCCTTTGATTTGATTGGTATTTTAATTTTTTGCCCAATGCCCTACAAACCTTTTTAAGAAATTGGGGTAATTTTAAAGTTTCATTAAGAAAGGGCCAAAATTTGTGCCCCTTATAGTTTTAAAAGGGAAAATTGTTGACGACGCAGATGGCCGGGAAAAGGGGATCACAAAAGCTAAATTTGGAGAGGTTTTTTTCCTCTCCTGAAAAGTTGCCTTTTGGACTACGATTTTTGTTTTGTTTGCGTTTTTTTGTAGAACAACCCTTATTGTTCACATATCCGGGAACACAGAGGTTCCCTAATTGCTTTTGCCTGTAAGAAATACAGACTAATCTCGAATGGTCCTTTTAAGAAAAAAAAGGTATCTCCCTTACAGGACAAAATTTTTCCCCCCTTAGGAAAAATTTATCAAATTAACCTCCATGACAAAAAACCCCTTTGCAAAAAAACCACTTTTTATGTGCCCTTTTGTTGCTGTAGAAAGGTTGTACTGTACTGTTAAAAATCAAGTTAAAACAAGTTAATCATGTTTGCAGGTGCTGGAAATGAATGATTTCTAAACGGGGGGCCATGAAGGCCCTGTTTTGCTCACCTGACCTCTGCCAAAAAGATCTAAAGATTAACTTTTCTGCCAAGTTTCATTAAGATATGGTAAAAATGTGGCCTAAAGAGTTTTTACAGTTTTTCCTTGTTTTTGCCCCTGTCCCTTTTTTTGACCCAACATGCCCAAGATAGAACTTGCCCCTAAAGTCCAAGTTTAATTCTGACAAGTTTCAGGAAGTACATCATAAATTGGCCTCTAGAGTGAAACAAGTTTTTCCTTGATTTGACCCGTGACCTATTTTTTAACCCAACTGACCCAGTTCGAATTGACCTAAAGATCATAATTTTAAAAATTTCTGACTAAGTTTCAGGAAGATACAGCAAAATTTGCCCTAGGACATATTTTTGCCCCCAGCAACCCAGTTTAAAAAATGCCTAAAGATCATCAAGTTTAAAATTTCGAAAAAGTTTCTTTAAGAACGATCAAAAATGTGGCCTATACAGTTTAATAGCTTTTCCTTTGTTTTTGACCGGGTGACCTAGTTTTTGATCCTACAAAACCGGATTTGAACTGGATCAAAGATCACCAAATTTTAAAATTTGCCCAATTTTCATGGGGTTTTAAAGTCTAAATGCGCCTCTACAGTGTTAAAAGTTTTTCCCTTTGATTTGACCTGGTGCCCTATTTTTTGACTGGGACTATTTTTGCCCCCAGGGGAACCAATTAAAAACTCGCCCAAGACTTTTTTAAGGAAAACATTCTGCCCAAGTTTCATTAAGTTTAGGCCAAAATTTGTGACCTCTAGGTTTTAAACAGGCTTTTCCTTTGATTTAACCTGGTCCAGTTTTTTGCCCCCAGATGCCCCAATACGAACCATCAAAGTTTTTTTTGGGGGAAACATTCTGACCAAGTTTCAAAAGATTGGGCCAAAATTGTGACCTCTAGATTTTAAAAAGCTTTTCTTTGTTTTGACCTGGGACCTATTTTTGCCCCCAGTGCCCAATACAAACTCATCCAAGATTTTTCGGGGTAACATTCTGAGTAAGTTTCTTTAAGATTGGGCCCAAAAATGTGACCTCTGGAGTGTTAACAGTAAAATTTTTGACGGAGGAGCGCGGCCCAAGGGTGATCACTAAAGCTCACCTTTGAGCACTTCGTGCTCAGGTGAGCTAAAAAGAAATGGAGTTAATGCAACAAAGGTAAGTTTGTTTCCCCTTTTAACTTTTAGTCAATGAGAAAAAGTGCTCAAGGTACTTTTGTGATCGTTTTGTCCTTTCTGAAACAGCATTGGTTTTTTTGACGAGCTCTTGTTAAATATGGAGTGAGAGGGGAGAAGCATGTGCATATTTATGAGTCATTTTCTGTTTTAAACAGTGTTGATACATTATATTGTTGTTTTTTTTTTCTTCATATTTACGTCCCTGTTTTTTATCAGTTAATGTTTAATTGTGTGCCAGTTATTTTGTATTATGTTTGTCTCCTATATACATTACACGGGGGGGAAACCACGTACAAAATTGGAAACGGCACGAAAAAGTGCTAAAAATGGGCCCCGTTCAGTATGTTTTTCACTATAACTTTTTTGACCCGAATTGTTTTAAACGAGATAACGTGCAAAACCCCCCGCAATAAAAATCTTTCGCGCATATATGTAACTTGATGAAACCCCTTTCCCTTTTTACGTAACCCTTGCCAAACCCATTCGAAAGATGCAAAAATTTTTTTTAACGAACACGCTTTCCAAGTTACGCACCTAGCAAAGATTTTGCAGAGAATTTTCGTGGAATTTAGGTTTAAAATAAAATTGTCATTGTCCAAAGTCCTGTACCAAAAAATTTTTCATGACTATTCAGGATATTAAAGATATCGTAAGACAAAGGGTCGGTAACGTACCCGTTGCGGGGTTTTAGGAGGTGAGTAACCCTCTTTTCCCCCGGGGTAACGTAAGTCAAAGGGGCTATTTATATGCATGTAAACTCTTTGTTTTTTAAATATGAACTGTAAAATTTTGATATTGTTAAAAAAAAAAACAGATTTTGGGAAAAGGCGTTTTTTCTTTTCGGTGGGGGTTTGTATTACAGAGATGCTCGTGAAAAAAATACATTGGAAAAATTTTTGTCTAAATTTTGTTTTTTGACAATAGACATTGTTAGCATTTCCCTTTTAATTGTTAAATTTTTTTTCCCAAAAATTAAAAGTAATTGGTTTCTGGGAATAAAACCCTTATTCTGTCTGCAGCAGGGGTTTAAACAAATCCATGTTCAAATTTCCCCTTTTATGACCCCTGAAACATTTTTTTTTATTGTTTAAAAAAAATACTGGAAAAAGTATAAAAATTTTGGGAAAAAACTCGAAAGATAGCCATGATTCTTTTCATTAAAACGTTAGAATACAGAAAAACTTTTTTTTTTTAAAAATGACGCTGCATTATTTTATCATTTACAAATTTTGAGTTCATCATGCATGGGACCATAAAATCAACCAATAAATAAACACGTTGTCGTTTAAAAAAACGTGGGGAGTAAAATGTTATTCTTTCTGTAGGTTAGTGACAGTTTGTTAGTCACTAGTTATTCATTTAGACCTCCTTACTGAAACAACATATCATATTGATCTAAATTTTGCATATCAAGGACTATAGCATTCCCGGTTTATTAAAATTTTAAAAAGTGAAAATATTCTGAATAAGATCATAAAAGCGTCAGTTACATCCAAAGCTTAAGTAACAGCTTGGTTAAGTTTGGTTGTTCATTCACAAAAACAATCCCATATATTTTGAAATATTTCATTTTATATAATTTATTTTACAGGGATAAGCATTAACGAGATTTTAATTAACTATTAAAAAAAAAACTAAGCTATATTAGATCGCAAAAAAAAAATTTGAAAAGTCGCAAAAAATTGAGTTTTTTTTTAAAACAATACAGTTGATTGACGTTTTTTTGTTGCCTACTCAAAAAAGCTGCGACATATAGGGATCACTTTTCCGTCGTCTGTCCGCTGGGACCGGCTGGGTCCCTCAAGCTTCTTGCCGGGATAATCAAGAAATAATAAAAAGGGGCTAATTTGTTCTTACACAATGAGAACACGTAGAGGATGGCAGTATCAAAGAACCATAATTAGGTGGTCCCATTTTTCAATTATCTCCCCCATCTTAAAAAAGACTTTTCGAGCCCAAGTCAAAAACTATTTGAAGAATTGACTCATGCTTTTTACTTTTCAAAGAGTCGTGTGATGGTCCATTTTTAAATAACTCCCCTTTTCGTTTTAGAAGTTCTGAAGCCCAAGTCGAAAATTTTAAAAGGATTTACTTGTACTTTGACATAAATAAAAAAGGGGCCAATGAAAAGGGAAGTACAGTGTCAAAGAAACCCCTAAATCAAAAAAACCCTTTTTTTTGAAAAACCTCCCCTTTTTTATGAAAAAAAATTGCTGGGGCCAAAGTCAAAACCATATAAAGGATTGCTTGAAAAATTGATACATTGATAGAGGTCAGTGAAACAAAGTGCAGTGTCAAAGAACTTTCTTCAGCTGACCCCTTTTTGAAAACACCCCTTTATCATGAAAAGGGAAAAGCAAGAACTTGACTGAAGCCCAAACCAAAAATTGAGGATGATTTGCTGTTTTTACATTTAAAAAGGGCAGGAAAATAGTGCGTGATAAGGAAAACATAATCTTCTGACCCATTTTTAATTACCTCCTGTTGTATAAGAAATTGTCTGGAATCCAAGTAAAAACATATAAAGGATTTACTTTATCTTCGCACATTTGTAGAGGTCATTCTTCTTTCTTTGTTAACTCTGCTTCGTCCCCCGCGGCCCCGTGCGATCTATTACATATTGAAGCGCAAAATTTTTGG
Organism: Mercenaria mercenaria; assembly: GCF_021730395.1. Lineage (NCBI taxonomy): Eukaryota > Metazoa > Mollusca > Bivalvia > Venerida > Veneridae > Mercenaria > Mercenaria mercenaria. The sequence continues at coordinate 27,184,770 of NC_069365.1, read as the reverse complement.
GCAAAAAAATTTACACTGCGACTATAAGATCTTTATACTGATTTTTTTTGACATGATTACAAAATTTAAACATGTCAAAAAAGGAAATAACAAGTTTTTTCGTTTATTTTTTGACAAAGGGTCGTCCAAAAAAAATTTTTCCCCCAAAAGTGATAGGTTCCGCCCCACTATGTCTTTTTTCGTCGCCTTTAAATTACTTTTTCTCCGAAAAGGGCATTCCCCACTCCCGGCAAATTATTCTTTTCCGGGCTATAAATAGATAATAGTTTTAGCGTTACCCGGTGAACAATGTACCTATTGCTATTAATACTTCTTTTTTTTTTGTCTTTGTTTAGTCCTTTTTTAAAGTCAGATTTTTGGTGCGGGAAACTAAACTAACTATCGTTACTGGAAAAAAAAAAAGTATTTAGGCTTCCACCCCCCAAGCAATGTCAACTTTTTACTCAAAGAACATGGTCATTGCGCATTGATGGATTTAGAGCAAAAAAAATTTCAAATTTTTTTCATTTTACCTTTTTATGTAAGATATAAAAGAGCATAATGTGTAATTATTTCCCGTTGGATGGGACCACGCTACCTTTTTTTACTGTAGCTTTTGTATATACTAACCAGAAAAAAAACCCTATTTCCCGCTCTGATCTTTTTTTAAAAATATCAAAATGTTTAAAGTTCAGTCATTTTAAAAACAAGTGTTTTTCATGAGATAAATGTCTTTTGGGGTAGTTACCCTCTGGGGGAAAAAGACGTGTACGTCACCCCCTAAAACCCCCAACGTGTACGTTACCGCACCCCTTTTTCTTACGATTCTTTTTTATTCCGAATGTATGTTAAATATTTGGTACAGGACTTTGGACAATGACAAGCTTTTTTTTAAAAACCAAATTCCAGCAAAATTCTCTGCAGAAACTGTGCTAGGTGCGTAACTTGTGAACAGACGTGTTCGTTACCAAAATATTTTGCATCTTTCGAATCGGTTGGGCAAGGATTACGTAAAAACGGGAAGGAGTTTCATCAAGTTACATATATGCGCTGAAAGAGCTTTTTATTGCGGGGTTTATGCACGTTATCTCGTTTAAAACAATTGCGGATCAAAGAAGTTATAGTGAAAAAACATACCTGAAGCGGGCCTATTTTTAGCATTTTTGCGTGCACGTTATCCAAGTTAGTCACGTGGTTTCCCCACCGTGATGTATGTATATTGCTGTATACAACATTACCTCTCTAATAAATAATTATTTGATTTAACAAAATAAATGGAAAACCTTTTACTTTTCTATTATTTGATAATTATGTGGTTGGTAGGGGTCCTTGCCAGTAGTCTGTACTATGTGGACTTACCTGTAACAAACCTAAATTCTTTCAAACAAATCATTTTCTTCCACTTGTAAAGTCTTTTTGATGTTTGTACATACATAAATTTGGACTTTCTTCAACATCCAGTGCTCAAAACCATGGAAAAGACAGCAAAGTATTTAATGATTCTAATTTTTTTAGTAACATTTCATACAGAAACCCGAATGAACCAGAAAATAGCAGTGCCTCACTCAATGAAAGTTTAAAACCTGCATTACTTGAAAATAAGACATTACTGATAATGACAACTGAGGTCACTAGCATCTGGGATGTTTATGTGGAATTACAAGTGAAGGTGTGCATTTATTACTCAGATCATAGAACAACTTTGAACATATTCTGGGTGAAGTGAAAGAAAACACATTCTTTATTACAAATGAAACAAGAGTGCCAGAATGTCACAATATACGCCCGTCACAGCAAATTTCTTTACTCTAGCACCTGTATTTGCAGATGTAATTTTAATTTTGTGGTTGTTTAGTAATCACTGTAATTCTTTTGTTTTTCTAAGTCCACAAAAAAAACTCCTTACCAGGTAGAGATACCTTAAAATACACCTAAAATTAGAAAGTAACAACTATGTTTACCACAGAAAAGTGGTCTTGGTTTTTCCCTACGGTCAATTATAAAAAAAGTTACAATATAAGTTATTTATAGTAACAACTAAGGGAAATTAATCTTTAAAAAAAAAAAAAAAAAAAAAAAAAAAAAAATACAAAAAAAAAAATTGTAAGTCCACACAAAAATCCTTACCAGGTAGAGATTGGTCAAAATACACCTCAAAATTGGATGTAACATGCATGTTGTACTACAGAAAAGTGGTCTCGATTTTTCCCTACGTCTAGTAATGAAAACATTACAATATAAGCTATTTATAGTAACAACAAAGGGAAGTAATTCTAAAGAAGGGAACTGCGCATGACACTTCGTCTCATGATGGTGTATAATTGTGCCAAGTTACATCAAAATCCCTCTATGCATGAAGAAGAAATGCTTCGGACAGTCATTCTTGTATCTGACCTTTGGCCTCTAAGTGTGACCTTAGACCTAGGGACCTGGTTCTTGCGCATGACACTCTGTCTTGTGGTGGTGAACATTTGTGCCAAGTTATATCAAAATCCCTCCATGCATGAAGAAGAAATGCTCCCGACAAAGTTTTCATTCTTGTATCCTTTGACCTCTAAGTGTGACCTTGACTTTAGACCTAGGGACCTGGTTCTTGCGCATGACACTCCGTCTCATGGTGATGAACAATTGTGCCAACTTTCATCAAAATCCCTCTATGCATGAAGAAGATATGCTCCGGACAAAGTTTTCATTCTTGTATCCTTTGACCTCTAAGTGTGACCTTGACCTTAGACCTAGGGACCTGGTTCTTGTGCAAGACACTCCGTCTCATGATGATAAACAATTGTGCCAACTTTCATCAAAATCCCTCTATGCATGAAGAAGATATGCTCCGGACAAAGTCATACTTGAATTTGACCTTTGACCTCTAAGTGTGACCTTGACCTTAGGCCTAGGGACCTGGTTCTTGCGCATGACACTCCGTCTCATGATGGTGAACAACTGTGCCAAGTTTCATCAAAATCCCTCCATGCATGTAGAAGATATGCTCCGGACAAGGTCTGTGGACGCCGCTCGCCCACCAGCCCGCCAGGGGCGTTCCCATAATACGTCCCGTTTTTCAAACAGGCGTATAAAAAAACTTTAGACAACAGTAAAATCTCTGAAAACTGTACAAGTCAGAAGTCCGTTTTTCATTGGATTTTGCACAAATTTCTGAGAGGATTTATATCATATATAATTAGTCATATTTTTTTCATCTGACCATAATTTTACTGTCCAATGTCTTTAAAGTTTTTCTTGTGTAAAATCTGCATTTTTTTCTCTCTATTATATACTAAAACTGAAAATCATTTTTAACAGGAAAACAAGACTTAAAATGATTCTTTATAATGAAAAGAGTTTTTCTCTTAGCCTGGAGAAGAAATGAATAGACTAGCTCTTATAAATCATGGAACATGCTTCATACATTAATATCGGTATTAAACAATTAATAAAAATATTTATCTTTTTCATATTCCATAAAAATGTATTTTTATGAAAAATCTCCAGTACAAGAATAGATTAATTAACTTCTCCCTGTAAGATTAAGATATTATGCACTTTAGAGTTAATATACAAAATACCGAAATACAAACATAGATAAATGTTTTCAATACCTACTTAGGTAACATTTTTGATTATTAGTTGTCACCTGCTTGAGATTATGTTTAAATCAAATCAGAGTGACAATACACAAAAGTCTGACACTGTCACTAATGGTCTGGTTTTCAGAAGATTTTTTATGAGTAAAAAATTTTATAATATAGACAATACTTGGAGACTCATGGATCAGTCATTTAGAACGCCTTGTGAAGTTCCGCCAGCCAGATGGACAACTGTATAATTCCAAGATGACCTGGCTTGGAGTACCAGGCCTTACCTGCACCAGGATAACAGGTTGACTACTTCGAAAAGCAACCAATAAGAAACCATAAGTTGCAATTCTGCATGTTGGCGAAAATGATCTGGCTTCTTCTCTCCATTTACCAACCATAGTAGTGACGAACATACTGACAATTCGGCAGCAACTTCTACAGCATGGCACCAAGAGAATAATCGTCACCGAGGTTCCCCTGTGGGAGCAGAGCTTGGAAAGGGACAGCACTCAATACACCTCTGATGAAAAGATTTGGCACAAAGAGTCCTTGGCGAAGGTGAAAGAAACTCTGAGAGGATGGGCCTCGATTTCCCTTGCAACTATATGGTCGTGACGGTGTACATCTGACACCAAAAGGAAACCAGGCACTGTTCTACAGTGTGTTAAATTTGTAGGGGATAGGCTTCTGTCTTTAAGTAAACAAGAGGGTCATGATGACCCTGGATCGCTCACCTGAGTAATATGAGCTACATGTTTCAAATGTCAAACTGATGCTAAAATATTATGAAAGTCAGTAGGTCACATACATGGTCAATGAAATTCAGTTTTACGATTTGTGTGCAAAACTGTATGTCATCAAAATTTCAAGGCTGTATCTTAAAAAACAAGAAAGTAGGTCAGTAGGCCAAGGTCACAGTCAAGTGACATCATATTACTTGGGTCATCAGGTAATTATAATTAAACAGTCTTGGAAATAGGATCAGATGATTCTTTAAAGTATTTTTCCTATATAACTCACATAATAACTAAGTGACCCCAGGGCAGGGCCTTTTTTTATTCCCAGGGGCATAATTTGAATAATTTTGGTAAAGGACTACTAGACAATGCATCATACCAAATATCAAAAGCCTAGGTTGTATGGTTTCAGACAAGAAGATTTTTAAAGCTTTTTCCTATATAAGTCTATATAAAACTTGGACCCCCAGGGCAAGGCCTCTTTTCACCCAAGGGGTAATTCTGGTTGAGGACCATAAGACAATGCTACAAACCAAATATCAAAGGTCTAAGTGTTGTGGTTTCAGAGAAGAAGATTTTTAAACTTTTTTTCCTATATAAGTCTATGTAAGACCCCGGGGTGGGGCCATATTTGACCCTAGGGGGATAATTTGAATAATTTTGGTAGAGGACCACTAGATGATGCTACACACCAGATATCAAAGCCCTAGGCCCTGTCGTTTTGGACAAGAAGATTTTTAAAGTTTTTCCTTTCGGTTGCCATGGCAACCAGAGTTCTGCATGGAATTCAATTCTTTGAACAATTTTGAAAGGGGGCCACCCAAGGATCATTCCTGTGAAGTTTTGTTTAATTCTGCCCAGTGGTTTTCAAGAAGAAGATTTTTTTAGAAAATGTTGACGGACGGACGGCGCACGACTGACGACGGACGACAGACATCGAGCGGTCACAAAACCTCACCATGAGCCTTTGGCTCAGGTGAGCTAAAAAATGGCCCTTTTAAGGGCCATGTCAATTTGTTGAGAAAATAGTCATTAACTTTGCTTCTTTATAAAATATATTTTACCAACATCAAAGTTAAAGTTAAGTTAAAGAGTCTCGTCCTTAGATTTGAGCTTACATTACTTTTCTGTATATAAATATCATATAGTTTTAAGGATAACAATAAAAACAACAATCAGAGGAAAATACTGTTACCCGAGGAAAAGCCGAACCACTGAACCACATTAGAAATGTTTTCATGATGACTTTTAACGTTTGTCAGGTGACATAATATTGGCAAAACAGTAAAAGTACAAGCGAGTTATATAGAGAGTTATTTGCCCTGATATATGACAGTAAGAAATGTTTTCATGATGACTTTTAATGTTTGTCAAGTGACATAATACTGGGAAAAAATAGTAACAGTAAAAGTACAAGCGAGTTATAAAGAGTTATTTGACTTTATATATGACAGTAAGAAATGTTTTCATGATGACTTTTAATGTTTGTCAAGTGACATTATAAATATTGGGAAAACAGTAAAAATGCTGAATGAAGGGTACATGGGATTTTAACAATACAAACTAGAGTTGTCACTGGAGTGACGAATTATACCCCCACAATATGGCCTTGTCACAGAACTAAGCCAATGAACTGCACTTGCTTGACCTTTGACCTACTGACCTCAAAATCAATAGAGGTCATCTGCTGGTCATGATCAACCTCCCTATGAAGTTTCAGATCCTCAGCCCAAGCTTTCTCAAGTTATTGTCCAGAAAGGGTTTAAATGACCTTTGGAACCAAAAATAATTACGGGTCATCTACTGGTCATGACCAACCTCCCTATTAAATTTCGTGATCCTAGTCCCAAGCGTTGTGAAGTTCTTGTCCGAAAATCGTTCAAGTGTTCCAGATCACTGTGACCTTGACCTGTGACCTGCTGACCTCAAAATCATTAGGGGTCATTTGCTGGTCAAAACCAACCTCGCTATCAATTTTCATCATCCTAGGCCCAAACGTTCTCAAGTTATCATCCGGAAACCGTTTAACTGTTTCGTGTTACTGTGACCTTGACCTTTGACCTACTAACCTCAAAGTAAAACATGACCTGTATTTAATCATGTTACACCAGTGTAATTTAAGATCCTAGGCCCAAGTGTTCTCAAGTTATCATCCGGAAACCATTTAATTGTTCCGAGTCACTGTGACCTTGACCTACAGACCCCAAAGTCGAACTTGACCTGTATTTCATGATGTTACACCAGTGTACGAACATATATGATCATAGGCCCAAGCGTTCTCAAGTTATCATCCGGAAACTGTTTAACTGTTCAGGGTCACTGTGACCTTGACCTTTGACCTATTGACCCCAAATTCGAACCTGACCTGTATTTTCTGATGTTACACCTGTGTACCAAAAATTATTCAAATCGGTCAAGCCTTTCATCTGGAAACCACAAAAACCAACGGACCGCCCGCCAAGCTCACTTGTTATACCCCCACCTCAAACTTCGTTTTGTGACCTTTGAGACAACAAAAAGCCGGCGCTAATCCACTAAGCTATCGGCAGTAAATTATAAATGAGTGTTTTAAATGATAAAAACTACTATTTCTGCTAAGAAGTCTTTAAGAAACAGTTTAATAATTACGCCAATTGTTAATCTGGCAATGCAAAGTACACTATGGTGCCTTACACCACTCTGACACCGTAAGTTTCAGACATCTTTTCATTAATACAGCACATATTACGTGGGTTGTCCCAAAATATCGTATAATTCCTTTGTTTTATTTATTTTATTTTGTTGGGTTTAACGTTGCACCAACACAATTATAGGTCATATGGTGACTTTCAAGCTTTGATGGTGGAGGAAGACCCCAGGTGCCCCTCCATGCATTATTTTTTCACGAGTGGGCATCTGGGTAGAACCTCCAATCTTCCTTAAGCCAGCTGGATGGCTTCCTCACATGAAGAATTCAATGCTACGAGTGAGGCTCGAACACACACTTTTTAGGAACATAATGTATAGCGAGGTGGCACACATAACATCAACCTCATGTTTTACAGTTATTTCCTCTCAATTAACATGATACTTGTTTGATGTATCTGGCTCGGTTTTACGACCATTTTCATTAACTTTTTCCAGTTATACCAGTTAACCAACCAGTAGGCCTGCTACACACAAAAGTCTATTAGTAACTGCTTACTTTTTCATATTGAAAGTCGTGATCAGTAGCCGTGCTTGAACCCACAACCCTCCGTCAATGAGAGGTTACAGAGATTTCAAGTCTGTGATTGTATCCCCTACACCACAGACTCATTGACAACATAAGGAAATATTTATGTGAATAATTAACTACACAGTCATGCTGCAGCAGAAAAAAAGACAAACTAGTATTAGTTTAGCAACTGGCCGTGAGCATGGAGTGACAGTTCAAGAAAATAAAATATTAGAATTAGTTCAATATGAAGACATGAGCTCTCTTAGGCGTAAAAAAAAAAATTGTTTGTTTCCGGTATCCCGACCTACCCTAAATTTTTGGCCCGACCCTAAATGTTTTTATGGCCTTGGAGAATATTTTTTTGAATTTTTTAACAAAAACATGCAAAACTGCACTTTTTATGCTTTAAACATGGCCAGTGATGTTAGAAATCAACTTACTGATGCTCTAAAGGCATAACCCCCTTATTTGTAATCATTTTTTGACAAAAAAATAATTTCTGAAAAGTCTCCCTTAATAAAAAAAATTTCCAAAAAAAAAAAAATTTCCGACCTACCTACCCTAATTTTTTTGAGCATGTTACTGGAAACAAAGAATTATTTCTTTTAGGCCTTATGAGTGACCCGAGGATTCCAACAATTTACAAATCATTGGAGTATCCCTACATGTGCAATACAAAATTACTTGAAAATATTGTATTAAGTTTTTAAACATGTTTTAAACAACAAAAACCACATAGTTTGTTTCGTTTTTATGCCCATTTGTTTCGTTTTTATGCCCAATTATTTCAGTTATATCAGATGGACAGTACCCTACAGACCATTAGCAACTGCATTGTGCTTAAGACGAAGACCCTACCTAAGTCTGCAAAATGGCCAAAGGGTATCATCGTTCCTTGCCAGGAAAAGGGATGGATGGACCAGACTCTTGTCCATGACTGGATAACAACTGTTTGGGGGAGGAGACCGGGTGGGATGACGAAAAATCGCTTCTTGTGTTGGACGCTTTTCAAGCTCATCATTTAGAAGACAGCAAACAGAAGTTGTCATCAGAGTACAGAACAACGCTTACCATCATTCCAGGCAGTATGACATCAATTCTGCAGCCGTTAGGTGTTGCAGTCAACAAGCCCATGAAGACACTTCTATAAAGGAAATGGTCTAATTGGTATGCCGATGGTGAGCATGCTTTCACAAGTATTCTACATTTATTGGAACTCAGTAAGGTATATGGGAAAGTCAACATTGCATACAAGTTTAGTGCATAATCACGTAATAGACTATTACTTCTACAGTCACTTCTTATCTATTAACAGGGTGTCTCTGAACTTTCTGATCTTAGAGTGGATGGTCACACTACGTATGAACACTCGACCAGCGTTGTTGAAATGCAACAGTCTATCGAATCTGTCTTAGAGGACAGCAGGGTTGATAAGGTCAAGGCTAGTGGGAAGTTTAGCTTGATGTTCAACGAGTCAACTGATATTAGTGTAAAACAGAACATTATTATGTATGTCAGAGTCCTAGAGTCCGATTGTCTTGGATATGTTGCACCAAACACTAACTTCTTTGGCATCGACTCCCTTGCCCGTGCCAATGCAGAGTCTATCTTTGCAAAAGTCAAAAACATGCTTGAGGCCAAAGGTATTGATTTGTCAAATCTTTGTGGGGTTAGCACCGATGGTGCAGCTGTTATGGTAGGTCACAAGTCTGGTGTGATTACAAGGTTGAAGGAGAAGGTTGCGAGTGTGTTGGCTACTCAGTGCATTGCCCATAGGCTTGCAATGAGTTGTTGTGATGGGGCTGATGCTATTCCTTATTTGTGTAAGGTTCAGGAGATTTTGAACTCTGTTTACAAGTATTTTCACCATTCCCCCAAGAATATGGCCATGCTTGAGTCCATCCAAGCTATTACTCCTGGTCAAAGTCCAAAGTTCAAAGAGGTCTTTCATACTAGGTGGCTAAGCTTTGAGGGGTCAGTTTCCACTATGGTGGGAAACTACTCTAGTCTGGTCTCAGTCTTCCTTGAGGAAAGGTCTGACAAGGCTTTGTCCATGCACAAATCCATCACTTGCTACAAGATCTTGTATGTTGTCCACTTCCTTGCTGATGTCCTTAAGCCCCTCTGCTTTCTGTCAAAGATGTACCAGAAGCAGGATTTAGATTTTACAGAGGTCATTCCCTTACTCCAGTCTACCATTGACCGTGTCAATGAGTTAGGATCTCAGAGGAATGGTGAACACATCTCTTGAGTTCCTCCGTCAGGTCCCTGATGAACCATCACTAGACAATTATGGTTTGGTCACTTTTGAGATTGGAGGTCACACTATCAGAGACAGTGACAAAGGACTGAGGCAGTCAAGGCCTGTGACAATTTTGTCACGGGCATGGTCAAAAGTTTGAACATTGCTTTTCTGATAATGAGGACAGTGCTATCTTGGCTGCGATTTGTCCAATTTTCTGCAGTTTAGCCATGCCATGGTTGACCAAGGCAATCTATTGGTCAAAAATACCAAAGACTTAGCCAATCTTGCTCTCAGGCACAAGGATGTGTATCAAGCTGCAGCTGAAGCAGCTCGGAGGTTACTTGTGACCCCTGTCTCCACTGCAGAGTGCGAGCGGGGGTTCAGTAAGCAAAATCTCATCAAGACTTGCCTAAGAAACTCTTTGGCAATGTCCGCTTTGGACAACTTGATGCGGATTTCTATCCATGGTCCCCCTGTTGAGAAGTTTGATTTTGGGGCAGCATTCTCCAAGTGGAAGTCTGTCAAGTCCAGGAGGATCCTGGCATAAGTGTATATGGACATGTGGACATATACGGACATCAGATATCCTTGAGATATGATGGATATGAGACTGTTTTGTGAATAAATGCTAACTTGATATATAGACTTAAAATTGCTATTTATTGTTATTGTTATAAGAAATAAAAAAACATAAAAATATATGACATTAAATAGATAGTAAGTGTGACAAGTGTTATGTTGTTTATTTTATATATATACCCCATCTTTAAGCATACAAAACTGACCACGGCTTAAAAAAATAGATTGGCTCCAAAATTTTGAAGTGGCTAAACTGGTGGCTCCAACTTTTAAAATCCTAGCAGACACCCTGCATGGCCATATCAGTACTACATGGATTGGCATAAAAAGTAGACCAGACATGAAATATATTGGACATAGTACAGCAAAGACTGTATTTGTAAAAATGGAAATGACGTAGATGCAGCAAGAAAAGTAAAATAAGAGTCTTTCACCAGTTGTAAATACAGATGGTAATATCTGGCTCATGGGTAACTGTTCAGGCAGTAACGAAGCTTTGTCCAGTTTAACCCCCAAAACAGTTACCCAAGAGCTGGATATTGCCATCTGCATCTACAACAGGTGAAAGATTCTTTTCCTTGCATACTGTATTCTACAAATATAAGAAAAACAAGAGGGCCATGAAGGCCCTGTATCGCTCACCTGACCTATTGACCTAAAGATCATCAAGATAGTTTCATTAAGATATGGTCAAAAATGTCGCCTCTAAAGTGTTAACTAACTTTTCCTTTGATCTGACCTGGTGACCTAGTTTTTGACCTCATATGACACAGATTCGAACTTGATCTAAAGATCATCAAGATTAACATTCTGACTAAGTTTCATGAAGATAAGTCATAAATGTGGCCTCTAGAGTGTTAACAAGCTTTTCCTTCGATTTGACCCGGTGACCTAGTTTTTGACCCCACATGACCAAGATTTGAACTTGACCTAAAGATTATCAAGATTAACATTCTGACTAAGTTTCATAAAGATACAGTCATAAATGTGGCCTCTAGAGTGTTAACAAGCTTTTCCTTTGATTTGACCAGGTGACCTAGTTTTTGACCCCACCTGACTCAGATTTAAACATGACCTATAGATCATCAAAATTAACATTCTGACCAAGTTTCATTAAGATATGGTCATAAGTGTGGCCTCTAGAGTGTTAAATAGCTTTTCCTTTGATTTGACCTGGTGGCCTAGTTTTTGACCCTACATGACCCAGATTCAAACTGGACTTTAAGATCATCATGAGTAACATTCTGACCAAGTTTCATGAAGATACAGTCAAAAATGTGGCCTCTAGAATGTTAACAAGTTTTTCCTTTGATCTGACCCAGTGACCTAGTTTTTGACCCCACATAACCCAGATTCAAACTTGACCTAAAGATCATCAAGATTAACATTCTGACTAAGATTCATAAAGATACAGTCATAAATGTGACCCCAAGAGTGTTAACAAGCTTTTCCTTTGATTTGACCCGGTGACCTAGTTTTTGATCAAACCTGACCCAGATTTGAACATGACCTATAGATCATCAAGATAAACATTCTGACCAAGTTTCATTAAGATATGGTCATAAATGTGGCCTCTAGAGTGTTAACTAGCTTTTCCTTTGATTTGACCTGGTGACCTAGTTTTTGATCCTACATAACCTAGATTCAAACTGGACTTTGAGGTCATCATGAGTAACATTCTGACCAAGTTTCATGAAGATACAATTATAAATGTGGCCTCTACAGTGTTAACAAGCTTTTCCTTTGATTTGACCTGGTGACCTAGTTTTTGACCCCAGATGACCCAATATCAAAATCATCTAAGATTTTATTAAAGGTAACATTCTGACCAAGTTTCATTAAGATTGGGCCAAAATTGTGACCTCTAGAGTGTTAACAAGCTTTTCCTTTGATTTGACCTGGTGACCTAGTTTTTGATCCCAGATGACCCAATATCAAACTCATCCAAGATTTATTTGAGGGTAACATTCTGACTAAGTTTCATTAAGATTGGGCCAAAATTGTGACCTCTAGAGTGTTAACAAGCTTTTCCTTTGATTTGACCTGGTGACCTAGTTTTTGATCCCAGATGGCCCAATATCAAACTCATCCAAGATTTTTATGAGGGTAACATTCTGACCCAGTTTCATTAAGATTAGGCCAAAATTGTGACCTCTAGAGTGTTAACAGTCAAATTGTTGATGACGGACGGACGGACGACGACAGACACAGGGCGATCACAAAAGCTCACCTTGAGCACTTTGTGCTCAGGTGAGCTAAAAATAAAGCACTGTTTTCTAATAGTAGCATTAATAAAAGTACATTTGTTTTGACATCATTTTCAGCATTCATGAGAGTTATCGTTCAATCTGAGGAGGTAGTGTGAGTTTTGTCAGAATTGCTGAAGGCATAAACTCCAACAAGGTATGCAAGAAATAAACTGGGAAAGTAAAATACATGTGGAAGATATTAATGTCATGCAAGTGGTATAGGTGTTGGATAGGAGTGGCCATTTCAGTACACTGCAAATATAAGTTTCAAGCAGCATGGGTTTTAAATTGAAGTAGTCATTTCAGAAAAAACCAACAGAATGATGATAATGGTAGATGCCATGTAAGGAGTATAGGTAATATACAGACATGCCATTATGTCAGCTCTATCATCCAATGAAGTTTGAAGGTCCTAGGTCAAATGGTTCTCCATGCAGTTATTGATTGAAAGTCACAATGACGGGGACGGATGACCCCTGTGACTGACCTTTGAAGAAGTGACCCCAAAAACAATAGTGGTCATCTACTCTGTAAGCCCTATCACCCTATGAAGTTTAAACGTTCTAGGTCAAACTGGTCTCAAGTTACGGATTTGAAATGGATTTCCATGTTCTGGACCTTGTGACCCTGACCTTTGATAAGAGTGACACCAAAATCAATAGTGGTCATCTAATCTGCATGTGCAATCATCATATGAAGTTTCAACATTCTGGGTCAAGTGGTTCTCAAGTTCTTGATCGGCAATGGTTTTCCCAGGTTCAGGCTGTTGAAGTTTTCTGTTTACACTCCCAAACAACCATCGGCAGGTCTTTGACGTCATTGAAATGTGAGCCTCTCAATTCGTTCCTGATGGTGGGGAAAAGCCAAAAGTCACATAGTGCTAGGTCTGGAGAGTACGGGGGGATGTGGTATAGTTTAAATATCTAGCCCAGCTAGTGTTGTCTTGGTAATAACAGACATATGGGGTTTTGCGTTGTCATGGTGAAGATAGAATTTGCCAACAAGCTCCTCCATCAAGAACAAATTGAAAGGCTCACATTTCCATGACGTCGAAGACTTGCCAACAGTCGTTCAGGAGAGTATCAGGAGAATACCAAAAGAAAACTTCAACTGCTGCTTTAAATCTTGGGTTCACAGACATGAGAGGTGTGTAAAGTACTCTGGGGAATATTTCCAGAAAATCCGACACATGTATTGTGTCCGACATTACAATATAGACTTTTCTGCAATTATTTATACATTTAGTTGCCCAGCTCCCATTTACCTAACACTGCTATGGTAATAATAATTAGCCTGTTAATTTTAGTTTCGTAAATTTGCTTCCGAGAATGTGAGTAAAAGATATATGGAGCTATGTATGTTTAAAGAATTGTGTAGAAATATTAAAAAAATAAGAATGTTACTTGTCCTGAAACTTTCCCAGCACCCCTCGTACATGTATTATTCATCAAGCTGAGAACGGAACTCTCTCAGCACAGGACTGAGAAGCAGAATTACTGGTAAAGTCTTCTTCTTTTACAGTAGAGTCAAAATAGGATGTTTGGTGTTTGCATGTGATAAGTGTTAAGTTTCAATACTGAATTTATTGAACTTGTTGAATTGACAGCATAATTATACTCATCAGAGGCTTGCATTATATAACTTCAATAAACACATCAAAAAAATTCAATTCTGAAACTAAACTCATTTGATATTTGAGCTGAAGCCAGGTAGAAATAAATTTACAAATGTAACAATTTCATATATACAGTCTAACCTGTACTAACGGTCACCTCCGATCAGCGGTCACCTCCGTTCAGCGGCCATTTTATGACGCCCCCGACGGATTTTCCTCTATTTTATCACTTTATTCAGCGGCCACCTGCCGTCCGCGGCCAGCGGCCACCGAAATTGCCTCCCGACCGCCGTATTTTACCCCTTTCAGCGGCCATTTTTCTTCCAAAACCAATTATTTTTAGGCCATAATCGCCGAAGATACCTGATTTTGAGAAACACGTGGTTGTTAAGTTTCGCGTGACTTCACCACAAGAACGACAAAATGACATGAGCTTCTCAATTAAAACTGATAACCAAAGGTGTAATCCCCTTTTGTTATGATCAAATGGCCAGTAATTATCGGCAATTAACGTGTCACCTCGTGTCAAATTTGTTGTTCACAGTTTTACCTCGGTTAAGGATAATACTCGATAACTAATTATTAGCATAATATTTGTGATTTTTTATACTTCTGTCATCAAAATACTATTAAATTTATACGAAATTAATTGTTTGAAAAAAACAAAAAACACTCTATCTTTTACGGAACGTAACGGCAATCTTAGATTAAGCGTAGACAATAAGCGCCGAGAGTAGCTTCCCTTACCAAAATGGCGAAAATTGTAAACAAACTTGTTTTGAAGTTGGAAAATTGTCTGTAACAATTTTTATAGTAAAAAAACCACGCCGGAGTTTTAGATTGCTAAGAATACCATTCGTATTGCGAAGGCAAATGCACGTCATCGTATCCTGGTAAAATAATATTGGAAAACCCAAAAAGAAATGGGCCTAAAGGCTATATACTGGTCAGAAGTCTGAAAAAATACAAATACTGGCTGCACCTCCGATCAGCGGTCACCTGGCTTAAGCGGCCAAATTATCTGCTTCCCTTGGCTGGCTGCTTAAGACAGGTTAGACTGTAGAGCGCATTATAATTATTTATACATAGGAAGGCAAAGTGATACAAGTTGCCAGCATGTAAAACATGGGTATGCAAGGACCTGAAGCATATATAGAATTATTCAGTGTCGAATGAAAACATGGTCACTTTTTGAGAGAAATTGCCAAACTGAAGCTGAATTGCTGAAATCTGGCCACATTTTGATAAAATTCTTGTTGCCACCTTCAAAATTCTGTAGCCAGTTCTTTGAATTTGTAGCATTTGGCTACATTGGTGAATGGCAGAGGAGGCCCTGCATTGGTATACAAGGGGATGAAACATTTATAGAAAATGCACTATGTAATGTGAAATATTGACTGTTTTAATGTACAAGGAAATGAAGCATATAAAAATATGCACATTGTATACTAAGTGTATATTTAATAGAAATATGCACTGTAATGCATTAATATACAATATAGAAATATGCACTGTATAGCACATTATGAAATTCAAGTGAAGTACATAAATCTATTAACAAGGATGCCAATTAAACTACCACAATTTATGCCCATCACAGAAAACCTTTGTTCAAAATTCTGATGAATTCAATGGCCGTAACTCTGGAGACACAAATCTGATCTGGCTAGTCATTAACTTCACCTAGATTTAATCTTCATAAGTATATATGTAAATAAATACCCATGTACCTGAGCAGTCACTGTCTATTCTTTATAATTTTGAGGAATTTAAGGGCTGTAACTCTAGAGACATTTAGAGGATCTACCTGATTATTAAACTTGACCAAGATATTATAACTATTAACATTCTAAGTTTAGTCAACTCTGGATAAAAACTGCTCAAGAGAGCAGACAAATCTTGTGGGTACCATACGGCACACAGTCCAGAAATACTTTTCATAGGCATAAACATATAAGAAGAATGTTGTGTATGAAAACAGTATCCAAAACCTCACATTATTGTTGTTACTTTGATACAAGGTATATTCGGATTCCTTAACCTTTAGCATGCTAGATAAATTGTCGTCTGCTGGAAATGTCGTCTGCTAAAATTGTAAAGTTCATTCAATTTGCTCCAAAAATGGAATAAATATTGTCAGAGTACCAAACAGCTTGGAACCTGATCAGACGCCGATTTAATTGGCGTCTGATCTGGTTCCAAAGGCTGTTAAATTCGCCTGCAGCAGGCTAAGGGTTAATAAAGCAGAAATGTTCAGAAATCATCAATGAAGCAAATTTTATGCAGAGCCCCCATTTTGACATGTTTTAGGACCAAATTTTGAACCCATTCCCCAACTCCTATTAGGGAAAAAAGACCTTAAAGATAAAATGAATATAGATACACATTTTCTGGCTTAAAAAGTTTAATCCACACTTAAAATGTGTTTCAGGTAAAATTTTTCAAACTTCCTTTTCTTTCCCTTGTTAAGGTTTACTGTTCAAAAGCTTTTGTTCTCTTAACAATGTCCCATGTTTTTTATGTAAACATACAAAAATAAAGATGAAGAAAAAAAACAAAAACAAAATAAAAACTGACATGTCATGCAACTAGCAAAAATTCAAAACAGCAGATATGTACAAAAAGGTGGACATTTGATTGAGCAACAAAAATTAAGTATCAAAATATCTCATCACCATCATCATCAGGTTTTACAACTTTTCAGCAAATGCATTCAAGATCCTTATTTTCCCCAAAACTAATTAACAATGCTTTCCTCCTCCAGCTCCATTTGCTTATAACTAGTGTTATGATAACTATCCCTGAAAATCAATGCTCCCATGATCCCCCTGGCCCATTCCACCAGATATCATGCCCTCATCCTTACAAGTTAACTCACAACCCTTCAATCACCATTTTCACAATCACATTTTCCAAGATCACTCAGTCTGTCAGGCTGTCTGTCAGTCTTATTAAATACCCAACTAATCCAACCTTCCAGAGTTCTGAGGAGACACATCTTCAGTGTGTATGCCCATTTTAAGTAGGTGCCATCGTAGAGCTCTAGAAAAAGTTCCTGTCACTTGTAAACGTCTTGTCTGTTGACACTAACTACCCTTTGATGATATCCAAGTTATTTATCTGACGAAATTAAAATTTTGTTCCTACAGTATAATATGATCATTACACTCTGATTTACAAAAGCAAAGTAGATTTTGTAGCATCACCAAGGAAAGGTAAGTTTTTACCTTGCGCCCAGCAGTCTGCTGGTACCCATTTACAGCTAGGTGGACTCTTCATGATAAAGTGCTTAGTCCAAAGATACACTGCAATGGGAGTGACAAGGAATCGAACCCAGGGCCTTCACTCCAGGAAAGCGCCCTAGCCCTCTCAACCAATGCCTCGAAGTAACTTTGACAAGCACACACTGTAATTTATCAAGACACAGTGATCTCAGTGGTCATAAATGATCTACTCAACATGGAAAGCACATTCAAACCCTTCAGCAAGACAGGCTTTACAATGCTGAAAGACACAACAGTGACCACAACAAAAATTACCACCACTTCAATTGCTTTCTATAGGGATATGCATGTTCATGTCTCCCAACTCTTATGTGAGCTACACCTTGACAACTTTGCTTTGTAAATCATAATGTAACACATTTCTACTGTGGATTATAAACTGTATTACATGTATATAATTATGGAAAATTGCAAATTAAAACATGAGCAAAGGATAGTTTGTATCCAAACAGTAACAATGGTCATCTTTCAAAACCTATGTTTTAGTCTATTTTTATTATCTAATGCAAAATCATTGAGCATAATTTTCAGAAAATGATTTCAAAAAAATTTCCATTTGCTTCCCTTAAAAAAGTCCAGTTTTAGCAGGTTCATTAATCTGAAAGGTGACCATCAATAATTATAATTATGCTGCGTCTGTATTTTGAAAAAGTAAAATGATTTCATATGTAATTCTATGTTAAAACACTGACGCCTGTGACCTATAAACCTCTTTGTAAAAAAAAAATACTTCATATTCAAGCAAAAAATAGCAGAGTAAGAAATTTAGCTATTCTGAAGTTCCGAAGCAGGCCTTTTTGGATAATGTTTGGGAATGCCACCAAATCCAGTGCAGGAAAATAGCATTGTTAATTGTTTGAACTGGGAAAAATGGATAAACAAATTAAAAGCACTTTTTCATAGCTGCTGTAGAATTTGCAATGCAAAACTGAAATCAATTCAGACATTTAATTTTTTTCTTTTTGGTATCTGATGCGACCTCACTAAGTCTTGCTTTTTTCTGAAATCCCAACCAAACATGCATATAGTGGACGCAACTTGACCCCGATGGTTGACCTTTGTATTATAATACATAATTAGATACAACCTATTATTGAAAAGGGGTGTACATAAAACGCTTCAGCTCTTTGCATTCATAAATTTAAAATTGACAAAAACCCTAAGCATCCCATATTTCTACAATGAAATAATCGATATGAATAATCAGCCTAAGGTAACCATCGCGGTCAAGTTGCGACTACTATACTTTAATTGAAAAAAAAAAAAACAACAACAGCAAACCTGATGTAAGTTGGCAAAAACTCATCTTAATAACCAAGAGGGCACTTTTAATTTCAGTAATTTTGACAAAGGGACATTGTAGTTCCAACAAGAGGGCCAAGATGGCCCTGGGTCGCTCGCAAATATTCTGACAAAGTTTGGAGAATATTGGAGCCAAAATGTGGCCTCTAGAGTGTTTACAAGATTTTCCTTTGATTTGACCTAGTGACCTAGTTTCTGACCCCACATGACCCAGATTTGAAATCATCCAAGACTTCATGGTAACAAACATTCTAAGTTTTATGAAGATAGTATAAAAATTGTGCCCCCGAGGGTGTAAATAAGCTTATTCTTTGATTTGACCTGGTGACCTACTTTTTAACCCCAGATAATCCGGATTCAAACTTGATCTAAAAATCACCAAGATCATCATTTTGACCATGTTTCATGAAGATAGGGTCATAACCGTGGCCTCTGGAGTGTTATCAAGCTTTTCCTTTCATATGACTGGATGACTTAGTTTTTGACCCCACATGACCCAGATTCAAACTTGACCTAGAAATCATCTAGACAACCATTCTGACCAAACTTCAAAAAGATTAAGTTACAACTAGGGCCTCTAGAATGTTCAAAAGTTTTTCATTTGATTTGATTGGGTGGCCTAGTTTTGACCCTACATAAAGCAGATTTAATTTTAACCTAGAGGTTATCAAGACAAACAGTCTGACCAAGTTTCATAAGATTGAATCACAACTCTAGAGTGTTAACAAGTTTTTTTTTTTATTCGACTTAGTGACCTAGTTTTTGACCCCACATGACCCAGTTTCAAACCTGATCTAGAAGTTATCAAGACAAACATTCTGACCAATTCTCATGAGTTTCAAACTTAAATTGTGGTCTCTAGAGTGTTAACAAGATTTCCCTTTGATCTGGCCTAAAGACCTTGTTTTTGACCCAACAAGACCCAGTTTCAAACTTGACCTAGAGATCATCAAACGAACATTCTTACTGTGGCCTATAAAGTGTTCACAAGCTTTTCCTTTGATCTGGCCTAGTGACCTAGTTTTTGACCCCACATGACCCGTTTCAAACTTGATCTTGAAATCAAGACAAACATTCTGGTCAAATTTCATAAAGATTGAGTTAGAACTGTGGCCTCTAGAGTGTTCACAAGCTATTCCTTTGATCCGACAGGGTGACCTAGTCTTTGACCACACATGACCCAGATTCAAATTTGACCTAGAGATCATCAAGACAAACATTCTGACCAAGTTTCATAAAGATTGGATCACAACTGTTGCCTCTAAAGTGTTCACAAAGCACATGTTGACGGATGACAGACAATGACCGGTCACAATACCTCACCTCAAGCACTTCAATCTCAGGTTAGCTAAAGATACTTCCTAGATTTTATAGATACACATTCTTTATAAGTAAGGTTCATATCTGAGAAAAAATACTCATCTAACATGAAAGAGATTATGCCTGCAAACATTCTGCAAAAAACTGGATATGAACTGCTGAAAACTGGTGACTTTACAATACATCCTGTAAAGACTGGCCTATAAAAATGGATTTTATAATCAGTTGGCTATATTTAAGAGAGAAAAAAGAGAAAAACTTGCTGATGAATCGTTAAGCTATTGGTAGCATAGATCTATGCAAAAGCCAATACTGGTCATTTTTTTAAGTGTTTAAGTTTAGGTGAAGACGGGCAAGTGAAGTTTGTTAAACATTGTGCAATACATGTATGTGTAACAAAGGGCATAAATAAGGACAAAAGGCAACAGTATTTTTGTACCACTTTGCGCTTCCATCAAAAAGCTATGAGCTGCTGTAATCCCTTAATATGTTATGCCTGAGTAAAAAGTGTTATTTATAAGTGTTATTTATTATGTTCATTACATACTAGTATACATAAATTATGTATTTTATCTACCCAAGGTTTCAACTCTTGCTACTACGTAAACTGAGATGGGACTTTTTTAACAAAATGTACTGAGAGCGTAAGAAAGTGTAGGAAAGCGTAGTAATACAAAATTTATGCAATAAATCGTGGAGCTCTGAGCTTTTCTTTAAATCGTGGACATAGTGGACAACATGGCTAAGTGTAAACGCAGCATTAAGGTAGTTCTGCACCTTCAAACTGAAATATTTTCTACAATGTTAATTTTGATTAAACTCTAATTTTTCAAAACTTCAGAATATACTTCAAAAATTCAGCAAATTAAAAAAAGATATGATCATGTGCCTGATTGTTTGCTAGACTGACTTGAAAAATTTGGACCTCACACAGGGTGTTCCCCAACTGGTACGTTTGTCACAAATAAGGGGCAATAATTCAAATGTTTGCAGTCTTAAAGGGGTTTAGCCTCAACAAACATTTTATATAAAGGATTCATTATTCTTGGCAATATACTTTTTGAACTATGAGCTTCACAAACAAAAAATCCACTATTTTGGCTATTTCAATGGCCAATTATCAAAACTGTAATTAGCAATAAAATCTCAAGAAGAATGTTAAGTGTGCAAGGTCACATCATGATAAAAACTCATGCAAGGTTTCATGAATTAACATCAAATATTTTTTAGCTATAGGCACATATTTAGGTGTAAATGTGCATTTCTGACTATTTCAGGGGCCATAACTATGGAAATAGGGGGGTGGAGCCAGATAAAATATAGGAGGTGCTTAAGTTTATATTATGATACAGACTCATGTAAGTTTTCATAAATTCATATCAAATACTTTCTGAGCTAGGCACATCGAAAATAGGCAAAATATGAATTACATTTTATAATATTTAAAAGGGAAAATAATGACAATAAATAATCACCGCATTTGCTTTTATTTTCGTAATAAATGTGATTTTTTGTGGACGCTCACCTGCCGCTTACAGAACGGTACGGCACATGACAACTGTCACATGTATGTTTACATGTTTGTTTTTGATCAGCTTTTGAATTTTAAAATGTGAAAATATAAATTTGATTCATCTTTTAACAACATTCTGTTCCCGTTCCCCTCAAATAAATTACTCTTCGTCATTTGCCTATACTACAAACTTAGTTGGTCAAGTAACTTAGTGTACAGAATAACAAATTTTGAAAATGAAAAGTACCCCACCACTGCAAAAAAAATCTCCTAGTATTTTAATTCCAGTTTTTTACCAAAAGTCAAGTCAATATTTATTTATTGTCGGGAGTTTGCTTAAAGGTGGTCAATCACATTTAATCAACATTTAATGACGTTTTTTACTTTTTGTATATTCTGGTAGAGAATTATTTAAGGAACAAAAAGACTGATTACATAGAGTTAGATTCCTATCTGAAATGTATATTTTATTATTTTTATAAAATTTTGTAATTACTCCCCTTTAATACGAAAGTATAAAAAAAAGCTGGGTATTTCTTTTTATTTCGATACAATGTCTAGTTTTACATTTGCATTTGACAGACATATCAACTATTGAACAATCTGAACCAAAATGCAAGTTTTAAAGCTGTGTGTAGCTTCTGAATTCATTTATTTTCAATCTATCTTGGTTGCGCAACCAAGATAGGCAAAGGGAGGTAATAATAATTTTTCAAACTTGCGTTTCTAATGAATTCCATCTAAATACATAATTTTTAATTCAAATATTTTACAAATATATTACAATATGTCTAATATTTACACATTTCCTTAGGCAAAGTATGTTCATCAAATTTATACCTATGATAAAATAACTCTATCTTGGTTGGGCAACCAGGATAGGAAAATGAAATTTTAAAAATACCTCCAGTGAAAATCTAATTTATATTATGTGTTAAGTGAACATAAATGAGTGTAAATGATCAGATGCTAAAGTTTCGAACAAATCCGTTACATGGCCAAAATCTGATTATCCACCTTTAAAAGTAATATTTGTTCTTTTTTCAGGATGACAGAATGTCTGACATTTTATCAGGGCCGTCTTGTGAACAACACAGACTAACTTAGGCAGATTTAGAGAGAACAGAGCAACTGCTTCTAAATGGAACTGTTCTTGAAATAAATTCATTTCTAGAAAAGATTGGATACACATCAAATGACTTATTCAGTATCATTTTGCAGCTTGATCTTGGTTTCAAAGTAACCTCTGCCAAGTATATGAAATATAAAGTTTCTAGACTCTGCGACAAGAAAAAAAACCCTTACAAACAAGAAGAAGGTAACTGGTTTTAAGAATGTGAAAGAGTTGCTGAGTGGTGTGTTTCAGCCTCCTGTGACTTCGGCAATTTCAGTGAACAGGGATCACTCCCCGAATATTAAATCTAAGAGTGAAGAAGATGTGTCTTCAGTAAATGTTGCAGAGACTATATATAAAATTAAAACATTAGTGTCAGTGATGAACCGCAGTGTAAGTCAGTTTCTGTGCAAACACACATGGAAAATGAAAGTGACTGTGACTTCGAGAATTCACATAAGGACACTAACCTATTGAAATATGAAACTTCAAAACTGCAAAAGCACATAAATGAACTTGCTGACCTGAACTCGAATACTGACAAAAACACTGAATCAGATATGTACATTAAAGATTCCTTCGCAAAGCTTGCATTCACAATGAGTGACAGGGCAAGCAATGAAAAAAAAGGCAAGTGTGCTTTTAGCTGAATGGCGTGACCAAATTCTGGGTGAAAACAGAGAAGACCTCCGTAAAGTAAATAGTTTCCACTGTATGGCCCATGTTCTTCTTGGGTTCCATCATACCTTGGCAAGGACTTGAAAGAACATGAAAAGCAAGTGTCTTCTGAGCACGGTCCACTCAGTTGGGATAATTTGGCTTGTTTCAAGTTCTGGGGTAACAAAAAGACTGTTGCTGAACGCGTTATCAAAACAACATCTTATGTGTTTGGACCAGCTGGAGACCATCATGGAGTCCGTGATCTGTGGGAAGCTCATTGTGCATCCAAGGGTATTAAATCTGTAATTGGCAGTTACAGAGACAATTAATCGATCTAATGGACTATTCAAGATAGCAGCTGAGATCTGTCTCCACTGTGGAAGACTTTGATAAAGTGCTCGAGACCATTTTTTCTCCGAATCTGTTGTTAAAATCTGTGCTTGCAGACCTGAAATCGGAGATTGCAATGACCTTGGTACAAGCTTTAGGTTTGTTCTACATTAACTTGACGGGGCCATACTGGAATCTTGTTGTAGGTAACAAAGTGCCATACCTTGAATTGTACAAGGAAATTTCTTCAATAAATGAATACCTTCAAGAGATGGAAGAATGCCCAACAACAATACTGGAGACCAATCACTGGAGCGATAAATACAACTATGAAATTACACATGCCCCATATAAACAGAGTCTTACAAAAAGCCTCACTGCCATTAATGAAAACAGTGCTTTTAAGGAACTCTTACTTCATACAGTTAAGTTGGCCTTAAAAGCAATCAGATGAACTGTTGAAAAGCAATAAGTAGATTTTCTTCCCGACAGTCAGTTTAGTAAAGAAATGCCAGAAAAAGACGTCAAAAGAATCAGTTTTGCTCACTTGACCAATCTTTCATGTGAGCATCACTTCGGCAGTCTGGATAGCAGTCAGTGACGTAGACCTAGGGCATCACTTCACCATCATTCAACAATGCAGCTGATAAAGCAGAACCGATAAAAAATGATGGATTGGCTGACTGAAACGCCAGAGCAGGATTGTAATACATTACTGATATCAGCTTGAAAAGGTGGAAAAGAGCTACAAAAAAAACATCGTGAACAGAAAGATGAAGTTATAAATACAGTCCATGACAATATGATTAACAAAAGTATTAAGAAAAGTAAACAAGAGGGCCAAGATGGCCCTAGGTCGCTCACCTGAGAAACACACCGTAACAGTGTAAGCATGTTTGACCTAGTAATTTCATGGAAACAAATATTCTGACCAATTTTCATTAAGATTGGCCCAAAATGTGGTCTCTTGAAGTGTAAAAAAGTATTTTCTTCAATTTGACTTAGTGACCAAGTTTTTGAGCCAAGATAACCTACATTAGAACTTGACCTAGATTTGATCAAGGCAATCATTCTGACCAAATTTCATGAACCTCAAATGAAAATACAGCCTCTATCACATACAAAACGTTTTTCTTTGATTTGTCCTAGCGACCTATATTTTGACCCCAGATGACCCATATTCAAATCTTGATCTTAATTTCATCAAGGCTACCATTCTGACCAAATTTCATGAAGATCAATTGAAAAATACAGTCTCTATTGCATACATGAGGTTTTTCTTTGATTTGACCTAGTGACCTAGTTTTTGACCATAGATGACCCATATTCTATCTTGACCTAGATTTCATCAAGGCAATCATTCTGATTAAATTTTATGAATATCCAGTGAAAAATGCAGCCCCTATTGCGTACACAAGGTTTTTCTTTAATCTGACTGGGTGACCTAGTTTTTGACCCTAGATAAACCATATTCAAACTCGACCTAGATTTCATCCAGACAAACATTCTGATTGAATTTCATGAAGATCCGGTATAAAATGCAGCCCCTATTGCATACACAAGGTTTTCTTTGATTTGACCTAGTGACCTAGTTTTTGACCCCAGATAACCCATATTCAAAACTGACCTAGATTTCATCAAGGCAATCATTCTGACCAAAATTCATGAAGATCAACTGAAAAATACAGCCTCTATCGCATACACAAGGTTTTTCGAACTGGGCCTAGATTTTATCAAGGTAATCATTCTGACCAAAATTCATGAAGATCAATTGAAAATTACAGCCTCCATCGCATACACAAGGTTTTTCTTTGATTTGACCTAGTTTTTGGCCCCAGATGACCCATTTTCGAATTTTGCGTAGATATTATCAAGGTAATTATTCTGACAAAATTTCATGAAGATCAGTTGAAAAATACAGCCTCTACTGCATACACAAGCTGAATGTTGACAGACGACAGACAGACGCCGGACATTGAGCGATCACAAAAACTCACATTGCTCAGGTGAGCTAAAAAAAGGAAAGCAGAAGCAAATATCTGTAACAAACAGACGAGACAGCAATATGAGAACTCTGATTCAAAGAGTTATTCTGATCACGAAGAGGCCGCGCAACTGTTAGAAATGCTCCCATGTAACAAGGATGTAAATGAGAACGACTATGTGGCGGTAGCCTATCAAGATACATGGTATCCTGGTGTTGTTAAAAAAGTGCCTAGTACTGGAAAAATTATTGTTAGGTTAATGACTCCCACTAATAAACGAGGTATATTTAAGTGGCCCAC
Organism: Mercenaria mercenaria; assembly: GCF_021730395.1. Taxonomy (NCBI): domain Eukaryota; kingdom Metazoa; phylum Mollusca; class Bivalvia; order Venerida; family Veneridae; genus Mercenaria; species Mercenaria mercenaria. The sequence continues at coordinate 27,158,781 of NC_069365.1, read as the reverse complement.
AAGTGATGATGTTCAAACTGTTGAAAAAAAGTTCGTTCTAATCACAGGATTTATTCCAAACTGTGTCAGCTCTGGTAGAATGTGGCAAATTCAAGATTTCAAATCCATTGAGAACATTTATTTGAGATTTGCCAAACTATACTTTTAGTGATGATGGTTACTAAATAACTAGGATAAACATGTAAAGACATGTGCCTCAACTGCAAGTGATAGTACATAACTATGTTAAATTAACTTTCATAGACCATGGATTCTTCAAGCACTGTCAGGGACCCAAACATTTATTTTGATCGCTCAGTCCAGCTTCTTTCGCACAAGTTACGGTCAATTTTTAGTTGTAGCTGACAGCTTTGCCCATGTTGGAAATCAAGACTTTTTTTAAAAGTCAATAAAAAATTAAGTCTATGTTTAAAGTGTTATTATAATGAATAATTTGCAAAATAATGCAAGCAGTTTGATAAACTGCTCAACTATCTCCATGTCTGTAATGACAGAGGGTATGTCCGAGTGTGTGTGTTCGGGTTTAACGTCTTTTTCAACAATTTTTCAGTCATATAAACGACGGGAGGGTATGTCTGAGGAAATTAGAACTATCAATGGAGTAATTATAATACCACCAATGACGATGATAATCTTAGTCAGTAGTTGCCTTAAATCTATTCGATAATAACAAAGATAATTATCAATATATTCGTCCACTCAGCAAACTACATCTCCAATCAGATTTTCAAATTTTAAAAACCTTGTTAAAACTTTGGCAAAGTCTGATGTTTAATACACAACACAAATCTTATCAGGAATCATTACCATAAACCATTATGAAAATTGTTCAATTATCATTTGTAACCATCATCACTAGTTATCATTAATATATCATAAGCATTTATCTTTATTCACTATACATCAGTCATCATCATCATCATACCTCGATTATCATCCATTCATCATTGTTTTATCAATTTTTCTTCATCCATCAATATCATTCATTCATTATTAAATTCCTTCAGAATCATTCATTTAACATCATTTATTCATCACCATCGCTAAATAGCTTCACTAAACAGTTAACATCACTTATAAATTACCATTCTTTTATCATAAATATTCATCATGAATCATCATCATCATTACCATAACCATCATCATTTCTGTGCCTTTCTTGTGAAACAGACAGGAAACCAGACAATAGTGTAATTATGCATATGAATATAAAGAAAACAATTTTAGGTATTAGACCTAAGTATGCATATTGGGTTACATTATTCAGGTGTAAGACTAATA